>NC_064908.1:3802566-4436327 GCF_929443795.1 Astur gentilis | reverse complement strand
CTCTCCCCCTCTCTCCCTTCCCTCTGTCAGTCTTTCGTTCGCTCACTGACTTCCCCCAGCCTCTCCGAAGACAGATCGTTCCCTTAATCACTCTGGAAAAGAACCCCAAGCCGATATAATATTATAATTAATTAATTCACTAAAAAGGTATTAAATTTCTTTTCCCCCCTGTGGATATTATCTGAATTCATTGACCTTTAGAAAAATCACCCTCTAATTGTAACCAGGTTCAAGTGCATTTCCAGCCTGTCCCTTTTACATTAATAATATCTTCCAGGACTCCACTATGCTGCTTAAATATTGTATAAATTTCACTGCCCCCTCAAAAAAGGAGAGAGAGAAAGGCATGAAATGAAAACTATGAGCTGATTAAACCAGCTCCGGAGTGCGGGGGGAAGAGGTAAAAGGACTTCACGGTGGCCTGGGAGGTGGCCAAACCCACAGCGGGACCCCGGAGGGGCTTGGGACGAGGAATCCCACATTCCCAAGGTCCCTGTGGTCCCCAGCTCCCAGCTAGGAGGAAAATCCCAGGACCGGGATGCGGGGCGGCTCCCAGGCAGAGCATCCTTAGGAAAGCAGATTGCCGAGCTCTTTGGGGTGCAGCTTGGTGGGAAAAGGGGTCCCAGCATGTCCACAGCAACCTCTTTGGGGTGTCCGTGTGGCACAAGAAGCGCAAGAGGACTGGATTTCCAACAGGATTTCCAAACACCGAGGCAAACGGGGCACTGCTCGTCTCAGCCTGGGCCTCCCCGAGATCCCAGCGCCTCCATGGGCCCCGAGACTGCTGCTCCCTGGGTTTCTGTTCCTGCAGCCACTGCTTTTTT
The DNA here is from genome assembly GCF_929443795.1 of Astur gentilis. Lineage (NCBI taxonomy): Eukaryota > Metazoa > Chordata > Aves > Accipitriformes > Accipitridae > Astur > Astur gentilis. The sequence goes on along the minus strand of NC_064908.1, from coordinate 4,435,503 downwards.
CATTCCAGGTGCCCGTTGTCCCCTTTTCTGGTTGCAGGGACAGGGCTGTGCTGCTCTGATCTCAGCAAGACCATGCTCGAACGACAAGCCAGCTAGCAATTGCTCCAGCATCCGGCACCGTAAATTCAGTGTCAGGCATGGAAAATCCAGCTGGGCGGCTGCTGTCGAGTCTGTCGGGTATCCCGTGCCAAAGTTCCCCCTGGCAGCAGTCCCAGCCCTGCCAGGGCCAGCGGAGCGGGGCCATTTGGCTCCGGCAGAGACCTGGGGGTACAAATTCCTGCTGCTCTACCCACTGCTCGGGAGGCAGAGCTCAGCCTCCCCCAGCACCCCAGCTCGTCTCAGCCGAATCCAACATGCGGGACTGTGCACAGCCAGCCGGGAGCTGGGGTTTTGCTTTACAGGGCTTGAGCCTGGGGAGTTTGCATCCCATGGGGAAGGGGCTGCTCCGGCATCACTGCCCCACGCAAGCTGCCACCTGCACCGCAGGGGCTCAGCAGCAAGGGCCAGGTCACCTCCCCTGCATCAGCTTTTGCATCGTCGCCTGGGTGGTGGGGAAACTGAGGCACGGACCTTCTCCACATCCTTCTCTGTGACAGAGTAGCTTTCTACCTGCACCTCACCTGGCTCTTCCCAGGGCTTTTTTTTCCATCACATCTCTACCCCTCTTCCCAGCCAGCAAAGCCACCATCCTTCAGCCCCAGCTCTCCTGGCCCTTTGGTTTACAGCACGCAGCCACTCCTGCCGAGGCACCAGAAATCCTAACAGCCATTAAACTGTCTGCAAGGGCTCCGCGCACGGTCCAAAGGGCTCCCCAACCCCATCGCTTTAAAAAGCTGCTGACGGAAAAACAACAGGCCAAATGCATCTAGGGAGTAACCCTTCTGAGCCAGGGACTCACCCAGGGACCAACCGAGCCCCTTCTCTTTGGAAGCAATTTCTGGACAGGCATCAGAGGTTTTCCAGTCTCTCCCTCTTTATTACATGCAAAGATTTACTTGCAAAGAGCTGCTTTGGTTTCTCGAAGCCAAAGGCGGCCGTGCTGCCTATTCCCCCACCTGAAAAAGCCATCCCTTCCTCCTGACCTCATCCCAACCGTTGCCACAACAACCCGCGGTGACGTCACCGGCGGAGGATTAGGGCTTCAGGTGGGGAAGGAGCAGCAGAAGTAGCCGAAATGCTCAAACCACAGAAGGAGCTCGGCGAGAGCCAGAAAGGAAATGAAGGGAGACGGGGGGAGAAGGAAAACTCAGCAACGGCCCAGCACCGAGACAGGGGATGGCTTCCAGATTGCGGGTCTGGTTGGTCCCACGCCAGGGATGCCACGGAGCCGTGCGGGGATACCTTGGGCCCAGAGAGCCCAAGGTTTGGGGTGGAGCAGGGGAAGCCCCTCGAACCATCTCCCACTCCTCTTGCTGCCTCTCCACTGCTCTTCTGCTCCGGCACCCAGGGAAGGGCTGCCTTGCTCCGGTGAGCATCTCGTTCCAGAGGTGCCGAGGGCTGCCTTGGCTTGTGTTCGTTCCTTCTTGCTTCAGGATCAAGCCCATCTTCTGTTTTATTAAAGGGGTTTTTCCCTCCCCAAGAAAACTTCTGATAGAAAATTTTCTCAGACTTGAGAAACAACTTGCCAACAGCATTGGTGAGGGGGATTGGAGACACGTCTATACAGCGGTACCTAAAGGATGCTGCTGGGGAAGTCACGGCTCTCTTTAAGCAGATCTCCGTTTTCAGACAAGTCCAGCCTGCCAATAAAACAACAGAACCAAACCCAGCCCTAAGACCTTTTGCACGCAGCAGCCCAGGGGGATGCAGCCGCATCTTCCCGGAGAGCGCGGTACCCAGGGTTCAGCCTCCTGGCACTGCGCATCGGAGGGTTTCAATCCTGTCCGAGCTGGCCCCCTGCTCATCACCCCTGCTCGCACAGCCCCTGCCTGCAGCCCCTCTGCTCTTCTCCAGCCCGGTTCACCCTCCAGCTTCTTCCAAGGACTCTCCCTTTCCCCAGCTTTTACCGGCACCGTAAGCAAGCTGGTTTGTCAGAGTTGCTGAGCGCAGGGCCTGCAGAGAACAGCAGCCGCTCAGCACCTCTGCCTGCCCGCCGCTTTGCTTTTAACCCTCCTGGGTTTCCCAAAGCCAGCTCAAAGAGGGATTGAGCGCAGCGGCCCTGGAGAGGGGATGCCGGCAGCAAGCCGAGAGCGTAAGCGGGAGATGCTCTTGCTTGCGGAGGGGCATCAACCCCGGTACAACTCGAGCATCTTAAAGGTCTTTTCCAAATAAAATGATTCTAGGAGCTCTCGGGGCCCGGCAAACCCCAGCATCAGCTACTGGGGGAGAGCTACTTTTTGCACAGGGATGGGTCCTCCCCCCCGAAGCCATGAGCAGCTCGGCCGGCTCCGCTCCGTTCCCTACGGAGTCCGGGGATGCTCCCCCCACCTTCGGCCGGGCCGGCTCCCCCGCCGGAGCCCCGCGTTCTCCGGTAAGGGTCTGGCTCTCTCTTGTGGCTGCTCAGCCCCGGTGCAGCCTCGCTGCTCCCTCCCCGAACCCTGCGGGAACCCACGGAGGAGACACGGGGCGGTCTCGGGTGTCTGGTCCACGCGGGACACGCCTCCGGCTGGCCCACGGTACCGCTCCCCTTTGCATCCTCCTTCCTTCTTTCCCCACCCCCCCTCCAAAAAAAAAAAAAAAAAAAAAAAAAAAAAATCACAACTTTGCCACTGAGAAGCAGCGGTGCCACTGAGAGAGCACGTCACAGGAGGGGAGGGGGGGGCAAAGGCGAGGACCCCCCCCCGGGGGGTGCAGCACCCCAAATTCCCCCCGGTACGATGGCAAAGGGGCTGCGCCAGCGGCGACCTGCCGCCCGGTCCCCATCCCGCTGCTCTGTCCATCCCCGCAGGCAGAGCCCGGCCACAGCTCGTCACACCCGCCGCAGCCCCAGCCAGCACTCCCTCCCTTTTATATCCCACTTGGAGCCTTGACACCGACTTTTTTTTTTTTTTTTTCCATGGGTGGCTCACAGACTGTAATTAAGAGCCCTTCTCTCCCGCCTGCCCCAGCTCCCATCTCCAGCAGCTGCTGTTTAAGCAAAGGAAACCCCCTTTCGTCCTCTCTCTCCTTTATAATTTTTTTTTTTTTTTCCCCCTCCCTTCTGAACATAAAGGGATGACAGTGCTCCAAGCCAGGGTCTTTTGCATTTCTGAGTTGGTTCTGTTAATTGGAAGGAGGGTTAAGAATCTGCAAGGTCGTTTCAATCTACATCTGACCTTCAGAGTAATCCTCTATGCCAACACCAGAGCATGTCATTAAAATGAGGCCCTCTACCATATCCCGGCATCCCTTTATTCTCTCCTTGTGCACATTAATTGCTCATAAGTTGATTTGATCTCCCTATTCTGCAAGAAGTAAATTGCCCTCTTATTTCGCCATTTTCATCCTGTTTTCTTAATTAGGCCCTTAAAAATCTCTAGGGCCTCAGCCGGGCCGCAGGCCTCATCCTGGGAATAAATTTTGATCTCAGCCTGATAAAGAGTGAGCAAACCCGGAGATTGAACAATGTCATTCTCCCCCCTCCCTCCCTCCACGCTATTCTCTTGACATGAAAAGGCTATCAGTTTTTCTCTGTGTTAATATAGGAAATAATTCACACTTCAGGCGTTGTTCTCTATTTAGTGTTCACACTCCCCAGATAAATCAAATCAGGGATTTTTTTTTTTTTTTTAAGTGTCTGAAACTACTTACTCTTTCTCTTCCCCCCAGCCTTCTCGCACTCTTTTTTCCCCTCCTTCTTCTTTTAATAAAGTTTCCAAGATTAGCCCCTGTGATTTTCCATCCTGGGAAGTCTATTTTAAGGTGGATTTTCTTTTTTTTTTTTTCTTGTGCGCGTGTTTAACACCATCACAGAGGGGAGCGGGGGGCAGCGGGAACCCGGCACGTGGCTCCGCACGCAGAGGAGCGCACGCAGGGTCTGCAAACGTGGCGTGTGACGAGTTTCGCCAGGCGCGGGCTCAGCACCCTGCCCAGCAGGAGACTTGACAAACGTATTTTTTCCCCTTTGCTTGCGCTGGGCAGGAGGGTGCCCAGCCTGCAGCGGGTTTGCGAACAGGAGGGGGGAATACCTTGCTCCGAAGGCTGCCCGTCCAGACCCCCAGAGAGGTTCTGCAGCACCCAGGGGTGATGCTAAGCCAGCCCCAGCAGCAAGGAGGGGACAGCGAAGCCCCCCACTCTGCCCCATGGACCACCCAACAGGCAGAACACACACCTCAGCTCCCAGGACGGCTCCACCATTGCTCTCACCCAGCACAGACCAGTATGACCACCACAAACCTGCCCCTGTGCTCGGCCCCAGAGACACAGTTCCTTCCAGCTCTGCTCTCTAGGGCCTTGTGACTATTATTAATTAAGGGGCCAAGGCTGGTTCCAATTAAGCAATCAGCAGACGGGTCAGCACCTCACAAGTCCCAGCTGTGCTCAGCACCAGGAGCTGTGGCTCTCCCCGAAGCTCCAGAGGGACCCCAAAAACCCCAAACCACCCCGGGACTGGCTGAATGAGAGGAACAGCAGTGCTTCCCCCTCCTAACCAAGCCAGGCTTTCCTGCAAAAAAAAAAAAACCCTAGCCCCCAAGCAGTCCCCCAAATCCAGGGCAGCTCCCCTGCAAGACAGGGATGCTACTGCAGCCTGAGCTTCGGGCACGGCCGTGGTGTCACTGGGGGAAAGCGGCTTCGGGTGCTTCGAGCCCCACAACCCTCCCTCCTCCATGACAAGAAGAAAACAGCCCACGCCGCAATGCTCCGGGATGTTGTAAATAAATATATTTTAATGATTCTTCTTCCATTCCAGTTCATTCTTTTATACATTTATTTATAAAACAGTAGTAAAATTTTTTAATCAGAGCACAGTGCATTAAAAAAAAGAAAAATAAAACAAACAAAAACTCCAAAAGATTAAAAAAAAAAAATAATAATAATCCACAACTGTTTACTCACGGCCAGGGGAGACGCCACGTCTCGTGCTGAGCAGCAGACAGTTCTGTGCCCCGAGCAGGGCGCAGAGCGGTCGCACGCCCCAGCCAGCCCCACGCGTGCCGTGTACCACCAGCGAGAGCCCAGCAGAACCACCCTACAGCCACAATAATCCCAAGCGACCAGGGATTTCGCATTCCCACCCTGAAGCGTCCGCACGGACCCTCTGGTGTCCACAGATCACCCACGTCTATAGGTACTCAGCACAGCGTACGGGGTGCCACCGCCCTGCCAGGGGGGATTATTCTCTTTACAGGCACTAACGGCAGCGCGCGAAGGATGCCAAGGCCTTCTGTGAACATACAGGGTGAAAACAGCCCCAAACCCACCAGCACACAGCCCGGAGCCCCTCGTCCAGCGCCCCGACGTCCCCTCCGCTCCCTTCCCTGCACCCCTGCAGGGCAGCGGCCAGACCCCGCTCTGCCCCAGCGCTCCAGGACACCTCTGACACGTCCTCCTTCTTCTTTTCCCCATCTCCTCCCCAACTTCTGCACTTCCCCACACCCTCACGCCCGACAGGCACCTCTGTCCCCCACCGCAGGGCTGTCCCCCACCTCGCAATCCCAAATCCAGACACGAGGGAGCAAGTTTGTCCCTCCTCGGCTGGGCTTTCCCCTCGCGGTCCCAACTCCAGGACATCCCCCATCCCTGGTCCAGGACGGGGTGCACCCAGTGACCCCCATCCCTGCATGGGCTCCCAGCCACGGCTCCCACAGCCCGGGGGGCTGATGCTGTGCTATAGGGCAGGATCGCAAAGGGGTCTCCTCTCCCCAGCCTTCCCTCCCTCTCCCTGAAAAAAAATCATGCGGTATTTTCCCTGTGAACAGCTTCTCTCTCCCCTGCTCAGCTCCCTCGCCGCCACCGGCCGGGCTGAGGAGACAGAAGATGATGCAGACCCCAAAGCAGGTCCCCATCGCCGAGCCATCCTGGCTAGGGAACGAGCTGGTGACACTGGGAAGAGAAATAAACCCCACGAGCCAAAGGCAGAGAGCAGCAGCTCAGGTTTGGCAACCGGTACAAACCATTCCCTGGTCCCCGGCCACAGCCTGGACCTCCATGCCCAGATTGTGGGTCAGGACATGGGCTGACAACAAGTATCCCCCCCAAAAAAAGTGTAAAAACCCTTTGCCCTTCCACCCAAAGAGCCAGGGCAAAGTGTTACGGAGCAGAGGCACCTCTGCGGGGATGTCTCGAGGGAGGCTGAAGGTCACCCAGCACCACGCAGCCCTTTGTCCAGAGGCCAGCGAGGTTTCGGGGTGGTGGGTGCTGCCAAACCCCGAGGGGGTGCCCCCCCACAAGGTAGGGGTCATAGCAGAGGGTTGACTGAGCATCAAACACCCGATCCCAGCTGTTTTGGAAGCCTTCAACATCAACCCGAATTCATAGCCTCAGACCCAGCTCACTCGGACGACATCCCCCGTGCCCTGTGAATTAACGTGCTCCAATTAACACCTCTTCTCCCTCCAGCCCTTCGACCCAGAGAGGCAGCGGGTGCTCCGAGGAAGGAGGAACCGTGAAGGACGTGGCAGCGTGAAGCATCCGCAGGGCTCAGAGGCCACTGCTGGGGACATGGGCTCCTGGAGTGAGACAGCAAGGAGGCAGAGAGCCAGACGAAAAAGCTCCGAGCGTTGTCCCTCTCCTGCCAGGGACGCAAAGGCTCCTGCCTGCTCCGGCTCTGAGCCAGCACCCTGGGGAAGGGGTTCAGTCCGGGAGGGTTTCACTGAAAGGCAAAGCAGCCGAGATCACGCTCCCGGGCTGGGGAATCTGCAGTCAGGCCAACGCCACGGCAAGCCAAGAAGGTCCGCTCCAGCTCCTGGCAAAAAAAAGCTTGCAAAAGACACGGCGGTACCCAGCGAGCCTTGATCCAAGACCCCCGTTGCATAGAGAAAAGGTACTCCTACGTAGATTCAAGTGCGCGGCAGGACGGGCTCCTCCTGCGAGAAGAGTGCCCTGTAACTTCACTAACCAAACTCGAAGGTCCAGTTCTCCCCCCCCAGCGTCGGAGCAGCTCCTCGTCACAGCATGTCTGCATCCTCCATGCTGAAGCTGCTCCGGCGACTGCTGGCCTTGGAGGCCTCCGGGGACATGGCCGAGAACAAGGGGTCGGAGGCCAGGGGCAGCATGGTGTCCTGCATCAACATCAAGTCCAGCTCCTTCTTGGATAGGGATGGGAAGGAAGCACTGTGGCTGGGCTCCAGGCTGTCCGGGAAGCCCCGGGAGCCATCGTCGAAGCTCAGGCTGTGGGTAAAGTCCAGCTGATGGTAGGGAGACTGGGGTGGTGGAGGCAGCGCCGGCTGTAGCTGCGATTCGGGGTCCGGGGGCGGCAGCAGCGGCTCCAGTGTCCCCTCGTCCCCGCTGGCTTCTTGCTTGACCACCTGCTGAGCCAGCTCGGCCACGTTGACGCCCGAGGGCGAGGAGGTGGGCAGCCCGTGGACGCGCGCCTGCATCTCCAGCTCCTGCCAACAGAGCACAGGAGGTCTTTTGGTGGGGACGTCGCGCACGGGGACGCGGCACGGGGGCATTCACGGAGGTGGCAGGGACAGGGGGACCGAGAAGCTCACAGGGAAGGAGCCCGTGGAAGAGGTGAAGGATGGAAAATGGTGACCCATGCAAAGCTGAACAACACTCGCTGCGGTGACCTGAGCCTCAGACGTCTGGTTTGTCTGAAGACTTTGTTCCTGGTGTCTTGATGGCCGTGAGAGGGAGGAGAGCCCCTGCCCGTCCCCTTGGCGGGGCAGGAGTGAGCTGCTCATGGGGCTGGAGCAGAGCGGACGGAGGGAAGAGCACAGGGAAGCTCACCTGGATGCGGAGCAGCAGCTGCTTATTCGTCATCTCCAGACGCCGTGAGTGATTCTCCAGGTCTCGTGACCTCTGCAAGTCCTTCTGCATCCTCTTGATGTAGTCCACAGATGCCTTCAGGATTGTCCCTTTGTTCCAGCGCACGTCCCTGTGGTGCAGGATGGAAAAAGAGATTGCCACCTCCATCCCAGCAAGGTGTCCCCTCACCTCTGCTCCACCAAAAAGCCCCTCTGCAGGTATCACCTGCCCCGGGGCCGAGGGTCGAGCAAGCCCACGAGACCCACAGTTATCCCAGCCCCGCAGAAACCACCGATACGTACAGGTCGTTGGCTTTGGGGATCAGCATCCCCAACTCTTTGATGCGGTCGTTGATGTTAAACCTTCGTCGTCTCTCGACTGCAGGGCGAGAAGAGAGGGATGGCGGTGAGGAGGTGTCAGGAGCAGGAGAGGCTCCATGTCCCACAGCCCCCACCGGCCACGCTGCTGCTCCCAGTGGGGCTGGGAGCCACTGTCGTGCCCCAACCAGACCCTCCGGCGTTGGAGGGCTCAGGATAAGAAACCTCCGGGGCCGACCCTTTGGCACCTTGCTCCCATCCATCGCCCCAGCAGATCTGACCTTCCCCCAGTGCTAACGAGAAGGACAACAGGGTGTCTCCTGCACTGCAGACATTTTGCGGAGCCGGGAAAGAGGGAGCCATGGCAGGGGGCTGTGGGGGTGTTTCCTGAGGGTGAGGTGGGCTGGGAAGAGGAATCCAACTCAGAGGGAGAGGGAACGAGGATGAAAAGCGATGGGGAAAGGGCTGCGGGGGTGGGAAAGGCAAAGCCATGCCACTCACGGGCAGCCAGCACCGAACTCACTCAGGTTGTGATTGTCTTTCTTCTGGCGCTCTTTTGCCAGAGCTCGGCTCTCAGCATCTGTAACCAAGACCCACAACGTCACCCGGAGGGGACAACGCTGCATCTCGCCCCATGAGCATCCCGGGCTGGTGTCGGAGCAGCCCAGCACCCCCCAGAGCCGCCCAGCACCCCCCAGAGCCGCCTTCCCCACCCACGGGGACAGGGCAGCCCCGGCCAGTTTTGGCACTCGCCGTCACTGCCGGCTCCCCGCCAGCTCTGGGGCTGGGGACGTACCTGTCAGCTCTCTCTTCTGGGTGAGGTCGGCGGGGCAGGAGCTGCTGGTGACACCTACGAGAGAGGCCGTCACCTGGGGGTCCCCGCTATAGACATTCATGTGACTGCTGGACATCGGCAGCTGAAAACCAGAGGGACAGGCGGGTTAGCTCCATCCGGGGCTGCGGGACTGGGGTTCAAGCCCGGCTGCTTGGCCTCTGGGATGCGAGCGCGTAGCCCAGGCAGGTGTAATTGTCTTCCTGGGCCCTTAAAACAGCTATAATCAGAGTAGCAAAGAAAACAGGACTTCAAAGGGCACAGCTGATCCCCTCCCACGGCCAACATCTAAAATAGGGCAGATGAATCACATCCGAGAAGGGCTCGGCAGGATGAATCCCACTGGGAGGCACATGCTGCCATACGGATCTGACCCGGGAGACGGCGCTGCTCCGAGGAAGTTTCTGGCTGGGAAACCTCTCCCAGCACTAACATCCCCCTGCGCTGCAGTGGACGCTTGGTCCCTCCCCGTGCCCCTCTCCCGTCTCTCTAGCTTTTTATGAGAGTTCCCAACTATCATTAAAGAGAAGAAGCAGCTGAAGAACTGGCTCTCGCCGCTGCAAAAGGACGATCTCGCTGTTCCCTTCCCACAGCCCCAGGTCTGCAGGGACACCCGTCCCAGGGACGAGGATGGGTTTGGCTGGCACCCGGGCATCGCTGCAGGGATGTGGGAGAAGGACAGGTCCCCTCTGTGCCACCTCCATCCCCAGCAAGCATGGGGGTGCGGGACACCCCCAGGCCACCCTCCCTCCCTCCCGCAGCCCAGGGTCTGGTCTTTTCCTAACGTGCATCAGAGACTTACTGTGTTGGGCATGTGGACTTCGGGGTTCATATAGCCCAAAACGTCATCCAGGCGCATGATGTCATCGATGACCTCATCAAACTGAAAGGGAAAGGCGTAAGGTGCCAATGGGCTTCTCTGCCCTTTCTGGCACCTTCGCCTCCCCCAGCAGCGCGGTGGCACCTCCTCACCTCCCGCTCGGGGTTGGAGCCGATGTTGAGCATGGCCATGGGGCTGTTGGGCGCGCTGTTGCCCGCCGAGGAGGACATGACGTGGCTGGGTCGGACGCCGGGGGACGCGGCGGGGGGTGGCTTGGGCGAGTGGTTGACGGGGCTGACGTGGGCAGCAAACTTGTTCCCGTAGGTTTCGGAGAGATAAGCCTGAACCTTCTTGTCCCGTGACTTCTGGAGGTGGTACGTGGTGGGGTTCTCCAGGTAGGACTGAACCTGCAAGGAGGCAAACCATCAGGGATCTCCCACATCACCTCGGCCCCGGGGCAAGGGGGACACCCCCAGCACCGTACCTTGAGGACCTCTCCGGGCACAGGCGGTGGGGACTGGTAGTGGACGGGGGTGTTGATGGCCGGGGTGGAGGCCACCGGCATCCGCTGCTGCTGCATGTAGTTCATCATCATCTGCTGCTGCACCCGTTCCCTCTCGGCCTCCTGCTGCGCTTGCTGCTTCATCAGCTCCATCCGCAGGCCGATGCGGGACGCCATGGCGCACCAGGGGGGTGGGACGCGGGCGCCCGCCGAGCACGGAGGTGACCCTGAGAGGAGGACACGGCACATCAGCGACGACCACTTTTGCAGCAGGGAAACTGAGGCACGGGGAGGGAGCAGACATCCCGTTGCACCCGTACCAGCCAGTGACTAAGCCAGGACAATCGCCCCAACGCCAGACGGACGGGTCTGCCCTCCTGCCGCAGCTCCCCGTCATGCCACCGCTCTCCCTGGGGACACCCTGGTGGGGTGGGGGAGGACGGGGAAAGCAGGGAGCAGCCGGGACCCCGCACCCGGCGAGCGTGGACTCACGTACCGCCGGGTTCAGCTGGAGCGTGCTTTGAGCCACCAACTTCCAAAACACCGGAGCAAAGCGAGAAGGGCCAGGAAAAAACCAGAACCCGAGAGCGGAGCGAAAGGGAAAGAGAAAGCAAGGGAAGCGCAGGAAGAAAAGGCCGGCGGGTGCCAGGAGCCAGAGACAAGCTTTAACCCTCAGCCCGGCTGCCCCGAAACCTCAGCTCCGGCACGGGGCGAACAACGCGGCTTCTGTGCGGGGCCGGCACGCGAGCGCGGAGGCCGGGGGGGGGAGGCGTGCGAGGCCCCCGCACCGCACAGACCAGCCCTTGTTCCCCCGTACAAAGGGGACGGCGGCCCGTGGAGGGGGGGGAAGAGGATGGCGGGGTGAAGGGAGCTGCCATACCCAGGGCTCTCCGGGACACGACGATGGGTCTCCACGGGGGCTGGTTTCCCACGCAGCGTTGGGATGGGGATGCGGGAGATGCCGGGTGGGATGGGGGTCTGGATCACGGCATCCGCAGGGTGGGAGGGAAAGCGGAGCACGGGACCCAAGGCAACCGCTGCCAGGGGAACGGGCAGGAGCCAAACACCCGGGGTTTGCTGTGCGGCAGCGTAACCTGACGAATCTGGAGGGTTTTGCTATTTAAATACAATGCGTAATTGCAGACAAAGGGGCCACGGCGGACACAACACACCGGGGTTTCGGTGAGGCATCTGATACACAGTGCCACGCGATATCCTAAGGGGGAAATTAAATCAAGCCAGCATGGACAGAAATACGATTACATGGATCAAGAGCCAGCTATTGAACAGCAAGAGAAAGGTAATTAATTAGACATGGTGGCCCATCTGAAGGGGGATGGGAGAAGAAGAGCCTGGGACAGTCATCAATTGGAGCTTCGTTAAGACAGCTGTCACAAACGGCCTTAGAGGAGGGCACAGGGGAATGTCTGAGACGAGCAACAGCAGAGCCCTGGAAAAGGACCCGGCGATGCCAGGGACAGCCCGCAGCGGATAAAACAAGGCTGAGGGGGGATAAACCACAGCGGATACACACGGGAGATGTAATAACTCCAAATATTAAGGGCAGGGTGAGAAGAAAAGCCTCCAAGAGCCAAGAGGAGACGGGATGAGCCATCGCAGCGTGGAGGGACCGATGGTGCTTTGCAAACCCAGCTCACGCCGCACAGCCGGGGCATGGCCAGGGCAGGGAGGGCGAGAGATGCAGGGGCCACGCAAGACGGCCATTTTCGGGGGGGGGGGGGGGGGGGGGTGGTGTTCCAGAATTGGGGAGAGCAGGAAAGGGATTTCAAGCCGTGTGTGGGAAACTTTGTGGTCAGCCCCCATGTTTGCAAGCAAGCAGCCACCCGTGGCCCTAAAAAGCACCACGAGCAGCAGCAGGGCTGAGCGCACCCCGCGGGTGGCTGCACGGGGACCCCGGTTTGATGGGTGCAGGGTTGGGGGACGGGATGAGGAGGAGGAGGAGGAGGAGGACGCTTGAGCAGCCAGCACCTCCAGCACTGGGGAAACTCGGTGTCAAGGGTGAGGATGGAGCTGCCCCGCTGCGGAGCTGGGAGGGTCCAGGCTTTTCTCAGGAAGGGCAGCCGGTACGTGGGGACAGGAGGGTGTCACATGAAGTGTGCCAAAGCATAGCCCCCCACAGCACCCACTCACACCCACTGGCCCCTGTCCCACCAGCCTGCGTGGCTGCAGGACCCCCCCGTTGCTCGCTTATAAGAAAAGGGGATGGGGGGAGTCAAAAGCGCTGCCCTCTCCGCCGGGAAGCTCCCAAAAAGGGGAGCTGCTGAGGGCGAAGATGGGGAAGGGTTGCCAGAGCTGGGCCCGATAAGGAGAGGGGGGAAATTAGGTCAGGTTTAAAATAACCTGCTTGGTTCTGCTTGGCTTCCCCCCCGCCCCCCGAAATGTCGAGCAGCTTCTGCTTTCACTCTGAGTCAGCCTGGGTGGGAGAGTGGCAGGCGGGAGGGAGGCAGCCGGCAGTGGGAAAGGATGGGGACCCGGCCGGCATCACGGTGCGGGCACCCCACCCCGGGGGACACGTCCCACCTGGGGACACGTCCCGCCATCCGTCGGCCCAGGGGAGCAGAAATAAAGCACGCGGGATGGCAGCTCCATCCGGGATGCCTGTTATTCCTGAGAAGGCGAAAGATGTTAGCATCCTGGAAAAAGCACACCCAGCGGCTTTCCCGCTGAGCCGGAGCCATCTCCGCGCCAGGGGCAGCTCCAGCTTGGTCCCTACCCGGAGGGGACCCCGGCAAGGGTCCATCCCGGTGTACGGGCAGCAGCTTGCCTGGCTCCGAGCGGGCAGCACGGCCGGCCAAGGCATGTCCAGGCATTGGGTTTCCTGGTGGGTGCTGCCAGGGCACCTGCTGGGCAAACGTCCCCATCGGTCACGGAGAGAGAAGAGCAGAGGAGGGGAGGGAGGAAGGCATCGGGGCGGTCCGGGGGGGTCGACGGAGCAATGGGAAGGGGATGGAGAGGGAGAAGAGGGGCTGAAGGGCAGGAAGGTAGGAGGGAGCAGGGGAAGGGTGGACGGTCCCCAGCAGCTCTCCATATCCCGACTCCACCTTTCCTGTCAGGAGAGCGGGAACCAGCGGCAGTGGGGGACGCAGGGAGGCTTTTCCATGCCTGGAGCAGCCGGTACCCAGGTGGACCCTCGACCCCCCTGCCCATAGCACAGGGTGTGCTGCCCATCGCCGACCATCGGCAGGACAAGCCGTGGAGCTGGGCTGATCCTGACCCTGGGTGCAGCCCCCCAGGTCCGGGGCGAGGCTGCCCAAAGCACCAGCCCAGGGTCAACCGAGGAATGCAGGGAAAAGGGACTGATTTCCCAAAGGAAACTCTACCTCTGCTCCAAAAACCCTACGACCCTGCCCCTAGTTCCTTGGGGTGGGGGAAAAAACTAATCCCACTCCGTTGCAGGATTGCATCCTAAAGCCAGAGCAGCATTCTGAGTGAAAACCTCCCTGGGTGCTGGGGAGCGGTGGGCTCCATCAGCGCCTGGGGGCTGCCCAGGCACCAGCCACACTCCACCACCGCACACCAGACCCGCCGCTGGGACAACGCGCAGGGCCGGAGCCAGGGAATTAATCTCCCTTCAAAATATCTCTGCTGCTATTTAGCGACACGGTTATTTCTGGACCTTTCTTGCTTTTCATCTGGGGGTGTTATTTCATCAAGACACCAACACGCTCCCCCCACGCTGGGGCGGCACTCGGGGGTGGCTCCAGCCAGAGGATCCCCAGTGCCACCCAGAGCTGCCTTGTCCCCCGCAGGACTTTCCGTGACCCTGAGCTGTCCCCCATCCCCAGGGGAGCCCAGCATCACTGCAACCCAGGCTGCCGATGCAGTTTATAAAGCGACAGCCGGTGGCGCGGGGTCGGCTGCTCAGCAACCGCCGGTACTTTCTGGAGTGACATCGGGTGCTGCTCCGCAACGCGTGAACCGCTGCGGAGAGCCGGCGTGGGGCACCCAGTGCCACCCCAAGGGGACAAAACACCCAGACCCGCACTACTGTCCCCACACCCACGCAGCAACCCACCGCCTCCTGCCCGAGCGCATCGCTGCGCCCAGGTGTGGGTTAGAAATAAAAGCTGCCGTAAGGCAGTTTCCAGATTTAGCCCTTGCGAAATACAGCGGGATCGCGTTACCCTCCCTGGGCAGCCCATGGGGAAGCGGCATCCACGCTGCCTGTCCTGCCTGCACCATATGGGCACACAAACACATATAGAGCAAGTGCAGCGCATCTCCTGCCCACTCCCTCGAAAGCTGAAGAGAGAAGAGGGGAGCGATGCCCCGCTCAGCCCCGAAGACAGAGCTGAGAACCCCCAAACTCATCGCACCGAGGAGCCGCCGGCCCAGCCCCGCTCCCTCGCATGTGTTTATTTCCTGGTCGATTGTGGCCGTTTATGAGCGGAAAAATCAATCGGCAGCTTCAGCCAGGAGTAGGGACCCCCAGGGAAGGAGGGGAGCTGGGTTGGGGGCCACGCTGCCCACCCACCCGCCGCTCTGGGCCGCTTCATTGACAACCAAGAGGGCGGCGAAAAGGAAAAGGGAGAAGAAAGAAGTGAAAACAGCTCTCTGCTTCTTGCTACCGACAGCAAGCACCCGCCGAGCCTTCCTTCCTCGTTTTTCATTTTCAAATGCCGGGGGGCTGGGGAGGAGAGACGCGGGGACGGCGAGCGAGGGAGCCCGGCGCACCCCAACCCGGGCAGGACCGAGCACCCACCGCCGTTTCGGGGCGGGCAGCGGCTGGCTGGGTGCAGGCAGCCGGGAGCCCGGCGGTGTTTGCTCCGGACTGAGATTTCCAACGGCACCGAGCTACCGCCCCGCCGGGCACCCACAAAGCCACCCCATGGGTGCCCGCAGCCCAAGGACGGGCTCCGCTGCCACCCCGCCGTGTGGAGAAGGGGGACGACGGGGCAGGGGTTACCTGGGGGTGGGATGGCAGCACTGGGGGGGCCTCTGGGTGCCAGGGCCAGCGGGTCGCAGCTCCTCCGTGGTCCTCGCCGGGGCCAGCCCCGTGTTTCCTCATTTTCAGGACCTTGCTTTTAAGGCAGTAGCAGCCACATGGGTTGCGGGGCGGGGGGGGGGGGGGGGGGGAAGTTGCAAAAAACCTCCAAACCTGCTTGTTTTACTCACTGAAATGCAGGAGTTAGCAATCGAGCTGAGAAAAAGCGTGGCAAAACCAGCTGCAGCCACCACCGCCGGGCTCACCGGGGTGCTGGAGCCGAGGCTGGGTCTGCCCCATCGCATCCCCTCGGGAGCTGCAGCGCTGCCTGCAGTGACATCCCTGCCTGCAAATACACAGAGGGGCAAAAGCCATCCCTTGTCACTCCAGAGGATGTGGTACGCAGGGATCCCTCACCCTCCGTGTGCCCGGAGCGGGTGCAGAATAAGCACCAGCATTACGCAGCCGGATTCGGCCCCGCACGCTGCTGGGCAATACGCGGGGTCCCTCAGGCACCCACAGCCGGTCCCCACCAGGATGGCAACACCAGTGCTGGCCAGCACCAGCCAGGATGGCAATGACAAAGCCAGGAGACGACAAGGACGCCTGCGTGACACCCCACACAGCTAGCACGCTGCCGGGGACCCCCCCCACGCCCCCGTTATGCAAAGCTGCTTTGCATCACGTCCCCGTGCTGGCTGCACCGCCGTCCCATGAGGACACCGCGGCACGTCCCCAAGCACCCTGAGCAGATCAAGGTCCCCTACCCCCCCCGCCCCCACTGTGGAAGCTCCCCCAGGTCGGGCTGGCAAGCCACTGCCATGCCCCCCCCGGCCAGCAACGCGGCTGGCACCCATCCGCTCCCGTGCGGCTAGGACCGGCCACGCGGCATCTCCTTTGGGGCACCCACCCTGACTTGGCAAGGCCACCACAGGGGTGATTTATGCCGTGCCAGCGTACCCATGGTGGCAGGGGTCGGGTAACACCAGCACCCAGTGGGAAGAAGGCTGGTGTCCTTCATCTTCATGCAGAGGAGCGCATGGTGCTGTGGTTGGCAGCCCCAGAAAGGGGCAGCGGGACAGGGTCCAAGCCGGGGTATTAAGAAGGGATTTCTCACCTAGCCAAACCCTAGCCACAGGGCAACCTCCATCCTTGGAGACCCTGATCTAACGCCAACGTTGGCCATGCTTGGGGCTGGACCAGAGACTCCAGAGGTCCCATCCAGCCTACAGCCCTCTGGGATGAGGAGGGGGTGGTGGGAGAGGCAGGGAGATGGCCCCGTTTCCAACCCCAGAGAGTAACAGTGCCCTCCCAACCACCCACCCAGCAGGCAGGAGATGGGTCAGGCAGGAGATGGGTCAGGCAGGTGGATGGCCAGAGCCACCCCAGCCCTGGCCAGAGCCGCCTTCCCCGTGTGGCGAGCACGCAGCCCTGAAAGGGAGAAGGAGAAGGCGGAGGGACTTGGCAAATAAAAGCCGGGGTCAGTTGACAACGCCAATGAGAGACTGAGTCACCGGGACTGTTTTTAGCCCCGGCATCTCAGAAACGTGGACAGCGGCGTTGTTAACAGGCACTTGGGTCAGAGGCCAAATGTTTTCCCTTCCATGCGTTAAATACCGCTCCTGGAAGCGACCCAGGTATCCAGCACAGTAAAAACATTAACACAAGTCTTGTAAGGCAGCAGGACCCTGGCTAAAGCGGTCCCCAAACTGCCCAGGTAAGCTTGACTCACCAGGGAAGTAACAGGGACCCGGTGGAGGAAAAAGCATCGGTCCCTGGGAATCAAAAGCAAGGGCTGAGTGTCCCTTGTCACAGTGTCACCCCCAGGGCAGAATAAACGGGGTCCGTAAATATGCCCCCTGGCTCCGGTGGTGCCAAGGTACATCCACGAGAGCCCACCCGTGCGTGGCAGCCGTTGTGGGGTTAATAATACGCAGCCTAGCTCCGATGCCTCTCCTTCACCCCAAAAAGCCCCTCTGCCCAGCAAGGCACAGCTGGGGGATGGCATGCGTGCCATCACCCCAGCCGGGCACGGCAGGCGGAGGCTGGCACCGCGGGCCAGGTCTGGGTGCAGTCCCCGGAGCAGGGTTGGGGGAGACAGGGGGACCCCTGGGACCCCACCACAGAGGGGCCACATCCTGCTTCTATGGCCGCTCCAAACCAGAGCAAAAGCCCTGGGTTTTTGGGTGGTTGGCACGGTGCGGGAGCCCTGATTGAAACATCACTGTCCGACTGACCATCCGGGGAATTCACAGCCCGCCAGCGCAAACAGCCCGAGCCAACAAGTTCCTGCCCTCCCCTCCCACCCCCCCCCCCGTCCGACAGCGGCAATTAAAAATAAAAGTGTTAACAGGCAGAAGGACGTTCCTCGGGCGAGGATGAGCCAACAGCAGCGCAGGGGCCGAGGGCGCGCTGCAGCCCAGCACCACCCCGGGCTGAGTGATTAATCAGCCCCGTACCGTGTCCGCCTTTCAGCGACCAGGCGAGGAGAGGAGCGGGGTGACCTTGGAGGGGCCTCGGCCGCGCCGGCGAGGAAAAGGACGCGCGGCCGCACCGTGTCCCGCTCACCTCGGCAAAGGTCGCGGGAGAGAGCCGGGAGCGGGGGGCCCCATGTGCAACCCACGGCCAAAGAGCAAACCCCGTCCTGCTCCACCGCGGGCTGACTCCAGGCAACTTGGGTGTTGGTTTTTTTTGTTTTTTTTTTTAAAATAACTGCATGAATGAGCAATAAGGGGAACTGGCAGGACAGCATCATCCCTGGCCCCCAGCTTGGTTGCAGCAGGGCAGATGCAACGTACCATGGCACTGGGATTTAGAGGCACCGCGTGTCCCAAAATCCTAGAAAACGCCCCGGAAAGTGGGGATGCTTAGCAAAACCAGCCCTTGAGCTCCACGTGCCCCAAGTCCACGGTGCCACCTGCCACGAGCAGAAGGCGCGAGGTGACAGCGGCTACCCCATGCCCCCCCACTGGTGCTGGTGGCACTCCCAGCGCCGCCCCCATTCCTCCTTCCTCCCTCCCTCCCTCCCACCGCGGCCCCGTGCTGCTGGAAGGAGGTAATATTTATAAATACGCCGTGTCCAGCCGCCAGCGCCCGGCCAGGAGGCTTCTCAGAAGGCAGATTTCATGTAACCGTACCGCTGCCGGCAGCCCCAGCGCTGTGGCCGCCCCATCCAGGGGAGCCACAGCTGTTCCCCGGCCCCAAGAATAAACAAGTTGGGGACAGCCTGTGATTTGTCCTCCCAAACAGCCCCAGGGCTCTCCCCGCTGCCATCCTGGCCCCAACAGCACCCATCAAGCCCCAGGGAGCACCCAGCC
This sequence comes from Astur gentilis, assembly GCF_929443795.1. Taxonomy (NCBI): domain Eukaryota; kingdom Metazoa; phylum Chordata; class Aves; order Accipitriformes; family Accipitridae; genus Astur; species Astur gentilis. Next base: position 4,416,943 of record NC_064908.1, on the reverse strand, counting down.
ATCGCCGCTTACCCGCAGAGGAGAGGTTTCTCCTCTCCCCTCCTTTCCCCCCGGCTCAGCCTGGCACTTTTCTGCTCCGTGAAGGTCAAACTCGTCTCTCGGGAGCCCCCGCTGCCAATCCAGCCCCTGCCCTGGCACCGTGCCGCTGCAACCGAGTCGGGTCCTCGCTACGGCTGCTGCTGCCTCCCCGGCACGAGTTACGCCGGTTTGACTGTCTTGGAGCCCAGAGGTTTTTTTTTTTTTTTCCTCCCACCAGGCTGGGCGAGATTTTCGCCTGCCCCGAGCCTGGAGCGGTCCCCGATGAGCGGTGGCGGGGCCGGGGCTGAGCATGGCACCCACCCTGCTGCAGATAAGGCGAGAGCTGCAGCCAGCGTCGAGCCCGCTGGCACCCAACCTCCACTCCTCCCGTGGGGTTCGCAAGCCGGGAGCGGGGAAACGCTCCCTTGCGTGCCAGGCGGCCGCAAACCCTGCTCTGCCAGCCCAACCTGGCTGCAGCCCCCTCATTTCCTCCTAAAAATTCCCCGTTCCACGTGATTCCCCCAAAATCTCGAGGAAACAGGCTGGGCAAAAGCCAGACCTGCTGCTCTCGCTTGTCCCTAAGGCTCCAAAAACTCCCCTGCCCATCCTCAAACTCATTGCCAGCCATAGCCACCAAGGTGTCCCAGACCGGACCCTACACCAGGGAGCACCCACAGCCCCTCCGCTTGCTCTCAGCGTGGCATTGGGGGGTCTGAAGGTGCCCAGGTTGGGTGCCCCCTCGACCCTGGTAATTTCAGCAACTGGGTGCTACGGCAGCAGCTGAACAAACTCAAAGGCTGCACGCTGAAAGGAGAATTTACAACCGAAGCAGAGTCCCCGAATAACGCTGTGCCAGGCGGAGGGGAAGGGGCTGAGCCAGGGCAGGGTGATGGGAAACTTTTGGCTTCACAACTGTTTATACAAGAAGTAAATCGCTTTCGTTAATAGTGTGCACGTAGGGGAAGGAAAAAGAGGGATGTAACTAGCAGGGAAGGATGCTGCCTGGGCGTTTCAGGTTTATCCGGAAAGATAGTTGCACTGATTTAACTAAAGGAGGGGACTTAAGCAGACAGCAGGGTGTGGGGAGTTTGTTCAGAGTTGAATGCACTTGTAGGAAGGGTGACAAAACCCCAGGAGCAATTCTTAGAAGACTCTTTAAAAATAAGATGGTACAGCCTCTTTGCAAAGACTGGAGGGACTGTGGGGCTGGGGCGGGATGTGCCACTGAAAGACCCTGAACCCTCCCCAGGCGACCCCGTCCAGGCAAACCCACCCACCGCCCGCTGCAAATCGCCTGGGCCGCACCACGGTACTCGTCCCCATGCCCCATAGCACCCACCTCCCCAAAATGCCTCCCGAACCGCCCGCCGTGCCTCCAGGGATGGAGCATCCCCCTCCATTTCCCGGGGGTGGCTGCCGAGCTCTGTCTCCATCCTACAAACCTACAGCACGACACAAGCTGCCGGCAGCCAGGATCCGGCCCCACACCACCTTCCCAGGCCAGATCCCACCCCCCCCCCCCCCCGACATGCCAAGCTGCTTCTGGTGAGGTCCTTCCAGGCAGGCACCGCGCAGCCCTGCTCGCCTCCGTCGCTCAGGTCTCGGCCCTCCCGCGCTCTTCCTCTGCCCGCAGGGAAATGGTGTGGTTTCTTTACTCTTTCTTTTCTTTTTGCAATTTAATATTTATAGCTTTGCTCCACTGCCTGTTCGTTCAGCAGAAAGTGAGGGGGAAGATGTTTGGAGAAGGGATGGCTTCTTCAAAGGCGGCTGTCAGCATCAGGTGGGCAGGACCGGGACCAGCATCAGTGCCGGGATCACCCTCATCATTCCCGGTTTTCTCAGCAATGCATCGCCTTCACCTCCAGCCAGCTCGTGGGTCTCGCTGGAAGGCGAGGAGCAGGAACCGGAGCTCATCCTGGAGCGCGGAGCTCACCCTCCTGCATCCCTGGGCTGACCAGGTCGTGGGACCCTACATGCATTCAAATCCTTAAGGAAAAACTGCTCTGACCGAAACCCAAGTGCCAGGCACCAACCCTGCGGTGGGTCACAACCTTGCAATGAATCAGGGGGAACCATCAGGGCTCTTTCTGGACATACCAGTGAGCGGAAAAAAAAAAAAAGATGATCATGTATTTCCTGTGTATTCACAAAGAGATCATCCTTTTCGTCCGTCCCTTCAAGCGTTATACCACCAGTGCATTCCCCTGCTTCGGCCGTGAGGGTGACAACAACCGCGGCTCACCCCGGGAATCGCCGGCTGTTGGGGGGGATGCGCCCCGGCCACCGGGACCGCACCACGGCTCGGCAAAGCCCGAGCTGCTGCTTCCCTTGGGCTCGACAGGGTGATGCCACCACAGAAAGGCCACCACGGGACACCCACAAGGCTGGAGCCGGCACGGCACGACAGGGTGGCGGGCACGCGTCGCACCTCCGAACGCTCTCTGCTCTTTTACAGGGCTGTAAAACACCCAAGCGCTGGCTCCTGCGGCCGCGGAGAGCCCCGTAAATCTCCCTCAGCAAACAGAGGGTCGGGGAAGCCGTCATGAAACAGCTGCCACGGGTCGACACCGGCACGGGCTGCGGCCACGGCATGCCACGATGCTGCCCCGGGGACGTGCCAGCGGCACGGTGCCACTGCCAGGCTGCCCACGCCGGGGACACCGCTGCGCTCCTTCGACCCTGGCAAGTCGCTTCCCCTCGGCCCGGTTCCTCTTTGACCGGGGAGCGGGGTAACCCCGTGCAGGGCAGTTACGAAATGGCTCCTTTTTGGTGGGGGCAGCTGGAGGTGTGTCCCCCTGCCCCCCCAAAAAAACCAACCCCAAACCACAAACTCCAGGTGCTACCGGGAACAGAGCCCAGAGGTGATGGGGATGTGCCGGGTGCAGGGAAAGCTCCGTCCCTCCCCACCATCCATCTGCACCCCCCCCAGGAAAGGGGGGAGAAACGACGATCCAGGGCTGAGATCCCCCCCCCCCGTGCCATCACAACATCGAGACCCCAGCACCGCCCCCAGCACCCCACGACACGGGGAGAGCCGCAGGGACCCAGAAGGGTGTTTCTACCCCCAGTTCACGTGCTTTTGGTGGGGGGGGCACCCCCAGCATGGCCTCCCCAGCCCCATTTCTCTGCAGTGGCTGTTTCTTTCCCCGCAGGGCTGTGCTGCTCGGGCTCCACGGCCACCCCACCCTCAGCCCTGAAAATGTCCCCCCTGCTCCGATGATTCATCACTTTGTCGCTCACGCACGCAGGGCTCTTCCCTTTCCCCACAGCACCACCGAAAAACCAGCAAAAGGGGAAACCTCGTCACGGCAAAAGGCCGGTGGGGCTGGGCAGGGGGGAACCAGGAACACACGTGCCGTAAACTCGGCACCGTTGGAGCGTGGAAAAAGAAATAAAGACCTGGCTGGAATCACAACCTCCATCCCCAAACACCCGGATGCTGGAGTTGTAGCCAGCCCCACCCCGGAGCGGTTTCCTACTGATAAGGGCAGGAGGCACAGCCAGCATCCCTCGGGAGGCAAACCCAGCATCCCTCGGAAAACACGGCCGGCTTTCCTCCCCAGCACGTGCCACTCGCCGTCGCCCACCGCGGCCATCGGCACCCACCCCTAGAGCCTAAATCCGGTCATTTCTCAACTTCAGCAGCCCAATTCCCAAAGGTCCGTTGGTTCCGGCACGGTTATCCCTGCCGGATTCCCCGGCAGCAGGTAAGCACAAGCTGAGCTGCCACCGGCACCCGCAGCAGGGAGAAACCAGCCCCGCTCCCTCCGGACGCAGGAGCAGCCGTGCATGAAGCCAAGCAAACATGGCAGGGGAAACTAAAGGGAAGAGGGAAAAAAAAAGAAAAAAATCCCCCAAACTCCACACCTTCGCTGTCTGCTCCACACTCTGCTGTTATATAAAAAAAATCCCTAACTCCCCCCACGCCCCAAGGGCCGGGAACGCGCAGAAGCGCTGCGATTCCTGGAAACAGGCCCTGCTTGTCCCCGGACCTGCATGGGCTTATTTATTTATCTTAGAAGAGCACAACAATAACCACCATATTTTCTCTCTTTTTCTTTTTTTTTTTTTTTTTTTTAAGGAAATTTCCCCATCATCTGACTCACTGAAGCTTTAGAGGACATGGGTACGAGGGCTGTCGAAATCCTTCCTGCTTCGCAATTAATTCATGAAGATAATTAATCGGTGGCCGTAGGTTAAGTGCAGCCCCCTCCTACGCCCCCGCCAAACTCCTGCTGCCCCAGTGAAGCAAATTGCAGGCTGTGGGTGCGTGGGGGGGGGGGGGGGGGGAGTCATCTTTAGTGATCCCCTAAAAGCTGTATGCCATGGGATACCCCAACTCTTCCCCTGCCTTTTGCAGACCCCCCAAAACAGCAGGGCTGGGGGGCAGCCAGCTCGTGTGGGGGGGGGGAGGCCACACAGGGGGGACACCCATTCTCCTGCCCCCCCAGACCGGGAGGGATTTGCACCCTGTCCCGGGGGGGGGGGGTGTGTGTGCACGAAAACCCCCGAGCAAACCCACCGCTCCGGGCGTCGGTGCCGACGCCCGGAGCATCCGTGCCTCAGTTTCCCCACGTGTGGGTAAACGGGGCGGGGGGGGGTCGTTACGCTGGTAAAGGCGACCCGGGCAAAAACCCTGCGGTTGCCAGAGGGCTCACAGCCCCTGGGACCCCCGGCCTTTTGGAGGGGGCACCCCTAAGGACCCCCCCCACCCCCCACGACCCCAATCCTGAGGCTCAAGCCGCAGCCATAGCCCCGGCTGGAGCCTCCTGTAAGCGGGGGCCGCTCCCGGGGGCGGCGGGGAAAGGGGGGGGGGGGGGGCGAAGAGACTCGTTATTTACACCAAAAGAGGGAAAAAAAATAAAAAAATAGAAACAACCCCGCGGCTGCGAGTTCAAAGCACCCCGGGATTGGGGCAGGACCGGAGGGGGGGGGGGCACCCAACAACCCCCCCAACACCCCCAAAAGCCGGGCTCCGACCCGAGGGGGCTCCCGCTGCACGGCTGCCCCCCCCCCCCCCGGTACCCCCCGCCCCGCTGCACTCACCCGGCGGCTGCGGAGCGGAGGCGAACGCCGAAGGAAACAAAGTGGCCCGGTTCGGCTCCACTCGGCCCGGTTCGGCTCCGCTCGGCCCCGTTCGGCTCCGCTCGGCCCCGTTCGGCTCGGTTCGGCGCCACTCGGCCCGGTTCGGCGCCACTCGGCCCCGCTGCTCCCGCGCCGAGGGAGGGCAGCACTGCCCGCCCGCCCGGCCCGGCTCGGCGCGGCTCGGCCCGGCCCGCTCCGCTCCGCAGCACGCCGGGAGCTGTAGTCCGGAGCGGGGCAGGGCTGCCCGCGCCTGCCGGGACTTGTAGTCCCCCGCCTCGGCCACGGCACGAGTGCGGGTGAGGGGATTTTCTCCCCCGGAGCGGGCCAAGAGGGTGGGTGCCGGGGCGGGGGGCGAAGGCAGGGCCTGGCACCGGGGTCGCGCAGCCCCTTGCACAGGCGTTGTGCAGCCCCTTGCACTGGGGTCGTGCACTGCCCTGCACAGGCGTTGTGCAGCTCCTTGCACAGCCATCGTGCAGCTCCTTGCATCGGGGTCATGCAGCCCCTTGCACCCGGGTCGTGCAGCGCCTTGCACCGGGGTTTCGGAGCCCCTTGCACAGGCGTTGTGCAGCCCCTTGCAGTGGGGTCATGGAGCCCCTCACACCCGAGTCATGAAGTGCCTTGCACCAGGGTCGTGCAGCGCCTTGCACCCAGGTCATGCAGCCCCTTGCACCAGGGTCGTGCAGCCCCTTGCACAGCCATCGTGCAGCTCCTTGCAGCCGGGTCGTGCAGCGCCTTGCACCAGGGTTTCGGAGCCCCTTGCACAGGCGTTGTGCAGCCCCTTGCAGCGGGGTCGTGGAGCCCCTCGCACCCGAGTCATGATGTGCCTTGCACCAGGGTCGTGCAGTGCCTTGCACTGTAGTTGTGCAGCCCCTTGCACCCGGGTCGTGCAGCCCCTTGCACAGGCGTTGTGCAGCCCCTTGCACTGGGGTCGTGCACCACCCTGCACAGCCATCGTGCAGCTCCTTGCACCCGGGTTGTGCAGCGCCTTGCACCGGGGTTTCGGAGCCCCTTGCACAGGCGTTGTGCAGCCCCTTGCAGTGGGGTCGTGGAGCCCCTCGCACCCGAGTCATGAAGTGCCTTGCACCAGGGTCGTGCAGCGCCTTGCACCCAGGTCATGCAGCCCCTTGCACAGCCATTGTGCAGCTCCTCCTTGCACCTGGGTCGTGCAGCACCTTGCACCGGGGTTTTGGAGCCCCTTGCACAGGCGTTGTGCAGCCCCTTGCACTGGGGTCGTGCACCGCCCTGCACAGGCATTGTGCAGATCCTTGCAGCGGGGTCGTGGAGCCCCTCGTACCCAAGTCATGAAGCACCTTGCACTGGGGTCATGCAGTGCCTTGCACCCAGGTCATGCAGCCCCTTGCACAGCCATTGTGCAGCTCCTTGCACCAGGGTCCTACAGCCCCTTGCACAGCCATCGTGCAGCTCCTTGCAGCTGGGTCGTGCAGCGCCTTGCACCGGGGTTTCGTAGCCCCTTGCACAGGCGTTGTGCAGCCCCTTGCAGCGGGGTCATGGAGCCCCTCGCACCCGAGTCATGAAGCACCTTGCACTGGGGTCATGCACTGCCTTGCACCAGGGTCGTGCAGCGCCTGGCACCCAGGTCATGCAGCCCCTTGCACAGCCATTGTGCAGCTCCTCCTTGCACCCGGGTCGTGCAGCCCCTTGCACCGGGGTTTCGGAGCCCCTTGCACTAGGGTCATGGAGCCCCTCACACCCGAGTCGCGCAGCTCCGTGCACCGGGGTCACGCGGTTCCCTGCGCCAGGGTCATACAGCTCCTTGCACCAGGATCATGCAGCTCCTTGCACCAGGGTTTTGCCATTCCTTGCAGAGGGATCACGCAGTTCCTTGCGCTGGTGCCAGAGGCTTTTTGTGGCCACGGAGGGTTAGCAGCGACCTGGAGACGTGCAGGGTGGTGGGGAGCATTAGCAGCGTGTGCCGGCTCGAGGAACGGGGATGCTTGGCCCCCTCCAGACGGGACCCTCGGGGTCTGGCAGCTGCCAGGGCAAACTGTGTGGGGAGCGTGGAGCTTTCCGTGGGAGATGAATTCGCCGGGGATTGGGGGCGGCAGCGGGACGGAGCGCTGGGGACCCTGCCCAGCCGGAGGCAGCAAGCCCCGCTGCACCCCGAGTGCCCAGGGCATGGTGTGACCCTGCCACCGGGCTGCCCCTGGCAGCAGCATGGCATTTCTCTCTCCGTGACTGGGAACTCCCCGTTCTGCAGGACCCGCCATGGCAGATTTGGCTGGAAACAGCAGATTTAATGGGCAGTCACATGCCCCAGCGGGGTGACTGTCATCTGACTGGGAGATGGGTGTCAGACAACGGGCGATGGGCCCTTCAGCGCTGCATCTCCCGTGCATTGCCTCGTGCTGGACCTTGAGGACCAGCCTCTTGGGTCCGGTCCGGGCACCCGGCGCTGGCCCGATCTGTCTGACGCTGCAATCCGGCAGCTCCTCTTGAGGGGGATCCAGACACCCCAAGCTGGGGTCATATCTGTCTCCCAGGCACGCCACCTCCTTCCTTTTCATCGCCCATCCTTCAAGGCTGCAGCAATGAAGAGATTTACCCCTCGAGAACAAAAGCAGGGCATTTTCCTCAGCCTGAGTGTCCTTGCATGACACTTTTTAATCCCTAATTTATTTGCAAATACGTGTGGGCAATTCCCCCAAACCTAATGAACCGAGAGCTGTTCACACACAGCTCCTTGTTTCTGCACATCCTGCTCCAAACTGGTTTCTGAAGCCGCCAGCGACCGCACCAGCTCAGCCCTGGGGTCCCTGCGCCACAGCTGAGCACACGCTGCAGCCTGAATTTCTCCTGGTCATCCCAGTTTCCCAGCCAGCCCCAGCAGGGATCTGGGTCCCAATCAAAAAGGTGACCCCAAGTTTGTCATTCCTGCAAATTCAAAGGCTCCGTGCACATCTGAAAGTCCATGCAGTGCCTGGAACCCTTGAGCATGAACTCAGATTTTGTTGTTTTGCCAGGAAGAGCTGAGCCAGATTCTGCTCAGCCGCAGCCAGATGAGACACGAGGCAGTTAGATTTGCAGCCCTTTATTGACTACAGAAGATTTGGATACTACTCATCACCACAGGGGCCCGAGGGAGGATAAGGTGTTGCAGGGACAAATTATCCCACGGGTGATGCTCAGCATCCCTAGGCTGACAGGGCAAAGCCAACTCTGTTGTTGGCTATGTCAAAGATGGAGTAATACTGCCGAAGGAAGATGTTGCCGAGGATCCAGAGCGGCTGGCCGCTGGAAGACGACACGTATGTGCTCTCGACCGCAACGGTGCAGACGCCGTTGTTCTGTCAGGGGAAAAGGAACAAATTTCAGTGCCAGTGAGTAGCGCGGGGAATTTGTGCTGCCTGTGCCTTCATGGCTGCTTTGGCTGGGAGCAGGATTAGACCCTCCTTACAGTCACATGCAGGCATGCAAAAGCACCGTGAAATTGGGTGCTGGAAAATATGGCATCCAGGCTGCTGGAAGCCTCTGCACTTGAAAAGAAACTCTGACTTTCTCCTGGGCAAAACTGCCCTATGATGGCAAACGGCTGCTGGGAATGGTAAAATCACGCTTACATTTAAGACGTAGACCGAGGGAGGCAGCACTAACTGGGTTCCGCTGATGACAAAGGAGAGGCTGGGCATGCTTTGTACGTAGTTGCAGTTGACGACGTACTGCAAAAGAAGCAAAAACGGACAGAGGGTTCAGGACCCCGTGGCTGGGCACCATCCTTCCTCCAGCTGTAATCCCGGCCATGCTCCCTAAGGGTCAGCACAGCTCTGACTGCGGCAGGGCTGTGCTCACCTTGGGTTCTCATGTTTGGAAGAATTATTTTTATTTTACACCACTGCAAGGGGAGATACACCACTGCAGTGTTGTTTCAGGTGAGACGCTTTGCTCCAGAGATGCTGGGAGCCCCCCCATAGCTCAGCGTTACCACCCAAATGTGTTCTCGCCCCACGGCACCAGCCCCTTGTGTGTGCAGGGCATCCTTCCCACCTACCCCGTCCTGACTCTCCTCCACACCCAGCGCCTGCAGGAAGGCTGACATGTATTGTCCTGGGATGGTCAGCAGGAACGTCCCCGTGTCCACAATGCCGTGACAGCCTTGGCTGCACCAGCCGGTGGCTGACGACCCGATGGCGAACCTGGAGAGAGCAGCAAAAAAGGCATCAGAAAAGGCTCCCTGCCTCCAAGACCCACTCCGAGCTGCGGTGCAGCACTTACTCCTCGATACCGATCTTCCAGTACACTTCCTCGACCACAGGAGCCCACGTAATCTCCCCGGAGTACAGCTGGGGGGCAATGCCTCCAAGGATGACTTCCCCACCGTAATTGTATGTCGGGTTGCTGGAAAGATACAAAATTAAACCCCAGATCAGGCAGGCTGCTCAGTAGAAAGCGGTGTAGCATACAGGTGCGTGGGGAGAACATGTGGATGGAGAGTGAATGAAGAAAAGGGTGGATCCAGGCTGTGTCTATGCAAGAGAGAGACCCGCTGTCAGAGGTCTCACCGTGAGAAATAGAAGCTGAAGATGGATTCGGTGAGCTGGCTCTGCTGCATCATGTTCTGGATCAGCGTGTTGTAACCGCTGATGGCGATGGCCGGGTAAGCCAAGCCCAAAATCCCATCAAAGTCCAGGTAGTAAAAGGGGCTGCTGGGCTCATTCAGGGTCAGGCCGAACTCCTGGTTCCTGACAATGATGTTCTGGATCTAAAGGGAGAGGAAAGATGCTGGGAGATGCCAGTGTTTTGGACATCCCCCTTGACAGCGCTATCCCACCAGGGAGCTTCTGGGGAGAGGCAGGGGTGGCTGGGAAGGTCACGAAGGTAAATCCACACGGAGAAGTGCTGAGCTCTTCCCCATCACAGCTGGGAGATGGAGTCGGGAGCAGCCTAGCTCATAGTCTTTGTCCCATCACCCTTATTATTTCATAAAAATACCCACAAAACCAGTTTGCCTCAGTTAAATGAGTTTAAAATCACACTTCCACCATGTGCAAGTCTCACAACAGAACTTTTCTTACGTCCTGTAATGGCAAACCTCAGCCATCAGCATAAAAAGCAAACACCTATGGCCAAAGACATCCCTTAGCCCAAAGCAGTGATAAAAAGCCCAGAGAACTTGGACTGAGTTTGCTTTTGTATCCCAGTCTCCGAGTAAATTTATGCTGACGCACCATAAACTCAACATGGGAGATTCAGGCGCTAATATCCAAAATAAGAAGACACTTTCAGCCACCCTCTAATTTTTAACCGAATTGGACCGATCACAACTGCAGTCACTTCTTTCCCCGATGGCAGCAACGCACCAACACATCGGAAGTCACTTACGGTCACAGTGTCGTACCCCAACACCACCGACACGTCACCGAACCCGTATGCGAGGGTGTAGGTCTCACCGATGTCCGAGAATGTGGACGACTGGCTGCTGTTGAACCTGTTATGATTCACTGCACAGAGAGAAGGTCACAGCCCCCAGGTCAGATCCTGCCCTCGGTTCAGCATCCCTGCCCCCACAAGGGTAGGAATCCCCAGCAAAGGGCTTCACGGGGAAGGGGGTCATCCAAAACCAGCCCCATTGGTGTCACCGAGCAGAGAGCAAACGCCAGACCCCATCGGCTCTCCCTGATTTCCCCGTCATAGCTCCAGCCCGCAGCATGCAAGGGATGTCCGAGAGCGCTGAGAGGGGGGGACCCCCAGCCCCCCCGCACTGCTGTGTCCCCCAGGGATGCTCACCGCAGGCTGGAGCCTGGCAGTAGGTGGAAGGCACCCACAGGTTGGAGGAGCCGGTGTCAAAGATCACCAGGAAATTTTGTGGAGGGGTCCCGATGCTGATCTCGCCAAAGTAGAAGGACTGTAAACGAGAGCATTGGTGGATTTCTGTTTCTGCCTGGTATTTTGAATAAGAGTTTTCAGCTCTCTGCCAGCTGAGAAACCCAGACTGTTAAGGAGTCATAGTAGTAAGGTAGTCCTTGAGTGCATCCAGGGCAGCTAAAGCAGAGAAAGGGGCAACGATTTGCCTCCAATGTACGAAAGTCAGCAGCAAGGCCAGGAGTAGTAGACTTGCCCTACAACCGCCCGCTGCAGAGCATCCCGCAGGCAGCCAGGAAAGAAGGAGGGCATCACCAAAAACCAGAGCCAGGTGGCTCAGAGGAGGAAGGAAAAGCTTTAATACTTACGTTCAGGTAGTTCGTTAGTGTTTCGTAAGTCACAGCGTTGCTGAACTGGTATTTCCTACCGGGGTCCCTTTTGAGACCCTTCAGGACACCCTCCGGCACCCCCTTCTCTCTCATCAACTCTCCCACCGACTTGCTTTTCCTCAGGGGGATCCTGCAAGGGATGGAGATGGCACCGAGTGGCCGGGGGGGCCCCATCCACACACGCACCCCCATGTGCTGAGGGCGAACCCCGCTCCGTGGCCAGACCCTGCACCCTCGCACCCATCCCGGCCCCAGGGCTCACCTCACGATGCCCTCCCCGAGGTGGAGGCAGAGCAGGGCTAGCACTAGCCACCTCATGGCTCTGGGTGCCAGGGAGCCCATGGCTGTTCCTGCGCTACCTCGGCCAGGGCAGGGTATATATAGGCAGGAGCTGTGCGCAGCCCCTTGCTCCAGACACCCCTTTCCTCTGTTGCTGCACCCACCCAACACTAACGCTTGCGGTGTGTTTAATCTCCGCAGCCGCCCTGATTTTCCCTCTTTACGCAGTTGTTCGGGCACTAAGAGATTAGCCAGTACCTCTGATACCGAGACCAAATATGTGACATCTGATAAAAAGCAAAATGCTGTTATCAAGAAGTCAGAATATTTTCCTCTTGCCTTCAGCACCAGCTTGACCTTTCCAGAAAACAAAGGCAAAACACACCCTTTATAGCAAATGGAAATTTGTGATGCTGGTGTTCCTCTTTTGACCCATCCAGGCAGCCAAGGAAGTGCCACGGGCCAGCAGTATTTCTTCCATCCAAATCTACAGACTGTGTTACATCCAATTCCCTCAACGCAGCTAGCAGGAAACAGCAGGAGTGGGTTTTCAGCCCAGCTCCAAGCCTCCTGGGAACCAACACATACCCCCCCAAAACCATCTCTCTTCCCAGGCATTTGTCCTTTTGTCATCCCGCCCCTTCTGCCCTCCAGCTCTGCTAATACCCCTCGAAGAAGCTGAGATGGGGGCTAGAAACTGCTCACTATAGTGGCCCTGAAAGACATAACAGGCCTTTACCTGCCCAGTTACAACCACTCAGCCATCTCCAAAAGATGGATTTGCTTTGATTTGCTGCAGTTTATCATCTATGTCGGAGTTACACCAAGGGTGCTCAGGTCGCACGTCTGGTGCGTTAGAGGTGATGTCTCCCATATGCTTTGAGTGATCCTGGTCATTCCCAGACTGGAGAGATGCAGGGGAGCATGTATTTCGGTGCTCATTTGCAGGGGATTTTTAGTCCCGGGACACCCTTTCCTCCCCTGGGAAGGTGCTACCAGCCAGCCAGCCCCTGCCAGCTCACTGAGGACCCATCCTGGCATCTGCTCCCCCGAGGACACTGCTCAGCCTTGTACTGTGACGCCTGGGCACTCGCTGCCGGCAGAAACTCTGCCACGCACTGCCAGGGAACAGTGATTGTCCCCAACACTCTGGAAGCCTCATCTGTGCTGGCTAGTGGCCTCGTCTCCCATGGAAAATCTGAGGAGACAACCATGGGAGGTTTTCTGTGCAAAGCTCTCCGCAAAGGAGCCCCAGCTGGACCAAAAGCTCAAGGCTGCTCAGCCCCCCTCTGCCTGGGGGACAGGGGGATGCAGCGCGGGGCCAGCTCCACCTTCACCGTGCGCTTCAACGGGTATTGCTTCGAGCACCCGTCACACGCTGTGGTCCTGCTTCCATTTCACTGGGACCAAAAACTTTCTCTGGATCTGAATTGACCCCACGGGGGAGCACCAACATACGCACCCCAGGGTGCAGGGAGCAGGCAGGGGTCCGGTCCCCGGGGTCGGGCAGGAGCAGCCCCACTGCCCTTTGCCGTAGGGCGCTTGCAGACTCCCCAGTCCCCGCCAAGAGTGGGGCTGGACCCCGGCAGAGCCTTGCTGCTTCCACCCGAGCTGTTGGCGTTGGACCGATGCTTTGAGCCTGTGGCAGCTCAGGAAACCCCCCCAGCGCCCCTTTCCTCCTCCATCGCATCCCGATGGATCTGCCTTTGCTTGGACAGGTCCTGCAGGGAGCAAAGGGAAGAGCAAAGATCAGCAGGGACATGGTCAGCCTTCGCCTGTCCCTTCCTGTCACCGCTGCTGCCAGAGCAGCTTCAACTCTCAGAAACCTCCCCATTTCGTAGGGTAGGAGAAACGCCCTTCCCTCCTATCCGTGCCTATCTAATCTCCGTCTCACTGCGCTCAGCCTGTGTCAATATTTTGACACAAAGCACAGAGGAGTTTGTGTCCTTTCTCTGGTGAAATGACAGAGCTATTAATATATCTGATAATGAGCTCCAATGATAAAGAGCTTCTAAGAAACAAGTTTGGATCCCGGGAAAGAGCAGTGCTACCCGAGCTTCTCCCGGCCAAGGTGTTCCCTCTCCCCTTTGTCCACAGACCATGATTCCCGATACTCTGGCTGTTGTTTTACCTGACTGACTAGCCCCGCTTCAGGATTTAGGGGTCATTTGGATGTCATGGCTAACCTAATCTGTCCTCATATTCCCACTTTGACTTAATCACGGGACTTTGTTAAACCTTATCCAGCTGCAAGGAAGATTAGTGGCTTCCCACACGGACTTCTGATGAGGTTTCCCGATGCCCAGCAAGAGGGACAGAGGTGGGGACTGACCGGCCCCGCGACTTTATCCTCGGCCGGTCGGAGCGATCAGTTCAGCCCTGCAAGTACCAGCAGCAGCGAGAGCCAGGACGGCATGTCCCTGTGGTCACTCCAAGGTCACCACAAACTGCAAGCAAAGCAATGTCCACTGCTACCGGCTAACTCTATACGTGCCTGAGTAGGTGCTTGGCGAGCATCTCCCTAAAGTGACTTAGTGCAGCCCGGCAGCAAACAGCGGCTGGAGGAGGACGAAGACGTATCACCCTGTTAGGGACTCACACGGCATTTGCAGACACGCACCAGCGCCTGACGGCACAGAGCAGAACTGGCTTTTTTGGGGAATCCCTTGGGGAACTCCCGTCCCCGGGGCTGTAGTTGGTGTTTAAGACCAACAACCCGTGACCTTTTGGTGTCCTGATCCCCTGCACCGCAGCCTGGAGCTTGGTGCTTCTCACCTGCAAAACAAAGCCCTTGCAGGAATCGGGCTCGGGACACTCATTCGGGGCTTGTCCCTCGTTGAGGATAAGGAGGACAGAAGCCGGTGGATTGGGTTTGCGTGCAAGGTTTTGGTAGCAGGGGGTTACAGGGATGGCTTCTGTGCAAAGCTGCTAGAAACTTCCCCCATGTCTGACAGAGCCAGTGCCAGCCGGCTCCAAGATGGACCTGCCGCTGGCCAAGGCTGAGCCCATCTGCGATGGCGGTAGTGCCTCTGGGAGAACGTATTTAAGAAGGGGGGAAAAAAAAAATCTGCGCAACTGCAGCCGGAGAGAGGAGTGAGAATATGGGAGAGGAACAACCCTGCAGAGCCCCAGGGCGGTGCAGAAGGAGGGGGAGGAGATGCTCCAGGCACCGGAGCAGAGATTCCCCTGCAGCCCGTGAGGAAGACCCTGGTGAGGCAGGCTGTCCCCCTGCAGCCCAGGGAGGTCCACGGTGGAGCAGATCTCCACCTGCAGCCAGGGAAGGACCCCACGCTGGAGCAGGTGGGTGCCCGAAGGAGGCTGTGACCCTGTGGGAAGCCCACGCTGGAGCAGGTTTACTGGCAGGACTTGTGACCCCACAGGGGACCCACGGTGGAGCAGTCTGTGCCCGAAGGACTGCAGCCCGGGGAAGGGACCCACGCTGGAGCAGTTCGTGAAGAACTGAGTGGGAAGGACTCGCTTTGGAGAAGTTTGTGGAGAACTGTCTCCCTCGTGGAGGACTGTCTCCCGTGGGAGGGACCCCACGCTGGAACAGGGGAAGAGTGAAGAATCCTCCCTCTGAAGAGGATGAAGCAGCAGAGATGTGTGATGAACTGATCATAACCCCCATTCCCCATGCCACTGGGAGGGGAGGAGGTGGAGAATTCAGGAGTGAATCTGTGCCTGGGAAGAAGGGAGAGGTGGGGAAAGGTGTTTTGAGATTTAGTTTTTATTTCTCATTACCCTACTCTGAGTTGATGATTAATAAATTAATTTCCCCAAGTTGAGTCTGCTTTGCCCATGACGGTAATTGGCGAGTGATCTCTCCCTGTGCTTATCTCGACACACAAGCCTTTCGTTATATTTTCTTTCCCCTGTCCAGTTGAGGAGGGCAGTGATAGAGCAGCTTTGGTGGGCACCTGGCATCCAGCCGGGGTCAACCCACCACAGCGGTGTGCAGCCAGGTCCAAAGGCAGCAGCCGGGATTTGGGGGATGGCAGCTGCCTGCTTTCCAACACACAAAGTCTACAGCCCCCAGCTGAGCCACACAAGCCTTGCAAGACGGGACGGGGCTGGGCTGTGGGACATCTTCATACCCAAGGGCTTGGAAGTCGAGCTGCACCGTCTGCAGGAGCTACCCCGGGCACCAGCATGGGGAAAGGCTGGTCACTCTTGTCCCTGCGCCCATCGGGCTGTGAGCTGAGCTGCAGCTCGGAGCCACCCCCAAGCTCAATAATTCACTATAGATAAAGGCTGGGATTCAGTCTCACAGCCATTAGGAGTCGACAGCATGTCATACCCCTTTGCAACAAACATAAATATTTGAAGCAGCCCAGGGACAGCTTCCCCACCGCCTTCCCCGTGCTGACTCTGCGGAAATGTGCCTAGGAGTTTATCACGGCGCTTATCTTTCTTGCTGGAGAAAGAGTGTCTGAGACACGCAACCCATCAGTCCACGCTCAATTGTCACTCAACAAACTCAGAAGGTCAGAGACTATTTGGGATGCTGGTGTTTATTTGTAACAGGAGACTGTGAGAACGCACACAGAAATCCTGGAGGGATGGGGAACCGTGCAGACACATAAAGGAACATAAAGGTCCATAGGAACCCCGTAGTGCTCCAGCACTGCTGGCTAAGGTGTGTTTGGCCAGGAGAAGGGCTGGATTTTGCTGCTCCGCTCCTCTACACCGACGAGGCGAAGCCGATGCTGTTGTTACCCATGTCAAAGATGGTGTAATACTCCTTCAGGAAGATATCACCCAAGATCCAGAGCGGCTGCCCGTTCTGGGAAGGCACGTAGGTCTCCTCAATCGCAAGAGTGCAGTAGCCGTTGTTCTGTAAGGGGGGAATAACGGGGAATCAGAGCCTCAAACAAGCACCAGGACCCTGCCAGGTGGGCTGCAGGGAGGTAGGATCTGCCCGCACAGGCAGGGAGAGCATTGCTACTTGTCAAGAAGTACCAGGTCCTTTCCTGGCCCTCAAGGACTCAGCAGGATGAAGCTGCTCAGCTAATACATACGTTCGAGACGTAGGCGGAGGGGCTGAGTGGGAGCTGAGCTCCGTTGATGACGAAGGTGATGGTGGGCATGTTCTGGATCTCACTGCAGTCAACTGCATACTACGGAGAGAGGATGAAGAGGAGGTTATGGCTGGAACAGCACCCACTGTGAGAGGAGAGATGCTCCCGTATGCGGGGGTAACATACACTTTAACCCCTGACAGTGCCATGTCGCCTCGTCCTTCCCTGACACGCCCGCAGTACGATGTTCTGTAGATGCCACACAAGTTTTGTGGGACCTGGTCAAGCCCACGGCTTCTGGCTCACTTTGAAGCCCCCCCCCTGCTCCACACGCACCTCCAAAACATCCCCTGCACTTACACCTTCGTTGGTCGGCTGGGCACCAACAGCCTCAGCAAAGCTGCCTATGTACTGCTGGGGCACCGTCAGCAGGAACGTCCCCGTGTCCACGATGGCCTGGCAGCCCTGGCTGCACCAGCCGGTCGCTGACTGCCCGATAGCAAACCTGGGAGGAGAACAGGGAGAAGGACGTCACTTTAAGCACCCACTGGCAACTAAACCTGTCTTGGCTGGATCTATAAGTCTGGGATGCTCCAAAATGCAGTGCCTAACCCCTGCCTGGAACCCATGCCTGCTGCAATAGCTGCAGCTTCATCTGCAGGACAGCCCTACCACCCTCGTTACATGAGCTGCCCGGGTGGATGATGCCCGTCAGGTACAAACACAACTCACTCATCAATCGCCACCTGCCAGTAAAGCTCCTGGGTCACCGGTGCCCACATAATGTCCCCAGAGAAGAACTGAGTGTCAATTCCTCCGAGAATAAGCTCTCCCCCGTAGTCGTAGGTGGGTTGGCTGCAAAAACACAGAGTTACAGCAGCAGAGATTGTAAATGGGTGCGATATGCATAGCGAGGGACAAATTCACAAGGAACCTGCATGGGGACAGGCAGAGGGACCCCGGTGCACACAGGACGTGCAGAGGGTCCCAGCAGATTTTTACCGAGAGAAGTAGAAGCTGAAGATGGGCTGGGTGAGCTGGTTCTGCTGCAGCATGCCCTGCAGCGCGGTGGGTGTCCCTCCCACCGCCAGTGAGGGGTAGGCCATTCCCATGATACCATCAAAATCAGCATAGTAGAAAGGCTCGGTTGGCTCATTCTCGCTGAGCCCGAACTCCTGGTTTGAGACCACGATGCTCTGGAGCTGGAGGGGAAAAGGACGCCAGGTCAGCCTGCATGCTTAGGCAAACCCGAGCAGCCATCGGATGGGATGACTGATGCTCTGAAAGCCCAAAGAACACACTGCAAGGTCATAGCTGGTGAAAACATTACCAAACACCTGGGAAAATTAGCAGGAATTGGGTTAAAACAAAGTAAAACCACAGCTGGGTAACTGACGGTGGCAATAACCACTTTATATCAGTTCTGCCCATCTCAGGCCCTGGTTTGCCCAAGTCTTGGCTACAAGAGACATGAAATCTGCCCTTAGGCTGTCCCCCAGGGTCCTTCCATCGGGACACCCAGCTGGTGCTGGGGACACAGCGCCCAGGCACACAAGGACGGCGTGGGGCGCACTCACCGTCAGCGTGTCGTAGCCCAGCACCACCGTGAGCGAGCCGCTGCCGTAGGAGAGGGTGTAGGACTGGCCGTTGGAGGTGAAGGTGGAGGACTCACTGGGATTGAACCTTGCATGATTGGCTGCGTGAGAGAGAAGAGGGCAAAGCTCCTGGGCACACGCTCGCCTGGCCCCGGTGGGATTTCACTGCCAGTCGCTCTGCCAGGATAACGCCTGGGAAAGCAGCTTCCCCAGCAGAGCATGTTGTGAAGAGCGAAACGGGCTGTTTCTCTGCCTCGCAGTTATCTCGAAGGCAGGGTCTGCATCCCAGTTTTCCCTGCATCCCTCTCCAGGGAACAGCTGTTGTGATCACAACATCAGCCACCCAGCACGAGCAAAGCCATCAGCAGTTAAATCCCCATCGCTCTCCCACCATCAGCAAGTTACATCGGATGAGCTCTGCCAGGGAGCGGGACATCGGCTCCGCAATTCGTAGCTTTGCAATTCCCTCTGCCCTGCCACGAAAGGTCAGGCACAACCACGGAGATTTCTGCAATCTGGGGACACCCACCATGGCCGTAGTGATTCGGCTATCTTCATTAGCCAGGCACGTAATGGCAGAGGGCTCCGTGTTTCCCAAGGAATGCACCAGCTTGTACCAGGGAACAGCTATCCCAGAGCAGCGTGCCAGGATCGTTTTTGGTCTGGCATCGTGATTTCCCCGCTACGCTGTGCTGCTGGGGCAGCTCTGTGCAATGCGGTTGCAGTACTCACAGCACGCCTGCGTCTGGCAGTAGATGGAGGGCACCCACAGGTTGGAGGAGCCGGTGTCGAAAAGCACCAAGAAGCTTTGCGGGGGGGTCCCCATGCTGATCTGCCCGAAGTAGGAGGACTGCAGACAAGAGATGGGGTACCTCCGTTGGTCACCGGGTCAGGGACAGACCAGGCTTTCACCTCCCAGCCCTGCGCCGGCATTCCGGTGCTTTGCAGGGTGGTGGGGAATGCCAGGCTCACTCCTGCAAATAACAAAGTAGGCAGGAACGGACCGAACTCTCACCCTGCTTTTCCTCCCAAAAGATGTAATATTAAATATTTATTTTGTTATGTCTTTTGTCACATACAGAAAAGCATCACTTTTCATGGCTGGGGGAAACTTTTCTAAAGTCTAAAATAGAAGCTTAAAAAAGAGTGGAAAGGAAGGAATCTGTCACTCCTGGAGGCTCAGGGGTGAACAGATCGCTCTGGCAGCTGGGAAGGAGGAGGGAAAGGGGAGCGTGGCGTACGGACAGGCAGCGAGAGGGGAACCTTGGGGTACTCACATCCAGGTGGCTGGTCATCGGCTCGTACACAACATAGTCGTCACTGAAGTGGTATTTCTTAGCTGGATCATATTTAATTTTCTTCAGGAAGTCCTCCAGCACCCCAGCCTCCTTCATTTTCTCCCGTATAGACTTGGCTTTCTTCAGTTTGATTCTGCACAGAGGGGAAAAAAAAACCAAAACCAAACAACAAAATACATCAGGAAATCGGAAAATTTGGGCATTTTCAAATGATCTGTTCTCTGGGCTCCTTTGAACCCTGCCACAATGGCAGCCTTCCACTCAGCTGCCTTGTACGTCCCCAGGGGCTTCCCTCCCAGCAAGGGATGCAGCCTGGACTGGGACCACGATGATCTGTGGAGATGCAGGAGGCTGGAGTCATACCTGGTTAGACTTGGTCAGCATCCTTGGGGATGCAGCACAGCCTGTGCAGGTTACAACTGCAGCCGGGTTTTGTTATCTACCCTCTCCCCAGTCTTTCTGCCGCAGCGGCTGCACCAGGACACTCACCTCACCAACCCCTCTGAGAGCTGGAGACAGACCAGGGCCAGGATGAGCCACTTCATGGTGCAGGAGTTGTCCGCCAGTCCACGCACACCTTCTCAGAAACTACAGCAGACAGGCCGAGTTGCCCAGAGTGCCCAGTTTTATACTGGGAAGCAGTGAGACCCCCCCTCCTTATCTGCTGACCTCATTTTTCCATTACCACCACACACCACCCCACCCCCCCGGCTTCAAGGGTTTCTTTGTATTTTGGGCCACAAGGATTTTGAGGAGTTTGTGTCCTTAGCGGGGCGCTTGGGTGAGAATAGAGCAACACACGTCTTCAGCAGCAAGATCAAAGTGTTACCATCTGATAAAAGGCCAGCTCTTATCACAGCAAAGAGAGGAGTGACCCAAACGTCATCATGGTGGGACCTTATCTGTGTTCGTCAAAACCTGTTCAAATCTTTTCCCAAAACAAAGGTGCTCGCGGCTCTTGACGCAGGATGGAAACCCATCGGGCTTTTGTCCGCCGTTCTCCCGCCCGCCCGGAGGGACCTCTGGCACGGAGGAGGGATGGCTACTGGTGTTGAGGATTTTCCAGGGCATGGCGCAAAGAGCTGGGGCTGGCTGCTTTGCTCCTCGTCCCAGGGGCTCAGTGAGCCCATGAGGTCTCTTCTCTTGTTTTCTCGTAGGTGGTCTCCAGCACTGTTCTGCCTTCTGCTCTGTGCTCCTCCACCTCTTCATCAGCCTCACAGTCCTTCACTATCCTCTCCTCCAGGTACAGCGCGTTTCCATACGTCATACAGCTCAATCCTCCCTCTTGCTTTCATACTATTTTGGACAGAAATCACATATTTTTCCTTTTTTAAATTTTTTTTATTTATTTTGTGGAGCAACTGATTCCCTTTCCATCCTGCGTTAAAAGGCAGCTGGTGTGCCTCTCTGCAGGGGGGAGGTTTAACCCACCTGCGGAGGAAGCCCTCAGGCTTTAACCCACCCACTGGATCTTCACACCAGCCCAGAAAGTCAGGAAATTCCTTGTTTGCTTTTTTTTTTTTTTTTTCTGTGAAAAAAAGAATCACAAACACAGACTTCCCAAACCACCAACAAACACCCAGACCAAAACGTTTTCAGTTATAACCTAAATATTTTCTAGCAAATGAACAAAAATTGTTTTGGTCATAACCTAAATATTTTTGGTTATAACCTAAACATTTTCTAGCAAATGGACTAAACAATTTTCAGCTATAACCTAAATATTTTCTAGACCTCCTCTGGCCTGGCTCACATCCCCTCTCCAAGCAGCCTGGCTCTTCACAGCAGGGAAATCGTGCTCTCCATCATCCACCGATAGCCCGGCGTTGCTATCGCTGCACTCATCCCGTGTCAACACACTGCACAGATTTGATTCCCTCGGGAGCACCAGGGAGTGTGTGTCCTTTGCTGGATATTGAGACTATAATAAAGCAATTATCTTGTTTGCTAGCAGGATTGATAGAAAGATCAACTTATTAAGATTGGATAAAAAGCAAATTCTGGCTGAAAGCAAAGAGCAGTTATCAAAACGTCAATATACCGAGTGTTATCTGCGGGTCCCCACGGGGACTCAGCCTTGCCAAAAGACAAAGGAATAAGGTGCCCTCTACAGCACGCACAAACACGTTCTACTGTTGGCACTTCTTGACCCAAAGTTAGACAGCACTTGTTTGCTGAGGCATTTAGTCTAATGGGAATCCAGGATTTACAGTTTCTAACACCAGAGATCCTGCGTCCCTACACGGAGCACGACTCGGCCAACAGCACATCCCCACGCTGCTCCAAGGCAGGACTTCTCCTCGGGCCCAGGCTCTGGGCATTTTTCCTCCTCTGCTTCCAGTTTCTTTTCTGTGTTGGTGCAGTCGCCCAGCCCACATGCAAACAGCTCCAGCCCAGAACCCTGTCTCTCCCAGACGAGTACAGATCTCCTTTGCATCCCATGGCCAACTCCACCACCTTTCCCGGGACACCGCGGTGGTGCAAAACCAGCAAACAAGATGAGCTGTGAGCAGCAGCTGTCCTGGCCATCCAGAGGACTTAAGCACTTTCAACATGAGCCGACAAATCCTATTAAACCAACAGCCACTGCAGAGGTGGGCAGCATCTCCCAAAAGCCAGTAGCTCTTGACAGAGAGTTTTGCAGGATCAGAAACGGGCTCTAAGTGGGATCCAGCCTCCCCCATGACCCAAAGACCTCTCCTGTCTGCAGACACAAGTCCCAGAGCCATCAGGGGACAGAAATCTTTTCAAAGACATTGCCATCATCCTGAATTTCCTCGTCTGCCCTAGGCTCTGCTTTACCCATGGCAAAAAAACAGAGAAGTGACTGGTCCCAACTCCAATTTACCACCCCAGTTCCTGCACCTCTGCCCCAGACACAAGCTATTGCTATTTACTTCAACAAATGGTAACACAGAACTTAATAAACATGAATGTGGGACTGCCAGGACCTTTCCCTGGTCATTAAAGCCTGTTGCTGTCACAAGCACCATGTCACCTTCCCCAAGGTGCCAAATCCCATCCGAGCGAATGCTCTCCCCCTTGATCATTTAAACAGTCATGCTCTATGTGATTAATTTAAAATAGCTATATACACTTTGCCTGGAGCTCAATTGCTCTCTGCTTGGGTTCACCAACCAAGAAAAGCTGTTGGTGGAAGCATACCACACTACGGCATGTGTGTCCGAAGCAGCTGTGTTTATGAACTGCACACAAGCACACATATCCTTTACTCAGCGCTGCACAAGCTGGTTTTAGTGTTTTATTTCCAAAACAGAGTTTATAGTGCACAAACAGCTTCCATCCACATTAAAATAAATATTCCTCTTTTCCTGCGCAACCACGAGAATGGCTCCCGAAATACACTGTTGGGCTCTAGGTCCAACATGTAACTTCCCAAACCAGGGCAAGGATCACCCACTACATGACGATCTTCTCTTGCAGGCGGTTTCTGAACAGACCTCCAGTCACCCTGCACAGTCCCAGCCCCCAAGCTGATGCTAGAGCTCTACATCACCTCCTTATACACCCCAAAATGGTCCCCACCTTCCTGCATCAGTGTTCACTCACACACCTGAAGTTTAGAAATGCACCCATCACAAGAGATTTTCCCACAATGCTAAGGACTATCCTGAAAACTCCTAGTCAAATACCAGTGACAAATGCCATGCTATTTTCAAGCTATTTTCCACTTCTTTCTGATAGGGCTATCAAAATCTTTCTAGAAGAGAAATGAAAAATGTTTCATTTTGTTTTCCTGGGATGGGATGGAATGGAAATAACAACATGGGTTTATCATCAGTTGTGTTAGCTCCTCTGTTTCCCTTCCAGTTCTTACCTCCAGCATTTTAGAAAGTCATGGAACAACACTGATGGAAAAAACCACATGGGTTTGGGTTGGAAGGACACCACACATGAAGGCACACTCACTTAGGAAGGCACAGATGGCCCCATTAGCTGTTCTTAAGTTGATTCCTGCTGGGGAAGAGTTTTCAGGGCAAATTTTATAAGCCGAGAAATTAAAACCGTGCATGTTAACGCACCAGTTGCTGTAGAGTTTGGAAAAACAAGTGAATCAACTCTTTGCACAGAGCGATGGCAGAGAACCCATGGAAAGGCCCTTTGCCTAGAGCAGATGAGCACAGCCAGGAAGAGTGAAGCCACATCTTGTTCAACATTGGCAAAAGCACCTCATTCCCACCAGCCCCCAAATTCCACCGCTCCAAACTATTAGCTTAAATGACCCATGGTGGTAACAGCCCATCTTAAAGGGCAGGCACTCCAGAGACCACGAATATTCCCGCTATGTTCAAATTACATTCATAGCACATCAATTTCCAAGGCAACTTCATGATTTCCTCCTGATGCTCAGCTCAGTGGAAATCTGGTCTATACCCTTATCATCCATCAACTGTCAGTAATGGTTCTGCCCCAAAAAGAGACTCCATGAAAGAGTCAGTGGCTTCAGAGCCTCAGCTCCTGTATCACACAGGCCAGAGAACCTCATCCAAACATTTCTGTGAGTTCAGCTTCCAGCTCAAACAGGCAGCACGTGGAATTGCCCTGCAAAGATATCCCCATGGGTCACCAGTCAACAGAGAGGGAAAGGTGTCTGCCTCGGCATACGTGTTTCTCTTCATTTATTTTTTAAGTCTATTGCAGTGAGACTAGCCAGGTGGAAGAGAGCAACCATTGCTCCAGGTAGAATACAGAAGGACATAGACATTATTCCTTCAGGAAAGGGAGACCTGGAAAACAAAGGTTGCAAGAAGTCCAGCTTGAATTGCATGAGGACAATTGGTGATTGTTGGCCTGGCTTTCAATTTTAAATAAAAAGTAGAGCTCGCTTTGAAATGCGCAGTTGTCTCTTTGCACCACACACAAAAGACAGGACCACCGGAGAATCATCATATTCCATTTATTCTGTATACATTCGTAGTGCACATTAATGTAAGACATGAGCACTCCTCAGGTCACATAGCACTGCTGTTGTTCTTCACCTGTAAGGTTACACCTGGATGAGATGTAAAGGAGGACTGAATGGATATCCATAGAAATAACCTGAAGAAGCAATTACACAGCAAGATCAATCCCTCTGGTCAGAGCAACTGAATCCCCGGTGGCCAGAGCCCCGAAGCACCTTTGTTTTTCTGCCATATCAGAAATGTTCAGTATCAAAGACACCAGTACAAGTAACAGCAAGAAGAATCGCATGGGAGGAGAGCTTGAGACAACACAGATGCATCTGGGCCTTTCAACTGTAAAATCACATTCACTTATGGAAGAAAAACAAATTAGATCCCTTCTTTACAATTAGCCTTTTCCATACCCTGGCCTGTAATTGCAAACTTCAAAGCTCTCAGGATTTCCACTAATGTATTCACCTTTGGTCCTGTTCGGTAACAGGAATCTAAACCTGTTCTGCTACCTGTGTGCGGCATTTCAAGATGAGCCAAGTTTGGGAGAAAGACAAACTTCCCAGAAAGACTGATGGCAGCCCTCCCAGAAGCTGAATTTAGGCAATGCGTTCATTAACGATCATTCGTTAATGATACTTCACAGTCAAGATACCACCCAAGAGGGCTGAGCAGCGTCACATGGAGGGACAGAGGAAAGGCTTTAGGAGAAAATGGCCGAGAGAACAGACAGCTGTAATACCAAGCTCTGGTTTGTTTTTTCTCCCAGTGGACAGCATGGCTTAGGTAATAAAAATAACAATACTTCAGTAGTAACTAACACATTCGAGTGTCTTTACAGAAATATTGATCCTTTAACCCTCACAATCCAGCCTCTCTGCCATCCTCTCCCTGCAAGGCAGGTACAGGTCACAGATATTCCAAGCTCCCTCCCTGAGGGAAAAGCAGGCACATAAAATGGGTTAAAAGAAAAAACAAATCAAATAACCCTCCCACATTAAAAGACAACTAAGTGCCAGGAGAAGCTATATTCCTACCAACAGGTTCTTGGGAAAGGGAAGGGTTAAAGATCTGTTTATGCACTCACCAGGGAAGAAATATCAGGGGAAGAAGTCTGATTGATTAACTCAAAACTCAAACAAGAACCACTTTAAAAGGTTAAGACAGTCAAATTCTCTCTGCATAGCACATGGCTGCTTACCAAGTCATCCCTTGAACTTCAATCGCACAAGCAGAGGAAGGAGAAGATGCGAAGATGCGATACAGTCCCCGGTGGGGGCTACACAAACCCGCTCCGCAGCCCAGTACGTAAACCAACAGCTGAGCTCATGCTGCCAGGTCCTAGCCATTACCCAGGCCAGCTTCATTTTGCTGCCTAAACCTTTTTTTCAGAACCAAACAAAGTCTCAGCAAATGCAATAGTTGACTGAACACAGCTCCTTTGTCCAAGTTACCAATTCACAGACAAAACGTGGAGGCAAACCACCTGCCTTGCAGAAGCAAGCTTGGGAGAGCAAGGGATCTCACAGCTTCAACTCAGCTTCAGGGACTAACTCCAGGGCAGGTTTCAGATGTACACGTGCTCATTTGTTTCCTCCTGGTCACCTGTGTGGCATCAGTTGGATGCACAGAACCCTGGATGAATCCTTCTTAACTCAAAACCAGATTTATGGATGCAGCCACAAAGGGTGAGCTATCCTGCTCTATGGAGGTGGTCTTTGCTTTGGGGGATATTCCATGGTTGAAGGGATAGGAGTCATTCCGTATCCCTGGTTTAGTTTCCCATCCAAGTAAGCATTCACGTGTATATTAGTATGCATCCATTGGAAAAGTCCAGCAAACTTGCATGTAAGGCTCAAAGCAAAATCTGCAAGATCCATCTTTACAAGGTGCCATAAAAATACAACATACTGCATAAATAAAATTTTCAACCAAAAGAAAACAGTACCAAGGAAAGCCTCCAGAGAGCTATCAGAAGGGATCCCTCCTGCCCATCACCCAAATCAAAGAACTGAAGGAATGAGAAAACACCAACTCGGATGTCCTCCTTGCCTTTCAACCCAATACTGGTTTCTCCTCCGAAACCATTTCAAGCGTGGCCACTAGAGGAAGCTGCGACACTGGCGAGCACTGCTCGGGCTGTAACGCAGGGAGAAAGCCGAAATGGTGACATTTCTGCTCCCGCCGCCCCAAGAACTACCACCTCAGCATTCACACACGACTCTGGTCTCTCCTTGTGCTTTCACACCACCTGAAAAATTGAATATAAAGAAGGTCTCAAAGGGTTCTGGCTGCTTAATGCGGACATTGCTCTTGGGAAGTTTTCTGGAAAAGCAAAAAAACCAAGAAAATCACCGGGACGTGAACCCGATGCGCACCCTGAAAGCCATAAATGACAACTGGTTTCCTGGTTGCCTGCACGGCATTTCCCATTTCATTGCTTGAACATTAAACAAACCCTCTGCAAACAACGAGCTGTGACCGGCTTTTCATTCCCAAAGCTTTCTGGGGAGCTTGCGATGCCACCCGAGCGAAGCCTGCTGAGCCAGCAGTGCTGCTCCCCGACCCGCAGCCACCAGGGAGGACACAACAGGACACAAAGCAGAGGACGGTGCAGCAAGGCACCCGCCAGATCGCCGTGCACTGAAAGCGGCAGATGCAGCCAGCATCAGCTCTAAGTTTTCTCATCTTTAAGGTCAAGGAAATGCTGCTTCTTCGAATAGGTGCATCATCCTCCACTATAAACGGGTTAAGGCATGCTGTCGGGAAACAGCAATAATGTATTTGCTATGCAAGCACACAGCTATGGCACGGCGGTCTCCTTGTCACTGCTGCTTTCAGTGTCCTTGGGAGGTAGGGGAGCATTAGATTCGCCAAAGAGGAAAGGGAGGCCCAAGTTGGACAACCCAGTTTGTCTGGAGGACGTGAAAGTCAGCAGTTCAAAAGGTCAAAGCCAGCTTTCCCAAAGCAAAGCTAATTTAGAGCCACCTAAATGGGACTGCAGCCAAGGCTCGCTGGGAGCCCACCCTTTCTGAGGAACCACCAGCACCGGTGTCCTTTCCCTGATCCCTGGAGCTCACAGTTTCTACAGACCCTCACGCCAGCCTCATCCCACCCATCGGAGACAGGCAGCCAGGCCGGTGGCCATTGGGAGCACCCAAGAAGCAGCCCCAGGCCTCACCTGCTTTCTCCCAAGACACAGTCTGCCACCCAACAGCACCTTCGCTTGCATTTAACCAACCTGCAAACTCCTGTGAGGGTGGGAAAAGGCCCTCACCTCTTCCTTCATGTAAAACATTTCATCCTTTTTTCCCTTTCTGGAGGGAAGAGGGAATAAATATTTGCATTTCTCAGCTCAGGCAGTGGAAAGGCAGATTAATACAGAGGCTCCCAGAGCACTGCCCTGTGCTGCCATGTGGGAGCTGCAAGTGCTGTCCCAGAGGGTGACACTTACAGCTTAGAAACTCTTTATTTAAATAGTTTATTTAAAGCTTAACGCAGTTAACTTTTTTTAATATATATATATATATAAAAACAATTTCTTCTCTCACTTCCCTAAATGAAAGCTAGATTTAGGGGGATACATTACTTGTCTTTTTTTTTTCCCCTTCAAATAAAGTCATTTGGTACACATATAAAAATATATTACTTGGGTTTCCTTTCAGTTATAGATCACACAAGGGCTGGGGTGGAGAAAAGAATGGAAGACAAGCACAAGGACTGCCAAAAAAAAAAAAAAAAAAAAAGAACAGTTAATTTAAGCATGTGGTACACTTTGAATTTATAGTGCAACGGCAAGCCAAGAAATCCATGTTCTGCCGACACAGGCGTGGCATTACTCATACTTTTATCACTTTTTCTGAACTGCATGGCACATGTCCTTGCTCCCAAAAGGGTCACATTTCAGTATGACATTACAGCACCAAAACCAAAAAGGTTGAACTTCAAAAATCTGGAAATCAAGTTTCTGGACCTCAAAAGCAGGCTGCAGCTGGGTGATCGGGTTCTCTTCTCTTTCACACCAGAGGCTCACTGACTTCTGTATCGGAAAACGTTACGGACAAGGAGAACACAACAAGGTTTGGCAATATTTCTGCTGGCAGCAGGACACCTCGGAGAGCACTGGATCTCTCAACTCCTATCCCAGGGAGGAAGATGAAGAATACAGACAGCAGAAAGGTGGGACTCCAGAGTAACCCAGGGCACTTCTGTCTCATGGAAACAGGCAAAGAGTAATCCAGGGAGGGATTAAGCTGCAGTGTGTCACCATGCGGAGAGGGGTGGTGGAACATCCTGCGATGGGAGAGGAGCACAGACCCTACACAGGACCTCACACAGAGACCCGACAGCTCAGCTTAGACTCAGCCCTGGTATGAAGAGAAAAATCCACATCAAAGGCCACAAATTTACCCGAGAGCCAAAATTTAGCCCTTCCAAGTCCGTAGTTGAAGGAAACAAACTGCACATTCACTCAAAACACTGATCAAATATTTCTCATGGACCCAGCCAGGCATGTGGGTGTAGGCAGCGACTTTGATACAACTCCAAGCTCAGCTGCCTGGCAGCTCTGCTCACACTCCCACGTCTCCCGTACCATTTCCCACCCACCCTGTGACAGTCAGTCCCAGTTAAAAAATTTTTGATTCACAGCTGCTCTTTTCCCCAACTGCAGCTCAGCAAAGCCACCAACCTCTTCTGAGATCTGTTCCCCAGACAGAAGGAGTGAGCCACAGCGAGTACATGTTTCATACTGGCACCAGTTTTGGCAATTACCACTGGGATGCAAAAGAACATTTAATAAATAAATTAAGTAAACAAATAAATAAATCAACAACACTTCTGAACGGCCACCAAAAAGAACCCTTAAAAAACAAAACAGGGTATGGCACAATTTAAGTTTTCTATACCAACTCTCAAATCTCTCTCATAATTGCGGTCTTCCCCTCCCCTTTTAAAGCAGGGTCTCCTCAGGAAATCAGGTTTATGTGATCACAGTGTCTGTGCCCATGGCTGTCTGTCCTCCTCTATTAATTTCTAGAGCTGCCCAATTTTAATCGAATCTGAGAAAGGGACAGAAGTATAAAAGGCTTCTACAAGCTTCAAAAAAATAGGAGAAAGGAGCAAGCTGAGGGGGAAAAGACCGCAGCATGAGTTCCCAAGTCATCAGGGATCAACAAAACCCCAAGGCAAAACCGACTTTGGAATGGCCCAGCTGCAGAGCTTGCCTGGAGTCGCAAGCCATTAAATCCTCGGGAAACAGGCTGGATTTGCAGTGGAGCTCCTAAAGCAACGTGCTTTTGGAAACACGCCTCCACCATGCTACTGCCCTGCCTCTGCAGCCAGGCTGTTGGCACTGCTCGTGGAGCTGGTAGGCAATCAGTAGAGCTAACCCAATTCGAGGCTGATTCCACACAGTGCCGGTACTGTCGCTGGCACCTTCTGCCCCTCTCACCAGAAATTTAACCTTCAAACAGTGTCATCAAATGTCCCATAAGGCTTTAAAAACAAACTACACGGGAGAGACGGAGACGGGAAGACGGACAGACAGAATAGCCTTAACATCAGCTGTAGGAGCCATCCCATGACACCAGGTAACGGGGTAAACAGGGAAGCAGAAGGCAATGGCGAATGAAAGTCACACCGGGCAATACACTGAAGGGCAGGTACCAAAGCCACGACACAGTGCTTGCACTTGGCGTTCCCCCTTACAGAGGTAGGTCAGTGCTGTTATGTCGAGTTTTCCGCGAAGTCCCATCATCTCTTGGCAGGGCCCTTTGCAAACTGGACATGGCTGCTGTCTTTTTTAGGTCAATGACCGCGTAGGAGTCCGTCCGGCGGGCTTCGTGGGTGGCAGGAGGTGGGACACGGGGGACCGGTGGGTTCTGATGTCCCTTGTGTGGCTCAGCCTCCAGCTCCACCTGGATGTAGTTGAGTTGCCGCGGCTGCTCTGGACAGGGCCGGGGGAAGTCAAAGCTGAAGACGCTGGGCACGCAGCCACGACGAGGCTTTGGCAGGAAGCCGCTGCGCCGTTGGCCGCTGTCCCCATGCAGTGCGGTGTTCTCCGAGTTCATGTAGTTCTGCAGGGGATCTTCTTCACCAGCCTCAGAGTAGCCATTGGGGGAAGGCGTCAGCATGTCCCCAGCACCCGCATCCTCCTCGCCCCGCCGGAGCGGCTGGCACTCCCACACTGGGGGCAGCGACGGCAAGTTCTCATAGTGCAGCAACGCCGTTCTGCGATGGGAGCAGCCGGGTAAGCCCGTGTCCTCCCGGGTGAGTTTCAAGCGCCCGCCTCGGCAGAGGGAGGAGGTGGTGCTGGGGGGCAGCAAGCCGTTGACATTCTCGTAGACACACTGGGGTGAAGGGCACTCCTCCTCACACTCGTCGTTGTTGTTGTTGGGGGGGGGGCAGAAGTGCGTCCTGCACTCCTGGTGGTGCCGACAGACGCGTCTGTAGTTGGACGTGGGACCTAACACGAACTTAACCTCCCCCGGCTGCAGAAAGACCTGGGGATTGCGGTCTTCGAGGGAGCAGCTGCGGTTCCTATGGGGGAAAGGAGGGTGGACTTCAGGCAAGGAGTGCATACAATGTCGGCCCCTCAGCTCCTGATCACCATTGGCCGTGTTGACGTAGGTGTGGGACTGCAAGGAGAGAAGCAGAGGGACAGTGAAAGGAGAAGAGAAGAGACAAGAGCAAAGCAGCTGTCAGCAGCTGAGAAACCAACAGGAATGGAAAAGTTTTCAGTGGCTGATGAAGCAGGAGAAGATGGAAGAATTTCAGAAGTTGGAAAGATTTTGGGAAGCAAAACACAAAAGCCATTTCTGGATTTGTGGGCTGAAGAAGAGACAAAAAGGAGTCCACCTGCAGAAGATACACATCATCTGCTTCATGCTCAATGCATATGGCACAGAACAAAAAGCAAAGCCACTTGCAAAATATTTCCTTGAGTGGCTTACACTGGCGATATTGCAGCACTCACACCTACCTAGGCTTCTCTGGTGATGGTTGAGACAAGCTGGATTTTGTAGGGAAAAATCTTAAATTCTAAAACTGAGAACAAAGAGCTGAACATCAAAAATAAAAATAAAATTAGTCTGAAATTGGTTATGCATCTGCACATCAGTTTAGGAGTTGCAGCAATAGCTGACAGATAAGGCAATGTGACTTGGGCTTACAAGCTAAGTACTGCTGTCAAGTAATTGCCATGCAAATATTCGTGGATCAAGGAAGCCAACTCAGTCAGCCTTGAAAGAGCATCTATTCTAGTGAAGTGTCAGAGAGCAGAAGTCTACAAGAGCAAAATGAAGCAAAAGAGAAAAAGAGGATGACAAGGTATGAGGATCCCCTGAGCTTTGCTGGAGTAAGAGAAACTGAGAATTGTACAGGACTGGCAGCAAAACAAGCTCCTTATTTGTTGCTTGCAAACAGTAGACTTTAGGACATCCAGGTTTACCTGATCATCAGGTCCAATAAGGGCATGAGTAGAGTCTTCACCCACAGAGGAATGCCTCAGGCTGCTCACAGAGGGGTGGCGGACTGCGGAGTATGATAGGGTTTCTCCAGGGAAGCTGTGAAATCCATTGGGAAATCCTGGGACAGTGTACCCCAGACCTAGGAGAGAATCAAGACAGATAAGCATTAGAGCATTGGTTTGGTATACAATAAGAGTTGATTTCACTTTCACAATGAGCTGGCCCCTTTAACTGCACCCTGTAAGTCAGAATCAGCCTGTCTGGGGAAGATCCTTATGATGAAGTACCTAGTATAAATACAAGGGCTAGAGCCTCTTGTTTAAAACTATTGAAGTGATTCCTAATAGAGACAGGAATTGAGCAAATACGAATTCTTCCAGATGTGGTTTCCTCTAGAAACCACCTGATCCTTGTAGGTGCTACTTAAAAAAGGCCACTTGGCAGTGGTCCAGGTGAAAACCAACCAAAGGGTGACAACTCGGTTGACTATTTGAAGGGCTTTTTGTTGCTGTTCCCTTGGAAACAAAATACCACATCGCAGACAAGTAGGGCCTTAAAATAAACATGCTGCATGGAGCACACATGGACATAAAGATACGGGTCAGCAGCGAGGCAGCGCATGGGAGGTATCCATGGGCTGCAAAGGGCAGTTTCATACAAGTGACTGCAGGTATCACCCACGTCTCTGTGTTCCCCCCTCTTCTCCCCAGACACTGAAAGAGCCTTACTGTTGGGTGCCTGGGGGGTCCGGGAGAGCTCCCGCTCTGTGGGGTGACTGTTCCTGGTGATGACAACAGGCTCTTCCACTACGTTGATACTGTTACACTGCATCAGGTCCTGAAGCAGATTAAAGATCTCCTCTGCTCTGGAACACTTGAAGGCAAAAATCCCTGCACAGTAACAAAGAGGAGGGTCATAAAAGCAAGAAAGCGATCCTGCTTTAACAAGAGTATATGTAATTCTTGGCTCTAAATGAACAGGCAATTCTGATGTCTTTTGCTGTGTTTAACACAATCAACCCCTGCAAGCCACAGCCAGAGGAAAACAACCAACAACTTGGTGGATTATTGCATCAACAGAAATACAATGCCATGACTGCCGTCTGATCAAATGGTGCCTTATTACAAGAAAAATAGGGAGCACCTCGGTTATCTAAGGACGATCAATCCCACAGGAGCAAGGGTGTGAAAGGGACAGGTTTACCAGTCTCATTTAATCTCTAATCTTCTATTTTAACTCATTTGGCACCCAGTCCAGTTCTCATTACCGGGGAAAGTCTATCCAGTGACTACTGGAAGCTGAACTGGGCCTTGTGGAGTGTGCACATGAGGGAGGGACAAGAACGTCATATTTCAAAAATGTATGGAATTAAACTGTGTCTCCCCAAACGAGCAGCCCAAACTAGAGCCGGTGTGTGCAGAGCTAACCAATCCCAAGCTGGCACGCACATAGACGCACAAAAGCCATAGCAACCAGAACGGCATGGCAACAACAGCTGCTACCCCAAAGAATAAGGTTTTTAAAATTCTGGCCACAAAAATAGCTATATCTGCCTTATATAAGGTGGGAAGCAGCATCATTAAGGAGTCCTCCAAATAAAATTAACTAAGCAGAATGAAATCCTACAAGGGAAGGGAGAAAACTCATCAAAACACAACGCCATCCCTGTCCTTTCTGTCTGCTTTAAGACTGATGAGTAAGTATGTGTCTGCTAAAAATTTTGTAATATATGAAGAGCAAATGGCTCTGCTTTATCACCACTACCTGGACCTAAACAAAAACAAGGCAGAATTTTAATCACTGATCTGCATCCTGAAAAAGGCAAAACAGAAACCAAAGACAAGCAATTCCCATCGCTGGCAACTGATAACCACATGACTCCAGGAGAGGAAAACCCCACTTACATAAATATTAAAAAGGAGCATACGGCACTACAGATTTGCACAGTGCTTTGCACAGACACTGAACAGTCATACGGAGTCCTTTTGGAGAAGAAGGAGTTTACAAACACATTAATAGAATGAGGAAACAAACTTTTTTTTCCTGGGGATGCAGATGCCAAGAAAATGTTCAGCTCTTTAAAAGCAAGGGAGACAGACTGGTAAAGGAACTAACAGGCACCATTGTAAAATTGGAGTCTATTCCCAGCACTACTGATGACTTGGCATGTACTCCTGAGTGACTCACTTCCCTTCTCTATGCACAGCATCCCCATGCATAAAATCAGTAAAACGTAAAACTCCTTTCCCTCTACGTTACAAAGGGCTGCCAGACACCAAATGCAAATAAGTAGAATTAGCACTAACCAAGGCAGAGAGAATGTACTGAGAAAAACAAAATGTGCTCAAACAACTATTGCTACTGACACGCATTTGGCAGCTCTGTGGAATAAGCGAACCTTAAGAGGGACCTGCAAAAAGGTGCAGGTGATGCCCTTTTGCTTTATCCCCAGAGTTAAAAGATGCTTAACAAAACTTCAGTCTTGCAAAAAGTACTTTATAGCTCCTAAGGAAAGCAGTCCAGCAACCCTCCTGCCAGAGCTCTGCATCGTTTGGTACCAAAGCACAGAGCTGACAGTGTAACTAACATTCTCTCTGACATTAAATACCCCCCATCCAATGCTCAAGCCTGCTTCACCCATTACCTCATGAGCACTGATGCACTAGCAAAGCAAGACCATTAGAATTATGCCCAGGTCCTGAGCCATGATGTTGTTCTCATTAGTGTTTTAATCAGGAGCATTAACTGTATGTGCATGCACGCTCCGGTATTCTGGTGGCTGCAAAAGAACCTGTTGATTCATTAGATGCAGGAATTTGGGAAGACAAAAGCATCACCTCACTCCAGCTGCCTGGGAACAGAAACCTCAGTGTTTCTTCCTCCAGGAACCTCCACACTCACCCTGCCCTGTCTGGCAGCGACGACCGCTCTCAAAGGAGAAGAGGTTGGAGTCATAGCCATAGCGGCGCAAGCAGAGGTAGGGCCACCTGACAGCATCTCGCTTGTGAGTGTGCAAGATGAGCTCTGTCTGTGTCAGCTCCATAATCCCAGATCCCAGCTCGTTACCTTCATCATCCACGTTCGTTACCTGCAGAGACCACAGAGCTCACATCAGGAAACTCAGTGCATTGGTATTGAAAAAAAGCCCACCCATGAAGATGCTGTAATTCCCATGGATTCCCCCTTCATTTACTGAGATGCCTTTTTCTCAGCTGAGAGTATGAATTCATTGCTGGCAGAAGGCGCCAAGCTGGCAGCCCTGGAGACTGTGTGCTTGGCAGTTCAGCTGATGTGTCTCAGCACAGACACTGGAACACAGCCCTGAGCAATAAAAGGTTTCTCTCCAGTTCCCCATTTCCTTGCTCAGGCTGAATCTAAGTGCAGAGGCAATTTCTACTTACTGCAAATACAAACATATTTGCAGCAGAGGTTGCTTAAGGAAAGGAAAAAAAACCCAACAAACCAAAACAGTAACTTATTTGCAAATCTTATCAAGTGAAAGACTTCTCTGCAACAGCAGCGGGTTTTTTTCCTTTCATGCCTGGAGTCCAAGCTATGCTGGGCTTTGCTGGTAGTCAGTGCTGTCACAGACTCTCTGGTAGGGATAAAGGTGCAATACTTACCTTAAATTTGGTGGGATGGTTGTCTGGGATGCTGTCTCTGCACAGACAACTGCAGCAGCTCCCCATGACGTCAGCGTAAGAGGCAATCCCTGGGGAGAGGACACAAAACAGAGGACAACCATATTTTTCAAACCAACTCCTCCCACCCTCTCCAAACACACAGCATTTACAGCCTGTATCCTCCTTGATCCCCCTACATGTGGCCCAGTGGGTTTGGATCTCAAACTCTTCAATGTGTTCCTCAGTTAACGGACACCGTACAATATATGGCTAATTAAAAATAACACCTCTCTTACCATTAGGCAATTGTTGGATTTTTTTGGAGGAGCGGGAAGAAATTCCCACTACTGTCCCTCTATCTCCCTCGGGACTTCATGGTAACCAGGTGTCAGAGTCACCTAAAACACAAGGGAAACGGTCCCATCTTCCCCCTGACAAGGAGAATACAATTAAACAAGAGAATACAATTAAACAAATTAAAACCCAGAGATTAAAAAGCAGGGTGGAGTGGAGGTGTGACTGAAGTTCTCTTCAAATATCACAAGGAAGGCAGGTGCACTTTTTTTTTTTTAAATTAACTACCTGCATTTATATGACTATAGAAAATAACTCTGCACAGACCACTCCTGTAATTTCTGAAAAAATATACAGTCTACAGCTAAAAAAACCCTAAAAATAAGATACTTTTTGCCTTTGGGATCCTACACATTATTTGGGTTTATCAGAGCTACTGTACTGCAGATAAAACACAACAGTAATACTGAATGGCTGAGGGCTGTGAGCATACAAGGAATTACATGCATCTGCTGCTTAGGAATGTGAAGATACCTTCACTGAATGCAAGGTCCTTCAGGGTCAGAGAACCAGCAGCCTTAAAAATAAGTGAACAAAACAGCTGTTCTACTTTGGACTATGAAAAGTAACAAATGCCAGAGAACACAAATCCTCTGCTATATGACAACAGCCAGCAAGTGCAAGTATCAAGCAGGCAGGAGTTGCACGCACGAGTAGTGAGAAATATTGCTATCTTTGATGCAAACTTAAAGGACTCCAGATCCATTCTAGGGCAGGGGATTCAGCAGCAGATAACACGAGAGGATGCCATGTTTTATTTGGCGAGAACAGCTAATGATCTCTCCATCTGAGGCGTGAGAGAACGAAGCCATATGGATAACCAGCCTGGCACTGGAGCAGTAAATAAAATGAAAAGGCTATTGGAAACCTCTCGCTCTGCCATGCCAGAATCTGCCTCAACAGTCGCTCCAAATTAAACAATGAATCACAGAGTTGCATCTTCGTGCAAAACCACATTGCACAGCTGCCCTCAGGCTCCCTCGCCGTGCAGAGCAGTGAGAAGAGAGGGGGAAGAGCCAGTGGCGAGCTGACCAAAGGGTCCCATTTCATTTTTTACATCAAAACAGAACCTAAATCACCTTCCACTGCAACCCCAGGCCTTAGCTTTGGCCCCTGAAGAATTCTCCACCACATCCTAACTCTGCAAATTCCCCCAGAAGAGAAATGCTTCCTTTTGAGCAAGCTGAAGGAGCTCAGGCACAAAACAAGCCGGCTGCCACTTGCCCTCCTGCACATACCCATCACCCCTAACAGTAATAATACCACACGCTCCCTGTTCCAACACGGCATCTTGCTCAAGCCATTCTATTTCTTTTGCTAGACTTATTATGGATTTACTCCCCACTGACCTTATGGGCTTTGATCAATAATTTAGCACCAGATCCCTCTCCGCTTCATCTGATCTGGTCACTAGGGGCCTTGTCCTCTAGTGTCTCTGCCTCCCACTCCCACCTCACCAATTCCCTCAGTAAAAAAAAAAAAACACCACCAAACCAAAAACAACTTGTAGAAAACACGTTCCCTTTTCCCCCTCTTTTTTCTTTATTTCTCTCCCTCTGGTGCTCCCTCCAGCCGCGTCTGTGTAATCTGTGAGGGGATTAGGTTGAAGTGCTGTCGCCCATCCTGAACAGTTATTATGGTCAGAACTGAACAAACAAGAAAAAAAACATTGTGAGATCCCTGAACACTCCCTTGGCGCTTCCCACGACTCCTCGCTGTTGAATATTTTAGTGGCATCCCTTTCACGCTGACACTGAGACTCTGAAGACTCCTGTCTCTTGCTCAGCGCTTTCCACATGCACCTTTCCGACGGCTGTTTGCCAGTTCAGAGCCTTAACTAGTCGAACCAAACACTCTAATAGCATGATACGCTTCCCTCCGAGCAAGAGCACGTGCCTCCTAAGACCAGCAACCCCATCCTCCCCTCCAGTCTCCCCACCTCCCAAGACCCAAACCTAAATCCTCCTGAAACCTTTGTAGCCCTCCTTGGCCCAGTCTCCAGACCACAGCTCACCTCTCCCCATTTTGCAGCCGGGTCGTTCGCTCTCCTCCCAAACCCTCTGCTCCTCCAGAGGTTCCGTCCGTACCCCCAAGCCCGCAGAAGACCCCCCTCATGCCTTTGCTCTCCTCCACGCCATCCTCTTAAACACAGGACTGCAGAAGAGGATCCACCTCATCCCAAAGGACCGGGGCACCCCGGCCAGCCATGCACAGGGATACCTCGCGTGGAAATACACATGGCCCCACACCAACCCACCCGTGACATGCAGCAACCGACACCCCCGGCCCCCACCAGCATGGGAGGGAGGAGAAGGGCTGCAGGGGGGCACCTCCAGGGACAAGAGGGGCGGCTGGCAAGGAGAAGGGGCTGGAGGGAGGAGGAAGGGGCTGGAGGGAGGAGGAAGGGGCCTGCACAGCCCGTGGGGACGGGGGGGGGGGGGGCATGAGGAAGGGGCGAGTCCCGGGGGGGTAACGGGGAAAAGGGTGCAAGGGGACGGCTAGGGAGCGCGGAGGTGGTGCGAGGGGACACCGGGGGACACGAGGGGGAGGAGGGACAGGGAGGCAAGGGGGCGGCCCCGGGCCGAGGCGCGGCGCCGGTGCCGAGGGAAGGCCCGGGCGCGGGTCGGTACCTGAGGCGCTGCCCGGCTCCGCCGTCCGGGAGCTGAGGCCCGGGCCCCCGCTGCCTGCCTGCCGGCCGGTCCCCGACCCGGCCCGGCCCGTCCCGTCCCCTGCCCGGCCCGCCGGGTCCGGGCTCGGGCTCGGGGACCGGGTGCGGGTCGGGCCCCGCCAGCGCCGCGTCCCCCCCCCGCCCCGCCAGCCCGGGCCGGGCCCGCCGGGAGCAGCGAGTCCACCGCCCGCCGCCTAGAGCGTCTCAGGCTGGGAGGACTCGGCTAGGCAAGGGAGCAGCCGCCAGGGGGCGCGCTGGCTCCGCGGCGCCACGGCCGCGGCGGGGCGTGGTCGGGGAAGGGGGCGTGGTCGCGACGGGAGGCGGGGCCAGGGGAGGAGTCTGGGGGTAAGGGGGTGTGGCGAGAGGGGCTGGGGGTCCTGGGGTGGGGGGCAGAGGGGCAGGAGGTTTTATGGGGGGTCAGTGGAGGGGGACTGGGGTGTAAGAGGAGGGCAACTGGGGAGGGGTCTGGAGCAGGAGAGGTGCTGGGGGGTAAGAGGGAGGGATTGGGGGGGCTGGGGCACCAGTGGAGGGGGGATTGGGGAGGGGGCTGGGCCAGGACGGGGTGCTGGGGGTTTAGTGGAGGGGGATCGGGGGGCTGGGGCACCAGTGGAAGGGGGATTGGGGAGGGGTCTGGGGCAGGGGTTGCTGGGGGGGTCAGTGGAGGTGGATTGGGGGGTCTGGGGTGGGGGGATGCACTGGGGAATCAGTGGAAGGGGATTAGGGGGGCCTGGGGCAGGAGGGGGTGCTGGGGGGGGGGTGCACCCCCATTCACAGCATCCCCGCACACCACCCACCCCAGTTCTACCAGTATCAGAGCACTAAAACAGCACAGTCAGTGACAGCTCGGTGCTGGGGTCTTGCAGGCAGCTGCACCCCCAGACC
Organism: Astur gentilis; assembly: GCF_929443795.1. Lineage (NCBI taxonomy): Eukaryota > Metazoa > Chordata > Aves > Accipitriformes > Accipitridae > Astur > Astur gentilis. Next base: position 4,377,532 of record NC_064908.1, on the reverse strand, counting down.
ACCTCGACGGGCGCCTGATTGCTCGTGGGGGTCCTGACTCAGCCCCGGCGCTCCTGATGCCATGGGTTAAATAATAACGCCCACGGCCAGCGCTTGGCCTTGGATGAGGCTCGGCTTCACGGCCGGGAACGTGCGGGGTCTCCGGGAGGGTTCAGAGCACACGCGAGGGGGCTGCCCTGCACGCAGGACAACAGGGAGGCCACGAGGAGAGTTAGGCTGGGCTGCAGATTTTTACGATTGCAATCGCTCTGCGACTACGATCCCACCCGTCTCGTTACGGCGCGGAGCTGTCGGACATCAGCCACGGGTTTGGAAGGGTGGCAGGGGCTGCCGGCTCCTCGGCCGTGGTACGCGGGTGCTCCTGCTCTGCTCACCGAGCCGTGCCTCCGCAGTCCTGCCCTTTCCGCGGGGATGCTGTCGGCCGCACGCCGGTCACGCCGCGGTGCTTTGGCAGCGGGGAAGCCCGTCGGGCAGGCGTCCTGCCCGTCACACGTGCCGTTGTCGCAGGTTCACGCTTGCCCGTGGGGGACCTCGTGGCGTTTCCAGGGTGGTGGCTTCGGTGGAGCGACGGCTGGTCCCACCTCGGAAAAGCTGGAGTGACCCATCTGTCGAGTCTTGAGTCCCCGTGCCCGGCTGGTCTCCTAATGAGGACTTTGCCCATTAATCTTTCCACCGTGTCGAGGGATGGTGGAGCGTGGAGAGCGCAGGCAGCAGCCGCTTTGCAGGTTGGGCTGGGAGCTGGCAGCAGGGAAGGGGGGGGGGGGGCCACCCACCACCCCACCACCACCCGGTGGTACAAAGTCCATAGCGGCAAACGGGTCAAGATAAAGCTGTGGAGACCAACCTGCCGCTAAAACCAAACAGCAGATTAACTTCCCCAGCACCGATCCGAGACCTTAAAGGGTCCCTGGGGAATCGCAGCGCTGGTTCGACAGCACCGCTGAGACCCCTGCGCAGGGATGAGGAGAGCAGCAGCCTGCGGAGATGCTCGCCTGCCCCTTCTCCTTTTCTTCCTACTTCTCTCCCTGCCCAGGTGGTTTTGCAGAGATGTAAACCACCGGTGAGCACTGCAATAACCCATGCACCAACACCACCCTGCACGGCCTCTCCCAGCAGTGCCACCAGCTTGCCATGGAGCCTGGCCACCTCTTCCGACGAATTACCATCACTACAGACTTCGACCGCAGTCCTGAACCTGGTCCCAAAGACCTACATAACACACGAGCTGCCTGCAACCCTCGGGGCTCCCAATACAGCCCCAAAATAAGACCCAGCTCCTGGGCAGCGTGGTGCTCGGAGCATGCGGGTGGCAGAGGTCTGGTCCAGTCCCTGCAGACATGGGGTATTTTTGGGGGGGATGCTGTGTCTGTTCCCATCCCCAAAGTCCCATCAGCAGACAGGAAAATCTTAGGGCATGTGAGAAATATACAAAAATACACCAAAGACGCTCTGCCGTGCGTCAGGGACTCTGCTAAATTTTACCCTGACTCGTGCCCGAGTGCAATTGTTGGAGCCCAAGCAGGTCTAAATGGCTTTTAGGAGACTGTCAGGTGTTCAGGGCTTGCGAAAACTAGGACATCCTGATTTGCCTCTGGCTAACTCCTTTGTGAGAGCCCAGCCAAAGTTTCTCCACCTCTAAATTGGGGTGTAATGACACTTCCCCTCTTTCATGAAGCTTCAAGTCTTTCTGATCTAGGCAGGAAAATAAATCACCGCGCGGATCATAAAAGTCATCAAAACGGCAACCTAGGGTGAACTGAGCCGCAGATGGAGGGAAGGGCGCGGACGCTCGGAAAATGAGAGGTAGTGAGAAAAACAGATGTCATCTAGAGCTCTTTCCCCTGTAGGGTTAATGTACACCCCCCCCTCCGCCATCCTTTGCTCTTCCCCTCCCTGCCTGCCGCTGGGATTCCCTGCCATTGGCTGTCTCTGTAGGTTTAGGCTAAAAAGCCTGTAATTAGGACCCCGGCTGACACAGCTCCAGTTTCCTGGGCAGGCAGATTTAAAAAAAAAAAAAAAAAAGAGAGAGAGAGAGGAAAAAAAAAAAAAAAAAAATTGTTTCCCTGACTGAGCTTGGATGTTTTCCTTTCGCTTTGCAAAGTTTTCCCTGCTCAGCCTCCATTCCCTCGCCTCCTCCGGAGCGGGGCGGGACGGCGGCGGCCGGAGCGGGGCTGGAGCGGTCGGTGGAGCCCGGAGCGACGGAGTCCCGGTACCGGGCTGCGGGGAAAGGGCAGGTAGGTGAGGCTGGAAAGGTTTCCCGGGATCGGTTCTCTGAACTACGTGTTGAGAAGGGGCTTGGGAGTCGCGGGGGGGCAGTGGGAAAGTCCCCGTTTCGTGGGAAGGGAAGGTGGGCGAGGGGAGCGGGTGGGTTTTTTGGCTGTTCTTCTCTGGGACAAATAAATGAGGGGGAGGCAAATGGTATCGCTGCCCCCGCAGTCTTTGGTTTTTTGGGAAAACGTTCCCTGAGAGCAGGAGAAGGGCGTCTGCTCCGTCGTGCCGGATTCTGCCATCCCGGGCTGTGCGGCCACCTTCCACGTCCCGGAGCAGGCAGGTGCGCGGGCACGGGGCTGGTGGGGCTGCCCGGCTCCCTTGGATGATGAGGGTCTCTGGGAAGGGGTGTTGGGTCCCCCATCCCTCCTCCAGCCGGGATTCAGCGGGAACGGGATGTTTTGGGATTGGCAACGGAGTTTTTGCGCCAGAGGCGGCTGGGCCCCCGTCGCACACCGACACGCCGGGGTGAAATCCGGTGGCCACGGGGCAGAGGTGGGGTGGTGGGTCTCGGTTTGTACCCACGGGTGTACAAATGGCTGAGTCACGGTGGGTTAGTGGGTTATTGCTCCCCGCTGAGCCGGGGCAGCTGGCCGTGCCTGCGCTCTTACAGTGGGGGAAAACACACTAAAACCAGCCCTTTGCAGCACTGGCACATCCCCTGGCGAGCAAACAGGCCATGGCGTTGGCCACGGTCCCCTCCAGTGACATGGAGGACACGGTGCCATATGGTGGAGCGTGATGCTGAGACCCCCTTATCATTTGGGGGGCTGCGCTGACCCTGTCCCTCCACATTGCTGGCCCATGAGACTGCTGTGCCCAGCCAGCAGCACCCAAGCGTTGCTCCACCTCGTGCCATCGCAGGTCCCAAAGCCACCGCAGGCTCCTTCGTGAGACAGGCTCCCGTTCTGGCAGCCTGGCTTGGGCTGCATTGCAGGACTAGCTGCTCCGGCTCGCCTTGCCAGACCTCAGCTTATCTCACCCCAGAAGAGATGCATCTTTATTGGTCTGTATCTTTATTTCCACGTACCTTCATTGCAGCTGTGTTGACAGGAACTCAAGCGAAAACAGGTTATCCTGTGGGTGAGGTGGTGAATACAGAGCTATGCTTCTATAGGCTGCCAGTGCTTTTGGGTGCTTGAAAGGGGATCCGGTCTTTTTGGTGATGGTGAGCTGTTGTGTTTCCTTGGGGTTGTGGAGCTGGGGAGTGTTTGGTGCTTCTGAAAAATAGGCTAGAGGGGTCTGAAAGTGAGTCTTCCAAGATGGAGAGGTGACTATAAAACGAAAGGCTGTGGCAGAGATGCAGATCAGCCCCTGGCCGTGCTGGGAGCACGGAGCCTGTGCTGAATGCGAACGGGTCGGGGTGGCTGCACTGCAAGTTAATGTGTGACCTTGGCAGGAGAGGGCTGGGAGCCCGCACACCCTTCCACAGCCAGCTGGAGACAGGGGCTGCTCCTAGGGAGCCAAAGAAGATTAATATTCCCATGAATTTTAGCCTCCTGTACCCAGGGAGCTGCGACTGCTTCGCAAAGGGCTCTAGCTACTGTGCGGAAGGTGCTCGGAGCAGGAAGGGGAATCCTGCGAGAATCCACTGAGCCAGGAGGTGCCGGCACCAGGGCTGGAGCCTGGACGGCCCTTTGCAGCCATGCTAACATCGAAAGGCCGCAAGCAGGCAGGGGAGCACGGCGGGGACGTTGCCCATCCTTTGGAGAGCACAAGGGAGCTGAGCAATGGCAGTCTGGAGGAGCTCCCACAGGCAGGACGAGAGGCTTTTAAAGCAAAGGCAAATGACAGCCAGTGGCACTCAGCCTGCCCGACTGGGCCCTCGCACGTCCCTTCTGGGGGGACGAACATCCAGCGCTCGGGTCTGTGCTGGCAGGGAGGAGCGGCTTCCCAAAGCACCCTCCTGCCTCCAAAACAGGGACAGGAGGGCCTGGACCAGGCGTCGGGGGGAGATGGCAGGGGCAGGCAGGGAGCATCCCTGTATCCCTTTTGCAGGCCAGCGGGGAAGAGCTGCCTGGAGGTGGTGAGGAGGGCAGGAAGGAAGAGGGGAGAGGGAGAGGGAGCAGAGGAGACGGACCTGTTAGGGCTGCCTGGCTCCTTAGCATAGAAGGTGCATACCACTGTCACTGTCTGGGGCTAATTACAGGGACTTGTCTACAGCCCAGACGGCTGCCAGCCGGTGTAATCACATCAAACCGGGCTGGGCTGGGCTCTCCAGTTCAGCCCCGTGGATTCATAGCAGCCAGGAACCCTGCCCTCTCTGCTCTCCCCCAGCATCACCCCACCGGGCTCCCTGCTGCCAGCCCTGGGACGAGGTGCCCTGTGCACCCTGCTACAGGGGCCAAGCAGGCACCACCAGCTCTGCTGAGTCTGCGGACCATCGCAGGGGTCTAATTACAGAAAAGCCCCAACAGATTAGACAAATGCAGCTTGGAGGCTTAATAAACCAAGCACAGCCTGGGACTGCCATTCGCCTCCCATGGGGAGGGAAAAGCAGAGACATGTGTTACCCAAACAAGGCAGGAGCAGAGCTAGGGCCGGACACTGACCCCACAGAGATCCCCAATCAGCATCCCCAGGGACACACACAATCCTCCTGCACAGCTGTAGAGCCGAGACTGTTTAGCGTCCCAACACCAGCGGTGGTACAGCGGTCCTTCACCAAGTCAGCAAGGCGAGGGCTCTCTTTGGGCTCCAAATACACAGAGTTGAGTCAGATTATTTCATCCCTATCCCTTCCAGAGCTGAGCACAGCTTTGAACAGCACCATGCAACCAGCCCTGCAGTCTTTCTGGGCTAATCCCAGGGCTGGCAGACCCCAAACCCCAGGAAAGAGTAAGCAGCCCTTTTGTTTTATCCCGCTGATTAGCCCATCTGCAGTGTTAATCATTGACCCAGGTGCATGGCAGGGAAACCTGAGCTGCCCGGGCTTATCCCACCCACTGCCAGCTCCAGAGCTGGCCACCTTTGGGTGCAACATCCCAGCACCCCAAGATGCTACATAGGAAGGGGCAGCTGTGGTGGAGGGAGCTCCCTGGGAGCAGGGGCTGAGCTGGGGGTGTCGAAGCTGTTTAGTGGGAGCAATGGGGATGCGGCTGCTGCTGCTGGCCAGGATGGCCCCCTGACAGCAGGGGCAGGGGGGGTTAAACCAGATGTGCAGAAATACCATCCCAGTGCAGAGGAGTTCACTGGTCCTCATGGTGGCAGTGATGAAGGAGGACCTAAGTGCGTGGCCTGGGGCTTACCACCTCTCAACCCTTAGCCTGAGTCCTTGCCAAGCCGCTTGCTGTATAAAACACTTTCCAGAGCAGTTGATCAATCCATGGTGGGCATTGCATGGGGTGAATCCAGGGGTGCCCTGGGGCTGTTTGGTCACAGCACTGCGGCTCAGCTCCATCCCACCCACATCCCACCCTCGCTCCCCACGCCGGGGCAGGAAGCACGGGCAGAGGGCGTCAGGCTCCGGGCCAGCGTCCAGGGAGCCCCAGGAGCCACCGCATCGCCACCTCGTCTTTGTTTTGGAAAGCCAAGCCAGGAAGGAAGCGAGCGGTGAAAAGCGCGGCGTGGGGAGGAGGGGACGGGACCGGATGGGTTTCCACTGCGTAACCATTAGCCAGGCGAGGTGGTGGCGGCTGGGCGAGCCAGCTGCCTGGGCAGGAACAGCCACTCAGGGCAGAACAATAGCAGCCCAAAGGGAATAAATTATTTTCCACTGAATTGGGCTAGACCTCGGTCTCCTCCCTCTGCCCCGCTCAGGGACGGGCCACTAGACCAGGGATTAGCCATACGAGCAAAGGACTGGTGGCAGCCAGGGAAAATCTCCTGCTGTGGCTGAGCGAACGGCTGGTGCCATTTCCCAAAGCCTCTTCCAGCTTGAGCACGGACACCCGGGGTCTTCCCTGCCTGGCTTCAACCCATCGCTGTCCCGTCAGCGCCTCCTGCTCAGCAGACAAAGCCCCAGCCCTGCCAAGCACCCTTGCCCTCGGTGCAGGTTTGCTTATAACCCCTGCAGAGAAAGAAGAAGCCCTCAAAAGCCCTTGGACTTCTGCAGTGGTTCAGCCAAGGGTCTCGATGTTGTGGTTGTGCTGAGCATCATCCCAGCTGGACGTGCCCCGGGGTCCCTCCCCGGGACGAGGGGGCTGCTCGTCCTGCTGCCACGTGGAGACAGGTCCACGCTGGGCAGGCGGGATGATACACGTCCCAGCGATGGATCCCCGCTCCCTGCCTCGATGAGGATCTCCCCAGCTCTGATCCTCTCTCCCCAGCTCATGTCCCTGCCGAGCCCTGCATGGCCCCAGCGAGATGAGCCTCCCCCCTGCGGCACTGCCACCGGTCTCCCGCCAGCCTCGTCCGACAGCGACTCCGGCTGTGCCCTGGAAGAGTACCTGGAGCCCCCCACGGACCCCGCACCCCCCGAGGTGGGCAGCACCCTGGCTCTCCCCCCGGGCTCCCTTTGCTCCCCAGTCTCCCCCAGCGCTGCAGGTGCCAGCCACGGGTGGTGGTACCAGCAGCAGAGCACCCCCAGCCCCAGCATAAAACACACCTTTTAGCAACCTCGAGCACCGCAGCTTAATCCCCCTAAAAATCTGCTTGACGTTTCTCTGTCCCGCGCAACATCCCAAGGTCCCGCTGCGCTTCGGCACCCGCTCGCCGCAGCCTGCCTCTCCCGCCGACAAGATCCAGCTCCGTGCCAGAGCCCTCCTGCAGCAGCTGCCTCCTCAGGACTGCGATGTAAGACACGCATTTGTTGGGTGCTGCCCACCCCGGGGCTTCACCCACCGTGCATCCCCTCACCTCCGCCTCCCCGTGCAGGAGCGGTACTGCCCCGACCTCGCGGAGGAGGAGAGGAAGCAGCTACGAGCGTTCAGCGCCCGACGGAGACGGGAGGCACTGGGACAGGGGCTGGCATGTCCCGTGCCGGGTCCCTGCCATGGCTGTCCCTGCAAGAAGGTGAGGCGGCACCCATTTCCCAGTGGGGAACCCATCCCCAAAAGCCAGCCTGGCCCCCAACCCCGCGTCCCTCTGCCTTGCAGTGTGGTAGGAGGCTGAACAAAGGGGACCCAGGGATTTCGGCGTCTCGGCTGGGGAACCAGTTTTGGCACCCGTCCTGCTTCTCCTGCCACTTCTGCCACCAGCCCCTGGTGGACCTCATCTACTTCCAGCAGGACGGGAGGATCTACTGCGGCCGGCACCATGCCGAGCTCTTCCGACCCCGCTGCGCCTCCTGCGACCAGGTGGGTGCTGGGCAGGGGAGAGGCTTTTACCTCTCTTTTGCTGTTGTTAAAAGCTCCTGAGCTTGGCCAGGGGCTGCAAACGCAGCAAGAGCCACTGGTAGACGTGAGGAGAGGTTCCTTCCTGAGCCTCGCAGAGAGCCCCGTGCCCGCGCCGAGGCACGGCGGTTCCTCCTCTCTCCTTGGCACATCAAAGCATCCTCCAGGCTACGAGTTGGCTAGCGGGGTGCTTAGAGGATGGCTTGTTTCCCCCCCACGCCCCCCCGCAGCTGATCTTCATGGAGGAGTGCATCGAGGCGGAGGGCCGGCGCTGGCACCTGGACCACTTCTGCTGCCTGGAATGCGACGTGCCCCTCTGCGGGCAGCGCTACGTGATGAAGAGCGGCCGGCCCTGCTGCCGCGGCTGCTTCGAGACCCTCTTCGCCGAACCGTGCCAGGCCTGCGGAGACCCCATCGGTACAGTCCCCGTTCGTGTCCCCGTCCCCCCCCCCATCCCTCCCCTCAACCCCGGGCAGGGAGCAGCGGAGTTTTCTCTGCCCAGGCAGGCGGGACGTGGGCTGGGAGGGTTGCAGAGCCAGAGCCCCGCGGCTCGGCTCGGTGCGGAGGATGGTTTTTGGCACACGGCTGAGGGAAGAGCCTCCCTCTCACCGGCGGTTGCCCCTCAGGTGCCGACAGCGAGGAGGCCACCCACCAAGGGCTCCACTGGCATGCCCGAGCCGCCTGCTTCTGCTGCAGCCTCTGCCGAAAGCCTCTGCGTGGGCAACCCCTCACCTCCCGCCACGGCCGGCTCTTCTGCTCCGAGACCTGCAGCCTGGGGCGGGATGCATCCTCCACTACCTCCGACTCTTCCGACTCGGCTTTTGCGTCGGCTCCGTCCCCCGATTCGACTCCTCTCTCCCGAACCAGCCCTGCCGGCAGGACCACGCCGGGGACGGGCAGCACCTCAGTGGCCGGGGGCTGCAGGCAGCGGGTGGAAGGGGCAGGTAGGGATCCTAATGCTCCGTTTGCTACGTGGCAGGAGGGGAGTAGGAGCAAAACCAGGCTCTGCTTAGCCCCTGGGTACTTTATGGGGTACGTTGCACAGGCACAGCCCAACGCAGGGCTGGAGCAGCGGCGATGAGCCCCCAGCCCACCTCCCGCAGGAGGGCGAGTGCTGGCAGCTGGGGTTTGCTCGCTTTGCTGCACCCCGAGGCAGATCTTGCTGCAGAAAGGGCAGGCTCAGCCTTCCCCCTCTTCCTCACCCGTCCTTGCTTTCCTTCTTCCAGAGGCTTGTTTGGATCAGGGTCCTGTACATCCTGCATTCAGGAGCCTGGAAGACCACGGAGCAGCTGCTAAGGAGCGGAGCAGGGATGCTGCGCACACAGCGATGCTGGGATCACCAGCGGGCCACCCCTCTGCCCCCCAGCCCTGTGCAGAGGGTCCTAATGAGCCTGGAGCCTCGGGCCACCTGGTTTCGGGGGGCTCTGAGCCCCGAACACCCGCAGGCAATGGAAACCCACTCTTCCGAGCGGGCACATCCCCTGCTCGACACAGCTCACGGCCAGAGGACATCGACCTGCAGGACATCACGGAGGAGGACGACTCCTGGTGTCCCACCTGCTCTTCATCTTCGGACTCAGACTCGGAGGAAGAGGGTTTCTTCTTCGGGAAGCCCATCCCCAAGCCCAGGATGAGTTCCCTGGGCAAGGAGCCCCTGGGGAGGGCTGGGGGCAGGACGGCAAAGCCGCGGGGCAGCAGCAAGCACTGCAGCGTGTCCTAGCGGCAGGGACCGGGGGGTCCTCGACCAGCAACGCTGTCCTGCCAGCCCCTGCCATGGTCTCAACATGTTCCAAGTGCGTTTTGGACACAGCCCAAGGCTGGTGGGGAGAAGCCGCTGGGATCCTTCCCCCCCGGCGGCTGCTGGCAAAGCACAGCCTGCAATTCCTGCCAGCCTCTCCCACAATTAGGAACAGGTAAAGCAGGTAGGGAGCAGAGAGCCGGCAACCTGCACCAGGGCTCCCATCTCAGACAAGGAGGCAGCCCCGGAGAGCAGCCGCACGCAGGGGAGGGTGGCTGGGTGCTTAAGACAAGGGCAGCTGCCTGCATCGTCCCACTGCAGGGCTGCTGCTGGGGACCCACGGGGACAGGAGGGGTGCTGGCCGCCAGGGTCGGATCCTTCCCTGAGACACCTCCTTGGAGGATAAGCACCACTGCCAGATGCTCTCCATCCCTGGTGACACCGTATCCTGCTGCCACTGTGGGGAAGGGACCAGGGGGGCAGCTCTGCTGCTGCTGCTGACGATGCTCCAATAAAGTTTGGCTGAAATCTGAACACAGGAGACCCACCGTATGTCTGTCCCATTCCTCCCCATCCCAGGGTCATTGTGGCCAGAGGAGCGTGAGACCCAGGGGTGGCCGCTGCCCTCTGCCACAGCCAGGGGGGTCCCCCAGGGTGGGTTCACTGTGGGACCCCTCCCTCACCAGCCCCAGGAGAGCGGGACCAGAACACCAGCAGAGCGAGGGGTGCATATATCACAGCTGGTTTATTTTTAGATTTAAAACCAAGAGCAAACCCCAGGGTTTTGAGGTACATCCCTGTGAACCAGGAATGGAGCAAGGAACTGGGGAGCTCCCCGCATCCGCTGTCCCTCCCATCACCCTCCAGTAAAACCAGCTCCCCCTTTTGCTGCACAAACAGGTCTGGGCAGGGCTAAAACTAAGCAGCCCCCTCCTCCTCCATTCCCAAGAGAGACGGTGAGACTGTGCCAACGTGTCCGTATCGCCTCGACCCGAGGGCTCGGCCCCATCACGAGCACCCCGCTGCATGGGCACAGCCCCCCCATCACCCCCCTCTAACCCCGGGTGGTGAGAGGGGGTGTCCGTCTGCTCACCCCGTCCCCCCCCTCAGCGGCTGAGGGTGGCCGAGTCATAGCTGTCGATGAAATCCTCCAGCTCCTGGAGGTGATGGATCCGGCCCTGGCGCAGGTTGGCTCTCAGCGCCAGCCCCAGCGCCGCCTCCATGGAGGGCTCCTTCTGCAGCAGCATTGTGGCCACCACCGCGATGGTCAGGCTGAACTGCTGGTACGACTGCAGGGGAGCGGCACGGAGTCAGCACGGGGCACCCCAAAACCTCCCCGCCAGCAGCATGCAGTCCTCCCCCAGGGACATCTTTTCCCTCGGTGCTGGTCCATGAACCGCCCCCCCCCCCGCCCAGTATCTGAGCCCCTGCAAACCCCTTCTTGCCCACAAGCACCTTCCCCTGCAACCACCGTCACCAGGAGGGGTTTCTCCCCCGTGACCCCAAAAATGCCAAATTCACATGCCCCATCACCCGGCATCGCTTCTCCCCCCTGGTTCAAAGGGTCCTTGGGTGAGCCCCCCCACCCTGCAGCTGGTCCCAGACTTCCATGTGCCAAAGCCAGGGGCCACCGGGACTCACCAGCTCAATCTCCTCTTTCCTGGCGAGGACAGCGGCGGAGCGGAGGTCCGTGCTGGCCGGGGAGGGTGTCGGGAGCGTGGAGCAGAGCTGGTGCTGGCTGTCTGCAGCCTGGGTGGTAGAAAAGGCGAGGAAGGGTCAGACGCTTTGAAGGAGAGAGGGATTGGGCAAGGTTGGGGCCAAATTGGGGCTGCCAGTACCAATTACTAGCCAAGGACTGGTCACCCCGTGGGGGGACCTGCCGGGACCTTGGGTCCCCGGGGTGTTGGTTTGCCACCCTTCCCTCAGGTGCAAGAGCTGCCCCCAGCTCCCCCCTCTGCCCCAGCCCCGGCAGCATCGCCGCCGAGAGCCGCGATAGCATATTTCTCTTCCCCATTAGGCAGTAATTAAGCTGCTCTGCAATGCTCTCATTTCCTTCGTTAAAGCTCGAGTCCCGGGGTCGTTCACGCTCCAGCACGCTCTCAAGCCTCTAGTTATTTTTTTGGCCTTTCTCCCAGCTGTCTCCCATTTATCGGCATCTCCGGCACAGCTGGCACCAGGGCTGACACGGGCTCTGCCTCCAGACAAAGCAGCACTTTAACCCCAGCCCATAATCCTGCAAACAGGGAGGCCAGAGCGGTCCCACTCGGCTGTTCCTGGGCTACAGCAGTATCCCTCAAGCCCACGGCACCTGCCCCAAGTGGGGACCCGGGGATGCCTCAGGGTGAGCGTGGGGGAGCAGAGGCACCCCGACCCCGTACCGGTTCCGTCTCACCGGACCCAGGAAGGTGCTGGGTCCCTGGTGAGGTCTCTGGCGCAGCACAGATATCAGGGCAAGCCTGGCTGGGCTGTGCGTCAGGCTCCACGGTAGCTCCCGGCAGGACCTGCGAGTTGTCGGATGGCTGAAGGACACCGAGAAGCTGCGGCAGAGAAAGCGGCTGGGGGAGGAAGGCAGCCACCAGCGCATCCCCTGCCCGCAGCAGTGGCCTCGATGGGCTCTCAGCCAGGGCGGGGGGGGACACACTGCAGAGCTGCCCACCGTGCGCCGAGACTCACCTCATCGCAGGCAGCTTCTCCCTTGGCTTCTTCAGCTCCATTCTGCAGCTGCTGCTCTGCCCCGGAGCACAGGCAGAGCTCAGCACCTGCCTCTCCAGCAGAGCCCGCCGCGGCGTGGACCTTCTCGGCAGGCTCCGGAGGGGCTGTTGGACTCTGGGGATGTGACCCACCACCTGCACCAGCCTTAGAGACACTTGGGCTGCACGGCTCTACCTGTGCAAAGCATTACAGTTGCATTGCCGAGTCCACGGCAAGGGGAAAAAGGGGCTTGCAAAGGGGACTGCAAGCTCCCACCTCCCCCTTGGTACTGCTTTTAGGTGGGAAGAGGAGATGCCTTAATTCATACCGCAAGTTGCTCCCCCGTCCCAGCAGGGCTCTTCTCCGGTGGGGCTGGCTCTGTTTCCAAAGCTGTTTCCACTTGGCTGTGGCTGCCTGCAGGTTTCTGCCTGGCTCCTGGCTCGACCTGGGGACATGCAATGATGTGAGGCTGGGACACGTGTCTGTCCCGGGGAGATAAGCAGGGGGATGGGACCGACGGGGTGCTAAAACCCAAAGGAAACCACAGGGCTTTGCAGCCTGGGAGAAGAGTCAGAAAAACTTCCGTGCCTGACAAAGAGACAGCAAGATGAAGAGCGAAAGGGCTGGATGAGAGAGAGAAGGAAGACGTTACACTGGCTGAAGAGACCCCCTGAGCCAGGCACCTCTAGGGGTGCGAGCATCCCTGCCTTTCCCCAGGAGAGTGGTGCTCTCCTACCGACGTCGCTTCTGCTGCCTGCTCCGGCTCTGCAGCCCCTGTCGCAGCCCGGGAATCGGTGGCCGGGCTCTTCTGAGGGCTGCTGGCCGGTCTGGGGGGCTCCGGGACCTTCTTGCTCGCTGCCGGTGGGCCCTGGGGGAAACCACGCTGGTTAGGGGCATGGCGGCACCACGCAGGGCTCAGACCGTGCAAACTCGAGTCACTGCTGGCTGCTGGGTCGGGGGGGGGGGGGTAAAAATCCACAACCTGAGCCGTCTGCTTCCCGTTTAGCACACCACCTTTGCAGGACATAAGCGACTGGGGAGAAGCAGAGCGCTGCTGCTCTTTGACCCCCGGCTGGCTTGTCCCAGGGAGGGAATGAAAGGACTTGCAGAATGGCTGATTCCCTGCAGGGCGAGAAACACGATGGGAGCGACTCCTCGCTCTGCCCAAGGAGATGCTGGCGAGCACCAAGGAGATGCTGGCGAGCACAAGCACAGTGGCGTGGGACCCCTTGCATCGTACAGCGTTGGAACAAACCTCTGGAGGACCAGGAACATGGAAGGCGCTGGACCAAGGTTAACTCTCGGTGGCCACGGCGAAGGCGTCTGCTGCGTTTCACACCCAGGCCACGATAGCCCCAGGGCGGGCAGCCATCCGGAAAGCCGCCTCCCTCCCTGCGAGAGCAAAGGCAGCCCCAGGGGGGGAGATTTAGGCTGGAAGGGGTCTCCAGTGCAACCCCCCCACACACCCTAAGCAAGGCCAGCTTCAGAACTGCATCCCCCCTTGGCTGTGCACTGGAGCAGAGCGTGGTCCCAGCAGCCCTGCTCACCACCCCACGGCTGCACGGTCCCCCCCACCTCAGCACGGCCACCCACCCTGGCACGCTGGCTGGGGGGCACAGTGGGTGTTGTTCCTCGCCGGGAAATTCAGACCAGGTAGAGCAGCTGGGGCCAGACCACGGCTCCTGCGGGGAAAGGAGTGGGTTTAGACACAGAGCAGGACAGGGGATGCTGCGACCGCAAAGCAGAGAAGCCGGGCTGCCACTGCTCCCAGTGCCGCGCAGAGAAACCTGTCCCCATGCACCGTCCTTGTCACTAGGGCAGTGAACGGCCCCTGCCTCATTTCACCCGCTCCCTGCCCTTGGTCCCATGGCTGCTGCCAGTCTCCCAGCCCACCAGCCCCTCACCCAGTGCCAGCCCTCTCCAAAGCAGTCCACAGGTCCTTGGTTGTCTTCCCTGTCATTCCAATGGGGTGGTGGGTGACGGTCATGGGGTGCCCATCTCCTGTCCTCCTCGTTCCCATGGAAGTCAGCCAGGCCAGGGAAATGTCCGGGGTCCCAGGGACCGGGCTACAACGGCAAATCGTTGCCAGCAAGGATGGTGGCGCACTGTGCGTAGCCATACAGCTGCCACCCCCTCAGCCCATCTCCCTCCCTCACCTGGTCCCAGACCTCTCCAAAATACTCCTCAGGTCCTTGGTTGTCTTCTCTGTCATCCCAAGGGGGTGGCGGGGCATGGTTGTGGGTTGCCCATCTCCTGTCCTCCTCATTCCCATGGAAGTCGGCAGGGCCAGGGAGGGGTCTGGGGTCCCAGGGACCAGGCTGCAATAGCAAATCACCGCCGGTGAGGATGGTGGCACGCTGGGGGTAGCCACACAGCTGCCACCCCCACCCCCCCCCGCCCATCTCCCCCCTCACCCGGTGCCAGCCCTCTCGAAAGAAGTCCTCAGGTCCTCCTCTGTCTTCTCTGTCATCCCAAGAGGGTGATGGGGGACAGTCGTGGGGTGCCCATCTGCCCTCCTCGTTCCCATGGAAGTCAGCAGGGCCAGGGAAGGGTCGGGGGTCCCACGGATGGCGCTGCAATGGCAAACGGTTGCTGGTGAGGACGGCAGCTCGCTGGGGTGTTTTGCTTTTGCTGCTGTTCCCCCTCCCCGCCACAGCCCTCGGCTCTTTCTGCCTCTCCTGCTCCCGGGGGAACCCCCAGCTTTGGCCACCCCAGACGTGTAGGTAAAACCCGACAGCACCGTCTCCCCTCGCTGCTCGCCCTGGCCCCTGCCCCCTTACCGGGCACCATCTGCCCCTGCCTCTCCTGTGCTGGTGCTCCCAGGGCGGCTTGTCCCAGACGTCCTGAGGGCCGTGAGTGTGGGACGGTGGTGGTCCAGTCTGCCATGGACCAGGCTGCAGAGCGGGCACAGCAAGATGAAAGCAGGATGAGACCCTCACCTTCGCCCTTGCACTGGCTGGATGCTGAGCAGGGACAGGGAGCCAGGAGCCCATCCGCCCTTCTCCCCTGGCCGAGGTCCCAGATGATTCCTAATTCTTCCCCATAATGCAGCGATGCTCTCCTGGCTCCTCAGAATCTCGAGCGATGGAGCAGCAAGCACCCATCTTGCCCCACAAAGCTCCTCCGCTCCCAAACACGCTGGCAGCCCCAGCTGCGTGGCAGCAGGAAGGTTGCAAAACCACCTACCTCCCTGGAGCCGCCCAGGAATTTCCTCCTGCAGCCCACCGGTAAGAACATCTTGCCAAAACCTCGTCTTGGCCCCGGTCCCAGCGAGGAGAAGGTCCCGGGAGGGTCAGCACCCAGCTGCAAAAAGGAGAAGCATGGGTGAAGACATCCCACAGGACGTCACTGCCGGTCAGGTGCCCCCGGTTCTGCTGAGCCCCGAGCACTGGGTCACCTCCAGAGCCACACGGCATCACCGCCGGTGAGGACCCGTAGGAGATGGGCGAGCTGGGAGCCACACGGACCCACTCCCCATCCCAGGAGGGGACACGGGTCCTGGCTGTAATAAACTTTGCATAACCAATTTGTTAATCAAACCTGTTGGCTGTTAAAATATATGGATCTCTACAACTTAGTAACTAAGCTGCTTTTAACCGCAATAACTTGTTAGGCAATAACCACGGTAGCAATCGCAGAGACTAGATATTGAACTAAGTAAGGAGAATGTGCCAGTATTGATTACTTTATCATATAACTCCTCAAGAGCAGTTTTCTGAGAAAATAAGGAACTGGTCCCAGAAACCGGCCAAGGCCGATTCCGTGGCTTGGACAGATAAACTTGAGGGAGAGTCCTCTTGGAACTAATTGTAATACCCCTTGGAACGAATTGTAATACCTCTTGGAACGAATTTTAATACGAAGCAGGAACAGGTCATGAATATGTATAGGCGTACCGGCAAACCCTATACATAAGTAACGCTTAACTGTTTAACTGTGAAACACGTTACCGTATCAGGTGCGCGCCGTTGGTGGAGCGGAGACTCCCCGGCCACCCAGCGCTGTTTTGCCTGCTTGATTGCTTGCTTCAATAAACCTTGATTGGATTATCCACGGGCTGGCGTACAATTTTTCATCGTCACTTATAACACTGGCAATGCCAGGGCTGCTCCCCTGGCATGGGGCACCCGTGCACCCTGCCCGAAGCGGCTCCCCTTGACTGTCCCAGCGTCCGTTTGCTCTCAGCCACGTTTCAATCACCCTTGTGATAAATGAATTTAGTCTCAAACAGGATTCCAATCAAAGTTTACAATTTATTAAATTAATAAATGCAAACAAACAGCGCTGGGCACACCAGGAACCTCAGCTCTACCAAGACGTGCGCTGTGAAAAACAACCCAGCTTCTTTTATAGTCTAACATTAGTTACATATTCATACTAGGCATGTTCTTCTAAAAGACTCTCCACCTCCTGGTTGTGTGGGTGCAGTAGTTCTCCCAGAAACTTCTTAAACTCTCCTTGGCTGAGGGTCTTCTATACAACGGATCTCTGACCAGGCTCCCCCCCTGCTCGGGCAGACAGCACACATCCTGTGCAACAGCCGACACCCTGCACAGCACCAGCTGCGGTCACCAGAACCCAAACAAGTTCACAAAAGACGCCTCCCCCTCAACAAATGCATACAACAAACTGCCCAACAAGACCCTGAGTACTGCAATCTCTGAGGCTAAGCATACCTTTAAACGCCTCAGTTCTCCCCTAGGATCTCTTGTTTAACACTGTGCAGTCAACAACAAAACCAGTTTTGGGCTGGAAAAAAAGAACTATATACATATCATCTGTCTCCTCCCGGCCTGCCGTTATACGAGGATGGACAAAATGGTTAAAGATTACATATACAGCGAGGGTCACATTTTATTATGCGGCCCTAGCATTGTTTATATTGACACGAA
Organism: Astur gentilis; assembly: GCF_929443795.1. Classification (NCBI taxonomy): domain Eukaryota; kingdom Metazoa; phylum Chordata; class Aves; order Accipitriformes; family Accipitridae; genus Astur; species Astur gentilis. Next base: position 4,360,670 of record NC_064908.1, on the reverse strand, counting down.
TCGGATGAACACATTTCACGGCCCTGTTGCAACCTGCACAGGTCACAGCACTCCCAGCACCACCCCGCTATTGTCCCACAGGATCCTGATATTGCTCCTGGGATCCTGGCCGAGCCGTTCCCCCCCCCTCCCCAGTGCCAGAGCAGGGACAAACTGCCCACCGGGTACCCCCCCCCCCCCCGTCCAGCCTAGCACTGCGGTGGGGTGCAAGCCCCGCTCCAGCTTGTCCCTTGCTGCTCCCATGGGACAACCTGGCATGGACACGGTCTGGGCTCTCTCCGTAAGGGTGAGGGGGCTCAAATCCTGGGAATACAAAGGGGCATTGCCCAGGGAAGCCTCGGTGGGTTCCTCACTGCTGGGCTGCGGCGGCTGCGTGGGTCAGAGCTCAGGGTTTATTGCAAGGGCCACCATCCCACGGAGCAGGGGATGCTCTGACCCGAAACCTCCTGATCCCAGTCCGGCCAGGGCACTGGGCTCCCAGAGCCACCAGTGAACACTGGCAGCCTCGACCCAGGCTGGCAGGAGTTAATGGCAGCACAGGCACCAGGATTTGGCTCACGGATCTGCAGGGAGCACCCCAGGGCAGCACCGAGAGTAAAAGAGAGAAAATAACACTTTTGTCCCCAAATGGAGGTTTCTACCTGGCAGATCAGTCCCAGGTGGCTCTGGAAAACAGCTCTCCTGCCCGGAGAAATGAAACACCAAGGAGCTTCGGATAGACCCCCCTGCAGCCCCTCACCCCTCCCGTTTACTGAACGCAAGCCAATAACGAGCGGTTGCTGATGGCAGTCAGGTGCTAATTACCCCCCAGGGAGCTCCCCTGGAGCCCCTCCTGAGCATTTGATTTCCCTTCCCCGAAAACCAAGCTGCGATGCCCTCCAGCACCTTTTACTCCCGTCTGCAGACCCTCTCCTTACCCCGATTTCAGCTGCTGAGAAGAACAGGGGCCCACAGACCCCCCCCTCATTTCCCGAGGGCTGCACAGACCCCAGGCAGCACCTCTTCTCAAACCGGCCTCTGATAACCAGGGAGAGCCAAATTTCTCCGGTTATTTAAAATCCCTCAGCAAACCTGGTTTAAAGCAGAACTTGATGCAAACTCTGTGCTGCATCAGCCTCTGGGTGCAGCCCCTGTTCCTGCTCCGTCCCTGCCTCTGCGGCTCCACAGTGCAAGGAGGGGGGACCCTGCACCCCCAGGGCACGGAGCACCCATGCAAGGGGGAACCCTGCACCCCCAGGGTACGGAGCACCCGTGCAAGGGGGAACCCTGCATCCCCATGGCACCGAGCATCCATGCAGCCCCACGTCCCCAGTGCCTGCCACCATCCAGCTCCAGCAAAACCTGGATCGGCCACACGGTCCCCGAGATGCTCCCAGCCTTGTGCCAGGGGATTTGGGGGAGCAGGACCCCCCAGGGCTGCAGCACAGCCTGCGGGGATGAGGAGGGGAAAGAGAAGGGTGAGAGGGTCTGCAGAGCGCGGTGACCCTGGCAGGGACGCTGCCATCGCACCCACCTTTGCCGACGCCGGGAGGCTGAGGAGCGGCGTGCCCAGCACCCCGCTCCCCGCACGGGCAGCCCCGCTTACCGGGCACGGCTGGTTCCAGCACCGGGAGGCTGCGGCTCAGTGCCAGCGGGTTCCCCGAAAGCTGCTCCGGGTCGACATGCGGCTGAAGCTGCCCGTGTCCGTTCACCCTCTAGCACGGCAGAGGGGTCTGATCCCTGCTGCAGCATCGCTATGTAATCGACGGAACCAAATTGTTCCCTGACATTGTGTAATTCCGTGTTGAAGTAAAAGAAGACAATAAGGCTTACATACCAACCGGGAAGGGGAAAGGGACATATTGTGATTGAACAAATGCTTTATGTAAATAGCAAGGCTTGCTTAAATGTTGCGTAAGGTCACGGGAAAAGGGCAACGGCTATAATTTACCAGATAAGGGGGTTAACTCTGTAAAGGTCACAGGAAAAGGGCAACGGCTATAATTTACCAGAGAAGGGGGTTAACTCTGCCACGACTGCACTTTTCTACATCACAAGATACTCCCCCTTAAGAAGATCGACCGAATCTGCCCAATAACAAACCTGCAAGAGGAAGCGGGACAAGGCAGAGATTTACAAAAAAAAGGGGTACATGAACTGTATAAAAGGAATTTAACTATAACAAAAAGTTGCGAGCCGTAGGTGGAGCGCAGACTCCCCGGCCGCCCAGCGCTGCTTGCTTGCTATTCTCAATAAATATATGAATTCTATAACAAATTGGCTCTGTCAATTAATAACAGCTACCTCCAGCAGCCCCAGGGACAAGAACCCGCTGCGGCTCAGAGGGTTTCCCGAGCCCGCTGCCGGCCCGACGTATCACCTCCTGGGGCAGCCAGGCACCGGGCACCTCTGCCAGGCACCTACAGCGTCTCCTCCTCCCTATATCCCTGCGTTCCCATGGGGAACAGCACACGCCCAGGAGTTCGTTAGCACTGGCCAGATGCAGCAGTACAAGGTACGGACATCTCGCTCAGCCCCGCGATGAGCTGGATCACCTTCCCGATGCTTAAGGAACATCTGCGTTGTGTCAGGGTCTGACAGCAGTGGGAGGTTTTGCTGGGGCCTGGGAATGCTTTGATAGCAAGCCGGTTCGAACTCGTCTGCTCAGCAATGCAAACTCCTGCACCGACACGGAGCACAAAGATGAGTTTGTGACCTTGCAGGAAGAAGGGAGGAGATAAGGGAAAACAGGGAGGCTTGGGGTGAGCTCACCGACGCCAAAAGTTAGCAAAGGAAGAGATAAAAGGCAAAGCCCAAAGTCTAAGGTGCAATAAAATCCTTCCAAGACAGCAAACGAGCGGTGCTGTCTGTGGGGACGGGGCAGCCCGTGGCCCATCGGAGCTGGCTGCTTCTCAGCGCTGCTCCCACCGGGCAGATAACACAGAGCTTTCCAGCTGGTCGGTTAATTATAGTCTCTAATAGCTATAAATCAATTAACTAAGTGGGTAGATCAATTAGCTCGCTGGATTATGGGAAAGGAATACAGCAGCAGGGACAAACGTGGCTGCAGCCTGGATGGCCAGCGTTGCAGTACGTCCCCGAGAGCCGAGTGGCTCCGCAACCCCACGGCTCCTTGGCTGGTGCACGTCTTCTTATCGGAGCCTGGCTCGGTGACCTGGGCGTCCCCAAATCGGAGAACTAGCTCTCAGGGAGCAGGGAAATAGGAGTAATGGGAAAGCTATGGTAACTGCTAGGAATTCTGTGTAAGGATAAGCTACTCTGCTTGCTAAAAATCTTTATATAATAATAAAGTTCTCATTATAACTACAACCCTGCGGCCAGTTCTCCTTCCACAACGGATACTTAAAAGAACCTGCCCATCCCTGAAGCATCAGGTGACATACAGCGCAGCCCAAAAAGTGCAAACCACATCGGGTTTGGGCCTCCGCAGGGAACGCGCACCCCAAAAAGTGCAAACCACGTCGGGTTTGGGACTCCGCAGGGAACGCGCACCCCAAAAAGTGCAAACCACGTCGGGTTTGGGACTCCGCAGGGAACACCAGGAAAACCTGGCCGGGTTACTTTTAGCAGGTCTCAGTCCTCCCATCTGCTTTTTCCAGGCAGAAGAGCTCCGGCACAGAACACGAGAGCCGGTGCAGGGCTGAGGCTCCGTCTCGGTTCACCGATCCGGTTCCAGCTCGCCCAGCAAATGCCCTGTCGCACCCGTAACCAGCCGTCACAGTGACCAGGGCTGCTCCGTCCCGAATTGTTTGCTGTGGGACCACATGGGCACGGTAATATATAATCTGCTGTCAAAGACTGTGGAAATCCGAGTCAGGGACGGCCGCAATTATAGCAAGATTAGTACGAGGGCACTGAGAACGGGTGATGGATGCCCAGGTAAGCGCCAGTGCAAGGTGCCCTGGCAGCAGGAACGCGTGCGAGGCTTAATGGCACTAATGAGGCGACTTTTGCTGCCAGGACGTCCCCTCCTGATTGAAACGGGCACCTCCCTGGGGAAGGCGGTGATGCCTGGGGTGGCCAAGAGCTTTTTTTCCCAAAAAGCTGCAAAGGCTGAGACGGGGGCTGCCAGGAGAAGGGGAGGGGGCTAGGGAAAGGGCAGACCCCGCTGGGGGCAGCGGGCTCACGGTGGGATGGGGGGGAGAGAGCGGACAGAGATCGGTGATCCAGAGTGACAGAGCAGGAAGGAGGGAGCCGAAGGGAGGATTTGGGAACGAGGAACGGAACGAAGAAGGTTCAGGCACAGGCAAAGGGGGGGACAGAGGAAACGGGAGAGACGTTTGTCCAGAACGCCATCGCTGCAACACCGTCTTGCCCACGGGTACCGCCGGTGCTTACTGCGGAGCGCTGTCCTGCGGGGCGCAGCGGCGGTGGTGGCTACAACCGTCCTGGCTCCGGGATCCAACACCTGCACCTGGAAAAGTCACAGTCAGACAAGAAGAGGGGTACGCGCCCGCAGCCCGGCCGGGGTCACGGCCCACCCGGCGTTTCAGGCATTCCCTCCCTTTCCCGTATCTTCTTTTCGACCCCCGAGGGCTGTTGCCCTCCCCGCTGCTGTGCAAACCCGGTTCCCTGGAACCCCCAGCCCACTCCTGCGTGGGCTCAGCCCCCCCCGGGGAGGGGGTGCCACGGGGCTTCACCTGTACGGCGGAAACATGCACAAAGACCGGCGCTGGTTTTGCATTTTTCCGAGCAAGCAGCACCCGCTAAAAACAACTTGCGAGGAGCCGAGGTGTGCAAAAAACACCCCCCCACACCCCACACCCCGCTTCCTGCAAGCGTGCAAGGGGCGATGCCGGCGCCGGGGGCTGCGTTTGCCGGTGCCATCCCGCAAACGAACACGCACACACCAGCCCCCCTCCCCACACACACACACACCTTGCACGGGCAGCCACGGGAAGACACACGCGTCGTGCAAGGCCGCCCCGCCGGGGTCGCACGTTGTTGCTGTCGCACGTTGTTGTTGTTGTTGTTGTTGTTGTTGTTGTTGTTGTTGTTGCACGGGGGCCGCGCGCCGCGCCGCGCCGCTCGCACGCGGATCTGCCGGCACGCGGGCGGCGCCCCGCGCGCGCCGCCCGCCCTCCCTTCCCCCTCCTTCTTCGGCCCCGCCGCCGCCGCGCGTAGACCGTCACTTCCGGCGCGCGGCGGCGGCGGGAGTGAGGTGAGGTGAGGCTGAGGCGGCATGGCGGCGGCGGCGGCCGGAGGAGGAGGAGCGGGGACCGCGCCGCAGGGGCTGCGCGGGTGGTTGCGGAGCGCTTACCGCTTCGCCACCGATCGGAACGATTTTCGCAGGTGAGTACTGCGTGGGGGGGGGGGGGGGAAGGAGCGGGAGCTAGCGCTGCCCGTTTTTTTTCTCTCAGGAACCTGCTGGTGAACCTGGGGCTTTTCGCCGCTGGAGTCTGGGTCGCCCGGAATCTGACGGACATCGACCTGATGGCCCCGCAGCCCGTCCCGTAGCGGCGGTGAGTCCTCGGGGAGCGAGCGGGGACGGGGGTGTCCCGGGAGGCCGCAGGGACAAGGGGCCGCCGGCCGACCGGGAGCTGCTGCGCTTCTCTCTAAAACTTGTCTGTGGCTACCGATGACCCAACGCTGGCGACCACGGGTGTGTGCCCGTGCTGGCAGAACCCCCCCCCCCCCCGCCCCCCAAAAGCGCGTCAGGGCCCCCCCCCGGCCCGGGAAGGGGATGTCACCGTGCGAGGTGACCAAATTAACGTGTACGAAGGACTAAACCACGAGCACCCGCTGGCAGGCACCAGGAGGACTAAAGCCTAAAGCGATCTAATTTATACGGAAGGTTGCAAAGCTGTGTTAAATTGCCACATGCCAGCAGACTAGGCTAGAAACAACCTTGTCTAACTCTGCTTAATTGCTGGCCTAGGAAAGAAATAGAGCCACAAGGGAGAAGAGCTCGCCCCACACGCACACGAGGACCAGAAGAGATGCGTTTAGCCGTTACGAGTCTCCATACGTTCGCGCGAGTACGTTCTGTTCTCCTTCTCTGCAGAGCTACTACTAGCGCTTCAAAGCTGTGGTGCTTGAAGCAGTGACTGGGGGGGGGGGAAAGTTTTAAGTGTGAGAGGGAGAGTTTATTTTCAATTTGTTCTGCCAGGCACAATGAGAGTAGTTTTCTCAAGGATGTGAAGTCATTGTGCGTGGAATTTTCTTCTGTACCCCCATCTCGATGTTTATTAAAGTATGTAGAATAATGACATAACCCACTGGAATTTCATTTTTTTAATAAGAAACTTCAGCTTACAAAAACAAGGTGTAAAAAGAGTAAAGATTTACAAAAAATCATAAAAACATGATTTATATTTCACACCCGAAAGACAAAGGAACAAGTCCAGTCCTGGGTTGTAAGCAGGACCCATCAGCTACTTATTCAAAGGAAAAAACCAAAACTGTGACAAGCCCTAGGTAAACTCTAACCACCAGAAGGTTTCCTGGGTAATGTCCGGATGGGATAAAGCTGGGACACTTACTGTAAAGGAATGATGACTGTGTGTGGGAAGAAGCCGCCATTTGGTGTTGCATAGCATTTTAGTGCCCTGGACTGAGACCACAGCTTGCTGTTACCAACTTTAAAGTCCAGCTGTGGGTGGTGAGGCTGGTCGGGGGACAGTGAAAGCACCACGCGAGGCTGACGTGGGAGCTGCGGGTTGGATTTACTCTGATGTGTTACCGACAGCTCCTTCAAGATGCTATTTGTAGAGCAGAATAACTTCCCAGCCCTGAGCATTACGGCAGTAGGACTGCAACATGGCTTCAGATTCTTTGGACAGTTATGCACGGGTTTCTAGTTTAAGACATTCTTCTGAAGTAGCACTGCCTCCACGTTTTGTGACGGAGAACTGCCCCCTTACCTGCCCCAGAGAGAAGCTCGCTCCACTACCGATACAGATTCTTAAAAATGCTGTTTTCAAAGCAGGTACTTTAACATCCTGTAAAGAAATTAAGTTCTTTTGAAGTATGGATAATCCAAGCTATGCAGAAACAGTTTCTGCAGGAAAAGGGGATTAATTTGAACGTTAAGTCATTTTATAGTTAATCTTAGTTTTGATTTAGAACACACTAATCTCCTCCTGAGGCCTGGGTTCAGGCAGGGGGCAGTTCATGCAGTTAAGTACATAAGGCTGCCATAGGTGACTTATTGGATGTTGTCTTAACAAACCTCGATTAAAATAAAAGCTGCTGAACCTGCGATTAGGAGCAGCACGCTTGCAACAAGCTGCAAGACAGCTGGACAGACTGCCAGAAACATTCAGTAATTAATTGGATTCTCTTGTCACTTGCTGCTGCCTGGGAGTGTCCTTGAAGCAAAGGCAGTCTCATTCATGAGCACAGCATGGCATACATCAGCTTAAGTCATTAGTGACGTTAAGTACCAGAAACTCGAAGCAGAAACTAGAGGCTCCTCTGACTTAAAGTCCCCACAGAAACCACTGAAAAATCAGGAAACCCACCCAAGCTCCAGCCTGGCTCCTCACCCAAGAAAGCAGCACAGCATTTCGCTCCTGTCTTCGCAAGGGCTCCCAGGGGATTTCATACCGAGGGAAAACTTGCTTGTCTTCTATCTAGCCTCTGCCAACAGCACCCTTCCAGCAACCTTAACTTGGAGCAGGATTAACTTTTTTAAAGTGCTGAAGATTAGCTTTAATTCTGCCCTTACTCAAGTCAAGAGTGAAGCTTCCAGGGCATTAGCAGAAGTGGGGTCTCCCTGGCAGCGTCCTGCCCAAGCCCATCACACCTTAAGGGAGCTTGCCCGGGCAGCACTCCTCTCGGAGAAGCTGTTTGAAGTTTCTAAGCTGTGTTTAATTTTCTTTTATGGAAAGGCAGACCTGTAAAAAAAAGTTTTACTGGAAACAAACTTAACCACTTCTTCCTTCCCTGTAAACTGCTCATTAGATGTATAGAAGGCTGCGGTTTGAAGAATTTGTGACTGCTTAACCAAAGCTGAAGTTAAGCAGGGAAAAAATAGGACCTCATTCTCTTTCACAGGGGCTCCAGGTTGCCCCTGTGGTAAGTTACTATACTTTACACATCTGATAACCTAGGTGAAAAGTTGGGTTTCACATGGAAATATGTGGTTCATCTTGTAGCAGTAGGAAATAGAGTTAAGGGCCAGGCCTAGCAATGTCATTTAATAAATGTAAGGAGGGTGAAGATGACACTTGCTATGAAAATGCCATTCCTAAATCAGAGGTGTGGAGTTAGGCAGCCCCAACACTACCCTAACTGTGCAAAAGAGAAGGAGCCTCACGGGTGGTTATCCTAATTTCTCAGCTACCGATTCCGTTCAGTGGTGTACCACGAGCCTGTGGTGACATTATTGATGTGCATAGCTCTAGCCTGCCCATGCTCTCATACATTCTTTAACCTTGCCTAGCCACCAACGTGGCACAGATTCGTACTAACACGGTTGTAGCAGTACAAATTATCCCCATGGTACAGATATGGTTATCTAAGGAAATAAGGCTAGCCTAAGTACTTTACACTTAACCCTGCCCACACTGGAGGGATGTGGTTGTTCCTCTTTAGCAGGAGCAACATCCAGAAGCCCCACGCTCCCCAAAAGACATGCTCACACAGAAAGTGGCTGTAAAAGCAGGAACAGAAACAAGAGAAGGCCTTTACTACTCCAGACTCCACCAAGCCCTAGTTTGACAAGCCAGGGTGCAGCACTTCAGCATGGAAAAAAATCAAATTCACCACCTGCCACCTCTATAGGAAGTATGTTACAAAGGCTTAAAAGTTACAAATTGGATACAGTCATCAACTGTATCATCTCCTTTCTCAGTTCCAGTTATGCAAAGCATTTACAGTGACACTGTGGGCTTTAAGTAGGTAGCTCCTTTATAAAACTTGAGAATTTGGGGTACTGTTCCTTAGGAACTGTAGCATCTAATGGAAAAGCACCATTCATTTTGCCAGTATGAGGCTACTGATCAGAGAAAGTTTTCACCACAAAAACAATAGGAGGTTGCTGCTAATGAGACTGTGTTTGGATTTTATTAATGTCTCTGCCTGCAGAACATGCAATCCTCTAACATACGAGGTTCCCCTTATCAGATGCTTCCTGTCTCTTCTAAACTTAGATCACAGCTTATTGCTGTGGTTGGCTTGGCTTGCTTTTTACTGGTTGTTTCATTCATCCCAACTCCTTCCCTACCCTCAGCCTGCACAAAATCAGTAGTGCAGCAGTTCAACAAGAACCCTAAGGGTACAGCACTTTGCTCTAACTGCAATGCATTCTGTATCATGCACAAGCTTCAGAACAATAAATAGTTAATAGTGGTTAAAGTCAATCCTGGGCCCTTTTTTTTTTTTTTTTTCTCCCCCACCCCCTCAATTCCCCTTTTGGAAATGTACATTGCAAAGCTCATTTGTAAGACTTAAGAACTCTTCTGAAAGAATTTTGGCCCACCATCCTTTAAACAAGTGGAACCCATACACACACACACAAAATAAAAATCAGTACAACAGAAGGAGCGGCCTAAAGGCATACCCCCTCAAATCAACTAAGACAAATAATCACTAGTTGGTACAGGTAACTAATGTATGTAGCTTTTGCTCATTTAAACATCTGGTTTTATACATTTAGAAGCTTGCTAGAATGCTTCACATTCCCATCTGCAATAAACAGGTATCAATATTAATGTAATAGACACCAAAAAAACCACTGAATTGAGGTTTTATATTCCCACAGGCAATAAATTCTCAACATAAGTCTGCCCTATCTGATCTCAAACCCACTGAAGGGATTAGACGCACACAAAAAGGCAGTGTTCAGAGCTGGTGCTTGGATTTTACTATTTACTTTGAAGAAGGGACACTTGGCCACCCTACACAACTGCAATCTATTGCATATTAAATTTCCACAGGCATGCTTTTGCTCACGTGTGGAAGTATTTGCTAGGCTGCTAAGGAGACCTGTGCAAACACTGCCATAACAAGGGGAACTGTATTTTTTTCTTTTCTAAACCAGCAGTTAGCATTAGATTTGTAACAGAAGGTGCTTCCCAAAGCTACTGCTACTGTAGCAAAAACCCCACTGGAGTTTTTATTCCTTGCTCTATGCTACATGCTCTGACAGACGTCAACTTACTGACCTGACTGGAGGGGTCTGGATGACATAAGAAAATCTAAAAAGCCAAATCTAATCTGCCTTTGAACAAGATGTTATTTGAATTATTACAAATACAGAGATTTAAAATGTGTAACACTATAATACTAGCCTCTGAGCTTGCTGGTAAACTTCATTCACATACAGATAGGAAATGTAAAAATGTCAGTGATACGGAGTACTTGTAAAAACACACAAATCTGCTGCTTCAGTCAGGAGGGGGCAATTCATGACTTATTTCCCAATGTTTCTGTCCCATGCAAAACATTATTGGATACAAGGCACCAAATCTAAGGAATCATACAAAATTACTTCACACAACTGTATTGGCAGGTAAAACTTATCTCCCTGTCTCTTCCTCATGTGGTTCTCATTCTGCAACACCACTGACTTCCGCTGCAGCTCATCCCAGGGTAATCTGGCAAGAGCCAGAAGTTTCATTAGTCTCTCTCATTGGGATGCAATTAAGCATATTCAGGCCTGGGGACATTACAATCAATAAAAGTGTTTCTAAATTACCACCGAGACAGTATTTATGCTAGAAGCCTTGCCTTCTAAAATAAAAAAAAACAACAAACCACCCTGATAGCAAGTCCATAGGACACACTTAATGCTTTTACCATTTCCGATTTCTTCCCTACACTCAAAAAAATGTCTGGAAGTCCCTAAGTAAGTGGGGGTGGTACTGCCACCCAGAAAAGTCTGACGTCAACCATTTAATATGCATTATTCCATTTGCTGCCTCACATTAACAACTTCAAAGCCAGGCCAGAGAGTTGTTCTGGTCAGAACTAACGGGGAAAAAAATTGGGTTTTTTCAGTGCTTTGCAGAGAAACTGTTTTTGCAGTATGCATAGTTTAACTGGGGAATACAGGCAGTAAAGGGATAACAAAGGCAAATTTATGTAACTAACTTGCTAGCGGAATAAGGTTAGCTAAAATAAAGTGGTTTCCAACAACTACAGCAGATGCTGTATCATACCTGGCCATGAATACATTAAGATTATTCATTCTTAAGAACATAAAATTAAGGAACGCCAATTTACTTACAAGTTGAATGGAATAAGGATATGCTGGCAACAGTTCTGTCCCGAAGGCTGCATAATCAGGAGCCTGACAGTCTGCCAGCGTAGAGTGGCTTCCTACACCTTCAGACAATAACCTGCAAGGTGCCAAGAACCTCATGCTTGCTGTGAGCATCTCTCGGGGCAACTGACTCCTTGCTACAAGACTGGAACCCCAGTACAGGAATCCCACTACTTAGAGAAACCAATTCTGCTCCCAGCTGTACCAAAATAAAGGTTTTTGTTGCAGACACTTAGCTTGCAGCTCACACCTGTAGCCACTGAACTCCACACGAGTTAAGTTACATCATCTGCCTGTGTGTTTGCAGAAGCAGAGCCTAAACCTGGAATTATTCTAAATATGCATCAGTGTATAGGCAGGATTTGAAGCCATCCTGTTAAAGAAGGGAAAAAGTTTGCTTTACGGGCTACCCTTGGTCAGACATGCACTTAAGTGGGCTTCACTGTAATTGCAAGTAGTATTTTCATCTTACTGATGTAAAGAGGTAACTTCCAATCAGAATTTCTGGCAACCAGGACACTATAAAACAGTGTCCACCATGGAGGGAGCATTGGGCTATGCTTATATAAAGAAGCCTGCACTAGACAAATATAAACCAAACAGCATAAAAAATGCTATACGCTATCGCTTCCAAATAAAAGCTAAATATTACAGAAACCTCACAGTGTTGGAAAAAGCAAGTTTATTTACTTTGAAGTATAATTCATTCCTTCCCTATCAGGGCAATCATTTTTCTGACTGCAGTATCTCCACATCTCAGCACAACTAGGCTAGCATCACATGGAGAGGCCACTAATGTCAAAAGATGTCACCAGCAAATGCTACAAAATCTGCTTGGGTAATCAGATGCAGCAACAGCTACAGGTACACTCCCAGCTCCCCACTCCCCTCTGCAACCTAATCGATTCACGCGACAACTGTATTACTACCTGAATTCAAATATTAATGCAAAACACTCAGTCAAAAGATGAGCATTCATAGTGAAGAGTCTCAGCTCACTGCAGTAAGAACTAATGCTGCGTTAAGGTTTGCCTTTCTATCGAATTTTTATATAAACAGGGCCAGCACGGCTAAGGGATTCAGAAAGTGAACGCACCATTTGGTAGTCATAGTAAACCACGACTGTCATTTAGAAGAATATAATCCTCTTAAAGGGTGGATAGGCCTGGAAGGACAGATGCACAGGGAAAAATACCAGTTTTCCCTTCCACCTCGTAGATTAAAAAGGCAATGTTAAGCACTATTTTTCCTTTAATTTTCTTTTCGAGACACACAGTCTTCACACAGCGTATGTTTTCCTCTAGAAAAGAAACCATCATGTATCTGATAATCACAAACACTTGATTTTGATTCTTTCAGGAATGTCAACTTCTACCTGTGCTGAACTCAACTCAGCTTCTCCTGCAATCAGCAGTCAGATTTACTTCTATTGGATCTCAATTTGGCCTATTGCATTTTTATTAATTTTATTTACTGGTAGCACAAAAAAGCCCCTACCTAGAGTAAGTACATAGATATACACACATTCATAAGAAATCCTTCCAGACCCATCAATCAGTTCCCACAGGACTGTTTCAGACTGTCTTGTCTCCCCCAAAAATAGGAGCATATGATCTCAAACTTATACTTAATTGTCAAAAAGACAGGCTCAAAAAGCAGCATGTTGCTCATACTTCAAGAAAGGGGAAACTTCAAGGACGGAGGAGACCTAGCGTGACACTGTGCTCTGACAAAATAAAAGTTTCTTGGTTGCTGTGCTCATCTCTGCACGGCTGAAGTGATTAACAGCAGCCAAAGTAAGAGAGACCAATTTGCCCATAGGACAGGAGATTAAAAGTCACAGCAGTGGCAGTGGAAAGAGAGGAATGGTATTTGGGAGACTTACCTCTTCACCCCCTCCAACAACAATGCAGGGTTGTCAGTGTGTGTCGGATGGGCAAATGCTGACAAGGATAAAAGGAGAAGAGGGAGGAAGAGAAACACACTTTCAGAACTTCTCTACCTGAAAATGGAACCAATTTTTTTGAAGAACCTGATATTTTAGATTACTTCACCTTTAACGACTTTAAAAAAGAACACCAAACCATCAAGACTGAAAGACGTCATGTCTCTTTGCAGTTACATATTCAGATTTGATTAAAACATGAAGTGTGAACAGCCAAACCCCAAATTATAAAAACACCTGAGGTGCAACTGTAGGCTGAGAAGTGACTATAAATAGTCAACTAAGGCCCTATGTTTCTCACAGAATTCTAAAATCAAGATGATTACAGATACAGACATTTTTGTACCCTTTCAAACTCAACATGGAATCTGAGATTTAACTACATTCCTTCCCTTTATGTCCCAGCAGAAATAAAGACTTCACAGGCTGAATTCTGCTCACAACACCTGTGCAACCTCACTGCCTTCGGTTAGTCTGGGCCTTGGGTGACAACTGCAATTAATGAATATTTCCATTGCAGAAGCTGTAACAGAAGCTAGCTCTGTTTCCCACCATTGTGATATTACCACCACCCTGTTCCCCTGAGGAAAACAAGCCACACTTGTAAAAAAGTGCTAGTTTGCCAGTGTAAGATGCCTCTACACTACCTGCTTCTGCTGCCACAGCTGTGCAAGCCAGGGCTCAGACTTCTTTATAATCCTGATGACAAAGTTATGCCAGCAGAAACCTGTAGTATAGGCTTTGTTTTTGCTGCCACTGTAAACAGTTATGACACACAGGTACATTCCTGTTTTATTACAGGGTTTTTTGTTTTTAAACGCACTTTTTCCAGAGCAGAACTGTTTTAAAATCACACTCCAAGTGAACTTAGCTGCCAATTAAGTTCAGCCCAGAGAATAAAACATCGAGTGTGCACACTGCCCCAGTAGTACTGAGAAAAAGAGCTGCTGACAAAGCTTGCCAGCCATGGGTTTGCCCTCAACCAACAGCAAAGAAACTGGTATCACAGAGATAGCTGAGGCCTGGGGGAGTATTTGCTCTGGTAGAAGAACGTTAAACATTTCTCCAGCAAGAATGGCTCTCAGGGCAGTCAACTCCATCTACCCAACAACTTTTCAGATAAATACCTGGGTGACTGTGTGATTCAAACCCTGGAAATCTGAATGCCAATTAATGGGGAGGGTACCGTACCTGTTCCTTCTGGAGTTTTATCAGCATTACTAGGTACTGAAGGTTTTTGAAGCCAGTTGAATGCTTCTATTTCCTGGTTGTGCTGATTTGTTACACGCCTTACGCAATTCCTTTTTGATATGAGATGAATGTTATACGGCATCAAACTTTCTCATTTCATTTTGTGAGCATAATTTTAACAACAAGATGCTTTAAAAACAAGATTCTGACTACAATCTTAGGTGTCAGAATTGCAGAGCTCGATACGCTTTTCCAGACCCTGGGCGGCAAACATCATGATCTGATTCCCTTCCTGCAGCGAGCCTTTTTTCCTACAAAGAGGAAAGATGGGAACGCCAACGGTTTTAAAAAAAAACTGAGAATGTTGATTGAGTTACAGAGCTCCCCATCATGGGAATGTCAGTCTTCTGTCCTTATCACTATTTTTGGACGGCACCTGAGCTTGGAGTTGTTTTTCTGAGATTCTTGCTTTGTCCTGCACTGTTCTTTGAGTGTAAAAAAGAATGTAGGCCTGGGTTTTGCACACCTCCTCCACGCTACATACATTCAGTTTGGAATCATTGCAGTGGACCCAAAAACCTAGGAATCAAAGTGAGAAAGAGGACACGAGTTAAGGGAGGCATAATTCCTTCTGAATGCATTTTGGAACTGTTCATAGGAAGCATCCACAGAGAAAAAGGGCAATATGTAGGAGAAAAGGCATCTCTCTCTTTTCCTCTCCAGATGCTTTGGAAAGGAGTTTCTAATCTGGAGAACATTTTGCTCATTTCTGTGCTGTTAACAGAGTTTAGAAACACCAAATCATAATTTAACCAGTTGTATATTATAGCCCAGAAACCTCAATTAGGAAAATAAAAATTCCCTGGAGATAGCCAATTTGTACCTCTTTCTCCACAAGTCAGAAGGCAGAGTCAATACCAATTCAGCTGCAGAAAGAGACTGCTAGAAATTCACAAAAACCCTGCGGATGTTATTCATGAATAGCTCCTGTCCAGTTTCAAAACACTTTCTGTTTCTCTCATCAACCCAAGGATACTGAGAAAAGACACCCAGCTGGAGCAGCTCCATGGAGTTACATCGCAAGAGAAAATGAAGCATTCATGCTGTTAACAGCAAGCAATAAAAGGCTTCCCAAAGGGCCGCAAAGCAAAGAGCAGCAATCTGTGGCTTTAGGCAAAAAAAAAAAAAAAAAAAAAAAGACAACATGCTACTAGCAATACTTTCTGGGAAACAAACTACCAAATGTCAGGAAACTTGATTCCAAAAACTTTGATCATAAAAGCTTTACAACGCACTAAGTCTATGGACTAGAACACGAGTTTCTTAAATTTGTTTCCCCCATAATAAGGCACACGCACCTCCCTCTGTGTTGTAGCAATATGCTGTGTAGTGTCCTGAGCCAAACCCTTTCCCGTGATGCATCACCACAGCGGAGAGGTCATAGACAAAGGTCTCTTTGTCAAGAGAGGAGAGAGAGTCCCTGCAGCAGTAAGGTTCCATGTTTAATACCTGGTCAAAGAGGACATGGACCCCAATCTTCTCACGGTGATTACGTTCAGACCACCTGCAAACACAAGGGCACGAATCAAAGACTCAGGATCCTGCTTCTCAACAGTGGTGCAGGGCTGCGGGAAGATGCACACAAAAGTAGCCACTGATAAACAACTCTGAAGAGCTTTCCTTCCTAGGGTCAAGTAGGCATCATATGATTTTTTCCCTCTGTTTTCACTCTAACATCTTTTGCATACAGCTGATTCTGTCATTTATGCCCATTTGTTATAGTTAGGATACTGTTGAGATTTGCAACAGTCAAACACAAAGAAAGCCAAACATATACTGTGACAGTCAAACAGCGTTTAAAATACTCATTTATATAAACGCCACACACCTCAATTGCCTGTGCTAACCATTTTAGAAACTTTTCATAACATTTTGAACTTTGTCTGCTATGTTTTATTCAACAGATAAATACATAATATTGACATTTAACTGTCACAGGCTTCCAGCTTCAACAAATCTTTCACTCAATTTACCAGTTCATCTATCTCACAGCCACTGTTATTAATATTTACAAAATATTACATTGTGTGTATAGTAGAAAACACACTACAAACAAGCTACTGATTGTTATGCAAGTAGTACTCCGAGAGGGTATCACACATCTGGTTTGGATAAAATGCTTACACACATGCATTTCTGAAAAAGCACAAGAAGTTATGGGCCCACACTAATCACTTCTTTCCAAAAAGACAGAGGCAAGTCACTTGCCTGACATTTCGTAGTGTGCCCCACTCACCTGAATCGTTTAAGGTGCAGTCGGAGGACCTGAGGTAGTCTGTAGATCATTAACTGCTTTTTAGCTTCACTCAGAACAAGAGGTTTAGGAGAAGACTTTCGCCGTTTGCCTACCCAAAAAAACCCCCCCCAAAATCATCAAGGCAAAGATTGTTACAGTGTAATTAACTTTCAGAAGGGGAAAAGAACACATTATGAACCCCTTTTTCTTCCAGTAGCAGTAGCCAGCTCACATGCACTCAGGATGGACACACAAGTAAACATTTCTTATGGATTCCTTCAGAGCAGGAACTTCTCCAGGACCAAAACTCACACGTTTAAAAATACTTAAACTTTTTCACTTTTGTGATGCTTATAATCATACAATCAGATATCACCTTCAAGCTGCTCATGTGGACATTTTGCTCTGAGAAATACACCAGAAATATTAAGACAGAGCTAGCGCCAAAGACGTCTAGGGCTGTAGCAGTTTCAACAGGTGAACTACCAGCATACAAATGATACTATTTGACATTATATTTTGTCTACTACCTTGATCGTTTTATACCACTGAAATAAGGCTTGTAGTAGCAAGCTTCACTAGCTCAAGAATATTAATACAAGTCAGAGGAAAATGCTTCCAGCAAGGTTCCACCTCTCACAGGGTTTCTGCCTGCCCAAGAATGTAAAACAGCTGCTGAACCGAAACTGGAGAAGAGCAAAAAAGGTTCCTCTTCCCAGTGATTACTCTTTCCAGGACACTGAACATACGACTATACCAGGAGGAAGACAGGTGGCTTTCAGAGCTTCCAATAAGAAATGTACCTGTTAATTAGATTTCTGCACCTCACTGCACCAGTTCAGAACAGATGGGTTGCTCCTCCTCCATCACGTCTGACAAGCAGTGCCCCCAATAGTTTTTGGCACCTAGACACAGGCTGGTTGCCTTTCTCTGACTTTTCTTTCAGCTGGTTAATGTTTCCTTAGCCATTTAACTCTGAAGTAACTGTTAAAATTCAGGCTTTCACAAAGAATCAAATAAAACAGAGTTAAGATAAAGCTGTACTCAACCACATTGACACTTAGTGAACATTATTTGTGAAACAGAATCCGTTCAAATTATATTTGGCTTTGTTTCAAGAACATCTAGTCAACGATTATTTCCTAACACTTTGTGAAGATGTTTGGTAACAGATTTCCAAGTTGATAGAGAACAAATCTCTACAAATATTTGCTACTTCAGCTGCTTAGTTGCAATATAAGTCAAGTTATTGGCATTTTCCTCCTAAGGGAATGAACATTTGCCATAAATACCTGCATGAAAAAAATTTCAAATCCAGCTTATCAGAGTAGCTGAGCTGCATGATTATACACAAGGCTAAATTATTTTCGGGCATACAATGACCTTACACTCAGACCTACTACAGGAAAGCAGAAGTCATCTTCTAGCTGAGCGCAGCAAAACACGTGCATTCATATAACGGGTAATACATTAACCTGAGACTCCCAGAATAATGTCAGTTCATTGCTCCCTGACAAAATGCCTACAGAGAGATGGAAACTCTAACCTGGCAGCAGACCTTGAGAACTCTGCATTTGTGATTTCTGGTTAAAGGATTCAATCAAGAACAAGCAGCACTTAGATGACTTTCTATAAAAGCTTTCCTGCCATACAGAGATGAGCAAACCATAGGGGATAAGGTTCCTTCTTTTGTCCCTAAATCCAACTCCCTCTCACCCAAAAAATTCTTGAAGTTGCCTTCCCCTCCAATACAAGCATCAAGAGCAGTTCTGAACAGGGCTGTATTAAACCCTTAGTAAACTGTGCTGCTGAATGGCAGAGATGAGAGAAAATGACCTATCAGATCCAAACTGGTGCACGAAGGAGCAGAAGCTACCAACAGGAGGTAACAAAACAGCATGAGCAGCAAGGAAGAACACAGTTTTCCTATACATACAGGCCACAACACATGTTTTCAGGCACACAAAACACGCATCAGAAACCTCTCACTTGGAAAAACAGACGGTGCTTCTAATGGCAGAGACAGCAGCAGCATCCGACTTACTGTTGCATTGGTCGCACGCATATATCCTCCCTTCCAGAGCTTCGGTCTCAGTGAACTTGGCCAACATTTCTGTCAGCATGCACTCTGTCTGGTTAACAGGAACGATCCCTTTCTCAATGGAGTGGTAGCGCTCAGGGAATTCCAGGGAAAGATCCCAAAAGGGTTCAACGGTGTTGGATTTGTAGTTGCATGTTATGCAGGTGACCTGGGAATGAAATGTGCATACACAAATAAAGTTATGTACATGTACACCTGCAGACTGCCATTTACATTCATGTCTAAAGAGCAAGTTTATGCCCAAAAGGCAGTGCAGTTTCACAGACATAAAGATGATCTGTGGGTCAAGAGAAACACTACTTATTTCCAGTCTGAAAACTAAGTCTACCCTGAGCAAATAGTTTAAACTAATTTCTCAATTCTCAAAAAAATGGAGATAACGTTCACCTTTATGGGATTTACTTCCTCAGATAAACACCATTACAGGTATAATACCAACTCACAGTTGGGTAACAAGCACCTTGGATCTGTTTTCTACTACAAAAAGTACACGTTACCATTTATAATGCAGTCTTCCTCCACAGTTTCTCTACTTCCCTTGCATATTTCAAAGTGTATAATTCCTTTAATGTTTCATCTGCTAACTATACAAAAATTATTCATGAATTGAGCATAAAAGGATAAATTTCAGATGCACTTGTTTTCTTATGTCATCCCAGAGTATTATAAGTAAGAATAGCAGAAACGTTTTCAATTAAACTCAGAGGCAGAAAGTGGGAACATGAGGTGGTAACAAAACCAGAAAGCAAATCTAGTCAGACTCTGTGTTATTGTGAGAACCATCCACCAGAAACAAACTTCCACCCTTGCAGCTTCATGCCCTGCAGGCACCAGTAACTTCAAGGTGGATTTGTAGCTAGCAGATAGGGAAGGAAGTCTTCTGTGTGTAGAGGGGTTTGAAATGAAATACAGTACATGTACACAAGAATTACATAAGTAGAATAAATAGCTCAGCAAGTTATTTATAGCGTATCCTAGTAGCAGATGAATTACACTGATCTGTTAACATCTTCACGCTGTTAAGATACCTACCACTGAATCTAGAACACTGACCCAAGCCACAACACACCATCATCTAGAGCCAAGAGACATAACTGAACAAAGAACATTTAGTTAAGAAGTCCACAAGAAGTTCATGCACTGAAGAGATGATTCAAATGAACCATGACTTCAAGCATCCTTCCCTGAAAGCCAAATGCTTTAATTTGAAAAATACACCTTTTAATCTTTAAGGTGCACCTAAGTTCTTATGAGTGGTAAGCTCACTGGTACTGAGAAGGATGATATAAATAGTAATGAGAACACACACATATAATACGCTTCGTGGTCTGATCTTGCAAACCCTTGAGTGTCAAGTTATGCACACATTTCATTTCTCCTGGAAAGCAAAGGTAGTTAAGGACTTTCAAAATGCACTGGGCTCTCAGGGTCTGCCTTGTGGAGAATAACATGTTTCAGACAAGGGAATGGCACAGGAATAGGACACCGAGCAGCACGACAGGCACTTTCATCTCCTACAGAAACATATGTTAAGCATGCTCAGTATACCAAGATGACTTTCATATGCCTGCAAAAAAAATTGTCACAGAGAGCTTATTCTTTATAGCACAAGATGACTGCCCTATCTGTCCTCCATCATATTCTTTCTAGCCAAGGAAACAAAACCAAGAAGGGACAAAACAAATTACAGACACTTTAAAAACACCATAAAAACTTAAAACTAAGGGCTCAGAACTTCTGTACTTGTGCAGTTTTCATTCTGAAGTGGCAGAAGTCAACTGAATTTACAATACACTTGATAAGTATTGAAAATGCTGACAACCTGCACAGCAACCCAACAGATTTCTTTCTCAGGAGGCACTCCTAAGCAACTCCTCTTACATATCTGGTGGCTCCTCAAGAAACAGAGCCTTTGCTCCTTGGTGTGAACGGCTCCAGTTGATTCCTGTGCAAAAGTAGGTGCATACCTGACTAAGCAACTGCCCATGAAAGATGGTGTTCACCACCTTCAGGACCTGCTTGGTGAGCTTCCTCTGTGAGAAAGGGATAAGGATCCTGCGCTTCGTTCCTTCCGACTCCAGCTCCTGCTGTACTTTATCCAACAACTCACAGAGAAATTCCTGAGCGTCCTGCTGATCGTAACCTCGAAACGCTGGGATCAGACTCCACACAGAGTGCAGCATGGCAAAAGGGGACACGAGGGCCCACTTGCCAGACCACATCACTCTGAAGAGGGTGTGCAATTCGTGACAGAGGGAGATGTGCTTTGAACTTGGTTCCTTGGGTTGTATTAGTTCTAAACTCCTGCTTATTGAGGAGCCACCATTTAAGCCAGCTGGCAAGCTCTGCGTGCCATATGATCCCACTTTGTCAGTCTTCCCTGACTCATTAGCAGCAGACCCATTTGCCAATTTGCCAGGCATCCTAGACTTCCCATTCACAGTTTTAGCTAAGAGTTCTTCTGTTTCACAGAGATCAAGTGTCAAAAAACATTCTCTAAATTTCTGGAGGTGACTTAGCACTTGCAGAATAGAATTCATATAACATGTGTTTCCCAGGTTCCTTAGACCCGTTACCCCGGGAGTCATCAGAGGCTTACGCCGGATGGAATAAAACTGTTTGAATCTGCTGCTCTGCATCTGCCTTGAGGTAGGGGAAGCAGTTGCCACCTCCCTGAATTTCCTTGGAATCAAGTTCTCTCTGTGCACGTGAGACAAAAGCCTTGCACTCTTCCTCGGAGGAGTGTTTGCCAGCTCCTCCAGGAGTTGTCTCTTCATCTCCTGCCGCCGCTGCCTAGCTGCCTCCTTCTTTTTCTCTAACTCCTCCATTTGTTTCTTTTGTTTTAATTTTAGCTGGCCTCTAGAGCTCTTATCGAACCAGGTCCGCAGCGCCTTCGCAAGCAAGGACTGGCGCCTGTGCCAGAGAGCTGTAAGCATCTGAGATTGTCCCTGAGGGGTCCTTTGATGGCTGCACATGTCCTCTCCCAAAGCCATTGATCGCAATGTCCTGCCACTTCTTGTTGACGGATCATGTTTTTGACTTTTAATTGCTGACAGAGAACTTCTCAGCAATTTCAAATCACCCTCTGGGTTATCATTCAAGACATAATCTTCACAAAGGTAACAAAAGACATACAGATCATTAACTTCCATTGCCAATGGATGCCTGGTTTCTTCAAAGTGTTTAAGTGCATGCTCCTCGATGTACCTCCCACAGGCTACGTGGGAGCACTTCAGACAAGCCCAGATAGATTCAGTTGTCTGGCAGTCCACGCAGTGCCACTTCTGGGGGTTCAGGATAGAGTGGTCCTGGGCGAGTCGTAGCCGCCCAACATGTTTGCATCTATCCATGTCTTACAGAAGTCTTCGCTGCTTTGACCTTGGAAGGCAAAAACCAGAAAGAAAAGGATCTTAGAGCCACTATACATGTTTCAAATGATCTCTTCTGTACCAGCTGTGAAGACCTATAAAAATACAGATGTCGCGTCTTGTCAATCCCAACTGCAGTTTTCCCTCAACCGACTACATTATTTCTGCATGCAGTTTTTTTAAAAAGCAGTTTTTAGTACTAGCAAAAGATATTGGATTGACAAGGTCTACAGAATAAAACTGTCTATCTGTCTACTAAGGACAGCCCAGACAGCTGCCAGCATGCCTTACCCAACCTGAATGGCTTGCTTCCAAGGAGAAAAAGATTAATTCAGTCCACACACACGTTTGATCTTTAGCTGCCCTCTTGAAATTGATACATACAAAATGAATTTGGAATTGGAATGCATGTCATCAGGAACTAGACTGAGGTTACCAACTTCTCGCAGAAGCCACAAAAATATCAGATAATTGTCATAACCAGAGCATTTGCAAGTCCGCAGGCTTCACATTCTACCCTTGAATTCTCTGATTTCCCACAGCCTGCCAAATATTTCAATGTTCAAAAAAAAAACAACACAGGAAAAAAAATGAAACCTGTAACACCACATTATAGTAAACCTAAAGGAACATCTGCATGTGTACAAGTTTGCATGAGCACACATAAACAGAAAAAGCAACTGATTTAATAAATTACTATATTGTAACTGAAGAGAAATCAAAGCAGAGGTACTAGGAGGTGCAAAAAGCTTTCACTCCGTGTCCAGCGCCCATATGTTTTATAAAAGATACCGAGCCATACAAAGAGCACAACTGAAGCACTGCGTGCCAGCGCTGTGGTTTCTTTTGTACAGTCCCTCCAACGCTCTGATCCAACGGAAAGAGAACAGGCCGCAGAAACAGCGCCCAGACCCGCTTGCTTGTGCTACTCACGGAGTCATGTTTAAACATCCTTTCCTCCGCGATGCAGCATCCAGGGCATGGAACATCCCCATTTCAGCCAAAGGAGTCTTGGTGGTTCTTCGAGAATTTAATTACTACTTAAGTCTTCACTGTAAGGCAGCACAGCTTCAAAGCCCTAGAGAGAGAATATTCTTGTGATGCACATAAACAAACTAAGAACGCTGGCAGGGTTGTTTTTGAACACGATTAATCCCCTCAGTGCAAGAGCTACTGCGGAGAACAGAATTATCTGGAAGTCAAAGCATGAACGCACCTAGGAACCCAAATACTTAGATGTTAAGAAACGTCACATGGAAGAGGCACTCTGGAATTTCATTTTTCTGCTTTCATTTTCTGATAATCTATAAATCTGCTGATCACATGTAGCCTCTTCATCATAAGTCTTTTGTAGTGGATGACCCAACATATGGCAGAGAAAAAAATCTGAGTTAAAAAAACTGAGCAAAAACGTGCACCTCCTGTGAGCACTTCAATTTTGGCTGCTTCGATAACTTGGTGAAAGAAGGGGGGAGGAGATGGGGAAAAAGAAAAAAAAAATCTGTCCTGAATTAAATTTCATTTCTAGGTGATTTTTCAAACAGTAAAAATGAAGTGATGAATAGCTGTCAAGTGTGAACTGCAACGAAATAAGAACTACAGAGGAAAGAAAAATAGGAAAAACCTGCATTTTGCCAAAGGCAGAAAAGATTGTAAAAACGTATCTGTTGTAATAATCCAAGAAAGACTACATTAACTTGCTTACGCATCTACAACTACAGTACTCGAATACAATACAAAGTAGTGATAGGAGGGACAGCAATAATAGGCACAAAGTGGTTACAGATGTCACAGAGAGTGTCAGATCTGGTGTACAGAATATTTAGTTAAAAAAATCATTTTACAAGGGGCAAAGTTTAACATAATGAAGGCCACGGCATGCTTTCCTAAAGCTTTAGGATAGGTATTGAACAGTTGCCTCGATTGGTATGCATAAAACCTACCTGACCAGGCTAAGCAAACATATTTTTAGTGGTCCCCAAATTATGCAAATTTACTTTAATTACTATCTTTTTTCCAGTGACACTGCTGTTAAAGAAAAAAAATCAGAGCTCTTCTGTTAACTCTTCTTGACTTCAGATTAAGGCACAAGTGGCCACTTCAGAATTCATTTTCATGGAGTGATTCTGCAGTATCTAAATAACCATTTTGGTTGTTTATTTAAAACAGTTCAAAAATCGCTACACCTCTCCTTTGGGCTGTATTCATTCACTCACAAATCCTAGGTCCTGGAAAGGCACTTTTGGAAATCCTCCACTAAACAAAGGACTGATTTGGTCTCTTCCTTCCAAGTTGGAAACAACCCTTCCCACCTTCCTCTCACCTTCCTCCCTGACCTTTTCCCCCCTTTCTTCTTTATTTTTCTGCTCAGGTCTTGATAGAAAATTGTGGAATAATCCCGTCCAGCCTTGGTGAGACCAAGTGGCATAGATTCCAGCTTGAAAGAGTATAGACACTATGGTAACATTGACAGCCTTCATTTACATAAAAGAATACTAATTATGTTGTATCATCAACATCTGTGATTCTGCTCACTGCCATATGCGACAGTGTTGGGAATTTAACCCTTGAGTCTCACCAGCATATCCGAGATTTGTACCATGTAACAAAAACTGGGCCTTATAAATACAATTTTCTAGAGACCAATTAAACAGCTGCCAAGTATGGTCGCTCACCAGCTCTGCAAGGTCTCAGGACACAGTATTTTCAAAGAACACTGAATTTATCCTCAATTTCCTAGGAAAAAGAAACAATGCTGATATGTTGCTAGTTTCAGCTGGGTAACAGGCTACAAGGAAATCAATCACACACCAGATACAGTGCATTAAAGAATCATGTTTAACAATGAAGTTGGCTGTCAGTATATAAATTACAAGCCTTTTGTCAACTGCTTTTGCTTTTCCTGTGTGGGCCAGCAAGATTTCCTGTTTGAAAAAGGAAAGAGAATTTAACAACGCTGGTTAGTTAACAAAGCAGCTTTGTTACACCTTAATTCAGTAATTCTCAGCACAAAAGCATCTTTGATAGTGCATGTGATATTCCCCACCTGTTTCTCTTTAGGTATCTATGGATACTTCCCTTGCAAATCTAAGCCCTAATACCATATACATTCAGCCGCTCTGCAAGTCAGAAAGAAATGGTGTTTATTTAACCCAAACCACTTAAATGATACGTCTTTTCAACTTCCTCAAATAAGATCTCCTGCTTTTCATTGGTGTGGTTTTCATCTCAAGGCTGAGAAGGCAGAGCAGGCTGCCTGCACAGCCAGGCTGCCGGAGCATCTGCATTGCTCACGACAGCGCGCAGTAGGCTTGCTTTCCATGCACCTGGCTGCTGCACACGCGGAGCTTCTCCATGCACCACACTTAAGGATTTCTTCTTCACGTTAAAGATGCCTGTTACTGACTCACATTTTTTACCCCTTCCATGAAAAACATAATTAAAATTGGCTTTCTCGCATTGCGCAACTCATGTACTAAAGGCAGCTGGAGTGTCTGCAGGTTCAGCCCTGCCATCCCACACGCAAACAGACCACTAAGTAAGTCACTGAAAGACATGCACATGACTAAGAACAAAATTTGTTCCTCTCTTTTACATAGGTAAACAAATAGCTTGCCACAACCTACTAGCAAGAATAAAAAGAACACATGAACAGGAGAAATTACAAAGCTATGATTAAAGGAAAACACAAAGATGAGTCAGAACCTGTAAACAGTTGCACACAGGGAAAAACAAACCTTGCAAAGATTACAGGGCTGGAGCTATTTAAGATATTGCAACAACTGAACACAAATTTATGTGGTTGATATGACAAGCCATGAGCAACAAGAGAGTTTAATGATGGAAAATTAACACCTTATGTTTTAAGGTCCTGGAAACAAACAAACAAACAGAAGTCTTTGCAATTACTGTATATCAGGTCTACTTTTGGTTTTATAATTTTTTTTCCATCAAGGTAGATCTCATTTTAAGAAACATCTATAAACTCATCCTTTCTCACCTACTTAGATCTTTTCTTTTCCAGATAAGGGGTGCGGGGAGAAAAAGAGGGGAAGAGGAACAACTTAATTGCTCTGTATGGAGAAGAGGTACCAGATGAAGCGTGGATCTGCACTGCAATACAACTAAAGATAAGTTAAAACTGAAATAAAATAAAAGGAAAATAAAGACACTAGTTTAGCAAGAGATGGTCTAGAGACAATTTGAAAAATTCTCACCTTCAAATCACTTACAGTATTTAAACACTGGGTCAAACCCTAATTTCTTTTCTTGCATGGCTCATAATCCTGGAAAAACTTATGGCAACATCCTATAACAGCTTCAAGAACCAAACACAGCAGAAACAATTTGGCTCTTGACCCTAAAAGAGTGTTAAAATAAAACACATGACTTCATTATGTTTCTTTGTACCATTGTTACACATTTGGAAACTGATTAAAGACATCTGTACAGATCTGTTGACACGAGCTACTTTCTTTTTCTAAATAAATGTGCACGAAGCAAAAAAAAAAGTTTAGGGATCAGAAAAGGTGCTAGATATTTAGCCTTGGAAACTAGATGCATCTTTCATTTGTCCAAGAGTTGATTCCAGAACAAATAAGAGTCTGCAGTACTGACACAAACTCCTTCAGCTGCAGTCTGGAAATCATCTTTAAGGACAGGTGGGAAGCTCAGACTGAACGATTCTTTCATTCATTCATCCCTCTCCTGGGAGTGGCAAAAGTGAAACACAGCAGCTTTCACCAGTCCATCAGGAATTGGTACCACATTAAATAAAGCACGTTTGCCATTTTTTTTTCCATCTCGTTCTGTTTTAAAGCACTGTAGGAAAAAAATATCCTTAGATATTCTTGGTTTCCATTAAAACTACATATCCTACACAAATATACTGTATATGATCAAACAGGTTTCAAAATCTTGAATACAAGGAAACAAGCACCTTCCACTCACCCCCCAGTAAACAATTTTTCACGTGCAACTCTAGAGTAGAATTTCTAGCCTGCTGCAAATACTCCAAAATGCAAATAAGGAGATATCAGAAAGAATATATATATATATATATCTAAAAGTTGCATACAACTACTCAAAAACTTTATTCCTCCGATTATTTTAACCTACCCATTTGTGAGGAACCAATTATTCAACCAGATGTCTAATGAAAACATGTAATCTGAGCTGCACGGAAGATGGTGAAAAAAATTTCCTGCTCAAGACGTTCATGTTCCTTTGCTAGCAAGAGCCATCCATGTATGTACTCACAGCAAAATCCTATATTTGCTTCTCAAAGCCACTAGCAATGACACTTTTTCAAACAGAAAAGCTCATGTAATTGATATGCCATTATAGAAAAGGAATTGCTGCACAAATGAACAAGTGTCACCACCACATCACCTAAGCAGGTATCCTCTGTCCTTACAAAGTCACTGCACGGTCCAGAACTACTCATTCAGTAACCAGAGCAAGGAAAACACCCTCAAAAACATACAAGAAGCTCTTTTTGCTTCTCTTTCTCCAAAAAGCCATCGGCTTGCCTGGACAGGAATGGGTTTCTCCCTTGACTCCTCTAGTTCAAACCCTGCTGGTTTTAGACTTTCAAATTGCATCTCCAAAGAGTAACAATAGCCCTAGAGATTTTTTCAATTATTCTGAAAGCATATTTTCTTGAAAACTGTCAGCTTTATATCCTACAATTGCTGGATTCTCTCTATCCAGGATGACATACTATCAAGTTAGTTACAGGCAAATTAACACAGC
Organism: Astur gentilis; assembly: GCF_929443795.1. Lineage (NCBI taxonomy): Eukaryota > Metazoa > Chordata > Aves > Accipitriformes > Accipitridae > Astur > Astur gentilis. The sequence continues at coordinate 4,332,806 of NC_064908.1, read as the reverse complement.
TGACAAAGGAGAAAAAAAAAGGAAAACACACAAGGAAGAGTTACAGATGATTCAGGATTCAGCGTTTCTTTGAAAAGACAAGCAAAGCAGTGAATTAAATAGCTACTGTGAATACATGAATAAAACACAATTTAAAAGACAGACAGACGGATAGACAAGAGACTTGAGCTGTGACAGCAAAGTGGTCACTGATCCCACCACCCTCCTGGCCAGCCGCCTCTTCAAGCATCAACCTCTTCATGGAGCTGGAGCACTGGAACACAGAAATCCTCCACCTGAAACCAAAGCTTACCAAATTCTGAAACATCTCACCCGTGCATGCCCGTAAGGTGGCCGGTGTCCTACAGGAGTCATGACAAGCTCAAAGGACTTCAGCTGGTTTCAGTACAGGCGCTGGAGGACCCAACACACCCCACCACACTGTTCAACTCTGAAGCTATAATCACAAGGGAGCTTGACAAAAATGTGACTTTCCTGCCAACTTCCACAGCAAGTTCTGTTTTATTAACTCCTTTAAGTTAATTATAACTATGTCAATGTTAAACTGTTTCTGGGAGCTCACACTGTGCTGTAAAAATCTGCTCTAGGCTCAACCCCAGAATCTCAGGAATCAGTTTTCAAAGAAATACTCAGTCATTGGAACACACCCCCTCCCCCCCCCAAAAAAAAACACAAAAAACCCCCCCAAAGCACTCAAAAGCACGAGGATTAAGAAAATCCTATTTTGTGCTCAGGTGTCCTCGGTGGGAGTAAATGCAACTTCTGCAGGACTATATTCTCTGAATCATCTTAGGAAGCTAAAATTGGCAGATATTGGTCCATATCTGATTTTAGAGTACAAGAAAGAGCAGACACTACGATGTATTGTGTACAATTACCTTCAAATGTTTCATACTGCACAGCAAAAAATACAAGGCTTCAGGGGGCTCAGTTGGTCCCTAACACCAACCCAACCCCAAAAATCAGTCATCCTCCCTACGAAGTTCATTTCACATAGATTTAGGGGGATAACTGAGAGAAGATAAGCATTTGCTTCATGTTTTACACCAGTTGACAGATGTAAATGTCCCAAACCTTGCAAATCAGAGATGTTAAGATCCTGCTACCACCATGCACCGGACATAAAACCTGTCAAACACCAGGCAGCTACAAGTAGCAGTTTTATACATATATAAAAAACATTTACAGGTACTATCTGCTAACAATCTAACCACCAAGTCAGTCAGAAAAATTGCTAATGCTGAATTCAATGCTCAGGAAATGGAGCCCCAGGGAAGGAGCAAGGATGAAAAAAACTTCTCTTTTTCCTAAAACTCTGGAATTTTGAGTACTTTAGAAAAAAGTTTTAATGTTTCTGAGACTTTTAAATATGACTGGCATACTTAAATCTAAGGCCTCATGTAAACTGAAATGTGCTGTTAACCCTTCTGTACTGATCAAGACTGAAAAGAACATGAAGTGTTCCCCAGTACCTATTCCTAAACCTAGTCAATACCTAGAAAAGATAAAATAACCTTATCCTGCCTTTTTGCTGTTACAGCTTATTGTGCTTGGTGAACTGGTTTAGCTATACTACCCAAAACAACCTTTCTGCAGCACACACTCTCTTTACCAGAGAGGCTTGCTGGCAAACTCTAAGAAGTCAGAAAAAACACCAAACTCCTTTTGTTTGGATAGAATAAATTTATGACTAAACCAAAAGACTTCACACTGCCTGTGTCCTCAAAGAGCAATAATTCATACTTTACACAAGCCAACAAATAGTTGCAAATGTGCATGTGTCTTCTATTCACATTCCTTCCTGATGAAGATCCTCTTAAACCAGAGAGAGTTGAGCTTTCACGAGGAATGGATCTGGCAGTTTATGGTTTGAAAATAATCACGGAAAGGCAAAGAGAAGGTGAAATTCTTCAGTTCACAAAGCATTTTAACACAGCCCTCCTTAGAAACTAGCTATTCTATTATTTACACTGCCATTCAAATTCTCCAGCCTTACAAGTTTAAACTTGGAAGTTTTTAAAATTTAAAAAATGTTAAAGATGAAATATGAATATTCTTATTAAGCCAAACTCACACTGTTTCTTATCTAAGTGCAAGAGATTAATAAAATTAAGTGACTAAAACCCCCAGCTACGTGTATTTTCAATTTTCACCTTTTGACCTTAGCTTTAAGAATAGCTTTTTAACGTGCAATACAACCAATGTTATTTATTCTTTAGGGTCACTGTAAAACAAACAAACAAACAAGATACATGTCCTACAGTTCCCTGAAAATGTGGAAAGTTACTATATAACAGCCCTGGATGTTAAAAAGCATTATTAAAATGCTGTATACTTCTTAGTTCATGGCTTTCTAGAAGTTAATGTTTCTTCATTTATTGCAATGCATAAAATCCCCCCCTCCCCTTTCTTTTCATAAGCTTCTGAGGTTTTATTTTTGGTTTGGCTTTTTGAAGTGTTAATAAGCTGGGAAATGTGATACGGATACACTGTATAAAAGAGGCACTCACTGTACATTAAAACAATTCACAGTATTTCCTCCAGTCCTAGTGAACCAGTCCAAAAGGGAAAGAGTCAATGCAGTAATTCCACTGGTACTTACATCTGTAGAAGCCTGAAGCAATTATAGCAAATACATACAATCTGAATTATCAGAAACATGAAAAAATGTTTTGCATTAGAACAGTCTGAAAGTAGACGCTAACTGCCCAACATAAAGTAATAATTTCATTTTATGAGTCAAGCGACCAGCTTTATAGAACCCATGAATTCCCAACAAATTCTATTTCCATAATTGTGACAACAGCAGAGAGTGACACGCTGTAGCATTTTAAAGTTTCCTAGATATTTGCCCCTGAACATCACCCCTGAAACCCCTCTGCCAGAGCAGACAGTAACAGAGCTTTAACGGATGCAAAATTAGTGGCACCGACTCCAAGTCAAGAGAGCTACATCAATTTTCACTATTTGGAAATTCAGTTTTTTACGCCCCACCATCCCCAAACTGTCGGGTTTCATACCAAAACCAATGTCTTTTGTTTCCTTTCACACTTACCACTGCCCAATTCGGCAAGTATTCAAGTTTAGTGAGACTGCTCAAATGGATAGAGTACGTGCTTACGTATTCACGGGTCAGGACCTGTGCACAAGTGAACAAGGCAGTTTAAGAATAATTAACAAGGTACAAGTTAAACAAAACAATGTTATATTTCAACATATATATATAGGCCATGTTATATTTCAACGTGGCCTAACAAAGCAGGAATAGAGGAGATAAACAGCCATTCTCTTGTGTCCCCACTTTCCCTACCTTATTATTGCTTTTAATCATGGCCTACTACAATGCAGCCAAAAAGCAACATTTTTTCAGAATGCAGAAAGCATTTTTTCTTTTGACCATGCTCTTTAAACATTACTTTTCACATTCAGTATATATCACATTTATCACCAACTGTCACATAAACAATACATTCAGAGTTGAGGTTCACAGCAATAGTTCAGACATTATATATTAAAAATATAAAAAACCACACACTCAACCTTTGATAGGGACAACTCTACACAATTGCCTCCTGCCTTCACAATAACATCAACAAAATTAAACATAACTTTCTGCTACTGGTATGGTCAGAACCAGTTACATTTTGACCTATAGTACCTTGCTCCGTTTCCCCATCATTTGCAAAACCCCATTACTTTTGTATTGAAAGACATGCAATTTTAATAAAACAAACCAAATGCAAAGCCCTTCACTGCACAGGTACGAGGTGAAGTTTTCTAGCTCCAGCACATCAGAGAATCCTCTCGCTGCTGCTCACGCACACAAAACTGACGGCTGCAGCAGAGATCAATTTAACAGCCCTGGTATTCAGCAGCAGACTAACAGCCTCTTCGAGAATCTCTTTGTGATAGACACAAAGACGGATTATACCAGAGAGTGAATACTTGGTAAGTTATGGGTAGTCCTCTGCTGTTCTTCCTCCCCCATTTTAATTCATATTCATCTTGGCAAAATCTTAGACAGACTATTAACTAATCTAAAACAACATCACAGCTGATACAACACATAAAGCAATCAGTCAAATGAACATGTCAGTGCCATCTACTGAAGCAATAAAGAACAAGACAACCCCAGCAGGCTGTGGCTTATTATCTTCACAGCCGTAATGAATAGGCATAGAGTATTAAATGTAAGTACAGTATTCCACAGTCACATTTTGCTATGTTTTAAGCAGGAAAGGTGCCTTCGATACGTTTGGGGAGCAGAGATTACAAGAAGATGAAAAAAGCGAAGGGTTTCGACACACCTCTCCATCATTTTCTTTTCCTTCCCTTGCCAATCAGCTACTATTAGGGCTTTTAAAACCCCAAGCGAGTGAAACAGAACAGCAGCTAGAAAATTTTCTATGGGTTTTAATAAATGCTGTTAACTGGTAAATGGAGTAAATCATAATGACCAAATTACCCAAATGCAGCAAGGACTTCTGTTTTTTTATTTGTCTAACCAACAAAAACCAGACATCAACCCAAGATGCTCAACAGTATTTATTTGTACAGCATCCATACGCATGCCCACATCCCTGTACGGGAGGGTGCTGCTGCGTCCTCAGCTCTAGAAGCAGCAAATGATCTGACCCAGCCTTCACTTGGACCGTGGGGCTGGACCAAGGTCTTCTTCGTTTTCTTGTCAACAAAGAATTAGACAGAGAGATTTACATGTCCTCTTGCTCTGCTCAAATAATGTGCCTGCTTTGCGCTCGGAAAAAACAATCTATACAGCAAAGCCTCCTCTTCCTAGGTGTGCAAAAGGAGACCTAAAGTGGCATTAATAAAACTAAGCATTTTTTCAGTCTCAACCTTCCCAATGTCCAGCCTGCCAGCTGACACACAAGGTTTGAGCTTCTATTTTCCAGTACATAAGGAACAATTTCACTTGCTCAAATGCACTTCCCCCCCCCCCGATGGAATTATTCCTAATTTGCATATTATGAATCCTGTTCTGGCTGAAATCCTTTTCTATAAATTACAGGCATTATCTGAGTAGTGCCTTTGTCCTCACCACAACACGTCGACGTAACAGAACGAGGTAGGAAACAGGAACATGATTTGCAAAATATCAGGTTGTTAATCTTCTTTAAGAACTGAAGATCAACTCAGGCCTGATTCTATAGCATCTGTTATTTTAATAAATTATCCTACTGAGAGGTTAGAGTTCATCACATCAATTTGTCTTGAGATGAAATGACAACAGGACAAGGACAGGAAAGAGGGAGAGGGGAATTTGGTTTTGATACCACAATCCGGTGGAGCCTCAAAAAGCTGTTCCTAAAACCTTCCAATTTTATAATAAACAGGATACTATCTTCCTTATTCACTGACTCACTCAATTCCACCATGTCCAAAACAGCAGGTCGGGCAGCCATGCTACCGAACCATCCTGAAAAGTTCAGAAAAAGAGCAGTGCAAATTTCAAAGCAGAATTTTTCAGTCTACCTTTAAAAAACACTATTTTCACTCTCTATCATGAATATTACATTTTCTCAAAATAAATTAACTCTTTTGAGAAGGATCTTCATCCTTGCTCTCATTCAGGTGAATTAACTATTCTTAGTTAAATAGATTTGCTTCTAGTCTTAGTCTGATGACAGATTAACTCATGACTGGTAGGATTATAGACTTACCTCTGGAACTAAATCACTTTTGAATCTGAGTTATAGCTATTAGTTCCTTAAAGCTTAGCTGAACAGCTTTTAGTACCTCCTTTGTATTTTTGAAAGAATGATTAAACATCATTAAATCCAAGCTAAGGGCTCTTTCTCACAACTCCACTGAATGAACAGTTAGCTGATTTAACTTTTTTTTTTTTTAAAGAACAGCAGAGTTTTACATGGATTTTTTTCAGAATAATTAATACTATTCTAAGTCTAGAAGACTTGTCCTTAAAATTAAAACATGTTTTTCATGTTTGTGTGGGTTTTAAGCACATAAAAAACCCCTTTGTTCTCCTCGGAGAGAAACAGCTATCCACATCAACCTGCTCCTTTGTACCCAGCATGGCGCTTCTGTTCCTCTTACATTTCTCCAGCTGCAGAAGACACGACCAATTCTACAGAGCCAGGCAGTGAAGCCCTCCCATACAGCAACCAGCGTACACTTAAGCGTCGCTTGTTTTTACATGAAATATTCCAAATATGACACCAAAAATTTCCATGCCATCAGCAAACGGTTTCACTACACGCCAACAAGTAATGTAGAAGAAGCCACCAAGCAGGTATCAAAAGAATCACCCTTTCAATGTCCTCCTCCTCCTAACATTCCCTTCTGCAGCATTAGTAAGGAAAGCGAGGAGCAGCCTCCCCCCATACGTTTGTTTCTTGGCAGAAGGTGGAGATATTTAGCCATCACTCTCTCCATTTAATTCGAAGGGAGCCAGCTTGGATCAATGAGCTGCCTTAATTCATTGCTTTTGCCTTCTGCATTTCCATGAGAGGAGGCATGGATGGGACAGTGAGAAGTTTCCCTGAAGAAGGAAAAACAAAACCACCCTGTACTACTAACGAAGGTCACTGGATGGGAAGAACTGGAGGCATCACTCCTCTAAGAGCGTGATGCTGAAATTATATGGTTTAGTCGTACCCTGACAGCTACAGGCAGCAGATCTCTGTGGGTTCCCAGCCCAAGCAGCCAACCACCGATCTATATCCCCATCAGATGATGGGTTTTTCTTTTTAAGTAACACACAATCCAAGTTTCGGTTAATTCATCTTTAAGTAGCCCTCTGGATCATACTAAGCCAGTCACAATCTCTGAATTAGAACGTATAATTTTTCACTGTTTGTTAATGATTAGAAAACCCCTAGGCATCCAAAAGCAGATCACGTCGTCCAGTTCTAGCAACACATCTGTAGATACACGCACACACGCAAATATATAGACACATAGTCTATTTAAATCAATCCTTAGATCTCTCCCTCCACCCAGAAAACCCACCAACTACTGTCAAGTACTAAAACCCCACAGTGAAGATAAATGCAAACCCCAATCAGTCAAAAATGACATTAGCTCCTCATTTCACTGAGTTACACAAATCTGCAGGGGTGGGGGGAAGGCATTCATGCCGAACTGTATTTGCTAAAGTTTAGTGTATGAAGAAATTATTCATTCTGATAGACTACAGTTCAATATTTATGCAGATAATGTTCAAGCTTGAAGTCAGCCACAAATTTCTATCATTTTCTTAATACACAAGGCACTTGTTATTCAGCTGGAACACATTTAATATACAACATAATGTAAAATTCTAAACTATCTAAAATTAGTGGGTAAAGTTAGCTTCAGCATCAGGCAAGAGACGAACCAGGTCCCATCATGCCAAAAGAAAGAAAGGATTTAATATAAAATACAGTTTTGCTGTTTGAAGAAAAGGAAAGCCCATTTGTCACAAACTTATTGGAATGGAGTCAGGCTTAGAGACACTGATCCCTTCCAGGAAAGTGGGGAACAAAGCCGCAGCAGTCCAGAAACATAAGCCAGCATTGACTGCCCTTCTTAGGATACTCTTTTAGTATTTCTAGCTAAAAGCTACTTATCACTTCATCTGCATACCCACCTAGCCAAGCTGTAAAGACCCTCCTTCCGTACCATTTTTATTTAAAGTTCAAAACCTTGAATTGTCTTCAGAGGCTTTTCATAGCATGAGAGAGAGGGACAGAATGTAATTATAGGACAGTATTTCTTAATCAAATCTAAGCCGCCCACTGAAAGTGAATGGGAAAATATGGTTGCAAGGCAATGCTTCTCAATCAAGTGGACGGATTTGCCTTTCAGAGTGAATAAGGGAATGGAGCTGTGGTCACCATTTCTTAATCAGCTCAGCTGATGTCCTATAGAAGATCTCAATGGAGGAACACAGCTGTGGCCCATAACTCTTGACTTGATCTTCCATGGTTTGACTGAAAAGCCTGAAAAGAACATAAATGCACTAAAGCTTTTCTCCATTAAATTGGTTCTTTCAAAACCGCCACTGGCTTCACCCAGAGGGGGAAAAGAAAAAAAAGAAGTTTCTTTTTCAGTACACTTGGTTAGAGGTTGAGTGTAAAAGTTTTTGTGATATATACTACACACCCAAGTATACTATAATAGACCAAACTATTCTTTTCTTTTAAAGACCAAGAAGGAGCATGTTATGCAGTAATTCCAACATTCTGTAGGGATTCCTGTGTCTGAGTATGTGGTTTTTGCTTTGGCTAAAGCACCCTTTTGCATTTCAGTTAGCAAAGTTACAAAACATTGAGAAAGCATCTCCTCAGTCAGAATTTTTTTTTTTTAAAGAGTACATTCGTCACGACTGACATGTTACACAAGATACATTTCAAATGCACTCATACTAACTTTGAGCTGTCAGATCTGCGTATTCCAGTTTTCTGTCTTCATTTGAAAATGCAGCTGAATTATACAGCCAAGGCAGCAAGACAAGAAAGCAAGCATGTGCACCATGAGGAGGAACGAAGATGTACTGAAAAAGCTTCTGTTTTTCAGACAGCTGCCTGTATTTTTCTTCTACTTTCTCAGTAAAGTTCCTGAGAGGACAGACTTCTCAGTGAATTACATTATAATTACCTAAAGGAATTTACCTAGTGAGCCTTCTTTAAAAAATCTCAAGGTACACCCCAACAAGTTTGCCATTTTCTGAGGGATTTCATACTGATCTTTGTAATGTATCGGAGGTGTAACAGTTAATGTGCACTCATTACTATCTTGTAAGCAAAAAGCTAATTAACACCACTTAGCTCAAAGCAGCCAAGTTTATTTTTTTTCTAGCTATGTCCACTAAAGATACCAATTCACATCCTAATGCTGTAGCAAAAAGCAAAGGGTTTTTTTTTCCCTTCAAAACCAGCAGAATGCAGTGTAACAGAGTGTGCATTTTAATTTGCATTTTCCTCAATATGTTATGATATGAATTACTGCAAATATACAAATAACTAGCTTTATACCAGTTAGAAATTACTTCCCTACAACACTGGCAAAGGATAGAATCTCCACCTCCATTTTTACCTTCTCTCCCCTCACTCCCACTTTAATCTTTTTTGTTTCAGTGGCATGTTATAGCTGTTCCGTGGCTCTGCTGCCAGTTACGTGATGAAGCCTGCATGCTGGGGCTGTAATTCAATGGCTCGCAAGCCACATACGACTTAACAGCCTCGCATGAGCCATCTTTGATCTAAAGTCTAATAAAAACAAAAGTGAAGAGCGTTAGTGTCAGTATACACAGAGATACGAACAAACAACTGACACATTCTGATCTATAAATCAGATTTTAAAATAGTAGTGGTTTCAGTTAAACAATTTGTTGAATTTGCTTAGTACACACCAGAGCAATGATTCGTTAAAGGTTTCATGTTAACAAAGATGGTCTTCCATTCACTGACATTGGAGGGGGGGGCTTTTTTCTATACAATGTAACCCGCATCAACTCAACAGCCTGTTCATTGTGGTTAAGTGTTTAGGAAAGGTGAAGTGTTTATACACTGAGCAATTAACAATAGGCTGCTGAGACAAGAACATCTCCGAAGATTTCATTCCCCAAAGGAAAAAAAAAAAACCCAACAACAAAACCAACCCTTGATGAAATATTCAAGATGAAAACCACAAAGGTTGTTAACCAAAGTGGGAAACTTCCAGTGTCTCTCATCCGCTGGAGAGGATTCCTGCGCAGAAAATAAAGGATTGCGGGGATCTTTTGGAGCATGTCCCACCACACAGCTCAGAGTGAGCTACCCCCTCTTCCTTTTCCCTCATTCGATCTGAATTGCTGTGCCCAGTGACAGGCAAAGTTTTCAACCTACTTATCTTAGTATCTCTCTATTAATTTCTAACAAACAATTTTAAACCAAAAACCTTAGTTTTGTTTTGACTCAGAGCTGAGGTCAACTTCAGAAACTGTTTCACACTTCCCCAAAGCAAAAAATGGATGTGAAAGAATCCACATGCACCTTATAAGACAGAAGCTGAATTTTGTAGTATTTCCATTTCCTAGCCATTCTGATCTATCCACTACCATCTTCTAAGGGATGAGAAAACACTAAATTTCACTTTATGAGTCCCAGCAGAAGTCCTAAGAAACTTCAGTATAAAAATAGCTAACGAAAGGAAAAAAAAAGGCCAATAAAAATAGGATCTTAAAAGACACATTCAGTAATTTATATCACCTTTGCCACAAGTGCTTCTTGTCACTCATTCTTAGGTGCTGAGACAAAACAGTAACTACTTTTAAAAAAAACAAATTAACAAGTAAGTGTGTTTTACCTCTGAAGAAAACAACGACTGATGTGGACAGAGCGCTGCAAACAAGCAAACACCAAGCGAAGGATTATGATTAGTTGCAAGAAATCCACTGCAGCAAGAAAACTGCACTCAAGCCTTTCACACCCAGAAGCAGAGAGGCAATACACCAAGCTAAATGTGCCCTTTTTTCTTTTATCATCATCAGTATTCCCATGATTAACAGTACAACACATGAAAGATAGATCCTTTGCCGTTCCCTTCAAGTTTACCAATCCAAATACTAATCGGACCAAGCACTGTTTCATTTTGCAAGCCACAACACATGAGGCTTATTCACAATTTCTCCATTCTTACAGGCCTCCAGCGTGTCTTGTCAACCACAGGGTTTTGTACCACATGAAATCTGAATCTCTGCAGGAACTGCAGCAACAGATTCTTTACTAACGATCTTTGGACACACAACAGCTAAATAAATCCCCAATTTTGACTTACTAGCTGTAACAGCCTATAAACCGTTGCATATGTGACTATTGTTAAGCCCTGCTCCTGAACAAGCAAAATTCTTTGTAACAAACAGAACTTGCACAAGACCAAGAATTATTCCAGACCTGAAAAGCTGCCAACTTCAAAACGCCCTTTTCACTTGAAGTCAGCTCGTATTAATAGAAGAATGATTAGGGGGAAAAATAAACAAGCATTTACCATTTGCAGCCTCGTGTTTGAAAGCACGCCTAGCTCAGAGACATCAAATGCTGCTCATGTTTGGCATGTAATTTTCAAATATTTGCACCTAGCCTATTTTCAAAGCAATTAAAAACACCACCAAATGCTTTTGTTGCCCTCTCCTTTTTTTTTTTTTTTTTTTTTTTAAACATCATAACAACCTATCTGACAATTGTTAAACAACAGCAACCCCCAAGTGCAGCTGCCAAAGGCAGAGCAGCAGAAATTCAGCGCAAACCCCAGCACTGCATTTACTGCCGGCTGCAGACCGGGTGCAACTCCAGACACTTCTGTTAAGAGTGACACTCGTTTAACCCAAGGGCAAGTTTAATCCACAGCGTTCACACCCACAGAGAGTTTTTATATTCACAGTTCCAGCGATTTACCCGCTCTCATCCTCCCTGCTCCCGCAGCTCTTTCTCCTGTCCTCGTTCTCACGTCCCAGCCGTGCGTTTCCTTTCCTCGAGCAGCAGCTCAGACCTCATCTCCACCAACAGCCCCCATCCTCCCCCACCCAGACACCTTATTTTTGCTTCCAGTCCCACCTCCCTATCATCCCTCTTAATCTGGTCCCTATTTTTTGCCTTGCCTTCGCACGAGAACGATTGATGCTACTTCAGGAGAAGCTCCCGCCCAAGTCAATTAGAGTTTTGCCTGGGCTGAGGAAATCGGTAGCGCCTATCAAATCTTTCACCGCACGCTCCTCAGGTTCCAGTGAGCATCTTCTCTGAAGCAGCAGCGTAGAAAAGGACTAAATTTTGCAACATTTCTCACGAGACGAGCTCAGCGACTTCAAGAGCTCGCAGCATCTTTCCCTGATTATAAAGTACAAGTGAACCTCTGAAAAGTAAAGACACTTCCCCCCTCCACACACATATTTCAAAATAACTGGGTGCTTTCATCGCATCTGTCAATATTCTCTCACTGACTGTACCTGGAGATCAGGAGCTGTTGTGACACACAGGTCATGCTGCTTTTTCCTACGTACAGCCCCACGTAACACGATTAGCAGGCGCATTTCCTAAAATTAGCAGCTTTTCTAAAACTGACTCCTGTTTGTAGGGGCTCGTACGCGTAAGCAGTTATTTTCTTTGGCCATTCGAGCATTCGCAGGAGGGGACATAAATTCGCTGCGACCTCCTCTGCTTCGAATGATGCTTAAAACGTGATTTTAAAGCATGCTTTGCTCCCCGAGGCAGAGGCTCGCCATCAAGAGACCTAAACCCAATATGCTCCCGGACCCCCCCCCCCCCCGTCATTAACTTCTGCTGTTTACCTTTGCGGCGGGAGGGGGGGACGACACGACACGACACAAAACCCACAGGTTTGGGTATATATTTTTTTAAATAATTATGAACCAGCACCGATTTTCCCCCTTTTCGTGCCTTCTCCCCCCTCCACCCCCCCTCCGTCCAAGCACAGCATGGGGGGGGGGGGGGGTTACGGGGGAGGTTTTTTTTAAGGCGCTCTCCCCCTCCCCGCCAGCATCAAGGCCACGACCCGCGGCACCCACCCACCCACCCGTGGCGGGACGCGACCCCCGGCGCTGTTTCCCCCCCCCCCCACCCACGACCGGCGGGGGCCGCCAGAGCCCCCGGGGCGGGGCCGGTCCCGGGGGGGGGGGGGTGGGTGTCTGTGAGGGGGGGGTGTGGGGGGGGGGGTCGCTCCCGCGCCTCAACAAAGGGAAAGTTGCGAAGCCGCCGAGGGGCTCCCGCCCGCAAACAAAGGCGGCGGCCGACGGGGCTGGGGGGGGGGGGGGGGGTCGGGGTCCGCCTCAGCTCTCCCCCCCCTCCGCGCCCCCCAACCGCACCGAGAGGGGGAGCCCTTTGGGGAGGGGGGGACGGACACCAAGGACCCCTTAGCACCCTCCTCACGGCGGGGTGCCCCCCCCTCCCTCAGCCCTCCCGCCTCTCTCTCTCTCCCCCCCCCCCTTTCGCCCTCGGGGGGGGGGGGGTCGCGGCCTCCCCCCCCCAACGGCCCCTTTATTTACCGCCATCATCAGCACGCGCGAGCTGTCACCCAGCGCGAGACACCCCAACCGCCGCCGGCCACGCCCTCTCCCCGCCCATTGGCCGCCCGCCGCGCCCCGCCCCGCCCCGCCGTTGGCTGGACAGCACGCCACACAACGCTCTCGCCTTCCCCCTCGCCCCGCTCCCCATCCAGCGCCGGTGCTTACGCCAATTCCGTAGAGCGGAGCCCGGCGCTAACGACGAGGCTGGAGCGCCGACGGACGTCGTTTGCGCAGCCCACGCCGCGGCAGAGAGAGTTCTGGCGGAGCTTACGAACTCTACGTAGCCGCTAGGGAGAGCTCTTCAATGGCTTACGCTCGAGTAGCGGGAGGGCAGCGCCGAGGGGCGGGGACTTCCCGGGCCCGGCCCCGGACGGTGACGTACCGGGCTTTGTGAATCCCAGGCTGAAGTTCGGTTGAGTCACAGGAGGGTAAATAAGGATGTTTAGGAGACAAAGAGACTCTTAAAGGGGCAGCGCGGGAGGTGGCGCGTTCCCGCGGGGCCCCCGAGGGGGCTGTGTGGGGTGGGAGATGCCCCACAGGGCCCCTTAGGTGACGGGGAGGGCCCACGGGGGGCTCTGAGGTGATGGGGGTGGGCACCCCACAGGGCCACAGACAGCACTGGTGGCACACAAAGGCCCCCGAGCTGTACTGGCCTTTGCCAGGGGTCACTCGAAGGCCCCCAGGTCACACACCATGAGGGGATGGAAAGGCGTTTTGTGAGAGACAAAGGGACGTCAGCGCTGAGGCCGGGGAGGGGGGAAAGCCTGTCCCCAAACAAGGAACAGCCATGCTTGGGAGTCACCTGCACCCACTGGGACAACTCAACTTTTTTCACAGCCTGCAGGAGGAACCCTTGGGGACTGGCCGGTCCTGCTCTCAGGGCAGCGCTGAGCCAGGGCAAAACTGCAAGCAAGCAGTCGTGGACCACACAGGACCGGCAACACGAAGCACAGGTCAGCGGTGTCACAGACGCAATTCCTTTGCACAGGGACAGAGTGTTCCCCCCCAACCTGTCTTGTCCCAGTAAGTTTTGAGGCAAAGTGCTGCCATTTAGTGCGACAGGTGGGAGCCTGCTTTCTTCTGCCATGGGACAAGGACACTCCACAGCCTGGTGGTCTCCTTGTGAGCTCCTGCACCAGCCAGCCTTCCTGCTCCTGTGAGCTCTGTCGTCCTTTCTCTACACCTTTCCTTTTTGACCAGTGCCTGGTCTGTTTTGAACCCCTACCTGCACAGAAATCCACAGTCACACACCTCTCAACTCTTCAACAGCTCCCCACTGCAATAAGCCCCCAGTCTGTAATATCTGCTAAGAATTAAAACTGAAGATTAACGAGGCCCTTATGTCCTTACTCTCTTTGTAAAGCTCAGCAGGGTGCAGCTGCTATGTAAGTACTTCATAAAAAATGCCACAGCACAAACCAGAACAAAAGCCCACAGTATGCCCAGGGTAGCAGTGAGACTTGGACAATCTCTCTGCCACTGAAGCGTTGGTGACACTGGTAACGTCACTCAGCCTCTACTTAGAGCTAGGAGGGGGAAAGCTATGATGATGCAAGGGTGAGACCCACATCCCCAAGATCCTCAGTCCCCTCTAGGTCAGGCTTCGACTCACAGAAAGCAACAACACTGCCAGTGATTTTGAGAGGTGCAGAAGCAGAAAAAAAAGATCCACAGTGGTACAGGACTACAGTTTGGCCACCTCTCCCTCTAGATCTTTCATTCTCTGAGAAAACACTGGGGAGCAACAGGAAAACAACCTTCCAGACCATGCCTTGACAGGCAAAATTAGGGTGGTTTTCAATTACACTGGCTCAATCCATTAATGTAACACAATTGAAAGCCCCCTGAAGACTTGTTAAGATGCAGACTAGCATGTTCGAAGCCACGTTAACCTGCCATATTGATGCTGGGGGGGCCAGAATGAGGAGGATTACTGCAGCTAATAAGATTGAAAAACAGTCATTTTGTCCATCAAGAAAGTAAAAAGCCCTAGAGTAAAAGCAGCCCCTCATGTGGAGCAGCTGATCCCCTCGTTCAGAGAACGCAGTTACAACAGACATTTTTGCTAAGACATAAAGGGCTAAATCCTACACATCCTTACACGTGTGGAAACCTACTGACGTCAATGGCTGTAATGGTGTAATTGAAGGCAGAATGTAGCTCAAGGGGTCCCATTTTATTACTCTAGGAACAGTACAATGTATTAATAAAGAGCACAGAAGTCCCCAGAGATTCCAGCACACTTCTTATGTTTTTAAGACATGTGACCCGAGTTTTGACATCTCTGGTTCCAGAACGCATCTTTTGGGAATTAATAAAGCATTAGCAACATTCAGCATGACTAATCTGACCGTTAAAAGGTGGGGGTTTTTTAACCTTAAGACTTAAAATGGGAAACAGGACAGAAATAACTATCCCTACAAAGACTACAGTTTTTTTTCATAAGTTTTGCCAGCCATGCTTAACTACGTGGAATGACAGCAGGTCAGATTCTCACTGAATTTTCACCACTGAAAATTAATAGTCCCACTGAAGTCAGCGCACGTGTCATGAACTTGAGCTAAGAGTTGCAAAAATCCAGTATATTCAGCACGTTGGAATTTCTAACACACTTACGGTACATTATGCCATTTATTATGGCTCATTAACCAGATCTTTCTGGACCCAGTGCTGATTAAATTTATTAAATGCCCACACTAAAAGCTCTAGGCACTCCAACAGTTAATTAGGTTTACAGGTATAAATGATAATCACAAAGAAGTCATATCTAAATAACTAGTTCTCCACCAGTCAGCAAATCAAGTAACAAAACAGCTTCTTTTCCCCCCACTGCTTCAGAAGGAAAAATCTATTTAGGAGAAATCTATTTCTGTTTTACTTGCTCCTCAGACTCTTCAAGACCCACATGTTGGGAAGTAACCAGCAATATTTTCTGCAAGACACACACTGCTTCTTCACGAGAAACCCACCATCCTTCTTGCAAATCTCCTTTCCTAGAACCATCCTTAGACCTTCTCTACACTTGCCCTTTATGTCTGGCACACGGGCTGCAGAGCTGGAACCCTGATACACACAGCCTTCCCAGGAACCACGAAGAAAGCTCAGGGCAAAGGTTTGTGGCTGAATGAGGGTGTTTCTGCGTATTCTGAGACTGAGCAGGGGGTGGAGCAGGGAGGAGAAGAAAAAAATGACAGCTACAAGCTGGACAGGTACTGAACAAGTAAACCCAAGAGGACTTGGTTTTACTCAAAAATCCTTTTGAGGATTGCTCAAAAGGGATCTGATTTCCCTGGTTTTCCTGCTGTAAAAATAAATCGCCACTAAAAAAAAAAAAAAATATTTGAGTGATACTGTATCATTAAGTCTTATAATAAATTTTTCGCTCTTACTCCCCAAGTCCTTCCTTACTCCATTAAATCCGCTGAAGTCACCAAGATTTCTCAAATGAGAAATGGTGTACAGAGATAGGGCATTTATTACCTACCTTTCAAACAAAGCCACAAAGCGGTTGGTATTCTCTTTCAATGCATGAGGGCTCCTGCCAGGCTTATTTATTTATTTATCACAAGGCTTCATCAGTATCATCTGAGAGGTAGAAGATTTTAATACTCCCATCAGATATAAAAGATGAAGGCAAGCTAAGAACATACCCATAATAGGAATGCAAGAATTCCTGTAGATTTTGCTACAGGGAAATTAGTTTGCTTCAGGGGTATAAAGCTCTTGCACCAAATCAAAGATAAAACTATGCTGAATAATTGTCTCCACGCAACAGAAAATTTCAAAAGCTGTAAATAAACAATACAAAACAGCACAACACTTGCTGTGCAGAAAGACTCCGTCTCCTCACAAAATACAGCTTTTTATTTTGATGAAAAATAACAAGACACTTTCACATGGGTATCCAAAAAAAATTTTTAAAAAATCTCTCATGTAGCTGTTCGCAGTCAAGGAAACTCTGCCCTTGCATGCATTTGGCTGGAATTTCTCCTTTTCCCTCCTGCCGACGAACAGTAATCCCCTGCATGAAGCATTGTACAAAGAACCATCAGAACCACGGGGCTGATCCCAGACACGCTCAAAACCATGAAGGAGGACAGCAAGAAATACACGTAGCATTCAAGACCTTTGCTTTGAAACATGGGAAAGAGATTGAGAAAAAACCAACCAAACAAACAAACAACCTTGGGCTGCCTCCAGTGCCACTTTTTGGAGGGAATCCTGATCCAGATGGGCAGGTAGAAAAGAGGATGCAGTCGCTCTAAACCAGGCTCCAGGGAGTCCTTTCATCTGATCCCTGCTACAGGCACCTGCTGCTGCTTGCGGATTTTGTTGAACAGCTCCATATACTGAACCATCGTGTCTGCTGGGCCGTAGATGCTGTCGTGCTTGGTGCCAAACACAGATGGGATGCCGGGAGTGTGGTTCCCCATGAAGCTCTGCATGAACTCCATGAGCAGGTTCCAGCAGTCGTTAGCTATCACGCAGGGGCAGTACTCCACCTGGCAACAGAAACCACAGCCCTGAAACTTGCAGCAGGGGCAGTAACCACGCAGGAGGCAATGCGCTTTCCTCCCTCTACCTTGCTAGAAAGAGAATGCTTTTCATAAAAAACATCTGAGAATATTTAGCATATAACAAGGATGGACAAATATAAATGAACAGGACACACTGGGAACATGCAAGCAATCCCTTCAAAAAGGAAGGGGAGGTAAAATGTACCCTGTAAGGGCATTGCTTTTATTAAATCCCCAATAGTGAGGATTGGGACATGTCTTGGGGACATTGCTTCAAACTCCACATTAACTTTATCCCACCCAAAACCAAACTTCACTCCCACATGCTGCTAAGTCAACAACTCGTGTGGCTGTGACATCTCTCAGGAATGTACTGGAAAAAGCCTTGGGACTTAAGGACTTCAAGCGTTTTACTAAATATGAGTCTGGTCCCAAATCAGGAGTAGGTCCTAATGCAAACCGTGAAAAAACTACTACACCAAAACAGAAGCAGCCAGACCACCTGGCAAATCTGGTCCTGAACTCAAGTTTAGGGTAAAAAAAGCTTCTGTTTAACCCCAGGTCAATAGCAACGCTGATGCTACAACATCTGTGTTTATTGCAGTGAAGAAATAAACCGTTTCTCAATCCTCATCCCTGCTGGCTAGGAACGCCTGCCTGATTAATTGTATATCAGATAATAGGATTTGTGTGTTTAGAAAAAGCATAAGCTCTGATTTTGAAAGACCTCTAAGCATCTAATTCTCAGCTATCTTGAAGACTGTTCGGCACCAATATATCTAGATGTCTGGAGTGTG
Source organism: Astur gentilis (assembly GCF_929443795.1). Classification (NCBI taxonomy): domain Eukaryota; kingdom Metazoa; phylum Chordata; class Aves; order Accipitriformes; family Accipitridae; genus Astur; species Astur gentilis. The sequence goes on along the minus strand of NC_064908.1, from coordinate 4,314,471 downwards.
ACCTGCTCTGCTTTGCCCTTCCCATACCAGCGCAGCCCAGCTCCTTGTCTTTTCCGAGATGTTTTTCAGCCCAGCTGAGGCTTGTCCACGGCTTGTGAGCCTTCGACTCACACTTGTATTCAGCCAAGCATCTCCCCAAATGCCTTCCTAGATCCTCCCATGCCCCTTCATGTACGCTGAAGGATCTTCCTTTAGAGTTTGCTTCAGCCCAGCCTCCACCCCATGAAACGCCCATCAGCAGCTGGCAGCCGATGCTCTCAAGCCTCATCAGCAGTCACAGCACTGAGCAGAAAGAGCGGAAGCTGTTTGATGGCAGGCTTCGAGCCCACAGTGCAGCAATCCAGGTTGGCACACCACGGGGTAGGACTGATGCCTGCCAAAAGCACTCTGGTGAGGAGAAGACCACCATCTCTACACCGCGTGAGCAGAACCTGGGACAAGAGGGCCCTGCTCTCCTGGGGCTGCGTCTGCTCGAGATGGAGAAAGCAAGCAAAACCCAAATCAGCATCAAATTAGCAGCTGAAGAGGTTGTGTTGTCCCCCTCGGTACGCTTATTAACCTGAAGTACACTACTAGTGTTGTGCATCAGGACTTTAAGCAGCTTTTTAGTTTGATGGCATCCCTTCAGGGTTTTGTTTATTGGCACTTCAATTGACAGGCTTTTCCGTAGCTGCAGCTGAGCCCCAAAGTACCTGCCTGAATTAAACCTTGTTGTGAAAAAGAGATAAATACCCTGCCTGCTGCATACATGAACACATCTAGTACAAACTACTAGCAACAATCAATGCAATCGAGACACAGAAAGGATGGGGGATTTCTTGTCTAACCTCCAAAATGGGATTTCCCTGTCTGTAATTGTATTTCATACCCTTCAAAGACAATTCTTACCTCCACAGATATCCCACGGGCACTGGGCCCCATCGTAACCGTGCCCACCTTCACCAAGAAGTCACAGTACTGGTAGCGGGTGCCCCGGCTCTCTATCTTATTCGCCTTGGCGTTTTGGAAGAAGCCTTTCAACTTCACCATAAGGATATCAAAGTTGGCATCTGCTATGAGGCAGGGACCGTTTTCAAAGAGAGCAAAGCAGCTGAGGGGATATTCAGAGTTGTGCATCACGTACATCAGCTTGCCTGTCTGCCCTGAAATAAGAGCAATGGTATTTGGGCTGTAAAACCAACAGTCCTGCGCTTGTATGTGCTTTTAAAAAAAAGAAGCATCTGTTTTTTCCTTCGTCCTCCTTGTTGCTTTTATTCCAGGGTCCTTGTACCACTCATACATGCTTTATGTTATCCGGCTGTTCAGGGAATAGATTGTATTTCCTTCTTAAGATTTAAAGTTAAAGGGGAAAAAAAAGAAAAATCTTCTGCCAGCACAACTCAGACCAGAGGGTGAGCTGGATGTGAGATCCCCAGCAGGCTGGGGCAGGGGGGTCAGCAAAGAGCACCCATCTCCCATCCCCAAACGTGGGGCTGGGCATCTGCTGACTGTCCTCCTGCCCACGGTCACGGCAAGAAGGCTGGGCTTTGCCTCTCTTCCCCCTCACCCACCAGTCCTGCCTGGGGAGGACGTGCTGAGACACGCTCTGGAAAACAGGTATAAGCCCTGGCTTATACCATGCTTTAAAAGCTGGAAACAATTCTCATTTATCCACGTAGATCAAAAAAGCCTTTCCAGGGATACGGCCATGCAAGTTCCAGCTGCAGAAAAAGCAGCAAAAAGACACTCTGGTAGCTTCAAATAGATCTGTCTGGGCAAACTGGCGGAGCCGAGCACCGAGGCAACCGCAGAGACAGCGGCGATGTTTGCCTTAGCATTTTTAAACGAAAAATCGAGGGGTGCTTAGGAGGGATAAAGAGACTGGAACAGCCCCTCAGGTGAGCACGCCACGCCGTACCTCTGAGCAGTTTTAGGCCGTGCTATGTCAAGAGGGGATTTGGGGTCCTCTGAGCACATCCCCTGGAAAGACCTGGGTCACCTCATGCCTCAGAGCCCCTTAGAGCTGCTCCCCACTGTCCTGGGAGCCAGTGCTCCGCTCCGCTCCCCCCTCCAGCTCGCAGGCTGGCCGCCACAGCCTGCCCTCCAGTGACTGCCCCTCGGAGACGGGCAGATGCTGCCAGGAGACTCATGCCCATCCTCTCCGGAGCAAAACGTGGCCTCCAAATCAACTCAGACAGAAACAGCATTTGAAGTTTCACGGAAAAATAACGCAGACAGCGAAGATAACCCAACATGGCTGCTGAGGCTGGAGCAGGAATCCTCAAGGCCGGATTCCCCACTGCGACAGGGACATCCCCAGGGCAGGGCAACGTGGGGACACGCAGGGAGCGGGGAAAACGGTGGTAAGGAGCGGGAAGAACGGGCACGGCCGGGTGTCTGCTACCGGGCAGAGAGCATGGGCCACGGCAGGCCGGTCCGTGCCCCACGCCGACCCTCCCCAGCTCCCCCAGGACCCCGTACAAGGACGCTCCTTCTCCCAAAGAAGAGAAAAGGCCGACGGCAACCGCAACAGGCACCTTCTGCGGGCGGAGAAGACATTCTGCGGGCGGCGAGATGGCTGCTCGTTCCCCACCACGATAAATCAAACAGCCACGACCTGCGGGAGAAGCCCCGACCGTTCCGGTCCCGGTCCAAGCCGTGGCCTCACCCACAGCAGACGCCCCTTCCACGGGAGACCCTCCTGTCACCGGGGTTCACCCCCCGGGCGCCACGTTAAGGACCTGGAAAGGGCACCGGGAGAAGAAAGGGCTGCGGGCCGGCTGACGGCACCCCCGGACCCGGACCCCCCCGGGGCTCTCCCGGGGCTGACCTTGGCTGCTGATGGTGGAAGCGGCGGTGTGGTAGGTCTCGCAGTCCACGCAGAAGGTTCCCTGCTTCTCGGCCCCAAGCAGCTCCAGTTTCCGCGTCAGGATCTCCACCGTCTGCTGCAGGCTCTTCCCCTCCGCCACCGGCACCTGCGCCACGCTGGGCACCGGGACGGGGGAGTCAAGAGGGGCAACCGGGACCCACCGGCGGCTTCTCCCGGCTCCCCTCCCGCCCCCCGGGAGCCCCTCACCGCGATCTCCCCCCTTCCCTCCTCCTCCTCCTCCTCCTCCTCCTCCTCTCCCGTCCTTACCAGGTGACCCCCATCCTGCACCCGCCCGCCCCGCCGGGACGGAAGCACCGGCGGAAGAGGCGGGGACGACGTTGCCGCCGGAAGGGGCGGGGGCAAAGCGCACGCGCGGCCGGTGGCGGAGCGGACGGCGGCGGCGGCGGCGGCAGCAGTAGTTCGGGTCCCGGTCCCGGTCCCTCCGAGGCCGGTCAGCGTCTCTCAGACCCCGCCACCATGCCCAAGGCTCGGCGGACGCGGGGCCCCGGTCCCGGTTCCATGCTGCCGCTGGCCGAACAGATTCTCCAGGAGGCGGCCCCGCGGCCCACGGTGCGGGGGAAAGGACGCGGCGGCCAGGCCGAGGCCAAGGAGGAGGAGGAGGAGGAAGGCTACGTGGACGCGCGGCTCTCCCGGCGCATCCTGGAGCAGGCGCGGCGGCAGCAGGAGGAGCTGGAGGCCGAGCACGGCCCCGGCGCCCCCGCCGCCCCCAGGCAGCGCAGCACGGCCCTGGGTGAGTCCCCCCCCCCGGCCCCCCGGTTCGCCCCCAACCCTTCCCCGGGCGTCGAAGGGTGCGAGGTTCAGCCAGCGTTTCTCCTTTCGCAGGGCCGGCGGTGCCCGGCTCGGACTCGGAGGATGATGAGGAGTGGCCTTCGTTGGAGAAGGCGGCGGCAGCAGGACGGAGCGGGGAGTATTGCGGGGAGGTGGTGGTGGACCCCGAGGACGAGAAGGCCATCGAGATGTTCATGAACAAGAACCCGCCTCTGAGGTGAGGATGCGGTGGGAGAAGGGGCCGGAGCGGCGGCGGTGGCGGCTGCCGTTTCGTCCCAGTCCGGCCCCTGACTCGTGCCCTTCCCGCTGGCCCCAGGCGCACGCTGGCGGACATCATCATGGAGAAGATCACGGAGAAACAGACGGAGGTGGAGACGGCGCTGTCGGAGATATCGGGCTGCCCCATGCCCCAGCTCGATCCCCGCGTCCTGGAGGTTTACAGGGGTGTCAGAGAGGTAAGGGCAAAGCTGCTGAGCCCCACGGCCACCACCTCTGTGCCCACTCTGCCTCAGAGAGGTTGTACCCATCCTCGCTCTGCACAGGTGCTTCTGTGGATTATCTGCAGTTTGTGTAGTATCGGTCACTGAACAGCCTAGAGAGTTTCTGAGTGACAATCTCCTGAGCAGCGTGCTCAGGGTGGTGCTGGGATGGTCCTGTCTCATGACCTGGGACGGTGCTTCCTTACTAGAGATGCTAAGGGAGGGGAAGACTTTCTCGTGGTCATGGGACAAGGCCCTCAGTCCTGCTGTCGGTGCCCATATGTCATGGCCTGGCCTGTATCCTTGTCTTTTAAGGTGCTGTCCAAATACAGGAGCGGGAAACTCCCCAAGGCATTTAAAATCATTCCTGCCTTGTCCAACTGGGAGCAGATCCTCTACATCACAGAGCCAGAGACGTGGACAGCAGCTGCCATGTACCAAGCCACCAGGTGAGATCAGCTCTGAGAGCTGCTGACGTGGGATTTTTTTGCTCTTTATTTCCATAACTGGAACCAGATTTACAAAATACCAGCCTGTCCCCTGCTTGGCCTCTTTTCTCCACCCCTCACTTTGTGCTTTGCTTTTCTCAGGATATTTTCATCCAACCTGAAAGAGAGGATGGCCCAGCGGTTCTACAACCTGGTGCTGCTGCCACGGGTCAGGGATGACATTGCTGAGTATAAGCGCCTCAATTTTCACCTCTACATGGCTTTGAAGAAGGCTCTGTTCAAGCCAGCAGCCTGGTTCAAAGGTAGGGACTCCCTGCAGAACTGCCCTTCCTACCTGGGAGCCTCTTGCCGTCTGGGAAGCTCAGTGGGGGTGCATGTTGCACACCACTGCCCAGTGTGACAGGACACTCTCCCCTGCGTGGCATGGCCCTGGGGGCTCAGTGAGGAGGAAAAGACATGAAAGACACACAGGGAGTTCCCCTTGGTGGACAAAGTGGCTTCCAAACCCCCAGGGGCCTGTTTGCGGGGTTCAGCGTGGAAGGGTGATGAGTGCCCGTAGGCTTACACAGGTGCTGCCAGTGGGCGCTGGTATTGGGGGTTCTGGAGGTTGATGGCAGTTTACAAACTGTCTCAAGTGATATTCGTCTTGTCTGGTACCCTGAGGTGGATCAGGGCTGGTTGCATGGCAGGGAGATGCTGTGACCCCTGTAACAGCAGCTACTGGAGGAGCTGTTATTTCCTGGGGTCAGATGTGTCCTGGGATAGGAGAAGGGACTTAATCACAGGGTTTTGCCTGCTGCGATTGAGAAAGGCGGTGCCTGACTCTTCCTCCTCCACAGGGATCCTCATTCCCCTGTGCGAGTCAGGGACCTGCACGCTGCGGGAGGCCATCATCATCGGCAGCATCCTCACCAAGTGCTCCATCCCTGTCCTCCACTCCAGGTAATGCGCTGGGAGGCTGGAGGGGGTCAGAGGTTCTCCTTTAGGGACACCGGTGCAACGCGTCCTATCTGTCCTTCAGCCTCTCTGGCATCTTGGAGGTGGGGGGGGGTTTGCTCTGCTCCCTCTGGGGTTGAGATTCAAGGCTCAGTGCTGGGTTTGTCATCTTTCCGTCTGGGTGCCTGGTGCCCCGTGCCTCCTGCCTGGCCTGCCCTCACCTTGGTGCTCCCTCCATCCCCACAGCGCGGCCATGCTGAAGATCGCCGAGATGCAGTACAGCGGTGCCAACAGCATCTTCCTCCGGCTACTCATCGACAAGAAGTACGCCCTGCCCTTCCGTGTGGTGGATGCCCTCGTCTTCCATTTCCTGGCCTTCCGCACGGACCAGCGGGTCCTGCCTGTTTTGTGGCACCAGAGCTTCCTGGCCTTCGCCCAGCGCTACAAGGAGGACCTCTCCTCAGAGCAGAAGGAGGCTTTGCTTGAGCTGCTCAAGTTCCACAGCCATCCGCAGATCTCGCCAGAGATCCGGAGGGAGCTGGTGAACTCCAAGACGAGGGACGTAGAGGGGCAGCAGCCCGTGGCCATGGAGTGAGGAGGCAGAGGCAGGGAAAAGCTGCAGCCTGACCCGTTCCCGGGACACTGCTGGATGCAGCTGGGAGCCCTGTGCGTGAGCGAAGCTGCGGGGAGGTGTGTAGGAGCATCCATCCTGGGATCCTGCCGCTCCGAGTGGGCGCTGGGGGCAGGCTGTGCCCGTACAGCTGGATTCTGCTCCCTGGGCTTCTTGTCACAGGGCACGGCAGCCCCTGTCCCACCCGGGAATCTGGTGCCACCAGCACCTGGGAGGGTTTAGCTTGTTCCTGTATTGGAAAATAAAACCCGAGCCGTGTCTGTCAGTCAGGGGTGGTTCTGCCCCGCAGCCGCACACACCTCTCTGCGGTCGCATCCCTGCACAGTCCTGCCCTGTCCCCCACCTTGTCCTGTCCCCAGCAGGTGGCAGAGCAAAGCCACCAGCCCTGGGCTTCTCGCAGAGCCGCAGATCAAGTCTGCGCTGCCGGTGCTGTCCCCAAATTGCAAAGGGAGAAGGGGCCCCTGTGCACCCCCTCGTCCCTCCCTGTGTCCTGGCTGGAGGCTCTCCCTGCCCTGAACAGCACCTGGGTGGTTGGGCAAAGGGAGGGTGGGTGGGGGGACAGGGCTGGGACCCCCCCGGACTGTTCCAGAGCCCAAAACTGCTCTCAGGGAGCAGACGGGGAATGCTCCTGTTGGTGCGTGAGGGTTTCTCTAAGGGCTTGGTTCATGCCAGCAGCAGGGCCTGAGCCAAGACACCACGAGGAGCGTGTGTGGCTGTGGGCAGAAGCAAGGGCAAGGGCAGCCCAGCAGTGCTGGGAGCAGAGGGGAAAGCCCTGGGGGGGCAGCAGAGGGGGATAATCCTCCAGAGAGCCCCTCTCCTCACAGGGGCTGGAAGCAGGCTGGGGCATGGGACAGCCTTTGGTTTTTTGGGTTGTGGTTTGGGTTTTTTCTTCTTTCTTTTTCCCCTCATCCATCTACCTGGACACCCCATGGCCTGGGCCCTCCTTCCTGCCTGGCACCCTGGCTTCCCTACCACCACCCTGCCTCCAAAATGCCAGCCGTCCCCCTTCCCCAGGGATTTTCCTGAAACACTTGCTGCCCCTCTGGGTTCACCTCTACTCGGCAAGGCTAGTGAAGCCCCGGCACCCCGGGGCCGCTGTCCTCACCTGGCCATCGAGGCCACGTGCCTGGCCTGCTCACGGCAACCTGCCCACACACTCTTGCCACCTTTGCTGGAAAACCCAGCAGGGGCTTTTCCTCATATGTCCCACAAGGTCCTGTGCTTACCCTGGGGAAGCGCTGACGGTGATGCTGCGAGGTTTGCACGTTGCAAGTAGCTGGCTTTGCCCCTGAAACCAGCACAAAGTCCTGCAGGCGTGGCCCGTGGAGAAAAGGCCCTGCAGCTTCCAACGGCAGCAGGTTGCGCTGAGGACGGCCACCTCCTGTCTGCTTCTCTCGAGAGTTGGCACCTTCTCCCATGACAGCAGCAGAAGCCACATGAAGTGGAGCAGCACGCAAAGCCCGGCTGCCCGGGCTCACTGCACACCACAGCGCCTTTTCCTTGGCTTTCTGATTTTATCTCATTTCTTTAAAGAAGTCAGAAGCCGATGAGCATGAGAGATAGCCCAGGCTCGCGCAGCGCATCCAGCACTCTCTCGTCACCCTGCAGCACCGCCCGAGCTGCTGGATGGGTGAGAGGGCAGCTTTGGAGCTGCCGGGGGTGTGAAGTTGCTGCCTCCTCTCCAGCAGCCACGCTGCAGGCAGGCGCCTTGCGCGCAGGAAGATGTTGGGTTCCACGTTCATCCACCACCATCCGTGAGCTGCCCCAGGGCCTCGGCGAGGACAACGCGTCCCTCGGCCGCTCTGCGGCATCTCCCCTCTGCCTCTCAGCGGGGTTGGAGGCGGCTGGTGGTGTCCTTGCCTGCCTGCTCCCCATTTCATCCTGCTTTTGCAGCCCCAGGAAATGCAAGGCTGGAGCCTCTGGGAGCATCCCCAGGGGATCCCTCAGCTGATGGGGTCCTGCTCCAGAGCGATTTGGGGCAGAGGCAGGAGCTCTGCAAGGCAGAGCGCAGAGCAGATCATAAAGGGGAACCCTTGAGGCGTACATACTTGTTTAAAATACTTTATTGCAACATTACGGTCCTCTGATTCTCCCAGCAGCGGGACTCTTGCATGTGAACACCAAACCAGTTTATTCTTAAATTAAAACTCATTTATATATAAAAAAAAATTTTTTTTTTGTACAGACAGGCTCTGCACGCCCCCCAGCTAGCAGGAGTCAGCGGCAGATGGCTCTCCTTAACAAATCAGGCTAGTGGAAGAACAGCAGCCCCATCTTTTTCCACCTGATAAGACTTTTGTCTCTAGTGGCATCCAAAAAGGAAGATTTCTACTTCCTTTTCCATATCCCCCACAGGAGGACAACAGCCACAGATCCACATGTCCAGAGGTCACCAAGCAGCAACAGTCTGCCTTCCATCCCTGCAGCATCTCTCTGGCTTCTCCTGGTTAATACAATTCTACTATTTAATGGTTTTCTCTTAGAAAAGCAGCATTATTTTTTTTTAAACACTTTTTATAAAAACTAACAGACAGGATCAACACCAATACAAAAATGCAGTAATCGCTTTTCAACTCAAGTGCGCAGCAAATTTTCCACCCTATAAGGATACAACGCGGACTCACGTGGAGATACATGCGACGCAGCCCCCTCCTGAATGCGATCCGAGATCCCTGCCTTGGGGGAGTGAAGATGCATTTCAGACTATAGCAGCACATTCAAATGTATTTCTTAAAACCTAGTCTGATGTCTAAGCTACCTAAAAAAAACAACCAGCTTCCAAGTGAGAGTCTCCCGTTGCCCAGGGAGCTAGGGAAAGGGACGAAGGGTGAAGGCACTCTTTTGGAAGGAGAGGAGACCAGCATCCAGGCCCCACACCAAGGAACTGCAAAGTCTTCCTCCCTCCCCATTTCCCAGCAGTTAACAATAAATTAAGCAGCCTCAGTGGGGCAGCGGAAAGCCAAGGGGATCGCACCCAAACCTCGCCCAGGAGGCTGCTCCCCGAGGCGAGGACTTCTACTGTCCACGCAGACGGGGAGCACGTCCCCCAAACAAGCCGAAACCCCACAAATCCCAAATCTAATGGCAACAAGAAATAAGCCACACGTTTCCCCTCCAAGCAGAAGCAGCCACGCCACCCCCCCAGGAGCCACAGCAATCTGGCACAAAGCAATGGGGACCAAGGGGCCAACAAGCACCTGCTCCCTCCTCCCGGACACTCGTTTCTCTCTCGTGAGCCACGTGGGCCCGTAGCACCCCAGCCCAGGGAGAGAGGTTAAGGGGTTATATGGATTTTGGTCACATAGGCCAGGGTAAGAGGCTCGCTATCCATTATTGATGGCCCACACGGGGCTGGAAGTCGTCACGGTAAACACCCCAGAGGAGATGGTGAACAGCGGCCAGCCAGGCTACGAGGAACACGAACTGAGAAACATTTTACAACTTCATTTTGGGTCGTGATCCCCCTCCCCAGCTATTCTTGTGCCCTGCCACCACGAAAACGGTCGCTTCACCCCGGCCACCTGCAGAAGCCGACGAGCGGCGTCGAGCTCCGCCAGCCCGGCCGCTCGCTCCGACAAGACGAGCGCAGATCCTGCTCTGTGCTCCCAGCGAGCGGAACAAATCCTCAGCAGGCATCAGATGGAGGGGGCTGACGGACGGGTAGGTGGGATGCAGCGACCTTTCGGTGTCCAGGGCGAGGTTCTGTCATGACAGGGCTGGGCAGCTCTCGGGAAGGGGAGGCTGGTCACAGGTTGATGTCCGTGACGTCTGTAGGCGTGCTGGTGGGCTGGCTGGCCGAGTAAGCAGCAGTCTTGGCGGTGCTGTATTCCTGTTGGGTTTGGGACGCCTGTTTCAGGCTCTCGGTTAAGGCTGCTTCAATCTGCTCCTGACAGGCTTTCAGGCAGTCCTGCGGGAGAGGGAGCAAGACAAGAGGCCTCAGTTCTCTGCTGCTCAGAGGTGGGAGCCTTATAAATAGCTCTGAGCAGCTGCTGGGCTACATCTTTGGCCCCTGGAGCATCTAAACACGCAAGACAAAGAAGCCTTTCTCCGACAAGGGGCATCTCCAGCTTGTCTGTGCTTTAGGCCCCTCCCCAGGAGAAGCCCAACACTCTGGTTGTCTTCTCCCCACCTCCCTGCTTGACCACATTCTTGAGGAATGGACGTTGTGCCCGTCAGAGCTTCCCAAAGCATCCGGGCTCGTGCCTGGATGCGGCGTGTGATTTCAGCATCACGGCAGTCAGCTGCCGCTGACGACCGAGGGTAGAGCCGAACAGCTCTGCGCAGGCTGGTTATCAACCTTTTACAACCAAGACTTCCCAGATCCACGAGTGACGGCCGGTGTGCAGCAGCACGGGTGCACACGGGGACCGTGGAGCCCCACTTGCTTCCCCCAGGCCCTACAACCCAGGTGTCCCGGAGCTCGGTCTGGTCCTGCATCTCTGTGGTCACCCACCCGCTGCAGAGAAGCTGCGTGCAGCTCTGCCTCCTCCCATCTCTGCCCACGTCCAAGCCAGGACAAGGTCAATCCCCGCTGGGTGCCCTGGCTGACACACACTGCATCGCTTTAGGGATCTCCAAGGCAGCTGGATCCGACCCTCCCAGACACAACAGCCGCCCCAGCCACATGTTCCCTACAACACTAAGTGCCACCGACGCCGGCACATTACGAGAATGGTGCTGCGGCCACGAAACTTCTCACGAGGCTTTTACCTTCCTGCTCTCTGCCCAGAGAGCCCGTGTGACTCACCCGCAGCTCCCCGGGGCCCAGGGAACCCTGTGCTGGGGGGGGGGGACACCAGCCACACAAACAAGAAGGCACAGGGGACTGCAAGCAGTGGCATCATCACTTGTAATAAAAGCAAACCCCTCTCCGTTTTCTCCCTATACAAGCAGTTACCAGAGGAGGAAACTCTGGAGGAGAGCACCATGACGCACCGAGAGCCACGGGAGGCATCGCCAACGGGTGCACCCCAGCCTGGCTCCTACACCGCGACTGGGCTTTCACCGAGGGGTAAGAGGTGGCATTTCGCACCTCGTGGCCGGAGGCGAGCTGGACGCCGCAGGGCCACGCACGCTCGCTGGATATTGTCACACACTGAAATCTCTTACCAGGAATCCGCCGCTGGTTCTTAGAAACTGACAGAGGATGTGGCGAGCGAAAATAGCAACGCCCACCTCCCCTTCCCCGCGCTGCTTCCCGTCAGCGCAGCCTCCAGCCCGCCTGCCCGCAGCACTGGGGCGAGCTCGCTGCAGAACCTCCAGCCGTGGCCAGCCTGTCCCCGGGCGTTCCTCAACCAGGCTCTCTGTCGGCAATTTTGGCAGAGGTGCTAAAAAACGGCTTGGCCACAAGCAGCCAGGCTCTTTCGCTGCCTGGTGAAGCCTTGGGGGTTTGCGGGGGATGCCCGGGAGGCAGCTTGGCTTGCCCCCAGCCTCTGCGCTCCTTATCCGCAGGGCAGCTGTGCCGTGGGGCTCTGGCTCAGATACCCAGTGGGTCTGGTCCTGCTCCACGTGGGATGAGGACGGATCCAGAGCAGCTCCAAGCCTCACCCGAAGTGCTGCCACAGCCAGCAACGAGCCAGCCTCAGCGCGGCAGTACAGTTCCTGCTGGCCGTGGAGCTGGCACAGCCCTGCACCATCGTCCCCTTCTGTCCCCACAGACTCCCCGCACGCCCCAGCACCCGGCTGAGCCTCGGCAGCTGCAGGAAGGGGATCGCTCTGCCGGTGCGGAGCCAAAAGGGAAACTGAGTCACAGCCCAGAGACATTGCGAGGCCAGGTTCAGGGAGAAGCACCAACACCGCAAACACAGGAGGCTGAGGCCAGGTGCTTCCCCCGGGAGCCCTGCAATGCTGCGGACACATCCCCAGGGTTTCCTTCTGCTACAGAAGCTGCTGCGGTCCTGCCTGGGCAAGGGCTGTTTGTGCAGTACCTCGCACCCGGGCAGGCTGTGGGGCAGAACAGATGCCCTCTCCAGGCTGAGGAGGGAGGGGAGCAGGCTGGAGGGTAGGAGAGGTGTGCTGGGCTCCATTTCGGCTCCCCTCCCTCGGTGGTGCCCTGCCTGCTTCCCACCTGTTCCCTCCACCAGCCCCGACCCAGAGCAGGTTTCAGCCCCTGCCCCATTCACCGCAGCAGCTTGAGAGCAGCTGGCTGCACTGATTCACTCTTTAAAAAGGCTCCGGCAAACAAAAAAAATTAAAGCCGCACAAATAGATCAGGACGCCCTCCTGCCCCATCCCCTCCCTGCCTGGACAAAGCCTCGTTGCAGCCTCCCACCCGCTGCGGCACCGGCACCTCTTCCAATTCCCGGCGCTGCTGTCAGGGGACTGTAACTAACCCCGCGCCCGGCTGCCGGCATCAGCGCTCGGGCAGAAGAAAAGATCAAAAGGGGCCCCCGGCAGAAAAAAGGCTCCCGATTACTTTGCCGCAGCGGGAGTGACCCGGAAACAGGGAGCCCGACAGGATCCCCCTTCCCCATTCAAAGGGAAGTGGAGGGGCAGGCAGACGCCCCCCACCATCCCGACGTCCCCAGCAAAGCCGCTGCGCCAACATCCCGAAACACTTTGTGCCTCCGACCCCCTTCCCACTCGAGGCTGGGCACCTGCAACCAGACACCGGTGGAGGTTAGCAGATGTCGAGCCCGGCTTCTCCCTCTGCCCCATCCCACCTCGTCAACCCGATCCCGGCAACACCTGCCTGCGCAGGGAACAGACGCTCCCCTTTGTGCTGCTTTTCAAAGGCTCCCAAGCTCGCCCCGCTCTGCACAGGCAGTGCTCGGTGGCCAGGAGCCGACCGCAGCCACGGGACTGACCAAGGGTGCTGCATTTAGACGCTCACTCATCTCTAGGCACTCCTCAAACCAAGGACAGCATCACTATGAACAACCTAATTTCCTTTTCCTCTAAGACGAACGGGCAGCAGAAAGAGGAAGGGTTTCCACAGGATCCAGCAGCAAAACCGCTTTGTTTCTTTCCCCATGAACACTCACCACCTCCGTGCCAGTGATGCTGGCCAGCAGCTCAGTGATTGCCTCACCGGTGAAATCGTTCACGGAGACCGTCAGGCCGTGGATCGCTGCTCCGATACTGCCTGTCGCAATCATGGAGGGGGGGTACATGGCAAAAGTGTAGTCTAGAGCCAGGACGGGAACACAAGGGGCAAAAAGAAGAAGCTGTTAGCAAGGATGTGCGTGGTAAGTTCTTGAGACTGGAATTTCCCTGGAAAACTAGTGAGGGCCAGGCAGAGGGGTCTCTCCAGCTTAGCAGAGAGAAACAGAGCTGAAGTAACAGGCAACAGGGTGAGCATCAGAGCAGCAAGCTTCATTAAGCTATTTCTCTGGGCCTGTCTCACCAAAAGAAGGCCTGAAGATGAGGTTGCTCTAGTGACTTACCGCGAGACTGATAAAAGCTTCCATTCAACCCTGCCTTTACCCTGGATGCCCTCCCACAGTCGCAGCCTGCGCAGCAAGAGGGGTGGCAGAACAACTTTGCTCTTTCCTGGCATCTTTCAGGCACCCACTAACAGCCCCCAGGACCATTATCCCACTTTGTCAGGGATAGAAAACACGTAATTGAGCAGCAAAATGTTCCGACTTGAACGCGGACAGGCATTCAGCTCCCCAGAAAGCCAGGGCATCGGAGACCAGCCCCAGGTTGCCTGGCAAGCCTGACTCGAGCGCAGGCTACCCTGTCTGCAGTGGCCAGCCCACCCTCCCCAGCATTCTGGCGGGTGGCTCCAGCAGGAGCAGGCACCCACCTGTGGCACACAGGGCAATAAAGGTCTGTGCATGTTTCTTCACCAGCTCCATCTTGTCCTTAGGCAGCGGGAGGTGATGGAGGATGTGAGCCAAGAAATCATTTGCTATCACTGAGACCAGGTCCCACTTTAGCTTCTCCAGGACTAGAACCTCCCAATCCTGCAGAGTCAGACAGACAGACAAAACGTTATTCAGCAGGGCTAGGCCAGGCAGAAACACTCACCAGATTCAAGGACAGATAAGGCCAGCACTTGGGGAAGGGACAGTAGAACAGTACAATCCACGAGACACGGAAGGGAAGAAAAGAGGGAACGTCCCTGCTCTGCAACTATGACACAAATACAGCCATGAGCTGCTGCAAAGGTGGGAATAAAGATCAGAAGAGGAACTGATAGATCCGGTTTCTTCTTTCCAGGGTGCACTTGGATTAGCCTTCCACACTCTCTGCTTTTCAAGGTTGCTGCAACAGCCCACAGAGGAATAACCAGAGCAAGGGGCAGTAGGCACACCATTCCCATATTCCTTCTCCACTCCCGAAAGGAGAGGCTGATGTCCAGGCTCCCAGGAGCAATCCAGCTTGGGGCCAACACCATTACATCAAAGGCAATAGAGAAGCTCACCTGTCTGTGTGCCCCTTGGAGCCGGCCAGTGCATTGACTCCTTCCTACAGTAGCTCCTTGGCCGGTGAACCGCAGGAGGCGATAGCTGCTCTGCAGCCAGCCCCGCTGCACAACACGTTGAAGCAAGAGAAGGTGGGGGGAACACAGCTGAGCTTTCAGGGCTGCATCCAGACAGCCCAAGCTCCTGTACGAGATCTTCAACCCCTACAGAGCTCAACGGCTGTGACTAGGTGCTGAGGTCCTCAGCCCAACGAACACTGGGCACGCGACCCTACGGGGGAGGTCCCAGGCTGGGCCCTAGCATTTTGGCAGAACCTCTCCTACTCATCACGCCTCGTCTGCCAAGAGAGCCTCCAGTCATGCTCAGCAGAGCATCCCCAGCAGCTTCTCAGGGGGAAGAGGCACTAAACAGCCATGCTAACACCCACCTCTCCCACTGACATACAAGCAACGGCTCACTGGTGCTTCCCAGCCACATGCCGCGTGGCTGCCAATGTCTCCGTCGTATGTTGTGGTGCTCTCTCTAAGCACCTAACAGATTTCTGTAATATCCTCCATGAGCCAGTCTCTGTGCAATCTGCAAGCTGGGGAACAGATGGTGGGAAGGCCGGGTGCCCCCCGCAGATTTCAGCTGGAGCCCGGCTGCTCCTCTCATCTGCTCAGCCTCTCCAGGCTCTTCCAGCTCCGGGCGTTAGTCCTAACACTGACAAGGAAACCAAAGTGCAGAGCAGCCACAGGCAAGCCCTTGGCAGAGTCATCACCCAGCAAGTCCCAGTGTTACCAGGTGGTACCACCACGGTGGAACCAAAGCACCCATCGAGCAAGGTATAAGCAAGGGGAGCCCCACGATTCTTAGCACAGAATTTGGGATTCCTGCATTCAGTTCCCCACTCGGCCGTCAAGGTCTATGTGACTTAGCTAGAGTAGCAGTTGAATCGAACTTAGAGGCCACACATGTACTGGTTTCACTGGGCTGGATGGCTTTGATGTTACATCTGGGTACGACCGTGCCACCGACAGAGCAGTCTCAGGAGAGGCGAGAGCAGAGTCCTCCCAGGATCATTTCCCTTCCCGTTGCAGCAGGAATGTCACAGGCAGCCCACACCCAGCCAGCCGAGCCTCTCTGCCGGTCCCAATTCCCCCATGTCCCAAGCCACGATGAAGATCTCTGGCCCTCAATTTCTCTCATCCTCCGGATCAACAGCAAATCTGGTTTTGGCAACATGGTCCGGGTATGCCAGAAAGGCCACAGAAGATGCCCCCATGTTCCTCCTCCCTGCTAGCAGGCCCTGCAGATGTGCTGGCAAAGGAAAACACCCTGCAGGAGCTGAAGCTCCAGGTTTGGAAGGACAGAGCTGAATTGGGATTTGTATCAGATATCTCCATTTCAGGACCTAGTCCCACCCAGCAGAATATCTATTCTTTTTCCAAGTAGTCTAGGATTACAAGGTCATTGCTGCTCACAGACGTGCCAAAGGGCTGCCAGAACAGACAGATTTGAAGAAGTGAGATTTTTCATAAGGGCAGATCTTCATTTTCTCTCTTTTTTTTAAATTTTTTTTTTTGAAAACCCACTCTTTCCCCTTACACAACAATACCAGTTTTGAGTTGCTTAAATGAGCAGCATTGCTCAACCTGCTCCAAATCCCCCATGAGGCCAAACGCGCCGTTTGCCATTTCACAGCCTGCACTTTTCCAACCAGAAAGCAGTGCTTTGCTAGAGCATGCTCGCTAGTCTCCCATATGGATGGCCAGCCTGCTAGTCCTTCTATATTTTTAAGCTAAATCCGCAGGACAAAAGCAAGAAGAAACCTAGCAATGAGCTCCAGAGCCTGAGGATCTCAGCGCAGGTCACCAAGGGTGGCTGGTTCAACTGGGGTACTGGAACAGACAGGAGAGATCAGGCTTGGGTAAAAGAAGAAAAAACAGGTAGTGCTGGCCACTGGTTAAACTGCAGCAACACAGCAAGGTGACACAAGGAAAGAGCTGCTGGAGATGGAGAGCTCTGTGCGTTGTCCCTATGTATTACGCATCTGGAACCCACGAAGGGCAGCGGGCTGGGAAAGCCGGCTGCTTGCTAATGCATCAGCCCAGTTTCTCGGGAAAGGGCACAGGACACTGCCGACACCTTCGGCAGTCGCTGCCCCAAGGGTGAGAGGCCAAGGCAGCTCCAGCCTGACTTCTCCACGCAAGCTGGGAGCATGGCCCTTTTGCAGCCCCAGGGAAAAGGTCAAAAGCAGGACCTGGAGGTCGCTGCTCGCAAAGCAAACCCAAAAGGGATCACTAACACCTGAAAGGGGAGCTCCTGAGCACAGAGGGGACACCATCCCAGCATCATCCAGTGGCAGCCAGCTACTGGGAGTGACCAGAGGCACATGATGTCCACACTGGTGTGGCAGAGAGCCTGTCCCTGCTGGGACACATTTTGTCCCAAGAAGATGATCCAGGGCACAGACCAGCTCAGCCATGAGACCTCACCTGGGACAAGCTGGCTCCTGCCACACCAGGGCTGATCTGGGACAACAGCCTGTCCATTTGCAATGCACAAAAGCAGCTCTTTTCCAGCAAGTACACAGGTTCATCGTCTTCTTAAAAACCTCGTTGTTACAAAAGGCCTGATCCCAAGACCCAGCCAGCTCTCGAGATGCCAGCTGAAGGCGACAGGCGCCAAGGACTGTCACCAGCTCACAGGATTTAGCTCAGGGAAGCATCCCTCCTGCCAAACCACCCTGCTCCTCGCTTCTCTCCTGCTAACCCTGGGGACTTCCCACTCCCAGAGCAGCATGTCAGAATCTCTGAATCACTTTATCTGTGGAAGAAGCAGAACAAAAGGCTGCAAGAGATAGGCAAGCAGGTTTGCAACAGCAGCACCACTCAGTATAGCAAACATCCTTTTCCTGGCATTTTGTTTTGCACCTAATTGAATCAGTCTCTGCCTGGCTAGTGAGAAAGGAAGAAAGTGGAAAATCTTTGTTTCTCCAGCCTGTGGAGCCCACCCTCCCTGTGGAAGGGCTGCAAGCTGCCAGTGGTGCCCAGTGAGCATCCCATCGCTGGGAATGCATCAGGTCCCCCACAGCAGAGCTCCCCCACACTCGGCCTGTGTCTCTAGGGGTGGAAATCACAGAGCAGCTGAGCTTCCCCTCTGCAAGCTTGCTCCCTTGATCTCTCCTGGCTCCATCCCACAAGGAAAAAAAAAGAAAAAAAAAAGGAAAAAAAAAAAAAAAGGAAGGAAGGAAAGCAGTGACCATTTCCCATTGCCTCCCCTGCTTGGACAAAGTGATCTCAGAGCACAGTCCTGTTGCAGTGAAACAGCCTCAAGGCCCTGGTTGCTGCCTCTGCACCCTCTCGCTAAGACAGACCCGAGTCACAAGCGGAGATGGTTTTACTCAATTTACAGCTCTGCAAACTCAGTCTGGGATGTGACAGTCACACCAGCTTCTCTCCTTTTCATGTAGTGACAGTCACTCTGTACATCAAGCTCTACCCTCAGCAACACCCACACACCCGCTATGCCTACAAGGAGTCTGTGTAAACCTATCTGGCGAGGCTGCACAGGGAGCAGAGAGCCCAGCTCCTCTCTTGCAGCAGCCCTGTCTGCAGGAGAAAAGGAAGTTGCGCTTGATTTTGTCACTCAAGTTGATAAAGTACCATTTTACATTATCACAGACTTGATGAGACACCAGCGAAGTAGGAGCAGACTGCACTCCGTTGTGCTCGTGAGCTGACTCAAAAAGAGGGTGGAAAGAGCTGCTGATGTTGCTGCTGGCCACCCACCCTACCCAGCAACCGAGACACAGGTACAGAAATGAGCAGCCGTGAAAGTCCATTTGCAAATAGGAAATCTGGGGCAAACGTTTGTTTCCATCCCCTGACCAGAGTTCAAGACGATGTCAAGGGTGAAGGTGCCGACTTCAGGTGCAGAAATGGTCACACCTATCCGACCCATGCAACAAGGAGAAGGTAAAACAGTAAAACACAAGTATATCTTCTGAAAGTCAATGCTCTGTCACAAGCGACTATCCCTTTCTACTCAGCTGTTATCTCCTTCTCTTATTTTTCACTCCTTATGGCCTGCCATCACTGCTGCTCCCTTCATTATCTGCCTAGTGGCTTGATCCTGCTTATGGTCTTTGCTAAGAAATACCTGGCAGTTTGCAAACCTGAGCTTAGGTCAAAGATTTCAGAGGCAAGACAATGTATTAGGGGTAAACCAAGGAGATGGAGGTTACATGCAACTGCTCTCCCCAGCCTTCAAGCAGCTGAACACGCTCTTGCACAGGCCAGAAAAGCCTTTATTAAAAAAAAAAAAAAAAAAAAAAAAAAAAAAAAAAAAGGTAGGTTAGATAACGCTCTTGACGGAAATCCAACTTCCTCCAAATGGACAAGTCCCTCGTTGCATCATTTCCTTCTCCCTAGAATAACTTCATCAAGATTTTGTTTCAAATACGTCCTTTCTAAACTGCTGAGCTGGTGCCAAGCATCCCTGCAAGAGAAGGAAGCAAACCTACTGGGAAAGTGGGCCAGCTTCCTCTGAAAGGCCGGGGAGGACACACTGGAGGCTGAAATGGCACCGATCCATGAGAAGAGGCCAGGATGCACCATTGTCCAAACCTTGATGAAGAAGCTCCCCTTCCCCTCCCCACCCTCTTCCACTGCAAGATTGTGAAAGAGAAGTAACATTACCACGATTAGCACAGAGGAGGAAAACAGCAGCTCACCCTGGTTTTGTAATCAGGGTATAAACTCGTCAGGTCCCAAAGCAAAGACAAATCCTTCACGTATCTTCAGATGTTACCTCCGCTCTCTCTTTGCAGTGGAGAGCAATGGGAGACTGGAGCAGGATCTGCTCCAAACAGGGTTAAACATCTACCAAAAGCAAGCTTTGTGGCGGGCAGGGAGAGATGACCACCAGATCACGGGCTACAGAGCATCTCCTGCCCAGACATCTGCAAATGCCTCAGCACCTCTCCTTAAGGGCTGTGGCTGGTTTGTGGTGCCTTCTGCTCAGCCCTTTGGCTAGCACAGATTACCAGGAATAAACCCCTGCACTGCTGAATGCTCACAGCCATCCCCTTGGGAAAGAGAAAAGGGATCCTATTTGCCTGAAAAAGCTATCTTTGGCCATCCCAAGAAAGGACCTTTGACCCCCAAAATGAAGCCATTCTTGTCCACCTCAACTGCATATTGATTCCAGAGCACGACAATGAAAGACATCCGTGCCAACCATCCGGCTCTGCCTCCTGTTGCAACCCAGGATCCTGGTGGGAAAGAAGTACAAGGAAGAACTCCAGTACCGAGACCTGCACAATCAGAAAAGAGCAACAGGCGGCAGATAGTGCTTTCCTCCTTCATCTCCACCCCAATGCTGCCAGGAGGAGGGAGAAGGGAAGATGAACATTGTGGCACTGCTTAGCCACAGCTTCCTGCTGACAAACCTCTGGGGGGAAGAAATAAAAAAAGACTCCAAGTGAAGGAGGCATTAGCATTTGAGTGCAAGAGTGAAGGAAAGCCTCCAGGGATGTTGCACATGCACTACCCACCTGCACATCTCCTAACTGTTCTCCTTTGGAAGAAGCGGGCTACAAACACAGCTCAAGATTAAACTGAAAAAAGCAAATCCTCACTAAGAAAAAATCACCAAATAGATCAGAACGAAATACAACTGAGATCCGTGGGAGATATGCATAAGGTGCCCACCAAGACCAAATCCTTGTAGCCCGAGAATTTACTGTGATGATCTCTCCTAGTCTGCAGGGATGACGACAGGATTCCTTGTAAAGTCTGGATCAGAGAGGGAGATAGAGGTGAAGCATGGCAATAAGTTCACCTTCCTGCAACCCATATTGCTGTTGGACAGAGAGCTTACCCATCACTCTGAAGGGACAGAAATTGGACACTGGCCCACAACATGCATTTTGATCGGCTTCATGCTCCTGAGCTCATGGAGAGCACTGTCCATGCTTTGAAATGCAGCCTGCTTGCCTACAAGAAGATTGCTAGGCACCTTCTGCTCAGCTTGTTGCCTCTGCAACAGAGGCATCCTTCACTGGCCCAGCAGAAAAGCGAATGCAAACCAACTACCATTCCCCCCTCCCTGTTTTTCCAGCTAAATGTTAACCCTCCCTCATTATCACAGGGCCAAAAGGAACCCTCCCATTACAGGCTGGGATTAGCTTCATGGGATGGATCCCGGTCCTGGGAAGATACCCACGCAGAATCCATCGCTGGATGAGAAGGTGCTCTCAAGGATGAAGCTTTACTGACAAAGCAGGAGAAAGTCTTTGCACTCAGAGATTTTGTGGCAGTCCCCCCCAGCAGGATGCTGCAGCACAACCACAGCTCAGCATCCAGAAAAGCAACAAGCCCTTGTGTTTCCTCTGTGCATTCCCATCCCTCACCACTATTCATGTTAATGATCCACATACTTTTTTTCCATGGGTGCTACTTAAGGCAACAACCACCCACAAATGACTATAGGGAGAGAGGTATGGAGCTGAGGGGATTTTCCCCAGTCTTCACTGGCACTTGGAAAAACCATGTTCATACTAGAGTTCCCCAGTTACCCTAACTGCCTTCCGATTCACACCTGAAAGTTTTGTGGGTTCACTCCCCACCCTGGGGACAAATCACACTCAGATCATCTCACCCACCCCAGCCCAAAAAAATAGATATTTAATAAGGCGATGACTAACCCTGAGAAATTCTCGTAGACAAACCGTCTCCAGGGATGTTTGTTACTCGAAGCGAGGTGGCCGTTTCCTCCCGAGGGCTCTGATCTACCAGCACGGAAGGCCCCCAAGAAAAGGGGTTCTCCAATTTCCTCCCCCATTGGCAAAGCTGAACTCAGAGGTTTGGAGCTTTGCTTTGAACTTCTATCAGACATGAAAATGCTTCGCCTTTTAAAACCTACAAAGCTTCTGCCTGAGCGTACAATGGAAGAGGCAAAGTAGCCCTGTTTTAACTCAAGGGCGCGGAGCAGGACCTAGGCAGCAGCAAGGTCCCACTCATTTCCATCACCTTGACAGCACTATCGGCCTTGATGGTACAACCCAGCCAGCTGGATCCCAGGTCAGAAAAGCTCCTACCCATTTTGCTAGTTAACTCTCCACTTAAAGCTTCAATTTTCCTGCTGGTGTGGAAATGCATCTCCCACGTCACGCCCCTTTGCAGCCGGGGCAAGTCAGAGCCACACGCCCCAGCGGCAGCCCCTGCCTTGTGCCCCGCCGGCTGCGCAGACAGGAGCCTTTGTTCTCCAGAGCTGTCACTCGAGAGCAAGCTCAGCGTGGCAGCTCCGTCCTGGCAACGAGCACTTAAAGCACAAGGAACTTTCTCTATAACCTGGAGGTGACAAAGCTGCTTCCCGCAACAGGGAGCGAGGGTCTGCCCAGGATGGGAAGGTCTCCACCAACTGCCATCGTGCCCACTGGGGCAAGGAGGAGAGAAGGTTGGGTGGGGAACGCCAGGGAAGGTGAAAAAATGGGAGAAAGAGAACAGGGGGAGACACTGAGGTAGGTATGCTGCCAAGTAGCAGGATGCAGGAGATAAGAGAGCTAGGGAGGAGGTAGAGGGCTCTCCGAGATAGGGGTGTTTACCAGGAGCTGCTGAGGTGTGATGGAGTTGTCTGTGTAAATGCAGAGTTTCTCCACGGTCAGGGGCATGGTTTCTCGCAGCTTGGAAGCAAGGAGCATGCAGACTGCTCCCAGAAGCTGCAAGTGATTTTTCCGCATGGGGACAGATGACAGGTAGCGATCCACGTAATTCATGGCCAAGGGGAAGACCTCTTCTTCGCACTTCTGCTCCTCGCACACCTGACAAAACCCAATTACAAAAATAAAAAAATAAAAGGAAGTTTTAATCAGCACAGGACTCCCCAGATCTTGCCTGTACCGCAGCTTCAAAGCTTCTGGTCATGATGGTGTTTCACACTTATCTGCAGGGCTTTGAAGATACCTCAGTGCTAAGGAGTAAATTAGCTACAGGCATTAAGCCTATGACTTCCGTGGGATTAAACCAGCAACAAGTTTGACCAATGCCTTAAGACTTCATCTTCCTGCGGAAAGCTGTAGAACTTACTTGTGCATGCACTCTTTCTAACTACATATAAGTTAAGACCAAAATTGCTTTATTTGGCCCCTTTTTTAATGTTCACTGTTGGGGATGTCTCTAGTCAGCCGTACAGCAAAGCTACCATTCTCTGCTCGGTGGGGACTAGGGACCTCTAGAGAAAATGAACAATTCCAGTGTATCTCCAGCCGGAGACCTAATAGGGGAGGATCCACAGTCACTTCTGGCAATTCCACCTTAAGTGATCCAGAAAGACAAGAAGAATCAATGGCAGAGCCCAAATCAATGGTTAAGTCCAAAAGCCTTCGCCTCCCTAAACCATACTTGTACCACAGCCATGAAGAGAATCCAGGAGCTCTAAATTTCAGTCCTCTGCTCTTATCTCTCAACCAGTATCAAAACACTGCTCATATTTAACTTCCTTCTTTCAAGGCAACCATAAAAATATTGAGGTTTCTCCTCACACAGCAGCAACCACTGTTCTTCTTCCAGCAGCGACTGCCTCCCCCCGCACAGACCGGGGACACCGACCGACACGCACGGTCATGACAACTGCCCAGTGCCATCCACTTCTTGAGTGCCTTTAGGGCTTCACGGGAACAGGCTCCAAAGCAGCATTTATCTAACTACCCTTCTCAGTAAGGGAATTACAGAAACAGAACAATAATAGCGGGGGGGAAGGGGGGGGGGGGGAACCACCCAAACTTTAAAAAGCATCTTGTTCATTATTTCTTTTGACAGAAGCAGGCAACTTCTTGCAACAGTGGCTGGGGTGGAGAGCGGGCAGGCTCGATCCCAGCGTCGTTTGTTCTTTGCTGAATCTGTTCTTTCTTTCTCTATTGAGACTGTTCACTCTGATCACCTCATGAAGAGGCCCATGAGATTTCCCCCACTGAACTGTATCCCGCAGAGAGCTGCATTCATTTTTAATTTAGGGAAGTAAATGGTAGCGATATTATTTTCCCCCTTTAACCGGGCATTTTCAGCCCCATTGAGGAAACACAAGTCTCTAGCCTGCCGGGTGCACAGCTGAGGTCTCTGCCCAGAACTTTTGGGGAGCAGTGGGTGAACAGGGGGTCCGATAGCAGCCTGGCAGCACACCACCGAGGTGGGGTGAGCACAGGCTGTGGGTTCGGGGTGGGGGGTCTGCTCCTCCTGCATGGGGCAATCGCATCTTCTAGCACAGCCAACGCTCACAGAGATACTGCCCCCCTGCAGACTGCCTTCCTCACCCGCCTCCAGACCCTCCATGTGCAGCCCCCTTCCTCCCCACCGGCATACCCCCCCATACCGGAGACCTGACCTCCAGCGCATGCCAAACCCTGGGATTTCAGGGCTTTCCCGTCCCCTGGATTGTCCCTTGCACCCCTGCACGAGGCGAACAACCCCCCCCCCCCTCCCGACCAGAGCACACGGGTCGGGTGCTTCTGCCCTGTGCTTCCCCCCGCCGCCAGCTCTCTCCCGCCGGAGCAGGAGCGCGCACGTTTGCAAACGCGGACGGCGAGCGAGGAAAAGCGCCGGTGGCCGGGCGGGGAGCCGGAGCTGCGGCGGGAGAGGAGGCATCGGGGAGTCCCGTACCTCCAACATCCAGAAAGCCAGCATCTTCCGCATGTAGGGCTTGATCTCCCGCTGCACGCATTGGAAGTAGGAGACGCGGGGGCTGTAACGCTCCTCCTGGCTCAGCAGGTTCTGCAGCACCCGCCGGTCCCCCAGGAGCTGCGGGTCGCGCCCGGCGCGGGGCACGCGGGGGACAGCTTCCACGCACAGCAGCTCCATGGGTGCGGGGAAAAAGCGGGCAGGGCGAGCGGGCAGTGCGGGCAGTGCAGGCAGGCACCCCGCCGGCTCCGCTGCAGCCGCCGCGGGACGCCGGGAACTGGCTGCGCTCCTAGGGGGCGGGGCCGCCGCCCACCCCGGGGCGACCCGCCAAGCCCGGGCGGCCGAGGGGCGGGGCCAACGCCGCCTCCCGCCAATCCGCGGGCCGACCGGCTGCAACGCGCCGAAACGGGGCGGTGGCCACGCCTCCTCGCCGCGGGGCGGGGCGAAAGGCGCGCCGGCGGGCTGACAGCACGTGGGGCGGCCGCGGGGTTCTGCTGCCATGTTGGGGTGGGGGGGGGTGGGGGGCACGACAAGGGAGGCGGGGGGCAGCCGGGGCCGGCCGCCCCCGGGACTCGCCCCGTCCCTCCGCTGCGGCACCAGCGGCCTCACATTTCCCCCGGCACCCCCTTTGTTTCCAGGGGCCGCTCCCCGGTGCCCAGGCGGTGTCGAGCTCTCTGCAGGCCGCGCAGGCTGCAGAGGGACAGTCCTGGGGTTCGCCGGGAGGCTTCTGTCAACCCAGTCTACAAATGTCTAAGAGTAATTTTTTCAGTGTGTAGTCCTATACCTTTTTTTTTTTTTTTTCTGTGTGTGTCTGACCGAAGTCCTTCAAGGCTATGAAAATAATCAGCTGTGTACATACTTGGAGCCGGTCCATACTGAGCCTGCCGTCTTCCAAAAATTACCCTCATGTTACTACTGGTGCAGCTCCGTGGGAGATAGCAACCTCAGTGTCTGCTGAGATAAGGGTTTGTCAGGCTTGGCTGGTTTTTCAGAATAATTAACAATTGTTTGGCAATAATTGTACACTGAATAGCTACTTACTCTAGGAATTTCAAAGGCTTTTGAGTAAGTTTGCACTGTGACTTAACACAGCATAGGATTTGCTCCGCACTGGTACCTGAGCCTGCTCCTAGTCGACCCAGCAGTAATTGCTTTCTGGTATGGGAAGTTGCAGACAACGGTCTGTAATTCTGGCCACGTTGCTCTCTGATGTTTGTCACTGGCTACAAAAACTGCAGTGTCTTGACTTTGCTAGTGCCAGTGGGAAGGGTCAGGCAACAGTATAAAATGTACAACAGATTCTCTAACTGGAAGGGAGAATGGATTGCCTTCAAGCTTGCAAATTAAAAGCTCCTCACTGAGTGGAGAGAATTAGCTCAGGAGGTCCATTTTTAATGAAAGTTCCCAATACCAGTTGCGAAGCCCGAGTGCGATGACCTGCATGTATAAGCCTCTTTGCCACTGAGATGGCGCCGCAACGTGGCATTTGCAGCAGCAGTTGGAACCAAATGATTATAATCACAAATGTAAGAGGTGGGAAATACATTCCAGCCCACCAGCATCTCTTGCTCTGCCAGATTTTATCAGCCAATTCTGACTGCCTTACCCTCTGAAATGAAGCACCTCAGCAGTACGCGCTCCTGTAACACTTCATTGCACAGGGCAGTATATTCCACTTGACAGTGCAGTATTGCTGGGCTGAGAGCGTGATACAGAGCATCAGATGGAGACAAGCCCAAATTCAACTCAGAGCAGTAATCCATACTTGCAGTCCTAGAGAGAAAGCTGCTCCTGTTCAGAACGGAACGGAGCAATGGGATATGTAGAAATCAAGGACTTTTGGGATGTGATATCGTACAAAGGGAACTCAGCTGGAACACCTGTGACCCGTTCTGCTAGAGTATTCCTCAATATACACACTTGTATGTATTTTTGGGCTCAGGAACAAAGAACCAAAGGAATAGAGCGATTTGCTACCATAGCTACTCCCCCCCCCCCCCCCCCCCCCCCCCGCCCAAGTCACTTCTATGTGTGGCATTTTGACACATTTAGTACTTTTTTTGTATTTTCAGTCATCTAAAAAGAGTCTTTTAATGAAGAACAAACATACGAAGTTAATAAGCGTAAGTAAAACAAGACTGAATTCTTTGTTCTCCCTGGTCAGGATGGTTTTTTTTGTTGTTGAAAATGAAAAACATCTTTTTGATCAGAGGTTTAGAGGTTCAAAATACTACTCATGACAGTGAACACAAAGGTCACATACATAACACATTTCATGTACTGGAATCCCATTTCTACACTTGTACAGATGGCTTTTATTTTCTGCAAGGTATACGATACATTGCAAATTTTTAATGATGCCATCAGTGTTGATTTGTTGTGCCGAATGCCCTGAGAACACCATATAGCACAGTGATGCGGAACCAGAGAAAAGAAAGGGGGAGAAAATTATATCAATCCCATCCCTGCTTTAAAATGAAAAAGAAGAATTTTTGTAGGTGAGATGAGATTCCCAAATCCCTTTCCCAACTAACTTTCTTTCACCTTACAAATAAATCTTCCAGTGGTTTGGGCAAGAAATATTTGAAGAATCTATGGGAGAGATTTCTGTGGACCAGTCAGCTGGTTTTAATCCGGGATGACCCCCCCCTGCTCCACTCCCCCACTCTTTCATTGTGAGCAGCATCCCCCATTTGTGCAGGGGAAGAGAAGGGCCTCATGTCCCACATTTTTAGTAAAAATAGACAGCAGCTATTTTCTTTAGTCAGGCAAAGGGAAACCACAGCACTGGGTTCTTGGTCCTTCTGGTTTCTGGGCTGTGCCTTTTGAAATTGAAAGTTTCAGGCCCTTTCCCAGACTTCATGGTCTTTCTCCTGTTTCCCAGTGTCTGCACGGCGGTTCTGACACAGCCCGTTCGGCTAGAGCTGGGCTCGGTGGCCACCGTGGGCCATAGGACACGCAGGGGGAAAATGAAGCCTGTTGCATAAGAAAGTGTTCCTTCCAGATGATGACTTGGCAAAACTGATGCCTCTGCAAGCCACATTATCAGGCTAGAAAGGCAAATTACAGACTGCAGGCGTCCTAAAAAGCCTATTGTGTGGGTGTGCGGAGGGAAAAGAGAAAATTCCAGGAAAACCAAATTTTGGTCACTGTTGGCCATAGATAGTCAGCTTCCTGGCTTTGGCAAGAGAGAGCACAGCAATATTAAAAAAGGAAATTCCTTCAGAGTAAAAATTAAAAACCTGATGGCCTCCAGACTTCCAGGATCTCGAACCAGCAATGTTATTCTTTGCTGAATCATAAAGGGGGCTCATTTTTTTGGTATGTTGATGATGAATTAAAAAGAGTGACCAGCAGCTGGAGCTTTTAAAGGGGCAATGCAGATGCAGGTCTGATTGCAATGGGCAGCTGGTGTCACATGTGGGCTTGGATCAAAGCTAAAGCCATTTATTAGGGTGGCCATTCAACAGGGGCATGTCCATAAGCTCTTCTCTGTGGAAAGTTTTTATCTATGTCATTTTGCATCAGCAGTGGGCCTGGCCCCAAAGGCTGTCAAACATGATCAGTACCTTTTCTACACTGGTTTCTATGTCTTATATTTTTGTATCTACCTTCTGTCCGGTTTTGATCTACCAAGAGCTAAGCCATCTTCTTCCTTGGTCATACTGTAACTACAGTGTCATCAGTGACATCAAAATGAAACTGCTTAACATACATGAAGGACTTGAAAACCAAATCCAATGAGCAAATAACTATATAATTTGCTATAGGAAATCCCCAAAATAAAATGAAAAACAGGTACCATTTTGTGCATGTGTGAGAAAGAGCAAAGACAGTATTTCACACTTTCTGGTTTGAGAATTTCAAAGCACTTCAAACATCCTAATCCGTTATATTTCAGATCCAGTTTTCCCTAAAGCAGAGATATTGCAACTATTCCCAGCAGGAAAAGACAAGGCCTCTGGCACGCAAGGGCTAGCAAAGCACACCATGGCAGTTTGGTGTCACAGTCTGTGCTTGCCAGAAGCCCCTGCTGCTTTAGAAGGAGATGGCCCAGTTTAAGGTCCATCATATACACTTAGAACTGCTGATAAAGATAGACCAGTACTAGCGGGTCAGGCCATGGGGTCCACGGCTTCATTTGCTGACACAGCAGCAGCAGGGCAGATATTGCGGCAGGGACGCAGCACGTCGGCCCATCACAGATGCTGGCTCTAGTGCACATGAATCAGAGCCTGCAGGCACAGGGAGCTGAGGCATCTTCCCCACTCATTCAGCCATTCCCTGGTCCAGTGGGCAGGAGAGCTGAGGATTTCCTGGTCTCGGTCCCATGCTTAAACACAAGACAGCCATCTCCCCCCCTGTAGCTGGCTCTCTCTCCTTTCTCATATCTTATTCATTCTTAACTTAGAAAAAATGCTTTCACTGAAGTGAAGGGAAGTTTGGTTGAGTATAAGCTTAACATTTGACCCAGGGGATGTGTTTCCTAATATCTTTCCCATTACTGGCAACCAATGCATTCCCTTTCCTCTGACTTGGTCAGACTTTTGAGTACAGCTAATTAGTTTGGAGTGATATCATCTGAAAACTGAATCTCAGCAATGCTTAGATATACCCAGTAATGATATACATGAAAATTCTGAAGAAGAAAGCTTGCTGCTTCAGAGGTCAAAATACAGCTTTTTCATTGACTTAAATCCCCTTATTAGAGCAGCTTTTGGTACAGTTTGGACCAATTGTCTATTTAAACAAAAATAATAGCCTGACTGTTGATACTGTTTGGGTTTACGCTAGATCCCTCACATCTGCATTTGAGCATGCCTGATCCTGGGACATATATCAATTTAATAATACGAGTTCCTTAACCAGGACTATTAAAGGAGAGAAACAGTTGGATGCAGGGAAGCCCTTTGCTTAGGTGGCTTCCAGAACAGAACAAGTGATTGGAAAGAGGTATGAATGGATGAAAAGAGACGCATTTGTAAACATGCGCTTAGCAAGGAATTCACTACGTCTTTTGGCAAATCATTTAGGAGAAAATTTCCAAAGTGGCTATGGCTTTGGAGTGTCTCCATTTCGGAGCAGCTGGGCCAGATTCGAGTCCAGTGGAACCAGCCCACTTTGCCTCAGCTAACTGTTTAGGCCAGCAGAGATTTAAATGTAGTTTCACCTGACTTTTTATGAAAAGCATTAGAACAGGTTTGTCTTCATCTGTCATTTTAGCAGCTGTTTTCTGCCTTAGTTCCCTTTTCCTAATGAAATCTAAAATTAAGTCACATTTTCATTGACTCAAACTCATACCATAGTGAGCCATCCCCAGGTGAATGTTCAGTTTTGCTCCCAAATCAGGCATTTTAGAAACCAGCCAAATTCAGCTGGTAAAGAAAGAAAGAAAGACCATAGAAAAAAATGCAAAGCTGAAACCAATCAATTTCAGAAAGCAAACTGGGCTTGGAAAGCCCCCAGTTGTGATATATTTAGTTCATTTCAGGGGATTATCTGTGGTCGCCAATTATGCAAATTGTTAAAAAATACTGCCCTGAAATTTTACATATAAAATAGATTTTTTTTACAACACCCTTCCCTTGTCCATCCTTCCTGCCTTTTCCTGCCCTGAACTCATCTTGTTGCCTACGTCTTGTACACCCTATTCAGTAGATGAGATGCGTTTGGGTTTTTCTAAGAATTTTTGGTTGCATGGTATTTTTCATTTGATGTGGCAAGCCCGGTGCCTACCACCTCTTTGCCAACGCAAACTGCCAGTCAGCGAGTCAGCGCCAGCTCAAGACTTCTCAGCAGTGTAGGCAGAAAAGGAATTAGCCATGGTTGTACTGGAGAAAGGATCAGTCCTGCCTGGTGAAGTGATGAGGAAGGGCGTCCTGGCCCAGCTGCAACAGGGGCAGGGAGAAAGGAAAATCCTTGAAAGCTGGGCTTGGTGCTCCTGCCGCAAGAAGTTGAGTCTGCTACGGGATGAGCCTCAAGCCCACG
This sequence comes from Astur gentilis, assembly GCF_929443795.1. Taxonomy (NCBI): domain Eukaryota; kingdom Metazoa; phylum Chordata; class Aves; order Accipitriformes; family Accipitridae; genus Astur; species Astur gentilis. Next base: position 4,284,320 of record NC_064908.1, on the reverse strand, counting down.
TCCCAGCTGTTCACTGCACAGTAGCACCCAGTCACGTTTTCCAGGACCTCACAAAGCAAAGCAGGCAGCAAAATCACGGCAGTAGGGCTGTAGCCAGCCAGCGCTCCTGAGGCAGTGGGGAGTGATAGACTGAGCACTGGACTGGCAGGCAGGATGGCTAGATTTTAATCTTGGCTTGGCCAGGTGGTAAATGGGGATGGAGACTGGGCAGGTTTCTGCCCAAGTCTGAATTGGAAGGACTGTTGTCTTTACAGGGGCAGAGGGGATCACGTCAGGACAGGATGGAAGGTGGGCTCGGAGTGCGTGTGCTACCCTGTTGCCGGCCTTGCAGTGGAAATACTGCAGGACGGAGCTCTGGGGTGTGCCAGTGACGGACAGGCAGGAATCTCACCAGATCAGTTGAGTCTGTGCTAGATTTGGTTCCTTGGAGGGAGGGAGGACTACGTTGTACGCATGTGAGTGTTTTGGGGGGGTAGAAAGAAAACGATTGATACCCCACCGACTTCCCCCACTTGTGGTGCACCTGGCTTGCTGTTACCTTCCAGCACAGGCTGAGTATACGCTACAAGGGCTTTGAACTAGCGGCAGACCTTGCAGGCGAGAAGCCTTTACCGTGAGCTTGCTGGCTGCACTCGGTTCACCCTTGGTGTAACTGAAAGGAAACATCTTTTACCAACCCCACATCAGCCAGAATATGCCTACGCAGCCAGTGAGCGCCAAGCTGAGCCACTCTCACGTCCAGCACAGCAGCTGTGTCTGTGCATGGCAGACCCTCCACTGACACCCCCGGGAACCATCCCAAAGCCCACCATCTTCGCTGCCAACATGGCTTTACCACATTAAGCCAATGCATGCATAGCATGTGTGTCCTCCCCCACCTAGGCAGTGAAGAAGTATGCTCATCCTTCCAGTTCAAACTGCAAAGCCAAAGAAGGAAAATTTTAAGGACCTATAAACCACAGTGATTAAGTACAGGCAAAGAGGAATGTCACGCCCCTGTGTTAATAAACGGAAATAAAATACAATCCACACAACAGCACAGCTGTCATTCAGATAACCTGCAGCTTTGAAGACAAGTCTCCTTCTCCAAGTATTAGATTCCCAGAACACCTTTCCCTGAAGGCACAAATGTCACTGTATTTCTTGTGATTGTCACAGCCAGGTACCTCTGTATATCCCAACAGATGTACAGAGATCAAATTCACCGAGATGCTAGTATCCATAATAAAATACGGGTGCATTTCTCCCAGCAGTTCTGGTAGTTGTATATTATCTACATATGCTTCTGCATTCATGTCATCAATAATTACTGACATTAACAACATGCTAACGAGATACACTCTGAACGCATACACATCACTGGGCAAGCAGTATTCCCACTGTATTTAGGCAGATCTTTGGTGGAGTGATTGCAGCAGTCACCTGATACGTTAACCATTTCTTCCAACACTAATGTGCTGCTTTGCATTTGCGCTGAGCCTTACAGCATAGGAGCTGCTGCTCCTGCCTGTCCACTCTGTCCTCTCCTAGCATCACAGCAGTGAAGATGCCTTCTGAAACACCATAAGCTGAAATCAGTAGTGGTTTATGTGGCTGGCTGAGTTAGAAAGAATGATGTTGTGTCCTATTCAACTATTCCTACTAGAGAGCCAGGCTTCAGCCACCCCAACTAGACCTGATACCAAAAGCAAGTCCACAGCTTACATTCCTGCCCTGTACATGTGAGCAGAAATACTGTCCTTCTCACTTCACTACAAGAGCCTGGGCAGAAGGGAATCAGATCTACTGCAGTGCAACACCAGAGTCAGCCTCCTACCAGGATATTGTCTGTAGCAATTAAAATATGAACTTCCTTCCCACTGCAAACTGACAAACAAAGAGGTTCCTGCAATCAGGCATGAGTGCTTCTGAATTTATTTTTGTAGCTCTTCGACATTATTTATAAGGTGAGCTGGCAGACCATGTCCCCAAAACAAGTGTTAACGTCTGGACAGTGAACAGCCTGCTGCAAGTGTTAGGGGCTTGGCCAGACAGCTTTCAGGACGGAAAAGCTGAAATCCAGCTGGATATGCTCTACTCTGGATAGCTGCGGACACGGGGATGAATCCATGTTATCTGGTCCAGACTGAAGAACCCTCTGTTGCTCCCAGTATTTTGAAGTGGCACAACATAAGCTGCTGGGGAAGGAGAAAAGATGAGGGGATGGCACTGCTTAGCAGATCTGCAGAGGAATGCAGGAACATCCTCGCTTACCAATGAGGAAACTGGGGTACAGGGCACTGAAATGACTTTTGCTCCATTGCTCCCCAGCAGATGAGTGCCAGGCCTAGCCAGGGAACCTGCAACTTCCAAGTCCCAGCGTGGTGCTCTGTCTGCCTAAGCCCCACCACAGTCGAAGAGGTCGCGTGCACAACATCAGCACCACGTCCTGCTCAGGCACGCTCTGGTGTGCTTGGTGCTGGTGACACAGCTCTCTCCCCCAGGCACTGATCCGTACGGCACTCGCACATATTTTCTACTGTTCTGTAATGTAGGGCTGTAAAGATGCTGAGCAGTCACTCCTCCCTGGGTGATTCTCCATAGCCCAGCAAACAAGGGGACCTTGCAACTGTTGTTAGCTCTTCTTCACCTCTTTGGTGGGGGAGACTCCCTGCTGTACAGACACCTTGCCAGTCCTTGTCCAGGCTCAGGGCAATAAGCACAGAACGGCTAAACAGCCCCATCAGAGCCACCGATTATCTGCACAGCTTGGGTCAGGCAGTAAGGAGTGCAGGGCATGCCAGGCCTACTAGGAACTGTCATTGCCATAAAAACATCCCCTCCTTCCTTATGTATTTGAGCCAAAGCTTCTTGCAAGCAGCTGAAGGATGCTGGCCCAGCAGCTTTAGAAGCAGCTGGAGATGCTGGAACTAGAGATGCGGGTTTGGACCTATAAGGTGTAACACAGCCAGGTAAATGGCTGTCACGGGGGTACTGCAGGGATTATTGAGCAGTGCCAGGGGATAGGACCTCTCTGGGAAGCCATGGTCCTTGCCTCCTGAAAGCCTATGAGGGAATCAGGAACATGTGACAGATGAACAGACGAGGAACATGGGGACAAGGACACATGGGTCATCACGGCCCAGCAGGTGCAGCGGTGTTAGCTTTGCTGTTCCTTGACCTGGAATGCCCCTGCCTTTGTTCTGCAAGCGTGACTTTTGAACAGCAATCTCGGGAGTCTCTCCTTCGGCTTTTCCTTCTGTGTTTTGGACCAGTCTGGTCCCCCGGCCAGGCTGAACTTGTTAATGTGACCCTAGGGAGAAGAAAAGGAGAGATACACCTCTACCACCCAGCGCACCAGGGCAAGCAGGGGAGAGCTGCAAACAGCAAGTGGAGGAAGCATGCAGAGAACTGGGCAAAGCAAAGAAGATGAACTGCATTGCTCTGCTCATTCTGTGACAAATAAGTGAGGCTCAGCTGGCAAGGTGACAGGAGGAGACGGCTGCTCAGATTCAGCCAGGGAACTTTCATTTCCCAGGCTGAGCTCTGAGTGGTGTACATGATGGAAAGTAGAGTGACTTGTTTCTCCTCCCACCTGAGCTCCTGGGGCTTCTTGCATTCAGAAAAGGCAAACATCAAATTGGCATGAGATTGACTTCCTCAGCCCAGGCAGAGACAGAAACTGGGAAGATGCATGCATACTTAGAGAGCCAGAAAGAAAAAGAAAAGGGAAGATAAGGAGAGAAAAATAAAAGCTAGATCAAGGGCTCAATTTTCAAAGGCACTCAACAGCTAGCAAATCTTTTTGTTCTCAAGGTGGTGGAGGAGGCAGGATCTGGATTATTCTCAGCAAAAGCTGAGCTTTCTTAGAAACCTGCTCCCTCCCCTTCCATGCCTGTGATGAAGATTTCACAGAGATGAGATCTGTTTGATTTAAAGGTATAATCCTGTGGTCATGGATGTAATACACAGGTCTGGGTGTCTGAACAGAGGCTGCAAGAGACTCGCTGCCCCCCTTAAAGCAGCCATCTGGGAATGCATACCAAGCCCTGTGTGCTCTGAAGTGACTTGGCCATCATCTCCTGAAGGACCTGGCCTCTCGGTTACAGGCTGCACTGTATGAGCACCGCTGTCTTGCCCTGTTCGGCAGCTGGCAGGCCTTGTAGTACAAAACGTGAGTGTAAAAACACAGGGACTGGCCAAGCCGGCCTTTCAATAACGGTCTGAAAACTCGGGAGAGTCAAACACACAGCACAGCAGCTAACTCCTGGGAAACAGTGACTGATGACTTCAGCTTCTGTCTTGACCTCATCGAGGTTGGGGAGTACAGTCAGTTCACAGCTGCCTCCAAGAGTTACCAAAAGATTCCAGGTCAGCTAGGATCTTGCCTTTTCCTTGCCAGAAAAGAACAAACCTTAATAGCTAGAGAGGAAGAAAAAACCAGGAGGCCCTAGAGGGATGTAAACAAGTTGGAGTTGATGGGAGATGACAGTTAGACATCAGTGCTACTTATATCGCTTGTATGCCCTGTAATTCAGTGGCCTTAGCCAAGGACACTGGAGTTACCCCTGGTCCTGTGAGTCCCTCTGGGAAGCAGCTACTGAAAGAGGACTCGCCTCCCTGCCTGATGTTGGGGTTGCACCGAGGCATGAGACAAGAGAAGGCAAGACCCTCCTTCAGCACCCAATTGGGAAGAATGTTTCCTCCACACTGGCTGTGCCCAGCACATACACAAGCAATAAGAAGACCCTGGCAGTCTCCCCCCGCCCCTGCCACCACCACCCTGCCGAGGCCTGAGGTCCCCCCATGAAATCCGTTGGCTCGCCTGGAGCTGCAGAAGGGCATCAATGCATCGCTTCCTATTTTGCATGGAGCCCCTTTCCTGTGGTCACGCTCCAGGGCAGAAGAGTTGTACGCACATTTACCGTTACCACTTGGCTGCCTGGTTCAAGATGCAGCTGTTTGGTCACTCGGGGGAATCAGTCAGTCCCCTCCCAAGCATGCAGGGTCAGCAGGAGCTCCCTCATACCCAGGCAAGGATTAGGCAATGTATTACTGCATCAAGCACAGCTGAATACGGAAGGGCTTAATTTTTTAACAAAAGCTGTGACCAGCTTCAGTGGAGCCAGCAGCAGATTCTACTTGGAAAAAAAAAAAAAAAAAACCCAACCCAAAAAACAACAAACCAAAAAACACAACCCTTTCTGCTGGTAACTGTAGTGAAAGGAATGAGATCTGGGTCTTCTTAGCAAACTGCTGGGCCTGGGAGTGCTTGAAAGGTTTCCTAGAGACAACAGTGCAGTGCATGGAAATGTTTTCCATTTGCAACTGCACTCCTACCTCGTTCTTCTCAGCACACCAACCTAAGCATGACCTTTTGGGGTTTGACAGCTAACAACCAGTCCTGGCTCCTGCCACTTCCTTTTGAGCCTACAATGCCAACTTCTTGTGATTCCTAAGCAAGATTACAAGCCAGAAAGAGCTTGGATATTCTCTGGATATCAAGACTATCTTGTATTCTAAAATGCATGAGAGGAGATGCTAAACCACATGCTTCAGAGTCAACACCAGTAACGGTTCTTGCAAATTATCCCTAGGCTGCCTGTGCAGGGTTCTTATGCCTTCTGAGTCAGCTAATACTGGCCTCTTGGAGAGGGGAGACTGTTAAATGAGCCTTTGGTTTCATTAGCACAGCAATTTCTATTTTCTAGTATCTTAACAAGTTTTCCAGAGAGAATGTGGAGCATTATCCCCCCTCACCCAGATAACATGAAGTACAATAAGAATATGTAAGTGTTTACAGTGAAAAGAAAGTACACATTGGAAAGAACCTGGAAGTATCAGGGCTTAGGGATTGATTTCCTAGCTCTTTTCTGCCTTGCTTGGTAGCTTGGGCAGACCAGTTAGCTGCTACATGCCTCAGTTTCCCTCCAGCCAGATGAGATAAAGGAGGTACGTAAGTCTCCATCAAATTCAGCAGAACTGCTGCCAGATATTCCAGAGAACACGTGTGCAAGTGGAACTCCAGCAAATGCGTTTACTCTGCACTTACTTGGCACTAAGCCTACTCCATTCATATTTATGCAATTAATCATTAATGATATTCATTTATTAATGGTGTTAAAGGCCTTCAAGATGGTAGAAAATTCCCAAGTGAAAGATGCTACAAGATTATGTCTTCAAAACAACTCTATAAACATGCCAGCAAAGGATTTAGTTCTCCCTGAAAATGACATCGTGCAGTGGAATGACTGGATCAGACCCTTGGAAAGGGACCTAGTAATTAACTTGGTGTAAATTAATCAGCTTCAGTCAGGATTTAGAGACTTTAATAGCTGAGTGCTAGCTTTTGTAGTGACAACTCCCAGAATGTACTTTGAAGTGGCCTGCCTGCTTGAAGCGGTACAAGCTCCAGGACTCAGGAACCAACAGCTATTATTTGCCTTACAATGGGTATAAAAGCACCCCCACCCCCCTGAGATCTGGGCCTTTTGGGCCCCATGCACACAAGGAGAGACTGAGGAGGTGCCAACCTCACTAGATAAGGCGGACAAAGGAGCTGCATGAGAAACCAACTGCATAGGGAGAGGGAGGACAATCTGGGACCTGGTTTCCTGGGTGAAACCGCTGAAGTCCGGGCTGCTGCCAAAGGGGCTGTCCCGCTCTCCCCCCTGCCTGATGCCAGTCCTCCTCCCTTCCTTGCATGGAGGCTGGTCTTTGCACTGGCTGCCCTGTTCCGACTGGGTTAAACTCTGCCAGATCAGGGACAAGACCTGGCTGGCTGCAAAGCTGCATTACCAAATGGGCAAGTGCAGACAGGAAAGCTGTGCTTGGGAGAGATTTAGGTCAACTTTGTCTCAGAATCAGGTGGGCTTCTCCATTTGCTCCATCCAGATAAAAGCTTTTTTCACCATGCAGAGGATGTGGTGGTGGCAACACCATTTAAGTATAACTATATTTAAACCAGTATATATGTAAAAAACTGTGTTAATGTAAAGTACAACCATATTTGTATAAGAGCATCTACTGCTCTAACTATGCTGGCAAATAAACCTCCCACAGCTCAGGAGCAATTACATTGGTGAAGCAAGGACTAGACCTACATCTTCTGAGCCCTAGTGGTTACCAGGGCAGGCCGCCATTCTGAGGAGCAGAGACATATGCTGCATAAGCGATAGCTGTAATAAAGGAAATGCTCATTACTATGTGAAACACAGAAACCGAGACTACTGCAATTAATTAAAAAAGGAAATCAGAGCTGGGTCACTAGAGCCTAAACATAGAAGGGGGAGCGGGGGAAACAACAATCTGGGGAAAAAAAAATAATAATATTCTCAAGGCCCCACAAAGATAACTATCACAGGCTACACCCCAGCTGACCCCAAGTCACCCTGGTACATGGCTACTGAAAGTGCAACTCTTCTGCTGGCAGGGTGGGGCTGCCAGCATCTGTACCGGGGATGCGTCCCTCCGCCCGCCACAGCAGCAGCTGGAAACGGCTCGAGAGAAAGAGAAGCCTCAGCAAAACAAGAAACTTTAGAGGATGTTGTTCTCCAAAGAGGCTGGGAAAGCGTTTGATTTTTCTACCTGAAAAGAAATATATACGTATGTTATATTCTGCCCAGTTAATCTCTCTCCTTGTTTACCTCAAGGTCATGCTGTATTGCCTGTCCTTTGTGGAGTGGAAGAAGCAGAATTTGGCTGTGATACCATAAAGGGGAATTTTTACTGAGGCTGCTGGACATAAACACACCCTGTGGTCCTCTCTGTCTGTCCAGGCCCCATTGCCGCAGCCCAGGCTTACCGCAATGGGTCTCCCTATGCTGCAGCACGGACTGGAGCTGGGCAGGAAACATTTTTCCCATCCCACAAAAATCTTCCTGTTCTGCATCAGGATGAACCCAAGACCTTTCAGCACTTCTAGCCTTGTTTTCTAAAGAAACAAGCCATATGCAATCCTACTGCATGTGTCTGTCCTCCCTTTCCCATAAATTCTTAATCCTTTGCCCAATTTCAACCAAGTCAGACTGACTCGATCAGGTAAAAGGTACCAACAGTGTTACATTCCCGCAAGTCTCATACAAACAGGCAGCTCAGTAGAAGAGAGAGACTCAAATCACACTTCCACTGAGAAAGAGATTCAATCCTTCGCAGTCACCAGATAGCACGCACACAAGCTTCAGTTTTGTTGGAAACCAACTGTGCCTGGCCTTGCTACTCATGACAATAGTGTCTGGGAAGCTCTGCCACAGCATGGCATGACCTGGGACACGGGAAGGCAAAGCTCAAGTCCAAGACTTGCTTCCTCCTGGCCACGATTCCCAGTCTGTGCTCAAGGGGGTGGCTACAGCCAGTGCAGCAGGGTCACACTTTCTCTTGTTCTAATAACTTCCAAGCATGTAAAGAAAGATCAGCGTTTTCCCCCAAATATTGCACTGGGGAGTTTCAGCCAGCTCCAGTACAGGTACAGTGGAGCAGAGTGGGCTGCTCACCGCTGCCCGCAACTGGTGGAGCAGGGCTGGGTTTTGCACAGAGCGGGGCATTGGTCGGGGGCGGCTCTCCTCCAGCATCCAGCTCGTTACACTCTTCATCAGCAAGAAACTTGCAAACACTACAAACGCTTCCTTGACCCTTTAGCAAAGCCCCTCCTGCTCCCCAGACTGGGGCACTGCCCCACCACACCACAAGTCCCTCCACCCCAGGTTTTCACCACACTTTGCAGAGGAGACTTCCCTTATTTATTTTTTTTCTTCTCTGCCACCTCACAGGTCTTTACCAGATCTTTGCGGATGGTGTCTCAATGCTTAATCATGCATCCCAGCTTTTGCATTATCTGGGCCCTAGAGGCCACCCTGCGACATGCGTCCATGCCAGAAAGGTCAGAGATAAGCAAAAGGTCCTTTTGTGCTCCTGTGTCCCTGCCTGGGTTTCTTAGAATCTAGCTGCCCTCAAAAAGAGAAAGAAGACAAACAACTGCATGGGCACAGTGACTGATAGTGCTTCGGTAAGCCCCCAGCACTGTCTTTTAATGCCCGGGGAAGAGGGAGAGGTTGCCCTAAGCTATTGGCAGGCTCATATCCCTACACACAGAGAAGACTAAGGGCAACAAGGTGGGGGAAGAGAGCTGATTGTACTTTCAGAGGTAGCCGTGCAATCAAAATTGCAGGCCAAGCAGGCAATCAGCTTGCATAGGAAGATAAGTACAGACACAAGAGAATCCACTCATGGCCTGCAAGAGGTAGAGATGCATTGCACTAGTGCACTTCAACTGCTGCAAACTGCAGGCTGGCAGGAAAGTCTATGAACAGAAGGAGCATTTAAAGAGGGCAAGATTCATGCAGGTGCTTAGAGCTAGCACAAAGCCTCAGACTTACCTCCACACCCCAAGCTGAGGTTGGTGATGGGTAAAAGGGACAGAACACTGAGCACTGTGATAGTGTCTAGGCTAAGGCACAGAGAAACATCCATTGCTGATTATAAACTCTGGGGAAGGGCAGTTATCAGGGAGACACTACAGGAGGGGTCTGTGAACTGATTGCTGGACTGAGTGAAAATAACCTCCTGCTTTTAATCAGTGATAAGTTAGAAGGTACTTGAATGATGGCGAATGGAGAAGTACAATCATACATACTGAATCACACCTCCCTAGGCCTGTGTATTTTAAAGTGTACTTAACTTTATTTTCATCACAGCTGCCAAGAGTTTTGCTCCCAGCTTAGGCCAATAATGACAGCTTTGGAAAATCCCATCACTGCAGTTTAACAATGACGAATTAGTTAAATACCTGCAAAGTGCTTTGATGATGTAGATTTCCCAAGCAGGTAGTGCAAATGCTGCTGCTGCTTCTGGATGAAGAAAACACATGGGATACATGTTTAGTTTACAATTCGAACAAAACATAGATGTCCCTGCCAGTCACTGCCCGACCCCCTTCCTCTCTCATCAAAAGTGGAGATGAGGAGCATGAATGTCGAAGAACAGCTGTGTCAGTTTGTGTTCATCCCTGTAGGGCTGAGGTTCTGCATGACCCTCAGCAAACAGACTCCATGCACTGTGCCTCAGTTTCCCTTTCTGTAGTACTTTGAGGCTGATGGAAAGAGACATTCACAGAACTCAGCATTATTTTTTTTTTTTATAATTCATGCATTTTGTGGCTTGCTTTTTTTTTTTTTTTTTAATTCTTGACTGGGCATATAAATACCAGCTGCCCAAGGCTATAGTGCAGAAAGTCAAAGGCGTATGTCTTTGATTTATGAGGCCTCCATTCAATTCAGTTTGCCTCCCCCTGTAGTTCCCATGGGAAAAGTTGCTCTTCACTTCCTATCCAAAATCTCTTGTATGGTATGGCTGGGAGCTGTTAGACAACAACCTCTTTCTGCCCTTGCTACAATTTCCTCAGCAAAGTGAGCTGGACATGCTGCTTCTGCTGTGCTGAATTTGTTAAAGAAACAAAAGGTAGCAGGTTAATAGGAAATCCAGGCACTATGGTTTTGCTTAGTAAGGTTGTGACCAAGTTAAAAATCTTGGTTATCCAACCTAATGCACAGTGCAGAGAAGAAATCAACATGTGTAAACATTGATGGAAAACATCCTACCTGCAGAGCACCCCACCACTGCATACAACTGCTATACCACAACCCACAGAAATACTGAAATATGCAATCCCCTTTGGCTCCCGGGAGAAAGGTTGATGCTAAAGGCTGGGATAGGACTCAAGAGAGCTGGTTCAAGCCCAAAAGCCCATGTAAATCAACAAGTCCCTGCCCTAATCTTTTTGCTTTAAAATGGACGCACCATCTTTTACTTTAGCCCTCTACATTCCCCCAGTAAATCCATTCTCCCTTATTGTCTGTATGTTCAGTGCTTTGGAGAGCCACGCTGCTGGGGCCTGGGGCTGTTACAGCAAGTAAGTAATTTGCAATAGCCTCCAGTATTAATATTTGCACTTCTTTTGTAGTGACTCCTCAGTCTTCTGCCAGGCGAGCTCCCTTCTTACAGCCATGCTCTCCTCTGTATCACTGGCCCCTGGTACTGGGTTGTTATGAAGTGATGCCAAGTGTCTGCATGAATTGTTTCAGGACAGAGATTATGATCTATCTGAAAGAGGGGAGATCCATTCATCTAAGTGTCAGCTATTACTGTGAACACATCAACCAGACACCAGAAACTAACAACATGCCCTGGAAACTCCTACTTGGGTCAGTAGATTTACTCAGCTCTGTATACCAATTTGATGTCCATGGAAACATTAGATCTTTCTTTTTCAGGCATACACTGCTTGAGATTACAGTTGATCCTAATTAGTATCAAGCTGTAAGCCAGGGACTGTGCATTTGTGCTTCTGAACCTGACAGAGCTCTCCTACTAGATGGGGTTAGGAAATGCTGCAAGACAAAGACCAAACTCCTATCTTGTACAGTTATAATTAGCAAGATCTTGGATGATTCCTTCCCTGATGCAAATAAGGGAGCCCTCGTCCCCCACACACCCAAGAGCAGGAAGGTTAGCCTATGACTAATGATGGCAGGGCCAGAGGGTGCCATTCCTGTGTGCCAGCAGCTGAGACAGCGAGATACAAAAGGTTTAAAGACAGGGCTGATGTTTGCCATTAGTTATACCCTTGAGACCCCATTGATTTCAACGGGCTCCCATGTGCAACATGAAGCAGCTCTCAGCCCATTCAGCCCCACAATATGCAAACTTATTTTTACCTGACAAATGTTAAAAGTATGCATAAGTGTTTATTTACTTCCTGCACAGTAGAAGTTAAGAAGGAGAAAATAGATGCTCAGCAACGATCTCTGCTCACCTGCAGAGATTGATGGTTGGATGCACAGCTGAAAACTACAATGGTGCCCTAAAGACAGACCAGTTTCCACTCCCCATCTCTTGTCACTTCTTGCACCTGCAGATCTGGCACAGCCAAGCCCTTGCAGGCACAGCAAAGTGCCTAAGGAAGATGTGTCTGGTTGCACATGTGGATCAGGCTTTGAGCTAAACCTGCAAACCACTGCTTTAGAGCAGAAGCAGAGTTTTGAGAGCAGAGATTATGCTGGCAGTCCTCAGCCACCAAAGAGGTCTGCTGTATCTAGGCCCACTCTGCATCCTCTGTTTAACCCTTCAGCTTTGCAAGCTGACAGTTTCAAAGAGCTTTAACAGTTGCATCAGAGTGCAAGTGAGGCAGAAAACAAATATGGCACAGGACCTTTGACGAGAGTCAGTAGAATGAACATTACACAACATATCTCAGCAGTAGTTTACCTGCACACACTGTCCGAGCTATAAGCACATAAGATTTTGCCAGTTTTGGTGCTGTCACTACTGTTCTTGCACACCATTAGCTGTTTGTGTGTCAGCAGCACCACAATGCTGAGCAGAGCTGAGACTCCCCTCTGCTAACTGCATGCTCACTCTGATAGCATTTGTTATTTGAGGCATTCCAAGCAATATTGGGATTGCATCCTTCCCTGCACTGATCAAGCCATGTGACACAGGGCAAGTGACTTACATATCTCTACCCTACCAGGCTAGGGCTAGAGAGGTGGCCTGAACAGCCACTGCAGGCTCTCTCCTGTGCAAGATAGCAGAAAAATGCTGAGATAGTTTCTGTGTAAAGATGAGAAGTGTCATCTCCCCAGATGTAGAATTTGGGGAAATCTCTGCAAAATCTGAGACTTGCTGGGGTATTTCCAATGGAGAGGCTAACCCAGGCTCTAATTGTCAATGCTATTAAATACATCAGACAAAAAAAGGGCAGACCTCCCATCTTTATTTGTTCATTTATTTTCCAGCTCAGGCTAGAAATCTAAACAGGGCTGGTTTGAAAGGTACTTTCCATAAGCCTGCAGTCCATCTGTGCTTGCCTGGGCCCAGCTCCTCCATAAAACATGTGCATATAGAAACACGAGCTGACCTGAAGAGCACAAGTCCCTGAATACTCAAGTTTAGGACAGACTGTTTTCAAGTGAAAAACCCTTGCAAGATAAAGTCCCAGCCACATATGGAAAAGAATAACACAAATTGTGCAAACAACCGGGTTAGAGCAAGCAGATTCACATACATCTGCATGAAGCAGGGAACCTACTCTACTCTGCCTGCCTTGTGCCAGCAAAATGCATGCCTTCCAGAGACAACTCTGTTGTGGCTGCAAACAGAAATGCGGGATGGAGCCATCTGCACAGGGATATGTTGCTTTTCACCTCTCATGATGGTGATATAGGTAGTGTTGGACTACAAGCCCACAACAGAGCTGATTTGGGCCTCATCTGATTTTGGAGTTCAGGCACCGGTGCAGGTCTCGGCACCTGGGCATTACAGGCAGAGGCACAAACAGTTATTTTGCTGCTTTGCACAAGGAGTTTGACACAGGCCGCTAGCCACGGACAGATGAACCCTGCACGCAGACAAGATGAGACCAGTGATGCTGCAGCGAGCAACTGGGAGCAGGTTGCACATGCAGTGTGGCTGGTCTGTGGTCTGTTGCAAAGACTAAACCAGGACCCTTTATCTCATTGAACTCTGGGGCTGTTCCCTACCCTTAATCTCCCATTTGCCCAAGCTGTGGTTCTTGCATTGCCAGCACCCTGGTTACCTCAACTAAATGCAAGGGCATGGGGCAGAAGGACGCAAGGCAACACTCCTGCACCAGCCTTCCTGCACCGGCTCCGACTTCTGCTCTCAAATAGGAAGTTGATTAAAAACCTCACTTGGCTGCAAAAAGAAAATCAGATTTCAAAACCGCTGTCAAAGGGCTCCAAAGTCTAGCATCAGTCCTGGCATTAACCCTTTCCAGAAGGCAGGCCTCTTCCCAGCCGCACCTGGGGCCAAGGAGCAGTTGGGGCTGATACCAGATACCCTGGTCATGCTTTGGGCAACTCTTCAGGGGCTTTATTTTTTTTTCCTCTGAGCTGTCGCTTACATTCTCTTGCAACGTTGCTTTTATCTTGGGACCTATCACATCTCAAATCAGGTTGGGGGGTGGAGGGGAGGGAGGAAAGCAGGGGTTAGGAAAAACTGCTGTCTCAGTTAACATGCTAACCTACTGCAAGAGATGAGCAGAGGGGGGGGAAAGAAACCCGGTGCTAGGCTGGATGGCAAAACCCATCAACCTCTCAGCACAACACTCGGCTCCTGGTGGCAAGATCCAGCTCCTCGGTGATTGCATGGGCTTTCCCAGTTCTGGGTTCCAGCCCCAAAATCCTGATTGAGGGACTCCTCACAGAAGAGCCAAGTTTCACCTCTCTTTTGGGCCTTGCGTATTTTTTTCACCCAGCTGGGACATTTCAGCTTGCCAGTCTGAGAGAGAATCACTTCTGCTGCTGGGAACAGATACATAGTGACCTATATATCTATACCCTACCAGCCTAGCGCTAGAGAGGTGCAGTTCAGCACCTCAGAGTTTAGCAGGGGAACCCACTGATCCATGCTCAAGAAACCACTTCACACACAGGACATCCCAGAGAACTGACACCTCATGTTTCCTCAGAGGATCAACGCTGCCATGGCTCTTTGTAGACTGGATGAAAAAGATTTGGCCTGGGGGCTTTAGTTCAGGAAGTCAGAATTTTAGCATCCTTCCCACTAGGTATGGAAAATGCCACTAGAAGAGAGCAGTTTTCAGCTTCCTCCCCCCCCCCCCCCCCCCCCCATTTCCTTTGCTGCCATGGCCTAAAAAGATGGTGCTCACCCTGACACTGGGGGTAAAGCAAAGAAGACTGCTGCAGCCAGAACATGAGGACCACCAGCTCAGCCGGCTATTCTCTGCACACAAGCTGCTCCTGCTGCTTAAGCAGGCAATCTTTAACACACAAGGAGCAACCTGCTCTCAGAGGGAAGAGATTTCCTGGTTTCTGGGAGGCAGCTGAGGCATCGGATTTGTCGCACCTCTCAACACACACATCACACTCCTGCAAACGCCCCATCGGAAGCCTCCTGCCACGCAATGAATCTGCACAAACCCTCCCCGCCAGCCCTGGCCCCTTTGCAATGTCCCTGTCATGCTTCCACTCCACCCAGATGTAGGTTGCAGAAAACATTTGCAAAAGGTCCCAACCATCTGACTTTCCACTCAGGCAGGATCTGGGCAATTCGCTTTCCCCTGTGCCCTCAGTAGCGGCTGTGGATTTCCTGGCCCTCCCGCATGCGCAGCCTGACCCAGAACGGAGCATGCTGGCTGGGGGTAAGCAGGTGCTCTGTGTTTCTCACCTCTTTCTCCTCCTTTCTCTCTGCGTCCTATATCCGTCTATGATTAAATCGAGCCTGTTTAACCGCCACAGCCAGATGTGGGGACCCCCTCCATTTGTTATAGGAAAAAAGAAAAGATAAAAGAAAGAAAAGAAACAAAATTACATGTGGTGACAGTTGTCTGCACGTGAAACATGGCCTGTAGCCCTCTGTATACCCTGAAGCCACAGGATCTTTGCTTGGGCCGTGGGAACTCAATTTATCAGACCTTCAGAGACCCAGTCTTAAATATTTACCCCAAAATAGACCTTACTGTTGGTAAGGCTGAGGAAATGCATGCTTTACCAGACTCCACATGCCCTCCCATACAGCTTGGTGCAGATCTCAGTCCTCCTTGTCCAAGGAGCCTTCTCCAGCACAGACCCACTGTTCCCCATCTCCATGGGCCAATATAAGCCTTGCTGCCCCCAGTCTCAGAGATCCCCTTCCCTCCAGCCAAATTAGATAGTTTCACAGCCACAAAAAACTTGTTCCACATCTGCCCCTGGAGCAGCCTCCGTCGCTCCCAGCACAAGCGACTTCTCTGCCACACAGGCATGTCACCCTGGGTTCCAGCAAATACCCTCTCCATTATGCTTCAGTAGGCATCCTATTACCACCATCCCTGGGAATATCAGTTCTTGGGGTGACACCAGCATCCTCTTGGCTTGATGGAGGTCCTCCCAGACAAACCCAAGTGGCACACAGTCATGCTCGGTGAAAAACTTTGTCCAGGGAGCATGGTCCAGTGTCAACAGTTTCCAGCCACAAACATTTTCTTCACCCTATTTTTTTGCCTCTTCAAAATTGCATTGCCTAGGACAGAGAATAGTCTGGGATTTCCCAGCCCACCATCACTAGGTGGGACCCTTAAAGGGACCAAGGCTACAAGTCCCTAGGGAGTTGCAAAACAGAGGGTCAGCAAGCAGAGCCAAGCCAGAGAAACTCTGTCAGGGCAAGTTAACAGATGTTATAGAGAAAACTTCAGACTTAGAGAGGAAGAGACAGAGACATGAGGGAGGAAGGGAGGGAGATGATATCCATCCCCATGCCCAGAGCAGGGAGGTGAACAGACAGAATAAGCAGCGAAGCCTATCATTGCCTCCCAGCTGGTGCAGATCCCTGGAGACAGGCTGTGGGTCACAGCCCACTGAGGATAGGACTGTCATCTATGTGAAGCTTTATCAGCAGCTGTTTCTTCTGTCTTTCTGTCTTGCTCCAAACTCTTGATTTCCAAAAAGGGTGGGAGATGTCACAGAATCAGCAACACATCCTGAACAGCTGCTGCCACCCTCTATCTCTGCCTCACCCCTTGTGTCTCAGTGCTGCTTCTGAAGCCCCCAGAGAAACAAAATGCTCTGCCTGGCTAATACAAAGGGCCTGAGGAGTGACATTGCACCACAAGTCTAGAGGACTGCACATGTCTGGTAGGATTCAGTTTTGGGTTCCCATTAGGACTGACTGATTCAAGACTTCCATAGGGTAACTGCCTTTGGGTCAGGCTCCTGTGGGAAGAGCCATCTGGAGAAAACAGAAGTTTTTCCATCTCAGGCTTATTCCATGACATGATCTGGAGCCTCTCTTCCTTCTCAAGGAGGGGAGAACGCGTGGAAGACGGTAGAGGGGTTTTCCCCCCCTCCAACACCCAAGGCTTCTCATGGAGCAACTAGTGTGAAGATGGCCTGGCTGGACCTCCAGCCTGGGCAATGGGCTTCCTCCATGGCCCCAAGCAGAGGAAGGAGGTACATAGACATGGCTGACAAGGTCCTTCCATCCATTTGCACAAAGATACTTAAGCATCGCATTCCAGTTTGAATATGCCTCTGTGCTAGCAAAGGAAGGACTTTTAGAAGGGTGTATGATTTTTAGAGATGCTAAGCAACGCAGCTCCTTCTGAAATCAAGAAAGGCCATAAAAGAGCCAGCTTCTTCAGAGACAGGGGGAAGAGTCCTTGAAAGAAGACTAATGCTATTCAAGTAACTTAACAAACCTCCCTCTCCTCACTCTCCCAACAGCCTATTTCAGAATTTCTTCCCAAGAAGCCTCCCTTTTCCCTGAAGTTCCTTTTTTGAGCACAGATGAATAAACTTCAGGCTTTGTTCTTAGGAAGAATTTTTTATCAGCTTCTTGCCCTGATAACAACAATTTTCATTTTACCTGAAAATGGGGAGAGGGAGCTGGATTTGATCAAAGAGGAATCAGTCCAAACCCAAGCTCTAAACGTAGCTTGAACCTGCTGAGAAGGTCCAATAAGTTCACAGAAATTCCTACGCTTCATCCATTGCTACTGCTTCTCTATTTCCAAGATCCCACTGGGAAGAAAAAAAGTGAATTTAATCAGACCTCAAGCTCAAATTTACAGGTATAGGCATTTGCTCAAAGTGCTTTGCTAAGAAACACCAGTATTCTTAAAATGACAGATTTAATGGGCAAGTAAAGGTGGCAAGAGTCTCCCTCAACACCATTATTGTCACTCACTTTTGTAACAGTAAGCAGCTGCCTAACTTCGCAACTCTTCCAGTAAAATCACCGATGGTTCTTCAGCTATTTCTCCCCCAACCCCATTTTAAATACGGGGGGAAAAAAACAAGCACAGAAAGGGAAGCTTATTGCTATATACAAAGACAAAAGTTTGCACGACATCACCCATCACTGTGGGAAGCATCTCCAAAAGCTAGTAAAATCCCTCAGGCCAACATGGGAGAATTTTAGCAAGCTGAGGCATGTGGGCTCTCCAGAACCCATCCAAACAGCTTCCCTGTCTTTCAGAAATAGGAAGGAAGCGCTCAAAAGGACCCCAAGCCCAGCTGGGATAGGCAATGTCACACAGCTCAGAAGAATTTTCCAAACTTTCGTGTTCTTCTACTCTGAAGCAGAGCCAGGTCAGCCCACTCACAGCACAGCCCATGATCTGCTGCAGGAATTACTCATGCTGGCCCTGAATGCTCCCTGCCAGAGCAGCATGGGCAGCTTTGTCCTGCTCTGATAGAGGAGCTACCCGCAGCTTGTCCTGGAGAGCCGAGGTAACCCACCACCCCATCCCCATCCCTGGGCCTGCGCATGGAGGAGCAGGATTCCTTCCCCCACCCCTACCCTGAAAAGACAACACCCACCATGTGGTTTCCTGAAACGATAGCAGTATTTGTCAAAGACAGCAGTAAAAAACCCAAATGTGGTAAGTGGCCTCTTCTGAGTTGAGAGCTGCCTGTGCTCATGCTCCAGGGCAAGGCTGTCACCCTGTGGGGCCAGCAGCAACACCTTACTCTTTGCAAAATATCAAAGGCACATACGATACAGCTCTGGCTCAGAGCAGAGATGGCTTCATCTGGCAAGCTGTTACCCACAGAGGGAAGTGTGCAAAAAACATGCAGGAGACAGACATTGTCCTAGCCTAGCTTTAATGCTGACACCTGCTTTACAAGAGAGACGGTGCCCACCTTGCTGTGCAGTACTTCCTCTGACAGCCTGAAGGGCTGATCCTCTGAAGATGACATTTAAAAGTCAGGCAGATACTCGAGGTGGGGAATGGGCTCACGGCCCAAGGCAAAATATGCCAAATGTGGATACAGGGGTCAGCAAACAGGGATAGTTCTCGTCTCACTGCAATTATGCATTGCATTTGCCACTTCTTGGTCAAGGATGAGCAAGAAGAGGATTCAAGATTTGAGAAAGTTTAGGGTCAGACATATGGCTCTGACTGATCAATCCATGCTAGGGACAAGGCAGAGGCAGTGTGTCTCTTTTCCCAGAGTACCTCTAGCTGGTTTTAAGGGTCCCTAGCAGCCAGATCATCATCATCCCTTGACAAGGCAGGAGAGAGGCTGGGCCAGACAAGTACTGGCTCTCTGCTGAACATGCCATTGGCTCTCCCTGATACCACTGGGGATATTTTGATTTACAGCATCCCTGATACCAAGGGACTGCATCAGTGACTATTACATCCAGCATCTGACATGTCCGAAGCAGCTGCTAGCAGTGTGCCCAAAGCAAGGATGAGAAATCAGAATGACAGCTTGCAGATAAGATTGGACAGAGAACTTGTTATCCTCTTCAGTGCAGGAGGGAACGTAAGGACCATTTGCATTGCCTGTAAGAATCTGCACTGGAGACCATCCCCTAAACCTGGCAGCGTTCCTCTGCCTGTTCTCTTAGCAAACTAAGATCTGCCGTTCCTCAGAAAATAAAGTTCACATCTCACCAGTTGCACAAAAGCAGACTTAACCCATCTCCTCATCACCTTTGGAACCTAAAGCTTCAGACAGAGGGACAGAATGGAGAAGAACATCCACTGAGTCACTGATGAGGCAGGACGAGCTGACCAGAGATCTGCAATAGTTCTCGGCAGCAGAGACTCTGGCCAGCCTGGAGGTGTGGGTTTACATGCTTGGTGGATTAGACATGGTGCTGACTCAGAAACATAGCTATGAGCTGGTGGAATGGGAAGGAACAGTTTTTACATCAGCTGAATAGTGTTGAAATAGAAGGCCTAGCAAATATCAATCACCTCAAGCCCGCTTTAAGCAGTAAGGACGCTCTAACATTCCAGTTTGGCCAAATAGAACTCCTGGGACCTCCTTGGTGTTGCAGGCTCATCCTTAAGGAGCAAAACTTGCAAAAGGAGACACTGGGTGGGGGGAGCCTGCCTGAGTGGCAGGGAAGGAGAGCCAGGGACCCTTCGGGGGTCTAATTCCAGCACAGACACTACCATATAGTATAACCTGAGAAGGGACACTAGCTCTGACTGCCTGCTTAGGAGCTGGCTATAAACACCTCATTTCTCTGTCTAGCTCAGCAGCCTGCAGATGAACTACAGCATTATCTTCTAGAAAGACAGTCAGTCTTGATTTGGAGCCTTGACATGTTTGGGAATATACTGCACCCTTGAGGAGCCCAATTACATTCCCCTATGAAGAGATGCATCTTATTTCCTGTTTTAACTGTGCTGACCTGCACTTCCAGCACCTGGATCTTGTTATGACTCTCTTTGATCTAAGAGCCCTCTACCACCAGACACCTTCTCCCCTTGTGGTTATTTATAGGTTTGACTAAACAGCTTCAAGCTTTACTCTGAAAAACTCCACGGCTAGCGCGCCTAACTTGCACACCGAGATGCATTTTGCATTCTGGAAACTCTTCTCCACCCCCTGCGCATGCTACATCTGTTTGCAAGTTGAATGTAAATTCCAGATGTGACCCTTCAGCAGTATCCAGAGAGCTCATCTGCATCCCCACACCTCGCTACGAGCCCAGGCAGGGCAGTCCTTTCTGCCAAGGATCAGCCGCCTCTACCAAATAACAAAACTAGCAAGAAATCTGTGAGGGTTTTACTTCAAGAAGACTTAATTAACACACATGTATATAGCCAACAATAACACCACTGCTGTTTTAGAGGGGAGAATAAAAACACTAACAAAAAATAATCTTTCTCAAAATAGTAAATAAAATAATAAAAAACAATAGCAGCAACATGGCTATAAGCTCTCTGCATTTGAGTTTTCATTTCTGCAAGGCTTAAGCCAATGTCATGAGAGGAAAAACCTCAAAACATTCTCAGATGTGCAATTTATTCCCTCCTTGCCCAGCAGCAGCTTCCTCTGCATAGCAAGTGTTTGTTACTGTCAAACTGCAAACCCCTCAGATCTGGTCAGTCAAGGAATCTGGGGGGCTCATCGGAGATTTTCAGCAACAAATGGGTGCAGGGAGAATTTTGGTGGCATTCTCACAGCTAAGGGGTGTAAGAATCTAAATTAATTCAGTGTTGGCTATTTTGGTTTCTGAATTAAGTGGCTCAGAAATAAGAACACATTGGTCACAACATGCCCTCTGCTGGCAACGGTGCTGGGGTGGTTTGGGACAGACCCCAGCCACGCAGGTGGCACCTGCCTCCTTTTGGGACCTGGTGCTGCAAGGAGACCAACCTGCAACAGCTCCATCCTTTGCTCTGGGCCTGTCCAAGGCACATCACTCTGGCAAGCCAGAGGCACAATGAAATTTAAGAGTGCAAAGGGACATTAGATCACTTGGCCCGGCTTCCTGTCTAACACATGCTGCAAAATTTCACCCCTACATGGAGCTCAGTAAATTTCCATCTGACTAACCACCTCTCTCAAAGTTGTGATTTTAAAACATCAAGGTCATACAGCCAGCCTCCTGTGGGCTCTTCTGCTATGCTGAGTACCTCCCAGGCTCAAAAAATTACAAAGCCTTGGGCTTTCCCTACCCAAAGAGTCCAGAGTCATCAGTTCCCATTATTCTTTTCAAATACGAATTTCAACAAGGTTTACAGCTTCCCCTCTGGGTTTGTACATATCAGAATAACTATTCAGTTGTATCTCAACAAGGTTAACATTCTTCTTGTCTGGGGTCACACAACTGTTTAGTGTCAATGCATGTGGGAATCCTAACTCTTACCTCTTCTTTTAAATAATCTGCATGCGATTCAGAGTAAACACACATGAACTTTTTTTCCTTTCTCAGTTTGACACCAATGTGAAAATGTTTTTTGTTGTTGCTAAAAATGGGAAACAAGAGGAAAGATTCCAATCTTTGGGAAAACACAACATGCCCAGGAAGGCACACAGACTGTCACTATCCTGCATTTTTTCATTTTGCTGCCAGATGACCAATTTCACAGTGCTCCAGAGGAAACTGGCACATTAAATTGGCAAATCCTTCCACTGGCAGTGTCATTTCCCACTTCACATGGGCTCTGAAATAAAGATGCTGCCCTCCACCTATGGACACAAACTGCCAGTAGGGTTCTGCGTCCAACTTCTGCCCCTTTCAGATTTGAACCCTGGCAACATCTTTTGGCATGGCACTAAAGTGCTCCTTTTTTGGTAGTCCCCTGTTGTCTCAGCTAACTAGTCTCCTCTAGTGGCTACTAGCAGCTACTTCAGAGTAGCCAGTACTTGAGAGACATGCAAGAAACTCTTAAATCACTGACTAACTGGACCTTTATGGAAGTTTTTTTATTCCCACCCCATCAGAAGGGAGCTATGCATAAGGGAAGAATTATGTACCCACACCATAAAAAAGGGATGTTGTATCCATAATTTCATGACTGTCTGCAAATCTCTGGACTAGAGGATTTCTGCCAGGCGCTGGATACTCTGCTTGTGATGAGTCCAACATGGACTGCACTGCTCTGGGAAGAGCTTTCCAAGGGTACTGCATCACCAACAAGAATATTTTAATGTCAGATGCTGCTTTTTATAAGCTCCAAAAGCATCTCACAATGAATGCCAGTACTTACAGATGGGAAAATGAAATGCAGAGGAGCAGAGACTTGCCTATGGTTACTCAGCAGGCTGGCTGCAGAGCCAGGACTAGAGCCCAGAATAATACAATGCATTGCCCCACTAACCATAGCACCCAGCCTCCCCTAGCATCCCTCACTGCAGGACTTCCCCATCATACCCTTCCCAAACGAAAGCCCCTGGAGTGCAAAGAGCTAGAGACTTCAGAAGACAAAACTGTTCAAATTTGTCTATGAAGTTTTGGGAAGGAGGAAAAAAGAATATTCACAAGAGTAAAAAAAAGGCAGCACAAGGCTGTGAAGTACTCATTTACACAATAGCTCCCACGCATTAATAATAAGCTGGAATTTCAGCAGCCTTATTTACAGCAACCCATCTCTATAGAGGGAGCTTACAGCAGGAGACAGTGGGTGCCAGGGGAGCACTGAAGAGTTGTGGCTGCTCATCTGGATGAGCATACACCCCGGGGAAGGAGGCAGCACACACACAAGAGCAGCAGACCCTATCTGGCTGCACATGCTTGTGCGACATTGTGTGAAGGAAGGCACTGCACTGGCCTTGTCTGTCCTGGCAGGCAGATTCCTCAGCTGCAGAAGGAGCTTGCACCTGCAGAAAACTCCTTGAAGCCTGCCTGAGCTGAGAGAGCTAGTGCAGAGCCCAGTGTCCCTTTGCTCTTAACTGCTGTGAAGATGGATGAAGCAAGCAGGCATGGGAAGATTACGCTTGGTAGCCTTGTCTGACCTCATGGCTGAGCCTACTTCTAGCAGGAGACTGGACTAGAGACCTCCTGAAATCCCTCCCAGCCTGAATTGTCCTGTGGGGCATCTGGTCCCTGATGGGAATACAGGCTAGGTTAGGCAAGGCTCTCTCAGCATTGCTTGGGTAGGAGCTGGGCATTTCAGAGTCTTAAAATAACTAGCTGGGAATTGCTGACAGATGTAGGGGGTCTGAAATCTTGCCTCTGCAAGGCTCCTTTCCTACAAAAGCTGAAGGAAGAGAGACTGTGCCGATGTTCTCAGTAACTGCTCAGCCCCTCCACTTTCCAGCTCCTGGAAAGAAGCCCCAGGTCAGCTCAGGAAGACACTGGATGCCCTCCATCCATATGGACAGAAACAATCATTGCACAGAAAAAAATCTGTGATTCAACTGGGGCAGCGGGAAGCTGAGTGGTTCTACAAATCAGCAGTTAATTCTCCAGAGTAGGAGAAGGGTGCTGGGTCTCAGACTGTATTCGTTGGGATTGTGTCTGTGTTTACATGAAGCAGTTAAGTGCATAAACTCTACTGAAGGCAGGGACTGAAAGCCAGGTTTTTTTCCATTCTAGGCAAGTGCTGTAAATAACAGGCTGAAAAGTGACATTACAAAGTACTGGAGACAAGAGATCAAGAAGAGACTGTCCTCGTGCAATAAAACAACCAGGAGTTGTGGATCAATTATGTGCTGTATTTATATTGCACCCCTCACAATCTCAGTAAGATAGCTAAATAATATCCTCATCCTCCTCCCTGCATAGATGGGGGAGTGAAGGAGAGACTTAGGCAAGTTAGTAGCAGAGATAAGAGCAGACTGAAGTCCTGACCTGCACGCTTCAAACATATGCATGCTACTCCCTCACTCTGCATCGGACCCCCACGCGATCTCTCTTCTGCCTAAAACATTTCAGGATCTAGCTCCACACCACTAATCCCAATTTACTTTTCTTTTTTCCCCCTGCTGAGTGTGATGGCTGTCATATTATATAGGAGAAAATGCTGCCTTACTCAGTACTCAGTTGCACACAATGTTCATCAGCAAAAGCACCTGTCCACACTTGCTTTCCCATTTATTCATCCCCTGGATTTGCTACAAGAGCAACTTGTAAATTGGTTGAATTAACTTCATGGCAAGCTGAGACCAAGGGACACAGTGCTTCTCACGGTACCATGCACAGTACTAACCAGTCTGGAACTCCCCCAGTGTTCCTACAGACATTTCTGGCTCAGCCCAAGCCTGTCTCTGAAGCACCACTGCATGGATGTTTTCAGTCCAGACCTGCCAGAGTTCACTTCCCTTCCCATCCAAACAATTGGGGTCAGACACTTCTCAAGAATTACCCAGCAAATTGCAACCTACCAAAGTTAAGCACTCACATTTCCCCTCTTTTAGCTTCATCTACAATGTCAGCTTACTCACTAGCATGCAGACCTCCAGAAGTTCCTCAATTGGAAGCCACAAGGGCTCAGCATCTCTGTGATCACAGCTCTACATCTCTTCTTAACATGCTAGGGGGCTGAGAACCTGCCCCACCTCCACTACAAAGCCCTGGCAAAGACAGACATCCCTGCTGAAGGATGGCAAAGCGGCTGCCTCATGGCTTGGCAGAACACCAACATCCTGGGAATTCACATAGGCAAATTGCAGCAAGATCCCCCAGTCAGCACTGACCCCTCACACGCAGCCATTTCAAAGTACTTTTAGTATCTTCAGCACAATTAGACTCCACCAGCCCTCTGCCAATAGTTTTGCTTGTCCCCGAGCTCATAAGCCATAAGATTGCTATCTCTATCACATTTTCAGTCTCTGAAACTATGTTGCCTCCTACCTTTGATGATCAAGAAATTTGCTTCCGCAGGCATGTTTGCTTTGAACAATCCAGCCTCCACCTTCCTCTGCATCCTCGCTTTCCCTATCTGTTAATGGATTTTGCTGCCATTGTTGTTGAAAAGCCAGCAGCGTGTCGAAGCTGTGTTGCCATCCAAACCAAATGAGATCAGGACCTTTAATTTCCAGCGTGGCAGCTGTTGTTTACATCACTTTTTTTTCCCCTTTCACATGCAGTAATTGGTCCTTACAATGTTCTTGCTCTCCCACACATGTACTTAAACAGGAAGCAAGGGGTGGGAGTTGTAGTGTGGGGGTTTCCTGTTCTGTATTTCTGAAACACTTAACTGACACCAAAGCTTTGATCAGAAGATCTAAGCACACAATCTGGTACACCGAGGTTCAGCTAAGAGTACATATTGCTTACAACAGGAAACCCCTAAGTGCTCCCATGGTTACAGGGTTACTGGCACACCGCTGGCACCTTTCAAGCTTTTTTTCGTAAATAATTTCCTAATGGCAACGCGGGCTATTCTAGAGCAAGAGCAACACCGTTACACGAGGTTTTGTTTTCCCCGTTACCCTGCAGAGGCAGGCTGAGGGCTCTCCCCGCAGGGTGCCCAGAAGTGGAAACCCACAAACTTCAACACGTCTCGGGAGATGAAAGCGACGTTCTTCTGACCCTCGGAGCAAGGCAGACTGAACTTTAGACCCTTGCCCCCGCTAGCTCACGCCACCCCCCGGGCCCACGGGTTTCAGCCGACGCCCGGAGCCCACGAACGAGACCAGGACCCGTCTCCCGCGGGCCCAACAGGCGGCGGCAGCGGGCACGCAGGTGTGCGGGGGAGCACCCAGGCGATAAACCCCCCCACACACCGCGGCCCTGCCGTGGCCGCACCGCTGCGGGGGTGGGCGGGCAGCGGGGCGGGCAGGAGCAGCCCACGCGCGCTCCCTCCCACCCACACTACAAATCCCACAATGCCCCGCGCGCCCCCCGAAGGCGAGGCGGGTATCTCCACCCCGCCACCGCCTCACCTGGCGCATGCGCAAAGCTCTATATGGCTCCAAGATGGCTGACACAGCGTCCGGTGGTTCCGGCACGGTAACGGCGGCTCCTCGCCGGGACGCGGGGCTGTCGTGGAGGGTGTTTCCCGCGGGGAGGGGAGGGCCGGGCAGAACGGCAGCGGTCTGCTCTTCCTATGGAGCCAGGACGCCTGCGGCCTAGCCCGTGGGGCTTTGAGGCGGAGGCTGAAGGGAGGGAGACGCTGATTGGCTGCATGGCCGGAGGGAGGCGGGGCTCGGTAGCGGCGCTTGATTGGCTCAAATTCTTCCGCTCGGATTGGCCGGCGAGGGGGGCAGTGAGGCGGGGGAGCCGGTGGGGCGGCTTTTTTTAAAGGGGCCGCGCCCCAAAAGGCGGTGCGCGCTGGTGGTGCCGGCAGCACCGCGTCTACCTATCTATATGTACGTGTGCGTAAATACATATGTGCGTGTGTAGATGTATAAGTACAGATCTGTGTGTACGCGTACGTGTATTTACGTACCTACGTGCGTACGCATATGCACGCGTGTGCCCATGTGTGCGTACGCGTGCAGTGGGGGACAGGCAGGGCCGGCCCCTGCCCTTTGAGCGCAGGCAGCGCGCAGGCAGCGCGCAGGCAGCCCTGCCTTCAGCCCTCCGGTGTGTCACAAGAGCCCATGGCAGGATGAGCACCCTCGCCCTTCCCGGTCCCGGCTCCTGGGGCAGGCAGAGCTCAGGCCTCGCTGCTCCCCCCGGGGTCTGGAGGTGGCTTCGTTTCTCTGAGCTCTTGTTTCGGGGGGCTTGGGGCTGGCGGGGGGGTGTCTCTGTCCGCAGAGGTCGGGCAGCAAGCATGCAACCACGCCGGCGGATAACTACTACCTGGCTCGGAGGAGGACTCTGCAAGTGGTGGTCAGCTCCTTGCTGACCGAAGCCGGCTTCGAGAGCGCTGAAAAGGCCGCGGTGGAGACGCTGACAGAGATGTTACAAAGCTGTGAGTGTCCAGCAAAGTCACACTGATCCCCTGGAGTTTTTCGGTTCTCTGTTTTCAAATTGGCCTTAGCTCTTTTATTTTTTTGTTGTGGTTTTCCCCCCCCCCCCCCATTTTTATTATCTTGTATTAACGATGCTAGCAAAAGCAGAAGGCTAGACTGGTGGCTAGAGCACAGCCCTGGAGTCACGGACTTCTGTGAGCATGAGATGTTTGTCCGAACTCAGAAGTACTTATCTTACTCAGTGAGTACTCATTAGATACCCATTAGGCACCCTAATAAGCTCCACATATCGAGATGCTGCCAAAATAAACAGAGAAATAAAGCTCCAGATGTCTGGTTAGTTAAGGCCATAGAAGTGCCCATGTTTGGCAGCTCTGCTCCTGCTTTTCTGGGTGATGTGCGTAGGATCTCAGGTTACGTATTTTTCTGAAATCAAGCGATGATCAAGTTTTGTATTTTTTCATGCTTGTGATGCAGATTTGCCTTTTGCGTTTGTGGAAAACACCTGACTCTTGGATCTTCAGTGTCTCCATATTTTGCACATGCTTTAATTTTAAATATGCAGGCTGTAAGACAATGGATTCCAGGAGCTATTCTTCATTCCTTGCTAAATTTGCTAAAAATTCGTGTCTCTGAAGCTAGGGTTGGGCTGATACAAATGTGTGGTCACTGTCTCAATCAAATATGTGCTGGTGTTTTTTATTTCCCCCCAGATATTTCTGAAATTGGAAGGAGTGCAAAGTCCTACTGTGAACATACAGCCAGAACACAGCCTACGCTCTCTGATATAGTGGTTACTCTGGTGGAAATGGGTGAGTAGTTGACTGGTTCCACTAATTCCAGCTGCCTGCATTGCAGAAGATTTGGGTGTGCTGTGTTGGTAGGAAAATCCTTCACCCGCATTTCTGGTGTTTGTGTGATGCCTGCTGTTTTGGGCCTCATGCAGGCATTCAGATACCGCTGCTGCGGATGCAGTATGAGTATATCAGAGTGCGTGACTTTCTTTCTCATGTAATTTGGAGCCCTTGGAAGAATTCTGGAGAAGCCTAAGAGAAGGGATTTTCAACAGGATAAACTCTTTGTGTGATTTCTGTTTCTTCTTTTGTATTTCAGGGTTCAATGTTGAAACGCTTCCTGCATATGCCAAGCGCTCCCAGAGGATGGTCATCACTGCCCGTATGTGGGAAATCCTTTCTCTTCTTATGCAGGAAATTGGAAATAATTTGGCATTTCTCTCTGCTGGCATCCAAAGAGCTCCTGCTTTTCTGATGCAGCCAGTGCTCCTGGAAGTGTAGTTTGTCTTGAGGACTCCTGTAATGACTGTGTAATAGATGAAGGAAGGTAACCTCTGCCGAATCAGTTGCCTTTCTTCAGCATCCTCACTGCACAGGAGAATCCTCAAGATGGTTTTGTTCTCCTTGTGTAGGAGAGAGGGGTCAAGTAATTTTTGTTCCCTTTTGGGATGCTGAACACAGTCTGAAATTATTGCTCATGGGATGTCCTCTGTCCCTTTTATAGGACCTGGAGACATGGGGCACAGCTCAGTATAAGCTAGCACTTTATGCCTAACTCTTGGCAGAATGAAGCTGGCTGATTAGTGTTTGTGTGGGTTTTTTTTTAACTGTAGCTCCTGTGACAAACCAGCCAGTGACTCCCAAAGCCCTGACAGCTGGACAGAACAAGCCACATCCGTCCCACATTCCTGGGCATTTCCCTGAGTTTCCAGATCCTCACACTTACATCAAGACACCAGTGAGTGAAAAAAGATTTTTATGCCATCTGGGGTCTGATTGAAGTCAATGACACCAGTAGTGGTGTATAAGTATTTTTACTGCAGTGCTGGTACTTTTTATCCAAAACATTGCTGCTTCTGGCTTAATATATCCCTTGTTGTTTGCGGGTTGCCCTTGCTGCAGGTTGCTGGCTGATTGACATCTGTAGCTCTCTGAAAATCTGTGCATGTTGAAGGTCAATGCTTGCCTGTAGCATCTGCATCCTAGTTGTGTTTTGAACTTCAGATGTCTGCATTGCATCCACTAACGGTGTTCTTTTTTTTTTTTTTTCCTCCCTGCTCCACAGACATACCGGGAGCCAGTATCTGATTATCAAGTCCTACGGGAAAAGGCAGCATCTCAACGGCGCGATGTAGAAAGAGCTCTCACACGTTTCATGGCTAAGACAGGAGAAACGCAGAGTCTCTTCAAAGATGATGTTAGCACATTCCCATGTGAGTTATCTAGGACACTTTGTGCTGTAAATGACAGCTGTCTAACTGAGTATACACTCAGTTAGAGTTCTTGCTACTGCAGGAGGTGAGCACTGAATGATCACACTGTGTTTGCCCTCCTGAGGCACCGGAAGGTTGGGAAATGAGGAATTTTCTATTTTAAATGGGGTGAAAAACAGAATCAAAGCCAAATGGTAGGCTTCCACCCTCATCAAAGGCTCACTTTCTTCTGCTGGCGGAGAAGGCCTTGGCTGATAGGTGCTAAATTCAAGGCTCTTCCCAATCCTGTGTCCACCTCTCTGTAACTTTTGAACAAGTAATTTCTTCTCTCTTACATTTTTGTGGTAGGCAGTGAAGTTTTTCCGCTTTCTTTATCTGCAAAGTGGTGATGAGAATTCCCACCTTCCCAAGGCTCACTGACAGCACAGATGTCAGTGTTATCTTAAGGGGGGGCTAAGTGATGCTTCAGCCTGTGAGATAATTGAACTTCTATTGGAGGTCAGGAAGGATGTTTTGTGTTAGTGTAATGCTGTGTTGGAAAAATAAAGGGGCCTCAGAAAATAGGAAATTAGAGACTGCCAACTTTTAGGGACAGCATATTTAATTTCTGATCCCTGGGAACAGCAGGAAAAGAGTGTGTGTGTTTAAAACCAGAACCAGTAAAAGTGTTTGGTCTCTAAGTAACGGTTTGGCTTCATGCTTCATAATCTCTGACTTGAGGAGTTTTCTCCCAGCTTGCTGACCGTGTCCTTTTCCCTAACCCCAGTGATTGCTGCCAGGCCTTTCACTGTACCCTACCTGACAGCTCTTCTCCCCTCTGAGCTGGAAATGCAGCAAATGGAAGAAACGGATTCATCAGAGCAAGACGACCAGACAGACACTGAGAACCTCCCCCTGCACATGAGCACGGTATGCCCAGCCTGAGAGATCGAGGTCTCTTGGGCCCACTTTCTTAAGCTTATGAAACCTGGTTCTTTGCCTGTCTTTCTTGCAGCTGGGCAGTGGGTGGAAAATGGCAGAGTGGGTTGCATTTTACCGGGTGTAAATGACTAAACATTGTCATGGTTCTTTAACTTTCTGCAGGGTACAATGCAAAATGGGGTTGGATCATGAGCTTTCAGTACAACCTTCATTTCAGTGTTAGGGGAGAGAGAATTGTCCTAGGATCCCACACTGTTCCCGAAGGGGATCTTCTTGCATTAGCAATCCGGAGACCTCACTTTTAATGCAGCTCTTTGTGTGCTGCTGTTTATCTTGGCTGTTGATTATCTGTTTTGCCCATAGGTGTGTGGTTTGAACTTCTAAGCCTTGTTTAGCCTAACTTTGGTTGTTTATGCTTATTTATGCTTTTTAATGTGGCAGGATGATTCAGGACCTGAAAAGGAGAACGCTTCAGTGTTACAGCAGAACACCTCCCTGTCAGGCAGTCGGAACGGGGAAGAAAATGTGATAGACAATCCCTACCTCCGGCCAGTGAAAAAGCCCAAGATCCGCAGAAAGAAGTGAGGTGTAGCCAGCTGGCTGCTCAGAGGAAGAGAAACCCGAGGGGTTCACCTCTGCCGCTGTGGGTGAGAGGCATGGAGCAAGACAGGAGTGGCAATCCAGCTGAGTGGCAGAAGCAGAAGAATGATCTCTCTCTGCCTAGCGAACTACACTCTCATCCTGGTTTGCAATACTCCCTGTTTCCCCTCTGCTCTCCTGCTGACTTGGAACGGTCAATGGTCAGTTGCCTTAAAAGCATTGAAGGCCACCAGGTTACAGATGGGAATTGTCTCGTTTGCTTTGGTTTGTTCTCACTGTCAGCAGGATTTACTCTCTGAAGAGATGGGGGACACGAAGGTTCTTGCTGCTCAGTGCTTCCCAGCAGGCTCTGCAGAATAGAAAGGCATAAGTTGTTTGTGGCTCTCTGGCAGGCTAGAAAAGAAACTTCCGTAATCAACCTTGCCTGGCCTTATAATCTAAGAAGCATGTATTAACAGAGACAGAAAAATCCCAGAGAGGTTTCTTTCTTTGGATTCTTGGCAGGTAAAAGCAAACAGACTTTTCTTTTATAAACGAAAGGCGTCTGATGTGTTGGTAAGAGAGTGAAGTGTAAATACAGAGCTAAGATGGCATTTTATTCTCACTTTTCTGACTGCAGCTGCACTTCTAACTTAAAAGCGCTAAGTGTGGTGTTTACCCTGTACTGCTTTGAGATTATTTTCTAGCAGTATGAATGGCAAGATTTAACAGCTGCTTCAGGCTATTTTTCAGTTCTATTGTTAGTTTCAACACAGCACAACTCCTTTGAGAGTTCACACCTTCACCAGCTGTTTTGAAAGATGCTGTGCTGAAAAACTTGGAATATGGAATAAAGCTGTATTGATTGCAGTCCACAAGGCCATGCTATTGATCGCAGTTTTTTATGTTGTCCATTCTCAAATATGAGCTTTTATCAACAGAAGCTGCGCTTTTTCCTCCTTTATTTCCCCAGAGCAGGAGACTTTATTTCAGCAGTGAAAATAACTGGTGATGGGTGTATTGGAATTGTTAGCTGGTTCTGGAGGGCTTTGCTTTAATTTTCATTCAGCCTTTACTTAGGCAAAATATGGGTTAAATTTCTTTGACAAAAGACTCCTGTAGTTTGGTCCAGTCTCCCAAGCGTCTCTTCTGGATGAAAATGTGGTGCTGGGTGAGGCAGCAAAGACTGCCTGCTACAGACTGCCAGGCAGGTCATGGTTTCCTAGAGTAGCAGCTGAATGCAAGAAGTCTGTTGCAGTTACCAGGGAGATCAGCGTTATGTGTGTACCTGTTCACCTCTCTGTTTAGTTAAGGCATCCTCCCAGGCCTCCCTCTTCCCCTGTCACTGAGGGATAAGGAAGGTATAAAGGAGGAATTGTGTCAGTGAGAACAGAGACATTCCCGCCAATCAATCTGAAATTACATCTCTAGCAAAAAAGTCCTGCATGTGCCATTGTCACTTGCTGGTGCCTTGGTTGTACAGAATAACAAATGTACAGAGACATTGTGTATGTATGTATATATAAAAATTTATACCTTTTTTTACTTGGATTAAGCATTTTTCATAATGAGAAAATCCCTCGCTGGGTAGGGGAAAAATGTAGAATGAAAATAGTAATTTTTATGTTCATAATAAAAGAAATTTTATCTCCTACAAGCAAAGCTGGCTGAGTCCTTAAAGTTTCAGGAGTGGAAAAGCACCTGAATGGCACCTGGGTGTGTTTTCAGTGGGGTCTACAAGTGGGAGGAAGTCTTGTCCTTCCCTCTGCATCTCTTCCTTTCTCCACAGCAACACATGATAGCTGAGAAGGTTGGAAATTTTCAAAAAATCTTTGATTCATTAGAAGTAAGTTCAGTGAGGACAAAGTGCCTTTGAAATACCGTCAGTTTTGCAACAGGTTTAGTAGGTTTCTCCAGTCACAGGTGGAACGTGGTTGAGAAGGACTGCAGAATCATAGGTGCTGCTTACTTTCTTTTACGTCTTCTCTTACACATGTATTTTTCTTCTGATTAAAAAACCAAGACAGATGGAGGTGAAGTATGCAGTATCAGCCATGAATACAAAGGTGAAACCTTAAACAGCAATAAACCTCAGGTCTTAGGACAGTACAATTTCCAGTGAGTCGTACCCCCTCCTTCAAAAGGTTGCAGCAAAAGGGACAACTGCAAATTGGCAAGTACATCCCTTTTTGACAGCTGCAACTACAAAGCAGCCTCTTGTGGTTGGGAGGGAAGGGGCCAATGTGCCTCAAAAAGACAGGTCGCGAGCAGCTGTTGTCATGTGTATGTGAGAGCACTCAAAGACCGAAAGTGGGAAATGGGAAGAATACATTTTTTATAGCTGAAATTGGGCTGCAGGTGAAATTTGCTACTGAAACAGCTAAACAGACCCAGAAAATTTGAAAACCTGCATTGTGACTGGTAGTTACACTGAGAATGAATGTTTCCTGCTCTTAGTTTTCCCCTGAGATTGAATCAAGCTTGTGATCAGACAGATTAAGTCTGTGTGTGAAGGTTTGTAAACATTTATAGAAATCCCTAGGGTCTGAGTTTTACATTACAGAAACAACTGATGATGAACACCAGCACCTTTCTGTTTCAGACTAAATTTATTTTCGTGGCCAGATTAATTAGCAGCATGTTGCTTGCTTCGTGCTCGAGAATATCTTCCTCATGTCAGCAGGGAAAAAGCTAGTAACGCAAACGTACGTCTTGCAGGCCATCTGCTCTAACCTGTCCCAGCACAGCCTCTTTCCCGAGGATGTTTGCTGTGTGTTACTTTAATATAGTTGTTGGCTGTGCACAAAGCCATTATACTCTTTCTGAACATACCTGAGGGCAGTGCAGTACCGGTATGTACGCCCCCATGTTTCTCAGCTCTCCTCAGGCTGTGAGTGAAGCCCTGGGCCCGGCCTGAAGCATCTGCTGGAGATGAGGAGATGGTGATGAGGAGGCTGGGGAAGGCAGGTGGTGGCTGAAGGGAAGATGGTGGTATTCGCTCCCTGGGCTGAGGAGATGGGGCAGCAGCCGAGACACCTTCTAGCCGTGTTAATTTGGCCCCTCTCCGGTGCCAGGGAGGACTGGATTTGGGGGGGGAAAAAGCCCCCTGTGGCAAGGGAAGCCATGCTGGGGAGGATGGCAAGGTGAGGTGTTTCCATGGCAACCCAAAGAAAATGGCCGCCAGCCCCACCTTGGCCAAGGGGTGCTGTGCGCCAGACCCAGCGGCACCCAAACACCCACAGAGGCAGTAGACACATTGTGTGATACCAGGTAAGCACAATTAGTGGCAAGAGATCCCTCTTTTTGAAATGGTTTTATTTGGAGAGGCTGGGTAGTACAGATGAAGGTCTCCACAAGTGGCCGGGAAGCGGAGGCGAGGCCTGAGCTGTCCCGCTGGAAGGGGAGGACGTGTGGCGGCAGCCCTGGCTCCTCAGCTGTAATATAAACTCAGGTAGGCCACTCGGTCCCGGTGTTTCCTGAATTCTCTGTCTATGGTCAGCTAAAAGACAACTACTATCCGTTAGATATTAGCAATGACAATTGCTTCAAAAAAGTGCAGGAAGATGCGAGATGGTGTCGAGAACCTTAACCTATGTTTTAAATCAGGTTTTCTTTTCAGCAGAGCTACATGGGGAAGACTGTGCCCTGGTTCTCTCACTTTGTGGATGGAAACTTCCAGAGCAAATTTCTTAATAGAAGTGGTTTTTTTGAAGGACTCTGTTTTTGCAAAACAGCATTTTCTGATAGAAAATCACTTTGTTTCTTGTGCCTAGAAAGCCACATACCCAGCAGGCCAGTGAGGAAAGGATGACAAAACTTAGTGCAAATGCAGTGAAGTAATCATCCTTTGTCAGAAGCATTGAGCCAGGAATAACAACCCCTTATCCCTGTCCTTACCTTCTGTACCTCCATTTTTAGCATCCTCTTTGCTGGCATTGGCACTAAAGACCAGTCTGGAGAGCCAAACTTCATCGGCCAAGTGATTTTTTTGTGTAATTGCTTGTCTGCTTTGTAAGTTCCAGGTCTAAGGAAAAAAGGCACAAAATACCTCATTTCTGGAGCTGGCGTATGATGTTTGTAATACCAGAACTTACTAGCCCTACCTTGATCCATGGGACAAATGCATATTGTGGTATTCTAGTCATCATGCTAAGTTAAAGACTAAAGCAGGGGAGCTTTCTGAAGATAAAAAAGCATTACCGGGAACTCGCTTACCTATCTCCCATTTGTGTCTTAGTACTTCTCTCTGCTAGTACTCCTGCTTATTATTAAAAGTGTAAGAAAATGAGTTGCATTACCCAGGGAAAAATTCTTTATCTGAAGGCTTATCTGGAAATCGTGGTGTCTTAATGGAAAATGGAGCATAGGCAGGCTGGCATTTTCTCTCTTTCATCCAGAATGACTGGTACGTTGCTGGGCTGGGAGTCACAGTCTGCAAGAGATAAAATTTCTGTATGGAAGATTTTGTTCTGCAAACCATTCCTACATGCTCTAATCAGCAACCAGCTGGGCATTACAGACCTGCTGTTTAATGCATGCTTTGGCTACTCAGTGTAAAAATATCAGAACAAGTCAATTATGCACTCCCTACTCCTTACTCAATGTGTCCTCTGATGTCTCTCCTAATATATTGTTATTCTAGAGAAGCTGGGCCAGAAAACATAGCATGTTTGTTCAGGTAGTATAGCTGAGCTCCCTCCCTGATTTTGCCTCAGTACGTACATCTACATGTGTGTATATGTGATACAAAGGAATGTGTATATACAAATGCATGTGTTGATCTTGCCAGAGCTCATATGATCCATCATCGGTCTCTAGGCTCAACACCTCCCACTAGACTATGTGTAAGGAGATCTGTAGCTACCGTATATATTAAGTTGGAGGCAGCCTCAGCAAATATGATTGAAACTGATAGTCTGTATTGGGAACAGCCTACATATTCTTGCAAAGCTGCAGCTCTGCCACTTTGAAGCATGCTTTTCTTACCTGTGGCTCTGGTATGAAACGCTGGGCTGTTCTTGCTCCTATCACATAGCCTTTCTTGCTCAGTGGTTTGTTTTCCAAAGAGTATCTGAGGCTGCTTCTCTGTGATCCAAAAGCAGAAGTGTCTTACTGACATTTTTAAGAGACCACTTGCATTAAAGGAAGGGCAGAAGTACATGAGCAGCAGACATTACTCCTTTTAATTCCTCTAATTTCTCACGTAGAGCGCTAGGGCAGCTGGAGCTTTGAGTACTGGTACGTTTGGAAGGGGGGAGAGTTTCTTTTTCCAGGTGTATCTGGAGACCTTGTCCAATGGGTTGCAGGGCAGGTGTGGGGGACTCCACCACAGGTGTGGCGGGCCATGGTCCTATTGCTCCTGTACTGTGTGTCTTCTGTGAAGGAAAAACTCTGAGCATGAAAACTGAACAACTTACCTCTTGACTCAGGTAACGGCCTGGCCCGAGCAAAGGGTCTCCCCTGATAGCTATCAGCTGGATTCCCAGCCTGTCTGGGGCATGGTGGAGAGGGAACATTTTCCGCTCTTGACATGACCCAAATGAGATCCGCTTCTGCACATCTGTGAGACCAGGAGAGGAAAATGCCACCAGTGGAGATGACCACTTGCTGCTTTTCTTCCTTCTTAAGTGTCTGCTGCTCTCTGCCTGAAGCCAACCATCCTCTTATCTCCCAGATGGGAATTTCTCCTGACCCTGGGTATTTGCGAGGGGTCTGCCCTTTGGATGCCTGTTCCCTCCTGCCACAAAGGCTTCTTTTTCCCCAGCCTGAGCAAAAAGCAGCCTAGCCCCAGTTGCGGGGAAGATTGTTGGGAAAGCCTGATGCCACCAGGGAGCTGTGTAAGAAGGAAAGCCCTTGTGCCCACAGCCCCCCTCGGGTGCATGCACCTTTCACAGCTCACCTCTCAGCTCCCACTCTGCTGCCATGCTGCCCTGCCAGACCGAACGCTGTCTGTGTACTCCAGTTGCTATAGACACAGAGCAGGGGGTGCTGGAGGGAATGCTGGGGATGACAGCGCCTGAAGGGTTCGAGGCAAAGAGTAGTAGTAATAACGTCTCTGTGGATTGCGCTATGCTGGCTCCTACTCTGAGAAGCTGCTGTTTTCATGCTGTAAGTCAGTAGGGGAGAGGTCTCGGGGGAAGCAACCTACAGGTTGTGCTGTCAGGACCCTTCTCTGTGATCTCCCTTGTGACGCAGCCTGATATGTCCTGTTGTCTGCTCTCTTTTTCCCCGTACCTGGCTGTCCTGGTAGGGCAGCAAGAAACCCCTGGAAAATGTCATACTGGAATTGAGTCCAGCTTGTGGATTCAGGCCCTTCCCTGAGCACATGTGTGAGTATCATGAGAGAATTGGGGAGCATCAAAATATTAAGGGTGAGATGAGTTGAAACTGAGGATTGTTGGTTTTGCAGAACACTTTATTTAATCATTCTTATTCTGTACAATTAGATCAGAGAGGTCTGTTCACTGTAATAGGATTGGTATCTTCATGGCCAGTTGCAGCAGGAGCAGCTGGTATCAAAGATGAGACTGTCATCACAGCTCTGCACAGAGGTTTTGCCATTAATGCAGTTGTAGAAGATGCTCTTGTTGGTTGGCTCTACATAGATGCCATTGGCCTTGCCAGCACAGAAGTCACTAACACCAGAGCCCCCGCTCCCACTTCCAATTCCACCTGTAGTACAAGGAGCTTCAGTGACTAGAGGACTGGGCTGAGGTGGAGGTACACACTCTGCAATAAAAGCACAAAGGGGCTTATTTTGTGTTGACAGTCTCTCAGCCCTCCCCTCCCTTCATAGGGCCTTTAGTGGTGGGGTCAGCTATTTAAGTGTGTTACCCCAAAGTCTGGCCTAGTTCACACCAGGCCTTTGAAGCATCTGGACCCAGGTACAAGTTACAATCTCCCTCTTTTATCCCAGGGGATATAGAGTGAAGGGATCTTTCCATGGCAATTTCTAGTTGTGGCTTCCACAGAAAATCTTTATCCACCAAGGCTCCAGAGAT
Source organism: Astur gentilis (assembly GCF_929443795.1). Classification (NCBI taxonomy): domain Eukaryota; kingdom Metazoa; phylum Chordata; class Aves; order Accipitriformes; family Accipitridae; genus Astur; species Astur gentilis. The sequence goes on along the minus strand of NC_064908.1, from coordinate 4,246,542 downwards.
AAAGGTTCGCAGGTCTCTAAAGCCCTGCATCAGCAGTGAGGTAGGGAGTCACCTTCAAGAAGCACACGCTACTCAAGCTACTCACTGCCCTTTTGGAGACCAAGACCCTTCTTCAGACTGGTGATCAGGGGATATTTGCCTTCTTTGCAGAAAGTGCCAGTGAAGTCATCCAGATCAAGGGCCCAACCATAGCACCTCCAAAATTGTTCTTCTTCAGTCAACCCGTCCAGTGCCAGGGCGGAAAGCCCAATTAGTCCCAGGACGTGCTACTGCAGAAGGCCTCCTGCCTTATTATTAGCACAGCCACACATCCGACCGTACCTTGATGTTGGAGCTCTTGATGTTGTCATAGCAAACCCATTCGTTGTCCTTGTAGGCACAGGGCACATCCTGGGGGCCATCCCAGGCCTGGGTGGCTCCAGAGTCCAGAACATTTGCAGATCTAAGGAAAAAAGGGCACAGAGGGAGAAGTTAGCAAGTGTCCTGCAAAAAAGGGCATTTGGAATATTACATGGGTTAAAAATTCCTTTCTGGGAAGTCTGAGGAGTGTTTGTGTTGTTCTTGGTAGGTTAGGTGTGAGGGAACACCTACACCTTGTAGTAAGCCAAAACCCCAGCCTGCTTAGTGTAAGGTCCAGCTGGCCCAGGTCCTGATGTAGGTGCCCCAATAGCAGTGTCAGATGGGTTTTGGAGCAGAGAACAGATGCTGAATAATGAGGCAGGACCTGAGAGGGCACATTGTGGTTCTTCAGGCTGTTGAAGGATTTGTAAAGGGTCTCGTTGTTCCATTCGTAAGTTGTGATCTCACTGTTAGACATCCCAGCAAAGGCATATAGCAGGTGAGTGCACAGGCATGGGTCAATGTTGTCTGGCATGAAACTTCTCAGGCCAGGTCTATATTGGGCCCAGCTGGTGAAGTAACATGACAGCACAGACGCAGTGCCTGCACAGAAATAGAGGAGATGTGGTCAGAAGAGAAAAGAGCATAGAGGACATATCTCTGAAATGCAGAAGGACCAGGTACCTAGCTGCATGAGGCCATGCTACTTCTATAACCATCCTTCAAGTCACACAGGAAAGAGGACAGCGCCCTGGGCTGCACTTAGGAGTTAGCAACTGCATGGGGCGGATCTAATAAAAAATTATTGGGCTGTGTTTCCTTGCAGGGTAAAGAGTTAAGAGATAGTGAAGTAGGGTTGGTTATCCCTCTCAGAACTGGCTCTCCAAGGATAATAATGGATTTCTTTCCTTCCTACTTTGTTTCAGTAGATGAGTTGGTCTAGGAGCCTCTTGCACCCTTAAACTCATTAATCAGGTGGGTCTCTTGCCCAAACTCAGTCTTTCTCCTTTGCTGCCAAGTGAGGAAGAACAGAGGCAGAAGGGATCTCTGGTGAAGTGCCTGGAAGGTGGAAGGCTCTTTGCATATTTGCTGTGCTGCCTGTTTGACCTGCCTTTGAAAGCTTCTGCAAAGACTGAGCTAGTGGCTGTGCTCATGCTTCATTCAAGCTGAGCAGGAAGGGGCTGCTAAGAGGAAGCTTGTGTGAAAGAAAGGAGCATATTTGCACTTTAGATTGAGCATTCTATGCTTCATCAAGCTTTTGACTTCAGAGACACCATTGCTGTGTGCCTGCCTGCCTCTTCTTCCTCCCCCGTGGCTTGTAAAAGAGTTCACAAGTAAGTCTGTTCCAGTTGCCTGCATGTGCCATAACTGAGAAAGGTTTGGTAGAGTTGGTTTTGGGGTAGAAAGCACATACCCATCTAGGCGTTCAGGAGGAGGACCAGACCTTTAAAGAAAAAAGTGTGGGATTAGTGTTAGAACTGAGAAATAAGGTAATGCCTGAACCGGCAGAAACTGTCTGGTACATATCCTGTAATGCAGACAATAAAATTGGTTCTATCAGTGGGCCTATTTTTGCTCCTCTTCATGAGGATCTGTCTGAATCCAACATAACCTGTCTCCCAGGTCACAATTCATTCTGATTGAAGGGGACACACAAAGGAGCTCATGGTCATTAAGGACGCAATGTTCTGCTGCTGCTTTCAGCCAGGGTTAGGCAACAGGTGATCTTGGTGCATATAAGCATGGCTGAAATAGCAGAAGCCTTTTGGAATATACTCTGCTATGGAGACAGTAATAGCCTTTCTATCAGAATGAGCAGTTTTCCTCCTCAGAGCATCACTTTCTTGGTCCAAGATAATTTTTTAATTTAATAAACAATTAAATCAGGAATTTGCATATCTAAAGAAAAAGAAATCAACTCTGAAATTAGTGCAAAATATAAACATCCCCAAAGAAACTGCCATATATTTTCCTTTGACAGAATAAAGTGTGCTGCATTTTTAATCCCCCAAAGTCTCCTGTATAGCCACCCAGTATAACAGTGAAAGAGCCACAAATACTTAAAAAGGTAGAGAACTAAGTTTTGAAGCAGCACTTAGCGGTAAGCAAAGTGAGCTTGGCCATCTTTGACCAGGACTGATCTGGTGCAGACCATCTCCCACTTTTATACGCTTCTCTCATTTCATGCCAGTCTTGTATCAACAAAGATGGACAAACATTATGAAATTTGGTAAAGATCAGTATCACAAAAAAATGATACCAGTAAAATAGGTCTAAACACTCCAGCTGGAGGCACCACTATTATCAGTCTGTGGCATGTCATGGTGCTGCAAGAGTAGATGAAGAACAAGATTAAGTGGCTTTTATTCTTAGAAATTTTGTTTACAGCAACAGGCTTTGTGTCAACAGTGGCAATTACGCAGTGACAGATGGCTGGTGTTCAATCTTGCGTTGTCAGTGTGTCTGCCCAGAGATGGTAGGCACTGCCAAACCATAGGTGGTTTATACGGGTTTTGTCTCCTTGGCTGGGGCAGTCAGCAAGACAGGACTGAGTAGGACTTAGGCTCATAGCAGTGGGCTTTTTGGGGAACACAGGAATCGGGCTCACTTGCTGTAGGCAAACTGTCTGTCAGGATCCAGGGGGCTTTGTGATCTGAGCTCTCTCTTGCCCACACCATCTGAGTTGTTGTCACTTCATGGAAGGGGAGAGAATTTCCTGGTGTCCCATCAGGAAAGGAAAACCAACTCAGCTTCTGCCAAATCATTCTCCCACTTGTGAAAATAATTTTCTTCAGGGGCAAGCATTATTTCTTGGAGGTCAAGCTCTACAAGAGAGAGCCCAGGGACAGAGCATCATGCAGGTTGCATTTCCTCCTGCACTTACTGCCTCCTCTTTTTGATCAGCTGTTTCCCACACTGAGAGACCTCTGTGTTGCCAAGCATTCATGTCTTGCCTTAGCTTTCTGTGATGATGCATAGCGAGAAATTACCCCAATCTCTTTTATTCTGTATGAGTTTGTCTCATTTTGTTGTTTTCAGGATGCAATGTCTTATAAGCATATCTGAATGGAATTTTTTAAAAGGCAGTTAGAGGTGCTGAAAATGACGTTTTTAACTCAGAAGATTCTGTCTGCACACTCAGGGCTACTGCAAATGGTGGAATAAGACACAGTGGGCACATGGCCAGTTGCTCTTCACTGAGTTGTTCTTTAATACCTGTTAAGATGATGTGAAGGTGGATTTCTAGTAGGTCTCCCAGATTTGGTTGAATGGGAGCATGTAAAATGCCCTCAAAGTTGCCCATGTCACATGCTGGCACTGAAGCCACTGACCTGCCATTAAAGTTCATTAGACTTCTAGATTCTGTGTATGGAGTGGATGAAATACGATGAATGATGAAAGAGGTTTGTCAGAGTCAGTGATGGCGCTTGCACAGCCTTGCACTCATCTCCTGTTAGATGTGTCTGACAACTGACTCTCAGCAAACTCTCTAAAAACTGCTGTTTCCCCCAAAGACCTTAGCCATCCTGGCCTTGCTAACCTCAGTGGACATGAGCCATTGCTTTACAGAGGTTGTTTTGTTCTTCTTGCCATTGCTATGGAGGTTAGGCAGGTCACTGTGGAAGGCTAAACTGGGGAGAAATGTAAAGGTCAATGCAATGGCACTGTGTATTTTGGAGTGCCCTATCCTAACCCTTATGTGGATGTAGAGGTACAGGTATTGGTCTCCTGGTACAGGGTGATTGGAGCTGAGAGCCAATACAGGCATTTGTGCTGATTGCAGCATTACAAGAGCAAAGGTTCATGTTAGCAATGCAGAGACATATATTAGGTAGATGGGCCCTTGGCTAGGTATATGCAAGATCCGGCCTTGGATTTCCATGTGAAGCAAGGCTGCTTCTTATCACATTGGCAATGCAAAGATACTGTTGAGCTAGTATAAATGTATTCTGGATTTATTTTTTGGATGTGAGAAGCTATGTGATTTTCTCCATAAAAACCTGGGGAGAGCTATGCCTGTTTTGGGCTGTTGATCTGATGTTCCTCATTGCAGGCAGACGCCTTATTACAGCCAAGGAGACAATCTGTTGCCAGTATGTTTTTTCTTAGTATGACGTGGTATTCTTGGAAATTCCTTTGGAATTTTCCTATGGGAATTTACCCCAGATATGTCTGCCTATATATATATATATATGTATAGCCTATGTTGGGAGCAGCAGGGAGAAGCAATATTTCTTGGAGTAATATAGATTACTATAGGAGCAAGTATGGACATTGCAATTTTCTATGTTTGCAGACTTTTTTCTCTTTAATGGTCATTACTTTTCTAGCTCTGGAGCCTTTTTCTCTCATCTCTTTTCACAAATTGTTAATACGAACAGTACGAAGCTATTCAGAATTGTGGGAAGTCGTTGAAGCTAGTTTGCTGAAAGTTTCTGAGGACGAAAGGGGTAATGTTTGGAGGGAAGACAGAGAAGTAACCTCTTTCTGCCAGCTTGCTAAATTTTTCCTTCATCTCTTGGGAGAGTCATTTCATCCTGTGCTTAAATTCTCTTTAATGGGCTGGAAAAAAACAGCTGTGCATGATGGGAATCACAATGATTAACTTTTTTAGTGTGAAGCACTTCAAGGGTGTTAAATATGATATGGCACTATGGTAAAACATGATAAACTCTTTCTTTCAAACCTATGCTCTATACTTGGTTGGGTAGTGCTTTCTGATATGCTCCAAGAGGTCTGTATGGGAACCTCATTTCCTTATGAGCTAGAAGGGTTGAATCTCCTGAGAAATCAGCATGCTCTCTCTCACTTAGCATGCAGTACAGCCTTGTTTGATAATAGCAGCATTAATTTTCATCTCTTTCATTTTTACCAGCTAGCCTCATAAAAAACTCTCACTCCCAAAGCATCATCTAATTCCATGAATTAAACGAAGGAAGAAATTGAGTTAAAGGAAGAAGTTTCCCTGCACATGCAGCTTCTCGATTTGCAATTAAGTGCACCTTGAAAGCATTTCAGGAGGCAAAAAAAGGCAAAAAAAAAAGTATTAGCATGTAGTTTTAACTAAGGAGATCATCTTCCTCCTGCTTTACAAGAATCTTGTAGTCAGTGGCTGGGTACTATCAGCAATTAAAATATCCAACAGTAGGTGTCAATGTTGCTTGCTCTTCCCAACCGTGCAGCTGGAGCACTTTTCTAAGTCTTCTGATAACATTTCAAGAAGAAATGTGCTTGCAGGCCAGAAAGATTAGTTGCTGCTCCTCTTCGTTTAATCACAAATAGAGATCTGAGATTAACAGGTCATTTTTGCACTTTCAAATAGAAATGGAATGCTTCACTCTTGCTATACAAACATAACCAGGATAAAGGATAAACTTTGTTCAGTTCATTTCTCCAGAGCTGTATAACCTACATAAGACATGACTATCCTAGAGTGAAAGAGGAGCTGTTAAAGACATCTGTCAAAAAACTAGCCTAACCTTGCAACATGTCAGGATTCCTATTAAGACATTAGTCATTTTGTTGATATGCCCAGGAATTGCATCCCCTATGGAAGAGCATCCCAGTGCCTTGGCAGGGTACTGATAAATCTATATTTTTGGCTATCTCAAATGTTTAAGTCACCTGCTTATATTTCTAACAAAGAATTTAGGCTCAGTTTCTGTCTCTTCCACCTTTCCTTACCAGCATACTGCAGGGGAAAATGGGCTTGAGTAGTTAGTTTAAAGATAGAAACTTTATTTCGCTGGGTCCATGTTATGTGTGTGCAGTCTCTGCAATATGCCTAGTTTTATTCAAGTGGCTTTGAGTGAGGCAGGCCTAAATTGTGTGTGGCCTTGGCATATGTCCCTTATTAATCTGCTAGGGAAAGGAGATTTCGAGCCACCTCTGATGTGTTTATGGTTTCCAAACCTTTCTTTTCTATTGGGCACTTTTTTGCTGTGGAGAAAACCCTGTTTTTCACACTAGCAAAACATGAGACAAAGCAGTCACACCAGATTATTCACTCCAACGATAAATGTTACATCCTGACAGCAGTTCAGCAGGTTCTTCTAACAACTGCCTGGTTTTGCTGAAAGCTCTATATACTTGATAAGCATTTTATCATGAAGATCAGAGCAATCTTATCTAATCTTATCCTTCCTGGCAAACTACATCTAAATGCAGCCATCTCCATCCTAGATGAAGTAAGCAGCTTCAGACTCCTACCCAATGCTTGATCCTTTTGGAGTTCAGCTCACGCTCCAGGGCCTGTAAAAGAGAATGTACTTCTGATGCCATCACACGTCAATGGCCTATACCATGGCCCTGCCTAAACTGTGCTGTGTCAAATATCAAACTTTTGGGAGCAGCAAAAGCAAGCAGAACAAAATCAACAATCCCTTTGTACATAAATGCCTGCAGCAAGAAGTAACCCTTTATTTTCACTTCGCTAAAAGTGAGAAAGCTTTTCTGCCATGATCAGGACAGCTTGACTCAATGGTGGTTTTATTTCTTACAAGGTCTTAGCTTTTACCTTGCCATCTTGGCAAAAATTTACCTGCTTGACTTGGTTTAAAATCTAAGGGAGGAATATCAACAAACCACTGACTGCTACTTTGAGTTGTGTTGCTTCCAGTGACCTGTCTGGGAGGTGCTGGGAGATAACCAGTTCTCCTCCTCTTGCTTTGGTTTCTGCTTTAGACAGAGGAATGGTGGAGTTTCTTCCTTTCAAAAGCGGGTGAAAGGTATCAGGAGTCTGGTTATCCTGGACCTAAGGGAATAACTGGGAACATCTTTATCTCAGTGTTAATGTTCTACATATCCAGAGGTTGGAGTTGAGTTGGAGGCGGGGGAAGGAATAGACTCTGCAAGCTGAATCTCAATTAGAGATGCATGAAGCATGTTAAGAGAGGCCTATCGGGGTCTCCTATCAAGAGCTTTGTTGATATTGCTGGTCTCTCAGTACCCTAACAGCTTTTAATAGCTGAGCTCTATTTGGGGGCTGCTGATCTTCTTGGAAAACTGTCCCACTCTCTGCAGGGGTCTGACAAAGAATTAAGAAAATATGGCCACAGTGTCAGTGGCCAAACATGTGAAAATCTGTCTCTACATCCAGTTGGGTATGTATACACTTGCTTAAGTTACTGCCCCTATAATCCAATGCCTGTAAATGGAGTCCCGAAAAAGGATCTCTCCCATCTCCAAGTCATGTAACCCTTAGACGTGTCCTTCACTGTGCAGCACCCAGAGCTGATGGTGGCTGGTGTAATAGTATCTGCGCAAAGAGGAGGTAGCTGGAACGCCTGTGGGCCTGGCATCTGCTCAGCTGCCTGACTGAGAGCTTTGAGAGTGATTTGGGAGCTGTCCTGGTCCGAATCCCTTTCTGTTCTTCTAAGCAGATCATCTGGTACAGCTGAAATACTCGTGTTACTGCTGCCATGAGAACCATCCTGTGGGAAGCCCAGGCTGAAGAGCCAGCACCGCTACCTGCAGTGTAACACGGTCTATCCAGGAGCGCAGGATGCACAGGAAATGTCTGGCATCTGTTCTTGTTCAGATTCATGGCAAGAAGTTAGGATCTTTAAAGCTCCTCAGATACCCTCCTCCAAAAGATAATTACACCATGTAGGTCTTGGGCGAGGACTTCGCACAGACGGGCGTTAAGGGCACTTTGCCTATACAGGACAGCCAGGACAGACTCATATCTCTTTGATTCTTATGACACCAGTTCATTTGTTTCAAGGTCTCTATTTTTAAGCCTGCTTTCTGCAGTACTCACTCCTTGTTACAAAGGCTGGATCTGTTCTGCTTCACACCATCTTCCTCTGGCATTTGATTTCCCTTCTCTCCACAGCTCATTGAGTGGAACTAAAGAACTGCTGATTTTCAGATACCAACCATTCCCTGCCTCCCAGGGGAAATTCTTGCCTTCTGCATGTACATTCCCAGAAATATCATCTCTGACTCACTCTGATTACAAAATGCTGCAGCCATTTCCCCAGCTACTTCTACAGAGTGTCATCATTTATTCACCTTTTGTCCCCAGGTATAGTTTATAAGGACTTAGAAGAGTTCTTTTCATGAGGAATTTGATGCAGTACTGTAATCACCCATTGCATATTCTTTCCTTACAGCACATCTTTCATCTTTCCTTATTCTCTGTTGGCACTAAACTGCTATAATTAGGCGCTGTAAACAAATCTCAAGCTTCTCTGATGTTGTGAAACACTCAAACTTGATTTCTGACCATCCTGTTCCTCAAATAAACCTTGACTCTGCACTGCAGGCATCCTACTAGCATTCCCGGGTGATCAGGATTGAGGCAATGCGTTCACCAGCTCTCTGTGGTGGTGGTGAATCCCAGTTAACAGGGTGCTCTCTGTGCCTAGGAACAGGCTGCAGATCCTTCCACCTATCCTTGTATCCAAGCATTAGTTGCAAGAATTATTTCCTGGTCTGTCAGCAAGTAAGAACAGGCCTTCGGAAGAGGGCATGTGTGCATAGAATACAGATTCACAAATTACTCGCTTGCACATAAATATCTGTGCCCAAATGCAGGTGTGTGCAGGTGAGCAAAACGTACTGCAAAAAGGTTATATATGCATGAGGGAACATGCACATGGGTGTTATTTTAGCTAAGGAAATATCACATGAAGAATGCTTTGTTTCAGCTGCTCTAGATATTTCTTTCCTTTCTCTATTTTTATGCACCTTATGTCACATGCAAATTTTTTATAGTCTGATCTTCTAAAAATTGGATTTATTAAAGCATATAATCTTCAAAAATCCACTTAAGATTGAAAATGCATATTAGAGGCTAAACTATTATAATCTATTATTTAGAAAAATATCAGCACCAAGCATGCAGATCTTGAACTTCTTACAGTCAGGATTCAAAGTGGCAGGTTCAGTCAGGCTGCTCGCTGTAACATGACCTGTTTTTCCCATCCATTTTACCCCGACAATCCCCATTATCTCTGAGGAAAGAACCAGATGCCCTGGATTGCGAGCTGAGACTAGCTGAGAGTATTGGGTGGTGATCCATCACTGAACGCTGCAGCCAGGCACTGAGTATGGCCATCATCTTGCATTTGCATCCAGTGTTCATGGGGTCTAATCGTTTCCAGTGACTTACAGTAGGGCTACAGGAACTTCCTTTTGGGCTTGTCCTTTTTCCTCTGAACCCTTCAGAGGAGGCTCTGCCCCTGCAACAGTATCCCAGCTCATCTAATTACTTACTAAGCTCTTTTTCTGGTTAGCCGACATCTGCCCATTTCCAATTAATTCTTGCTCACAAGCTCAATAACCCGAGCCATCTGTATAGGTAAGGGAGATAAGCTTCCCATTAAACATTTACAGGACATAACAAGAGAGTATTGAAGCAACTGTTGCTGAGACAACCCAGGCGGGTGTCTGCGTGCAGGGGGAGTAGCTGACCCTGCACCTCTAACTGCCACGCTGTAATCAAATGAGAAAAATACATGGGTCTAAAAATGTATGTGGACTGTAGTGCACCCCTAAAAGTGTACACACTCCTCTCACTTAAATCTATGAATGTTTCTGCTACATTAGCATGATAAAGGCTTTTAAAATAGTTCAGTAGCATTTTGGGCCCTAGAAGTTCTAGCAACCAAAGAGCCTTTAAATAAAACATTTACTACTTAAGCAGCAGTTCTAGATGCCCTTTAACCTCAGATGCTTAAAATAGCTCAGAAGTCAGCCTGACCTCCCTGTTCAGCTTTTCTGAACAGGGTGAAATGTGTCCTTAATTCTAGGCAGAGACATTATCTTTGTCCCCACGCCTCATCAGTTACTGTCCTTATTTTGAAAGAACAGTTTTATTTCAAAATCTTGCTAGGATGGGAGCAACCTCTTGCAGAGCACCTTTGTCCTTTTTCCCGTTCAAGGTTTCCATCTCTGGGGCAGCACAGAGAACAAGATCCTTTGCCAATATATCCCATTCCCTCAACAGCAATTAGAGCCAACAGAGGGGTAAAGTCTTGCCTAAAAGCCTTTATGAAAACTAAGGAGTCTCAGGAATGAAGCCAGGGCATTGACATGTATGTCTCAAGATCCGGGGTGAGATAATCGCTTTTAAGGGTGTAAAGAGTTTAAGGGGCCGCAAAAGGGGAGACGGTGACTCCTCTGCTCCCTCAGTACCAAGGCAAAGCACAAGCAACCGGGGCAGAAATCTGCTGAGCTGTGAGCGAACTTCTCCAAGGCTCAGGGCACCAGAGGGGCCTCAGGGGACCAGAGGGGACCTCGGTGGCACAAGCACAGTGCTGGCCCCTTCCCGGTAATTCCCGCCCGGAGCCACGGGGGCGGCACCACCAGCCCCAGTGCCCCTGGGTAGCCCCCGGCCTCCCCCCCGCCCCCCGCCCTGCGCCCCCGCTGGGCCTGCAATTGGATCCGTGCTCTGCAAAGTGATCCTTGCTGCCAGCTGGCCTCACGCAAAATCGAGGGCATGAACATCCAGGGCGTGCACATCCAGGGCAGGCACATTGAGGGCATGAATATCGAGGATGTACATAAATCGAGGGTGTACACATCGAGGGTGTACACACATCGAGGGTATACACATCGAGGGCATGCACATGTGGTCTTAAGCCTGGGTCTGACCTGGCAGCGCAGGTACCTTGCTGGCTGGCAAGTTGCTGCTTGTATGAAGTTAATTTGGTGCTAGCTCGGGAGAGAGGGATGGCCAGCTCTCCACCTCCAGGTGGGGTCTGAGATGCTGGTGTAGTAAACTCACAGGCCTAAACCAGCACCCTTGACAAAGCACCTACTTCTGTTAGCTAATGGCTACAGGAGCGTCCTCTCCCCAGACCAGTCAAGATCTCTCCAATCATACATTTGTGTTAGTAACTTTTTCCCTCTGATGGAGTAGGCTGTCAGCCTGATATTATCTCACTGCTCGGAGCTTGAGCTTCAATTGCAAGGTGATGTGGCTGAGCTGCTAGCTTTGCTGTGCAAAGCTGCCTACTTTGTGCCGGTGCTCTGCTGTTTGGAGTGTGGTGCTGAGAAGCAGAGATCTGGTGTGGTTTGTAGTGTTGTTTTCATCAGGTCATGGGAGAATCTGTATGTCCTGGGGACAGGAGACTGGGTGCTTCATCAGGATGCATTGCTTCCAGCTTGGTATGCTCTCAACTTTTGCTTACAACATAGGAGTTGTACTTCAGTCCAGGAACTGAAACACCTAGTGTAGCCTGCTGTCCGCCCAGCCATATCTAAAGACAGCTTGAATTTCACAAGCCTCAGTCTGTGCTGGCTGGTGTCACTCTGAGCAGATTCAGCAAATAATTCCGAATATTGCAGACATGAGAGAAAACCCAGGTAGGCTGAGGACTGTGGCTAACTTGAAAGCAGTAAAAGTGAAATTCATCAAAGAAACTACCAATTACTTACTTCACTCAGGGACATGCTGCAGGGAAGGTAGCACTAGGTTTCTAGCGTGTGAATACATTTCTGCTCAGCACTTGCATGCTGGCTAGCCTGTTCAGTGGGGCGTGGGAGTGGGGAAGTTGGAGTAAGGGCATTGTCCTGAGTTTAATCTTGTATTCATGTCTTTCAGCATGGGGACTCTCCTGGGCCTGAAGTGGGGCAGAGAGAGCCTTGAAAGGCTGCCAGGTTTGTTTGGGGAGTAGAGGAGGAAATGGAGGTAGAAGAGTCTGTGTTGTAGTCTCTTGAAACAGCAATCATTTCTCCTTATTGATCAGACACGGTGAGAGGGGGTGTGAAAGGGCTTCCCTTCGATTTGCTGACCCTTTATTTTACCCTCAGGGAAAGGAACACACCCTTGTCCCATCTGTAGCTGGGACATAGCCACCTCTCTGCGCAGACCCAAGATGCTCTCTGTACCTCTCTTCCTTTCCTTCCTCACTTACAGGCTGGTTGCAGTCACTTTCAAGCATCCAGGCACCCTGAATGTGCTTCTCACTGAGAGCCCTTTGTTGTCATGCCAATCTCTATAAAAACTTTAAAATCTGCCGGTGCCCACCACAATACCACAAACCCTGGCACTCCTGGCAGCAACACAGCAGGCTCTGGAGGCTGTTACCATGCTTTTGTTACCAAGGGAAGCAGCATGCTGGCCTTCCTTCTTTGGAAGCGTGGCTGTGCTCCATATCCCCACTCAGCTCTGCCCTCCGTGTGGAGGGTTTAACTGTGCTGTGTGGCTGTCTCCTACGTCACATGTTTTTAAGAAGCTCTTGCCAGCTTCCTGCTGAGGAGCTGATCCTGCTGACGTCTGCAGACTGGCCACGTCAGGCACGGCCGGGAAGGGAAATGCAGTCCTTTTTTGGGTGCAGACTAGAGCAAAGTCTATTGGCCTGAGCAGAGAGGAGGGCTGAGATTCAGGAACAGCTGGGCTCTGCCAGTAATTTAGCACTAAGAGCTTAAACAATACCCAGGATAAACACACTCCAGGACTGGCAGACCTCCCTCTTTTTCTCAGCTCAGCACAATATTTTCCTTTCTCTTTTAAAAACGTTATTTTACTGCTGATAATTAATTTGAGTGGAATGCTTTTCCAGAGTTATATTTAGATTTTCTTCTCTGACAGCACTTGCCCATTCCAACTTTTCTAATGCAGCTGTATTGCTGTGCTTTTTGAAATGGAAACAATCATTTGCCTTCCACAAAACTTAGCAGTTTCATGTCCTGAGGCAGCACCTGAACTGGGGCATTTTTGGGGGTTCAAAAAGGCTGTGTTTGTGGAGAAAGAGAACTAGAGTAGCAAAGCAGAACCACTCTATACCTCCAGCTTCAGTCTGCGGGCTTTCAAGTGCCTGGAAGAGGGGGGACAAAACAGCCCTGGATCAGAGCATGCTTAAAGTGGCGTGTTATTCAGAGTAGGTTATATGTATGCGGGCATACTTGAAAATTTGGACAGTTTACAAGAAGTCTTTAAGATAGGCTTAAGTCAAATCCCCACCTGACAGCTCCTCAGCTTCTGGGAAAACCCCAAGCTAGACGCAAAATCCATAGCAAGGCACCTTTCCCCACACACACGTCCTACCTGCCTAGCAAGGCTTTGCTTTCTCTGCCTTCCCTGCAGCGCTGACATGGCTGTACGCTGCAAAGTTCCTCCTTTCATGTGGGTGGTTGTGAGATAAGACAGCTCTGTTCTGGGCCTACGTGGCGCAGTTTAAAAAAAATAAAAAAAAATCAGGCTACCAAGGTTACAGAGCTTTGAGGAGGAGATAGTTAATCTGAGAACAGCTTTCTACCCTTGCATAAACAGCCCAAAATGAAGGACAATTACAGTGCTGCCATTGTGGGATAGGCAGCTTAGCTGGAAAGTCCCTTTACCCCCCAACCCAGCCTGACCCTGGGGCCTCCCAGTGCTCCGGCCTGGTTTAAGGAGCGTGTTGCCATAAGTGAGGGTCACACCCAGGTCTCTAATCTTATCGAGCAGCGGTGGAAACCTGTTCAGCAGGGTCATAGAGCAAGACGCAAAGTGGGTCCATCAGGAATACTTCTGTTTTTCTCATGTTGGTCAAGATGTGGTCAGAATCTTTTCTATCCCATGTGTGATGCCTTTCTTTGCATAGTTAAAGCAGCATAAAGTGTAATTAGGCAGCCCCATATAATTAAGACAATTATGTAAGGTAAGCACCCCACAGAGTAATTGTGGCCAATTTTTAGCATACCCAGGGGCACTTACAGGGCCCAAGGTGGCCCTTCAAATGATTTACCGGCTCACATGTCTCTAAAGCACTCATCTTAGGTGTGTCTTAGGTGACATCTTTGAAGTGGACATTATTGTTCTGCTCCTGCTGAGAAACAGCTGGCTGGAGAAGTAGCCTCTTTTAGTTCTTCCTTCTTGCAAAAAAGGAGTTTCGTATCTTCTTTCTGTTCTGAAGCAGACTGAAACTGAGACTCTGGATGTGAGTGACCCAGATTCAGATGTGACCCACCAGAAGAAGGGCTTAACTTTGAGAGCTGTCACTCCACACGGGAAGTGTGGGTTGCTCTAGGCAGAGGTTCAGTTGCTTGCTGTCTTCGTCTCTTGCTTTTTGATGAGAAATTCCAGCCTGGTTCTGAGAAATCTTCCCAACAAAATGGTGCTGACATGAAAAAACTTCCTTGAAGTGCTTTGTTTGTAGTGGAAGGATATGTCAGTTCTCCTGCAAATACCATAAGGTTTCTTTTTAAGATCCTGTTCTTTTGAGACAAAAGTCAGATCTCTGCTTTCTTCTACCCTTTTACCTGGTTCGTGAAATCCATCTTGTCCCTTCCCTGCCTGAAGATTGACCTCTGCTCAAGCAGTAAAATTCCTGAGGCAAGCCATATCCTAATCTGCATCTCAGCTCTAAATCTGGAGTCACTCAGTCCTCGTCCAGAGAAATATGAGCCAGTATCTGGCTATGATAACTGAACGTCAGTACCAATCCTGATACAGAAGGCAGAGAGTCACCTCAGCACTAGGAAGGACAGTGTTAAGATCCAGAGGCTGTAGGAAGTGGTAGGTTGGAAAGAATTGCGTCATTGCCCACCTGCACTAGCCAGGAAGAGCCCTTCTTGCTGTGTGCTGTCTGTGCTTGGAGAAGGGGGCATCCTGAGCACTAAAGATCTTGTCTTGGAGTCAACAGAGCTGCCCACAGGGCACCTCTTTGCTCTTTGGGTGGACCAGATCCTCCTCTAGCTTGCCAGCAGCACATATATGTACATCTGGGATGTTTTCTAATGCATATGTTCCACTCTGCACAGAGCTCAGGCCCTCCCTTTCTTAAAGTTGAAAGCTCTGTGAACCAGCCCTGGGATACAGCTGGGTGTGAGGAAAGGCTGAATATCAACCTTTGGTGCTACAACACCCTGGTCCCTCTGGCTCACTAGGCCTCATGTTCTGCTGTGCTAGTGTCCATCCAAAGGAGCTCCAGAAAAGTCACTGAATTTAATGATTTTGGTAGCTTCTAAGATGTTTAAAATCACAGTGGGTCTTGGTCTTCTACCCTCTCCCTGCCCCAAAACACACATCAACATCCAAAACTGAAATTTGATTTTATTCTTTATTCTTTTTCTCTGCTTCTTTTAGCTGACTCCTGTGTTTCAGACCTTAATATGGATCTGCAGAGCCAGTTCATGTTTTCAGTCATCTTAGCAATAACCTTTTTTTAATTAAAAGTTCACCTTTTGCAGGAGGGAAAGAAAAGCTTCAAACATGAGAAGACTTGTGACGAGATCTCAAGCACTGGCAACTTTGAACTGGAATTTCTAATGGTGGAACAGAACAGTTAGAGCACAATGTGGCCTTGCTAGAAAGAGGGAAAACAGCCATTTATGGCAGACAAGTGTGTACAGTTGCCAAGCAAGGGCCCTCCTGGGCTCTGGAGCAGGCAGGGTGAAGGGTGCATGAATTATTATTAGCTGCTTTGTATGGTGAAAAAGGGCCTTCAGTTGCCTGCTCTCTGCAAAAGCTGCTTCACTCAGGAGTACTCTTGAGAATGAGGGAGTGGAAGGCAGGAATTTGAGACCCTTTTAAGGTCTGTTTACCCTTCCAGCCTCCGCAGATTTCAAGGACATGTATCTGAGGCAAATCTGAAATGGTTATCATGGTGAGAGCTGCAGGCACAGGAGGGAGTGGAGATCCCTGCAGCCCTGTCAGCCAGGACTAATGGGTCACATGGGAATGTTTTCCTGCTCCACTGGGCCAATTCTGTACCAAATGTCTGTGATCCAGGTTGAGAACAGCCCCTCCGCAGGGACCATAAGAAAATGGTCCTGGGCCTTGTGTTTTCATACGACTTCTTGCTACAGGGAAACTGGAAGGCGATTTTCCCCTCCCTTCCCCTCTTGCCCATGTTTTCTGTGGGGAGACCTTCACAGCATTCATCCTCTTTCTAGCAGGGGGTTGCCTCACAGCTATGTTCCCAGCTCCTTTCTCTCATTAGAAATGCACCTTTTCAGGTTCATAAGTCTCCAGGTGCTTTTATAATGGGAAGTGAGTCTCCATGTGCATCAGGAAATAGAGGCACATACTGAGAAAAAGTTAGTTCCTTTTGCAAATACAGAGCAGGTGGGTGCCAGCAGCAGGATCAACCCTATCGTGCTTGTTCAGCTGCTTTTCAGGCCAGCTGGGAGGAACGCTATCCTAAGCACACACAGCAGAGCTGGACAGTAAGGGATTTCAACCTGGCTTCACACCTTGAGATGGGTAGCAGGGATGTAGTTAGCTTTTGAACTCTGTGAGCCTCCAACAGGCTGCATCGGGGTGGAAAACCTTGACAGATGTCCACAGAGTCCCATACTGGACGTCACAGAAGCATGTGAGCTATAACTCTTGTTTTACACTGCCAGAACATCTCCAATGCTGAGATCCAGGTTTCCCAAATGCTGGTGATCTAAGACACTGTTTTGGGCAGCTCTTTCACCATGAATATTAACTTTCAAATCTTGGGTTACCCAACAAGATTTCACATCCAGATCTGAGTCTGGTCTGGGTGAGCAGACAGCTAGAATGTAGGCAGAAGATCTTAGCTGCAGAGCTGCTGTGCCTCTGTGTGGCTCTGACGCAGCAGACCGGGCTCATCTGGTACCAGAGCTGCTGGGGATGCTGCAAACAAAAGATGTATGACATGGTGGTTAGGAATCTGAGTTTTGGGGGGACATCTCTGTTCAATTCCTGGCTCCATCACAAACTGCTGGCCTGCCCCAGGCACGCCATTCTGCTTTCTTGTGACTCAGTTTACCTTCTGGGAAATAGGGGAGAAGAAATAGCACTCTACTTTGTGGGCTAATTTGGGGGGATAGCTATATTAATGATACTTCAGTCTTTTAGGCCTTGGGATATCCTGTGCAGATGGGAGTGAGTTGCTGAGCCCACAGTGCCCAGGCAGAATGATGAAGGGAAGCAGCAGGATGCATCCTGCTCTAACGGAGGGGCTCTGATCCCTGCCTGCCACCTCTGCCCCCTTCCATGGCCTGTGCTGATGTCTCAGCTGCTGGCATATTGGGCTGCGCTTTCCCAGATATGAGGAAGATCTCCTGACAGAGACCTGTGTATAATTCACTTAGCATGGCCTCAGCTAAGGCTCAGTACAGGAAGGGGAAAGTGGGTTATTGTCGTTATTGTTTTTCCAAGCCTCCTTTTGTTTTCTAAGGAACGTGGCTGCAAAGCCGTGCTGCCAAAGCCTCTCTTGAGAGTCCTGCTCTGACGGCAGGTCTTCCCTGGGGCTGCTGTGCCCAACGGGGGATGTATGCCAGCGAATGAGCTGCATGTTGTTTCTTTTACAACTGAGTAGCTATTCCCCTTGTGACACAGCTCACCCCACTCTCCATCCTCCCACGCACTGTGGCTATCACAGTTTTTCAGTGTTTCCTTTGCACAGCCTTTTCTTCTGTCATCTCATGGGGAAGTGTCCGTGCTCTGGATTTCCAGTTGTCATTCTTGGCATGTCTTAGCCACCATGTTTATTTTTTGGTGCCTGCTCAAATTCCAGAGGTGCTAAGAGATCCCAGATGGCTTTGCTGATCTCCCTGTGGGAGACAGGGACATAGCTGTCTGGGGTGGGAGTGGGACCATCCCTGCCATTACTGGTGGGTGGGGTGGGGCAGGGCTGGGGTATAACTGGGCTCCCAAAAGCATTAATTATAGTGTGAGCTGGTGATGAGCATGTGGAGGACAATCACTCCAAGGAGCTCTGGGGAGCACTGGTCAGCAGGGGTGGACTGAAGCAGCCAAGGCCAGGGTGGCTGCTCTCTCAGGATCATCTATGCTCTAGCAGAGTCCTTGGGGCCAGGTCTTTGACCATCACATCCATGGCATACCTCAGGACAGCCTCCTGGACACTATTTCCAAGATATTGAAGTTATGTTTATCTTAAGCAGGTTTAAACGTGCCTGTTTCATTCCAAACCTAGCTTCTACATGAAGGTCCTGGGTTTTTGTAAAGCGAGACCAAAGTCCTGAGCAGAAATTGAGCAATAGAACAAGGCCTTGGACAGGCACCAAGGTCTGACCTGAAAATGGCTCAGGAATCCAGCCCCCCCCCCCTCTCCTCAAATGTACACAGATAAAATCATGACTCTTAATTCCTCTACATATGAGTGGAAAAATGCCCCCAGAGACTCTGCTAAAGCCTTGGTTGTTGCTGAAATGCAGAAATATGAAGAGAGAGCTTATGTGCTGCTTCTGTGAGTAATAGATGTGGCTCTAACCTGAAATTTGCGATCCAAACCCAGATGAACTCATGTGCAATCCAAAGCCATGCCTAAACCCAGATTTTTGAGTAAATGACCCATACTTTAATAACTAACCAACTCCCTCCCGCCCTCCCTGGTTGCAGACATCCTGGCAGTGCAGGGTGAGTTCCAGCTCTGAAGCCAGATACCTGTTTGGCTCCGGCCTCCCTGACTTTCTTGAATAACAGAACTTCCTGTGGGACTTCTGCAACAGGCAGAGTGAAGAAAACCACATCTGCTTCCTCTACTGGTGTCTGCAAGACAGCAAGAAAGTGTGTGAATGGTGATACTAAGTCTGTCTTTGCTCTGATGGTCAACTGGCCTTTGGTGTTAGCTACAAAGGAGCTGTTCTCTGGTTAGAGCGTGCTTGTCACATGTGAAATTGCTGATAGCAAGGAGGCTTGCAAAGCACTGAAGGGTGGATGTGTCTGGTACACCCTGCTCCTGCCTCCCCCTGCCCAGGTGCAGCACCCCACCAAAAACCAATTAGCTGGCTTTGCCAGGGAGGGCGAGGAATCCTTGGGAACAGCCTAGAGCAGTCCTGCAGAGTCCACCTGCTACCCAGGAGGTATCTCTCCAAGCAGGGATCAGCCTGCCTCTTGGGAAAGGGCACCACCCAGATCTAAGCTCTTGTAGGGTGTTGCCCAGCTTTATCTGGGCCGTCTTTGTGTGCTAATTGATGTTTGCAGGGGTTGGGAGGCTTGCTGGGCTCTGGGAAGCAATGGCTTCTTTCATATTTGTGGGTGTAGCCTGAGAAGAACCCCAAGGACCTTCTCCCAGTGTCCCTTCTCTCCCACGCTGGAGCCTGGACCATCTGCACACTGCAGCTCTCACTGGCTATAAGACAAATGTCCCCCTGTAGATTTGCAGTCTGGGCATATAGAGGCCACAAGAAGAGGGATGGATCGGGCAGAGCTTTGTCAGTATAGTAGCTATAGATTATGCCTGACATAATCCATACTGTGGAGTTGAGCTGTGGACCAAGGGCTGGTGGGGAGGGAGAGGAGGGGAAGCCAGATCCATATGGCCAGATCCATAGCCTGTGACAGTAATGAGATTCTGGAGTTAGCCCTAACCAGGTCAGCTTGCCATAAACGAGAGTAGGCCAAAATCTGGAAGTCCTAGAGCTCCTTGTCCTCTCTTTTGTTAAGCAGCACCTGCTACACTGGGTCTTTGAAGTCTGTATGGGACTGGCTTGATCTCTTCAGCCTTGTGGGAAAACACAGAACTTCCCAGAAAGATCCCATTTTCTGTTTGGCACTGTATGTCCTACAGAACCCAGGTCTGTGATGCTGCAATAGAAATCGCTTTGACCTGTAACTGTCTCCTGCTCTTCTCCACAGTGTAGGTGAATAAACTGCTCTTCACAGGCTTTCAAAAAACATATTCAAGGCCAGCAGAGATCCCCACTCAGTGCCGAGATGTCAGGCAGCTCTGAACAGGGTCAATAAATTCACCTACCAGCTGCTACAGCAACAGTGCCTTTGGTGCTCTTGCCCTTATTTTTTTGCCTATGATTGGGGTTGCTGCGGCGCTGCAACACACGTTACCCTGCATTAATAGTTTATATGCAATAAATGCAGATTTTGGCAATGTACTGCTTTGGCAGCTTGTCACAACGTTGCTCCCTGACTGAGCTGGAGTTTGGCAGACGAGTCACATTCTCACCACCTAAAAAATCCTGTCTTGTGGTTTCAGCCAGAGGGTTGTTTTTTTTTAACTTCTCATTTCTAAGAAAAGAAAAATCCCTTTTTCGTAGCATGGCTGCATGTCAGCAAAGTGTGAAATCCCTATATATAATGCTCCAGCCTCCCTTAGAAGGAAAGGTGTGAGAGAGACCCAAGGAGAGAGGTTTGCCTGAAAAGCGCTGGCTGGGGGGAGGAATGCTGGCCCCTTACCCCACCAGGCTACAGCACCGGCACAGTGCAGCTCATGGGAAGGGCCCTGTATCTTGCCTCTGCTTTGTGGCTTGGAACAAGACACAGCATCTCTTAGGCTCAGTTTCCTGCCGTGCTGGTTGTCTGTCTCTCCCATGTTAGACCATAACTCCTCAGATCATGTGGTTGTTCATGTGTGTCTTTGTGGTGCTGAGGAGGATTTGGGTCTGGTGTCCTGTGTTATTGGAGGGTTTGCCACCAGAGTTAGTGGTGGGTTTACCTGTTCCCAGCTGTGGAGAGGGAAATCATGTTTTGACTGGAGCCAGTATTTATTCTGGGACTTTCTGGAGGGGAAGAGAGCAGAGTCCGGGTAGGCAGACACACCCCAGGGTGCTGGATAAGGGAGAATTACCAAGGGGCAATTTGCCTCTGTGCACAGCTGTGGCTCACACGTGCTGTTTACCTTGTGCTGGAGGCGAGGACTGGGGGAAGATGTTATCACCAAGGGCTGGTGAAGGGCAGAAGGGGTGGAGCAGGACAAGGGCTGTCCAGGGGCACTGGACCCTTCCTCCCAGAGTCCTGCTGCTCCTTGCTCCATTTCTGAGATAAAGACAGGGCTCTGGACTCTTTTTATCTCATAAACTAACAAGCCTGTTCCAGGCTTTACAGCTGGCAACTTTCTCTGGACCTGACTGTGCAAACACCTCCAATCCCCACGCTCCTCCGGGTCTGCTGCCTTGGTGAGCGCTCCCCTGGACCTTTTCTATTGTCCCCTTTCTACCCTCTCAAGCTTTGTTCGACAGGAACAGAGGTAGGTGGAGGCAGTTGCATCCTGCAAAGAGGATGTGGAAAAAACAATAACCAAATGCAAAGAACAGGAAACCATCTCTGAAATCAGTGTGAGGTCATCTACACACCTTCCCCAACGAGGCAGCTTCATGAGGAACTGTATGTAGTCTGAGGCTTCGTCTCTGGGTAATAATATTGAGCTTTAAACAAATGTCTTCTTACACAAGATACTGTCAACATGGGTTCAGCAAGAAGCTAGTAAGGCCAAGGAGAAAACCCCGGAGTCCACTGAAGGCAGCTGGAGCCAACGAGTGCTCAGCACCATTGGAAAACTAGGTCCAAAGGCCTAAGGAGTTTGAAGAAAAAGCAATTCTTTCTGCTTGCGACTCCCTTGAGTACAGCAATGTTTGCTTCCTAAAATACTTCTGAACAGATGTGACATTCACAGTGGGTCAAATAGGTTGTTTTCCATGAGGAAACATGGCATGCAGTAAGGAAAGTGGATCAGGGGGAGGTTGTTCTGTGAAAGATGGCTCCTAGGAACTACATGGTCCCTCGCTGAAGCCCTGGGCTTGTGCTACAAAAGCTACCATGTTCAAATGCTGGGGGGGAAGGCATCCAGCTCTCAGTCCACATACAAATCTGCTCAGAAGCAGAGAGGAATATTTAAAGGTCCCTGACAGCCTACAAATGAAACTGCCCAGACATGCCCAAAATGTGTCCTGACATGTCCT
Organism: Astur gentilis; assembly: GCF_929443795.1. Taxonomy (NCBI): domain Eukaryota; kingdom Metazoa; phylum Chordata; class Aves; order Accipitriformes; family Accipitridae; genus Astur; species Astur gentilis. The sequence continues at coordinate 4,224,639 of NC_064908.1, read as the reverse complement.
GTCCACAAATCCCAAGGTACTCAGAGCTGGCGTGGGGAGTCAGGTTACAGGCGACACAGGCAGAACAAAGGACCAAGCTGACAAAAGACATTCAGGCACCAAAATAGGTGGCGAGGTGCTTAGCAAAGCCCAGCGCCATGGAGTCATGCAGGATGATAAGCTTCTGGGAGCTTGGCCCGCCTAGAAGATGCTAGGTGCTTGCCCTGACTGTGGTCTAGACTGCCGGGAATCAATACCTGCTGTAAAACATGGTCTGATCTAGCAGCTAACAGGTTAAAAAGGCTTTGTTTTCTGTCCATGTACTCCCTCTCCCCTCCCCAGTTGCATTTCACACGATTCAGTCACAGTCTTATTTCACAACTGTGTGTTTTGAAAGAACTTATTAGCTCTAAGTGTAGGCTGGGCTTAAGACTCTTGCTTTATTGTTTACCCTGCCTGCTAGGCCTGTTTCTGGGGTCAGACCCAGGTTACCAATTATAGCTGTGATTAAACATCCTAGTCCAGTTTACCCCTGGGCTTTTTTCCCCTTAAATTCCCAGTGATTGTGCTTAACTGGTGTTAGCAACCAGGTGGCTGCTGGCACTACTGTCACAATTGTCTGTGCCTTCTCCGGCAGAGCCAGCTAATGAGATTTGAACTGGGCCAATACATCTATTATTTTTACAGTTCAGAACTGTTCCCAGGGATTTTTTTTCAGTTTTTTTTTCTTAATGTAAAGAAAGCCAGCCCTTGGCTTCCCAAATCTACATAGATAACCTTAAAATCTTTCTTAAATGCTAGGGTAATTGGGAGGGACCTAGCTGGGAGAAGTGACAGCTAATCTAGCAATCCATGGGACACGTCTAATCAGGAGGATTTGAATGTTAATTCTGTGTAACTATTTTCCTGCTGATAACAGGGGGTGCGGATTCACACTGTCGCTGTTTGACTGGCATCTGACTCTAATGGTATTTGAGGACAGCTTGAAATTGTTTTTTGTGTCTCATGCCTTATGAACTTCAGCCCAGCAGACTAAAAAAGGTGTCGTCACCCCCCAAAAAACATAACAAGTAGAAGTGTAGCGTGGGAACAGTTGCCTTTTAGGTGTACATAAAACACTGTGAGTTGCTGACTCTTGAAAAGCGTTAAGTCCGTGTGAGCAGCTTGGTCTGTCCATGCTGATTTTTAACCCTTGATTGAAAGCCAAGTGTTCCCCTTTTATTGTAAAATTTCCAGCTCAACTGGTTTTGAGCCTCATTTGGATAAACAAGACCAGAGTGTTTGAAAGCCTATCTGAACTTCTAATTCCTGTCAAACCAGTTACAAATCTAGTCTGGCCAATTGCTATGGAGAAGTTTATTGTTGGTTTTTTGTGTTGTTTTTTTTTAAATTGAAATCTAAATGCTCTCAGCCATTTCCAGCTAAACACAGGGTGGAAACTAATCTAGCCAGAACAGCATTAAAACCAGCTCTAACTTCTCTTTTTAAAATGAATTTTATTTTCTAATTGTTTGTTTACTCTGTAACTCCTCAAAGCAATTTGAAAGCATGTATTAAGTCTTATGCCCTGTCTTTTAAGACTGCAGTCTTCTTGCAACAGGGCCAGAAATTATGGGCACATAAACCGCTTAGAGGTCCTTGAGCTCCACAGGAAATCTCTTATTGGAAGGGCTTAACGAAGACAATCTGATTTTGGAGACCAGGGCCTGTGTCCGACCGTATGAACACACACAAGACAAAGACCCTAAGCTGTGCAAAGGGAGCCTGTAGAAAAACGATGGTTAAGAATAAATGGAAGATCTGAATTTGGAGAATGGGGCCACCACTTCATCCACTTGCAGAGCAGGGGCGACCAGGGGAACCTGCTTGCCAAGGTTAGATCATCAGCAGCACTTAAGGAACACTGTTAGCCCTAATGGCAAATAAACCTGCACTTGCTATTCTTGGCAGGCTGGAGGACAGAAGACCTCTTGCTACAATTACTGTCCAGTGACTCAGGACTGGATGATACCATCCAAGTACTTTTTAATGTGACCCTTCTGTTGGATGGGAGAAACAAGCCCTTTTCCCTGCTCTCAGCTTGTCTGGTTAGATTTCAAGCTCTGCTCAGACCTCCTGTGCTTTACTACAGTAGAAAAGTTGAGGGTTTATTTTTGCTTTGGCTTTTACTGATATATTTGTATAAAGGTCTTCTACCAGGATGGTTTTGCTTGCTTCCTAATTTTCTGCTGATTATGACTGTACCCACGCGCTGTGAGCGTGTCTGCTGGCTGACAATACAGGTGTGTTTAAAGTAATGAAGCTGTGTGTGGACAGGCTCGGGCTGTGTGTTTATGCTGCCTCTTCCAGGGGCCTCTGGCTGCTGCTACAGTATAAATACCCTCCCCTTGCATTGTGCTGTGCTCTGGTTTTCACATGCACCCATGTGCTCTTTCATGTGTGTTGCTGACTTAAAAAAAGTCCTTAGACTTTAATCCTTGGGTTTATTTGAAAGCTTACAAAGGCAAATCTGTTTTATAGCAAGAGATTTGCTTGATTCCTTGTGCTCTGCGGATGAATGGAGTGGCAGATGGAGCGGGGAGGGGAGGACTCGGGGACCCCTTGGCTCTATCTTCTTGCTAGCTTGACCCCGTGCCTGCTGCCCAAAGCGCTTTCTTTTTAGCTACACAGAACACAAAATGGGGTCAATACAAACCTCTGCTTGGGCCGTATCTGTTATATCCACCTCTTCTATGATTTCAAAAGCTATTTTCTTACTCTTTGCTCTGGCTTGTTGGTTATGCATTGCTACACAGCCATCATCTCGTGCTTCAGAAGGTGTGAAATCCCATGTATAGGGTGTGCATGTAGGAATGGCAGAGGTGCGAATAAAATGAGCTGCAGACTCTGGAAGCAAAAGGCCTCAAAAAATCCTATTACACCCTTGAGTCAAGTGAAATAATTGGAGTTTTGAGACCTGCTGTATAAAGAGGTGCTGGAAAGCCTCCCCCCGACTTGCCACACGAAATGCCCTCTTTTGAGGGGGACAGGCAGGGTAGTGCTCTCGCTACCCCTTGCCAAGAGCAATGCCCAAGTGGGACAGGACCCGGAGCGGTTCGATAAGAGCCACGATAAGGTGGAGCCGTGCTGGCAGGCTGTGTGCCGGCAGGCGCACGCTCCTCCTTATCAGGGAGCGCCGCGGCGAAAGCGCTGTGCCAGCGACGGGAGCGGCACTGTGGGAACCAGTGATGGCTCAGCCTCTGCGGGGCTGCTCCTCGGGCAGAGGCAAACCCCGATGATCTAATTCCCTGCCTCGGTTTTCTCCAGCTGCACCCACTGCTTGTGGAGATGCCAAATGAGGCCCCAGCCATAGGAGGAGAACGCGTTTTCGCTGGGGATCACATCAGAGCTGTGGCTTCAGATCCTCCCCCGGTGCATGCCAAGGGAGGCATCTGGGGCTGTGAGACAATGGCTCGAAACAATCCCGGTTCTCTGCCAAGGAATATTCATTCAGAAATCCTGTCCTGTTTTGATACTAACTCTCTCATGGTTGATCAAAGCAAAGGCAAGAAAAGAGCTTGGCCTCCTACTGTTGCTTTAGCTTCGGGCCAGTTTCAGCAGAAGCTGGGCGAGTGCCTTTATCCTGGGCAGCGTGGCTGGCAGCTGGGCCAGCTGGTGCAGCTCCCCGTTTTGTAGTGGCTTTAAGGTGCTGCTTGCATCTCACAAAGCATCAGGGCCTTGCACCGCTTGCACCGATTCTTCTCTCCCCTCCTGCTGGGCTGGATGGAGGCAACCGAGGACGCTTGGTTCTGCTCCACGCTTGCCTTGGCTTGCTCTCCCTGCTCCATGATCGGACACGTCCTCTGCGTTGCAGCCACCTCCTCCTGGATCCCAGTCTTCCTCCAGCCAAAAGCCAGACTGGAGGGAGGCACTGGGTCCTGGGGTGTCTGCCCTTGCTCCTCACCTCAAATGCTCCTCAGGCAGTGAGATGAAAGCGGTTATTGTTGTGTTCCCCCTCATCTCCCTCACCTGCCTGGGACAGTACAGGTGATGGCAAGTTCTCCCTGCACACTTCAGGGGTCTCTAGAAAGGATTTGGCCTTGTCCAGGGAACAAGGATCTGTGATGTGTCTTGGGGAAGGAAATTTGGTGGTGGAAACTTGCTGGGGAGAGGAGCCCCTCTGTGTAGGGGGCCGGACCCCATCCTGTGCTGAAGCCAGGAGGGGAGGAAGGGGCAGACATCACGGATGGGTCACTGTCGCTGACTGCGCTGGGTGACTGCTCTGTGTCACTCCAGGTCAGCAGAAATGCCGCTCCACCGCTGTCAAGGATGCCCCAGTGCCGATCCAGCACCCCATGCCTATGCTGTGCTGATGCCCCAGCAGAAGCGTGCGGGACCCCGGGGCTGTCGGGGGCCCCCTTCCCCTTCCCCTCGCACCAGCTCCCATCGGCTGCACCGTTCCTTCAGTCTGTTGCGGTTTCGGCGACTTGCCAGTGCCTTGGTGGGGACGAGCCTTTGCTTTACCTTCCCGAGGCGTCGTGTTCGTTAGTGGATGTGGCCCGTGAACTCACCCGCTGGCGGGGAGGGTTGGAAACCTGACCCTGCCGGTACCGGAGCTCCGGGGTTCCCTGCAGCAGGCTGGGGAGGCTGGGCTGCGGTGGGCAGCGGGACCGGGCTGGCTTCCCCCAGGCCGCCGGGGCTCCGGGAGCAGCCGGAGGGGCCCCGACATCGGCATCCCCGGGGCGGCAAAGGGCACCTGGGCCGATCCGGGATCTGGAGGGGGGGGGGGGTTTCCATCGCTCAGAACTGCCCAGGGACCCCTTGCCCTGCCCTCCCGCCCCCACGACCGCCACCTCCCGTGGGTCACCTCGAGTACCGGCAGCTGCTAGGGACCCCCGACCCCCGGAGCCCACGGGTGCCGCAGCCCCGGGGCTGAAAGGGAGCCTCTACCCTGGAGCAGGGGGGTGCGTAGAACTTGGGTGGGGGTGCGGGAGCTGGGGTGGGCCGAGCCGCGGCCCCCTCCGCCCCCTCCTCCTCCTCCTCCTCCTCCTCCTCCTCTTCCCAGGTCAGCCCCAAAAATAGCCCTCCGGTAACTTCCCCCCCCCCCCCCCCCCGCCCCGCTCCGCCGCTATTGTCATCGCGGCGCCGACGTCACTCCTTCCACTGCGCTGAGGTCAGGCTCTATTAGCATACCGCGCCCTCTCGGCCAATGGGGGCCGCCGCGCCGATGACGCCTCCCCGGGCTGCCCTATTTAAAGGCGGCGCGGAGCTGGGCGGCGCAGAAGGAGGTCAGGTGGTTGCGGTGTCGGAGCTAGCGCCGCCGTCTTTCTCCTCACCCACCCGCCGCCCGGGAGCCCAGCATGAGCCAGCGCCAGAACCAGCGCCGCGGCGGCCCGCGGGCCGATATGGTACCCGAGATCGCCGCCGCCGTGGGTTTCGTTTCCAGCCTGTTGCGGACGCGGGGTTGCGTCAGCGAGCAGCAGCTGCAGGTCTTCAGCGGGGCGCTGCGGGAGGCGCTCGCAGGTGAGGCGCGGCCCCGCCGGCCGGGGAAGAAATCGGCTTATTCGGGGAGGAATGTCCGGGGTGAAAAAAGCCTAGTCGTGTTCGTGCTCTTCCTCTCACCCTCGGGGCCGGGCGCCCACTGGTGTCCTTCTCCGGTGCCCCTCTGTTGCTGCAAAGACCTGGTGTCCCTCCGTGGTTGTCCACCTGTGTCCTCTTGGGTTGGGTACCCATCTGTGTCACCCTTGATGCCGGATACCTTTTTGTGCCTTTGCCTGGGTGCCCACCTATGTCCCTCATGGGACTGGCAGGCATCTGTGTGCCTCCCTGGGCACCCACCTGTGTTCCTGTGGGGTCCTGGGCAGCAGCTGCCTGAGCCCTGAAGATGAGCAGATTCCCTGCTGAGGGTCTTGTAGAGCTCCCCTGCCTTCTCCCATCTGCTTGAAGCCCTCTTGATGCAGCTTGATATGAATAATCCAAAGCTGCTCTGTGTGTCCTGTCCCCTGGCCAGAAAGGCTCAGCTCTGTCAGTGGGGTTTGGCTCTCCCCTGATGGGCATGTCTGGGGCTCAGCCCTAACTGGGTGGTTCAAGGGTCTCCTCCCAGCTGAACACAGCCTTGTGATATCAGCCCTAAGAAGGGATGGTTTGTTTGCTGCTGTTGTGATAAGGGGTAGTGACATGCTCCTGAACTTGGAGAATGACCTGGATGTTAAACTCTGACTGTGGTGGTTTGTTGTTGGCGATACGGTATCTACCCCAGCCACCCCGGTGGTCGGGACAAGAAGGTGTTGGGGTCCTGTCACTACAGCCCCCATGGCACCATCCTGCCTGGGGTTTCTAGGACCTGAAGAGCTGTGTTCCTGTGCCTCGAGCAAGCAGCAGCTGAACAGCTGAGTGCTTGGCTCTGGAGCCTCTGTCTGATGGAGGCAGCCTAAGGAGGACTTGGTTTCCTCTGCCTGCAGTGAGGTGTGGGACCCCCTTGAGACTGCAGCAGGACACAGACCTCCTCACAGCTGCTGCTCGCCTGCTCACCACTGTTCCCTTCTCGCTTCCCTTACAGAGCACTACAAACATCACTGGTTTCCTGAGAAACCGTTCAAAGGCTCTGGGTATCGTTGCATCCGGATCAATCACAAAATGGACCCCATTATCAGCAAGGCAGCTAGCCAGATCGGACTCAGCCTACCGCAGCTCTACCAGCTCCTGCCCAGCGAGCTCACACTCTGGGTAGACCCCTACGAGGTCTCATACCGCATCGGTGAGGATGGCTCCATCTGTGTCTTATATGAAGCGACTGCAACAAAACCTGTGAGCTCCTATGGGATGCTTACCTGTAAGAACCAGATGATGTTAGGTCGTACCAGTCCTTCCAAAAACTACATCATGACTGTCTCCAGCTAAATACTCCTCTTGTCCTTACACTGCCAAGACACAGGCTACTGTATACCTCACCTGAGGATCTATTTTTAAGATGAAGAGCTATTTATATTTTTTAAAAAAATCCAAGAAAATCCAAAATTAAAATATTGGGCACTGCTTTGAACAGAAGCAGTGTTCTAGGTGCCTTTTTTAAAGCTGTTGCAAGCTTGTGAGTTTTTATTATGAAGCCGATATCTACCTAATTAGTGTTGGATGGCAATTTTGGGCTGGCTTGCTCACTTGGGCAGCTTGGAATGGAGGATGAGGGGGAAGAGCCAGGCTGGGAAGTGTGGCTTGGTGGTGGGAAATGTCTGTGTCACCTTCTCACCATTCTGGTACCCAACAGTATTGCTGTATTGCCAAGTATTGCAATACTGTTGGAGAAGGGACAAAGGAGCTGCTGTCTTTTCTCCACTAACTTCTTCACTCCCCAGCTGGTCTGATCTCTCTGGGGCCTGGATATAGTGTTTGGGGGAACCTGCCTCAGGTCTGGGTGATGCCAGGGACCATGGGGTCCCTCTCCTTTGCTCTCGCACATCTCCTGTGGACTCACTCTGTGAGTATTGCAGCTCTGCTCTGCCCCACTCCTAGCACAAAGTGAGGGTGAGCATGGCCTGTCTCCAACCCCTCCATCTTTCCTGGCTGTTGTTGGACTGAAAGGGGCCACCTGGGTATTGGTGTCTTGTGGAGCAAGGCAGAGATGCACTGAGGGTCAGGTTGTGCTGAGAACATCCCCAAGCTGAATGTTGCAGCTACTGTGGTGGCACTGTGCTACTGTTTGTTCCTGGTGCTTCCCAGTACCTGGCTATCACCCACTGCTTGCTGCACACTGAGAAGGGTACTCCAGACCCTGAAACCAGCACTGAACAGCTGTGAATTACAAAGCCTTTCTGCTACATGTGGCTTAGACATCAGCCCATGACCTGCTTTTGTGTGGCCTCTCTGTGCTCCAAGAGTGGAGTCTGGCCTCTCACTTGCAAAAGTTGCCTAATCCAAAGCTGATGACTTGCCGTGTCACTTCTCCAGAAGAGCTGAAGCAACTCGCCTTGTGCTGTAGAGGTTGGTGTGTGAGAACCCCTTTGCCCTATCCCTTAGTCAGAAGGGTTGGGGGTCTCTTCCCCCTGTGTGTGGGATGCTTGGATGCTTTGGTGTGCTGATCTTACTTTTAAAGTCACAGCACTTCTTCCCTCTCCTCCTCTTCTGTGTGATCAGCATGTGGCTGTCCCTGTCTCCACTGATAACTTGGTAAGGGGCATCGTTTGGTTCCAATCTCTTGGTACATAACTGTTTTGCACAATTAATGCCTGGTCCTGTGCTCTGTCTATTCAAGCAAAACTCCTCTTGGAGTCCCAGTGGTACTTGTTTTCAGGGAGACTATGCCCAAGTGTTGTTCAGGATTTGGCCCTTAAACTGCTCTGGCTAACTGCAAATGGGGTGGGAGCTGAAAGTGCTGTCCCAGGAACTTTACCTACCTGTTGTATGTCTGTTGCCTTTTTACTAACCAGCTAGTGCTCCTCCAGTGATCCTGGGAGAAGTGATTGAAAAAGCAGGGCATTGATATGGCTGTTTGTAATGAAAGTTTCCCGGATTTGTCTCAGCACACTTTTTTACCTTCCTCTCTTCTGACCTGGCAGCTGACTGGCATAACCAGAGTTGTTCTTGCCCAGCCTTTGATGAATCAAGTTCTCAGACATTTGTGCAATATATTTCCAAATCTTGGGTGCTCTGGGAGAGGAAGGAAGCCTCCCATCTTCCACAGTTCTGAGCTTGTTTTTTAATATCTTAAAAAAAAATAATTCAACACAGCTCCCCAAGTCTGACTACTAATGTGGAAAAGTAAGTTCAGATTTTTGTAAGCTTCAAATCATGAATTCCAGAACTGGGAAACCAGCCTCAAATATTAGATTCTTTTAAAATGTCAAGTGGTAAGTTAATTGTCCTTGAACAGTAATAACAGACTGTGGCTCTGAAGTTGCATCACTTCCCTCTGCATCACTCGAATTTCTCATGTCAGCAAAGCAGAAGCTGAAATGAAGCACTGGGTTTTTTTCCCTTGGTGAACTTGTGCAATAGGTGACCTCACCAAGAGGGGAGTACTTGGGAACTTCCAAAAAGCAAATTCCCTTTTCAAGGAAAAGGGATCTTTGTGCTTTTTGGAGTCCTCACTTAACCTGCTTACATGGAAAGCCCACGATGAGAACTGCATCCAGGATAAGCATCGTTTGCTTTGCTTGCTGGACTCCTTGGCTGGATGTGGAGTTTCCTGAAGGCTGTTACTTCCTTGTGTTGTAATTTATCATGATCAAAGCGGTCTTAAGATTTACCCCCCACTTTCACTCTGTTCCCTCACTCTTACCAGAAAAGTTTTTCAGGAACAACAGCCCACACCAAAGGAATACACTATAATTATTCTTAACATGCCCCCACTTCCAGAACCAAAATAGCCAAGTCTCATTCTTTTGTCCCTGGTGTGGAGGAGTCTAATGTTAAAGGTGTCTGTGTTTAGCTTCAAAACCAACCAAATTTGGGTATAATCCATTTCTCTCTTGTAGCTGGTTACATGTAAAAGCTGTGAATTAATGTGCTCTGTTGCCTTCTGCCTACAAGCCTGATACTCAACTGCAGAGCTGAATGGTGTGTATTTTGAGACAGTGTATTTGAGGGGTTTCCTGTAATTTTTTTAACAAGCTGGACTGTTGAACGGGACCTGCTTTTTGTATTTGGTGAAAATGATAGGAAGTTTGTAAGCTACACTTGGAGGAGGGAGTGGATGGTTACTAATTGTATAGTAGTGTTTTTATATACAGAATGTACAGATCCTTTGACAGACGTATGCTTTTGTTACTTTAATAAAAATGTAGCACTATAAATGAGCCTTGTTTTCTTGCTGGGAACTGTTGTATGCTTGCAAAGAGGGTGAGGGTTGGGATTGCAGCCTAAATCCCACACTGTGAGTGCTGTGAGCTTGGTTGAAGTGTGGATGACTGTTAATATCCAGCTGTGTCAAGGAGGAGGTTTAGAAAAAAGCTGCTTAGTCAACATGCTGACTCTAAACTTGACCCTCTAAACCTGAGGAATTAAGGCTGGGAATTGTTCTGATGACTAACGTGTGGCTCTGGGTGTCCTGCCTTCTTCCCTGCACTGACTGCTGTGTTCTGGCTTGGGCAGCGGTGGATTTATTCAGTGCAGGATTGTAGAAATCCTGTGTCCTGCCAGGGCATGAAGGTGTTATGTAGTCAACTGCCAGATCTCTTACCCAACCCTCAGAACGGCATAAATGAAGTCTTGGAAAGAAGCGATTGATGATCCGAGTGAGGCATGGGGCAGTTCCTGGTTAAGCCTCCCTGCCCCCACTGTCCTTTCAGGAGTGACTGAGCAGGCAGAGGAGGAAGGGTGAGAGATGGGATTGAAATGTTCGGGCGTGTGGAGGATGCTCTGGGCCTGTCATGATAAAGGCAGCCGGGGTTGATTCACAGGAGGTCCTGTTTTGGCCGTGTTGAGAGGCTGGTGACTGCAGCACGGAGCTGTAACCCTGCTCCCTAGCATGGGGATGTCCAGCTTGTGTTTAACCCCCATCTGCACTCCTTCAAGCTGACCTGAATTAAGGACCTTAGCTGAATTGGCTTGTGCTAGTTTCAGTCCAAAAATTCCATTTTTCTGGAGTTTAGGAGGTCTTGAGTTGCAGCCTGCTGGGGTCCTTGTGACCACCCCAACCTGCTCTTTGTGCTGGTGCCTTCCTGGAGCAGTGATGCCAAGGTGGGGGCACAGGCCTGGTTCCACCGCTCTCCCTGGTGGGGCCAAAGCAGTTTCTTCCCATCCTGCTTTTATCATAACATGCCACCTCTGAGAGGAAAAGCATTTGTGGGCTGATTTTGGTGCTCTGTCAAAGCCGCTCCTTTTTGAACTCATCCCTTCATTAGTTTCCATGAACACACCCAAATTGCTGCTGCTTGTGAAACAGGGCTGTTGGGGAGGAATGGGTGTCCCATTCAGTTGCTGATTAGCTTGGGAGTCATCTGAGTTCAAAGGCTTGGTGGAGTCAGATGATGGTGGCCTTCCTCCCTCTGGCTTGTCCGGACCAGCAGTGGTCTGCCTGGACCTGTGTGCTGTCATCTGCGGCCCATTTTCAGGTTGGCATAGTCCATGCCATGACCAGGCTGGCATGGTCCTGCGTGCTGTGGCCCATGGCTGGCATTTGGGCCAGCAGGCAGAGCCAAGATCATCTAAAATTTGCGTTGCTCGCAGCCAAGATAAAAATACAGCTCTTACGCCATGGAGGGTTCTGTGAGGAGTCAATGCTACCCGCACTGCAACCAGATCCCACCGCTAGCATTTTAATAGCTGACTCATCTACTATTTTTATTTTGCTTGTCATTTTTCTTCTGGTAGGATCGTGATACCTGGTGTACAGGCTGGGTTATCTCGGAGATGCAACTTTATCTGCCCCTCCAAAGCCCTTCCTAGGCCTTTTAGTGCTGAGCTGCAGCTCTCAGCAGATTTTTCTCAGAAAAAGACTGAAAGTAACTAAAACCACACTCATCCAGTGCTGCCCACCTCCTGCCTGTTGAAATCTGGACTCATTTTCTGCTGAGCCTTTTGCTGGGCTTCTGTTGGAATTTTTTATTTGGGTGTATCTGGGAGGGCAGGGAAGTGTCCAATTCAAGGAGCCTGGGTCAAATGTTGTCCTCTGTAATCAGAGATCAGTGTGTTGCATAAAGGAGCATTTGCCTTTGACGTGTCCTTGGTGACAGCTCAGCCCTTTGCCCAACAGACCTGCCTGCTTCCCGGCTCCGCGCAGGAGAGATGAGCTCTGCCGGCACAGTGGGGTCCAGGACTTAAACCTGGAGAGTATCCCTACGTCTGTGATACCCACCTAGAAACAAGTTACTGCCACAAAAATCCTGCTGCAGGGAGGAAGGGCAGCATGGGTGATGCTGTCTTTCAGGGGAAAATGCTCTCCTCCTGTCCTAGCAGTCTGGAAGAGCATTTAATGCCTATTTAGAGTAAAAAGGCAGGTGGGCTTTAATGTCCTGTCCCCTGCACTGATGTGCCTGCTATCCATGCAAGTGCTGTAGCAGTGCTTTCAGTCCTTCCTCGCAGGAGCTGGGGCAGTTTTGGGGGCTGGTCTGTTGGTGAAACACAGATTGTGCAAAGTCCAAATCAGCCACGAGGAATGTCCTGACCCAGTGTTAACAACCGCCCCAGGATGGGGTCCCCCCGGGTCCATGAGGATACTTTGGTTGGCTCACAGAAAATGTTTGATTTTTTTTTGTGTGTTTCTGTGCTCCTCTTTCCTGGGGTCCCTTTAGCAGAAATTGGGCATTTCTCAGTTCTAAGTTATCAGAAAAGCAACGTTGGCATTTATGATGCAAAATGGCTGGTTGGGGTTATTTCTGCCCTTCCCACAGAAACCAGATCTCATCCCCCGCCAGTCCTGGTATTACTGTCCTTGCCTCAAAGCTTTTACCTCCTGCCCACCCTGAAGCTGGGAAGAGAGCTGAGCCCCTTCGAAACGGTGGCAAATGGGACAGGTTGCTCAGAAGGGAAAAAGGTGAGCGGGGACGGCACCGGCATGGCAGCCGAGGCTCTGGGCTCTCCCTTGTTTGTCTCTGCAGCTGGAGGAGGGACAGAAGCGAAACGGGCCGCCGCCGAGCCTCCTCCCCGCACCAGCACGTTCGTGCAGGGCTCGGCCTCCGCCAGGTGCTTCCTGCCGTCTTTGTTTGCTGACGGGGTGATGGGAAGCAACCGGCTATTTCGGCTCAGACGAGGCCAATCAGGTGCTCGCCTGTATCTGGGGAGACGCAGCCGGCAGCACCCAGCCCCAGCCCTGGGAAAAGGGGGAGGCGCGAGCCCTGGGGTGCTTCGTCGCCTGCGGTGCTTCAGAGCCTGGGTGATCTTCCCAGGATCCACCGGAGCCGTAGAAACTCTGCAATCACGTGGCCCGGCAACGGGAAGATGGTTTGTGGGGTTTGGAGGGGTTGGTGCTGCGCCAAGCCCATGGTGCTTTGGGTTGCAGCCCTCCGGCAGACTCCGGCGTTGCTGCTGCTTGCGCTGGCAATCTCCGGCATCGCCACTGTTCTCACCAGCAAACGCTGGCATTGCCAGCGTTTGCTGCCGTGGTGGAGTCCCCACACAAGCTCTGCCTCCAGCTCCGCACTCGCAGGGCTGAGCAGAGCCCTTCCCTGAGCCGCCCGGGGCATGGGCAGGCATCGGGTCCGGGCTCTGGGTTGGCATGTGGGCTCCTGTTGGTTTCTGTCCCTTGGCTGGGATGGCAGAGTGATTCCTGGCTGGGGACTGCGCTCCCTGCCTGCCCTTCCTCCTGACAGACTTTCCTCCTCCTCATCTTCCCTCATCCAGCTCTCTGGCCTCCCTTTGCATCTGCAGTGGCCACGACCAGACCTTGAGCTCTCCCTGACCAGACCTTGAGCTCTCCACAGCCGTGACCCATCTTGTCTCTGCTTGTACATCTCCGAGCACCCCAACAGCCTCGCACATGGCTGGCGTCCCCAAACCAGCATGAAGGGGAAGGCACTGCTCTGCCTTTCCAATCCTTGCTAAAAACTGAACCACCTGGTGGAAAAAAACCCCCTCCTTCCTCCAAAAAGGTCATGGGCAGATGCGAGCGCGTGTGCCGCAGCCGCCGAACGCCCACTTGCCTCCCCCCCGCGCGGCGCAGTAACCGTCTCAGTGCTCGTGGCTTGCTGTGCTTGGAGGCACTCCAGCAGCAGATGGGGCGGGCTGCGGCGTTGCTTAATGCTAACTTGAAATGAAAAAAATTCCTCCCAAACAACCACAAAACCTGCCGGCAGGCTCAGCCCCAGCCCTGTCTCCGCTCCCTGCCTGCTTGCTTCCTCCCTTGCCAGCTTTTGGGCAGGAGCGCACACAGAGCGGGTCCTCTGCAGACCTCTGGTTTATTAAAAATTACAGCAGGGAGGGAGAGGGGAAGGGGGTCCCCAAAGGGGAGTGGGGTCCGCTGCCAGTGCCCTGAGAGCGGGCACGTCCCACAGCCCTGGTGAGGGGTCATCCCCCATTGAGGTGAACAGCTCGAATGGGACAAAAGTGGGGTCCGGAGAGGGACAGCCCACCCTGGCCCTGCGGTGGGTTCCGACATCTCCCTGCTCCTGGGGTGTCACCAAGGGGCTCAGGGGTCCCGGGGGCCAACTCGCCTCAGCCACCACTGTGCTACGAGTGCCTGGGCGAAGGGGTCCCAAGGCTGGGACAGATGGGCAGGGGGAGAGGAGCCACTTTCAGCTGCTTTTTTGTTTTCCACTGAGTATCCCATGGGGAGAGCCGGCCCCAGCCCCATTCCCAGCCCCATCCTGGCCCCCTCTGCAGCGGCTGCTCCCCTGCACTGGGGCTGGCTCCAACGCTCCCATTTATGACTTGTTGGGGGATAAAAGGGGCTTGTTGGCGGCAGTGAGCAACTGGTGTGCGGGGACAACTGTTGCCATCTGTCTAGTGGGGTGGTGGGGGGGCCGCGGCGGGGCCAGGGCCGAGCCAGGGCTGGGGTTTTGTTTCTCCTTTCATGCACCACTAAACTTTGCACCTTTTGTTTCCCAGAGAAGGGCTGAGAGCTGGGGAGAAAAGAGGCCTCTGCGCTGTACGGGTCAGGGCAGAGCTCGCTCAGCTTACCGAGGGGTTTGCATACAATTTTTATTAAATATTATAGTAGTAATTATTGTTATTTGAGGAGTCTGTTGGTCTTGGGCAACGTGGTGCTGAACCTCCTCCATCCTCCCCCTCGCCGTGCCGTCCCTGCGCCGCACCCTGCGAGCTCACCGGGCAAAGCGAGGTGCCCCAACATGTCCCGTGCTGCAGCAGGCAGAAGCCACAGCCGCCGATGGTAGTGGGGTGCATCCCTCGGGGACCCGAGGCTGTGTGCTGCCCTGCCATCCCCGAGTGATGCTGTGCCCCCATCTCCAGGGGATGCTGTGCCCCTGTCCCCAAGGGATGCCATGCCCCTGTCCCCAAGTGATGCTGTGTCCCCATCCCTGAGAGATCCCATGCCCTGGCAGTGGCAGCAAGGAGAGGGCAGAGCACAGGCAGCCGGGATGGTGGGAGCAGCCAGAGGGTGCGTTCGCTGCCCCAGGGCAGTTTGTGCTTCCTCATGGAGCCCTGTCTATGTCTGGGACAGGAGCGCAGAGCCCGGGGCAGGTTCCAGCCAGGCGTGTGAGTCTCAGCAGCTGCCTGGGTTTTGTTCAGGACTTTAAGCGGCTCGCTTTGCTCGTCATCTGCTTTCCGCTGAGCCACGGCTCTGGGCTCAGCCTGGAGCTGGTAGCTGGGACAAGCCCTGCGTGTCTAGGGGGGGTGCATTTCCCAGCTCCGGGGAGCACCAGAGGAGGGAGGAGGGCTTGTGAGGCCTCTACCACGTCTCTGCACCAGTGGCACTGTCCCGGGAGCATCTCACGGGCCACGTCTAAACTTTGCCCGTGGCTACTACCGCTACGGAGCAGTCCCTGCCAGCCCCATGTCCCAGACAGCACTAACAAGGCAGAAGGAGAAGGATTTAAGTGTGATGCTGGGCTCTGCACCCCAGGACTCACCAGCTCATGTCAGGATGTGTTTGGGCATCCCTTGTGGGGCTGATACCTGCCCCGGCCCCTCTGCAAAGGCCACTCGTCCCTGTGGGTATGCCTGTGCCTGGCACAGCAGTGCCCGGCCCGGCAGGGAAGGGGCAGCTCTCGGTGTTGCTGCTTGGGGGACGCAACACCCGTGTGAATGCAACACCCACTCCTTTGGGGAACTGCCGGGAAATGTGTTACTGGGAACCAGCTGGAGGCAACAATATCCCTAAGCCCTTCGCGTCCCCGGCGTTCCCAGCTGCCAGACGAAGGGCGAGGCCCATTTTCCCTCTGACAATGACCTTTTACCAGGGAGTTTATTTCTATTATGGCACCGGATAAAACAGAAAAGGGGAAGGACGGGGCTGGAGCAGAGCAGCTGCCCTGGCTGACTCGTTTGCTGCTTTGTTGTGAGTTAAAAGGCTGGATTGGGGCTGACACCAGCCATGGTGCTCCCTTAAAGCGTGAGGGCTCGTTGTCCCCCTCCCAGCCCCCGTGGGGGGACTCTGCAGAGGGGCTGGCTGGGGTCTGTCCCGGCAAATTCCTCTCCGGGTGGTCGGTGCAGACCGTGGCACTGTTTTGGGGTGCAGCCCTGCTTAGTCCAGGGGTGCAGAGCCTGCCGGCGGTCTCTGCTGAGCTCTGCCAGCGTGCAGGAGCTGAGTTTTCCTTTTTCTTCCTTTTCCCCTTTGGAGTGACTTTGGCGAGGGGGTTCAACTCCAGCCCCAAGGCCGTGCTCTTGGATCCTACGGATGGTTGCGGTGTCAGAGCAATGTGCCCCTTCTTAGCGCTGATCCAAAAACCTGCCAGGGCGGGAGGAGGGGAGAAGAGCAACACTGAGCCTGTTCCCCCCCAAAACCCAGACCCCCTGCCAGCAAGCTGGCCAGCACAGAAAGCCCCCGCGGCCATGCCAGTCTCCAGCAGCTTTAAGGCTGGCAGCAGCCGCCGCTGGGGAGGGTTGGGGGCCGCGGCAGGGCTGGGGCACGGGGGCCACGCTGCCTTTTGAAGCAGAGACAAAGCCCGTCTTGATATTTACGGCACGTGCAGCGGGAGCGCGGGGCGCGCGGAGCTGCGGGACAGATGGCGAGTGAAACAAAAGGGGAGGCAAGAATGGGAGCTGAACAGATTGGGAATTTCCTGCCCGTCCCTCTCCCCCATGCCCAAAGGCTGCTGGGGAGCGGAACCGCCTTTCCCCAATGGTCCCCCCAAAGTGGTCGGTCCCCTGGGGGGGACTGAACCCCAACCACCTGCTCTAGCCCCTGGGCTATGCATCCCAAAATCCTGAGCCCCCAAATCCTAAGCACCAAAATCCCAGCTCCGTTTTCCTCCTGATGTGGAGCTGCATGAGCAGGACCCCCCTGTTCCTCCAAGCCTCAGTCTGCTCCTCTGTGAAATGGGACTCCGGCTCGTCCCCAATCGATGCCGGGGAGGCGAAGGGTCCTGGTGATCTCCACTGGCGACGTGCGGGGCCCCTCCCCGGCACCTTTTCCTGCTGCCTCTGCAGTTTTCTTATCTCTTCCCAGCAACGTCACAGCTGCTGTGGGCTTGATCCAAGCAGCTTATTAATAATCAACTTTTATTGCTCATCACATCGTGAGCACGTCTGCAGATGGCCAGGCGTGGTGGGGGCAGCCGCGACCTGGCCACCGATCCTTTTGTCCTCACAACTCCTCCACTCAGTAAAGGTTTTAGGTTAAGTCTGAGAAGAATTGAGCAAAGGGAAGCGCCGAAGGACGTGACGCCGGGTTATATTTCCCTGGGCTGTGACTCACGCCAGCTCTGCAAATGCTCGCATGCCGAATTTGAAGCACAGGGATGATGCCGTGCCCGGAGCTCACGTCCCTTGACTGAGGGGTGGCTCTGCCCACCCGGCCACATTAGGGTCAAACCCATTGCCTGCAGCCTTGCTGTTTTCTTGTGTACTTCTCCAAAGGAAAATATTTTGAGGGGTTGTTTTTAAACACAAATCCTGCACTTCCTGGGGAAACATCCTCTTAAAGGGATGTTTGCAAACAGCCTGGGAAGCATTTGAGCTGAGGTATGTGGCAAAGGAGAAAAAAAAGCGAGGAGGGGAAGAGAATCTGGGGAAGAGGCTGGAAAAAAGTGGAGATGAAATTTTAGGGGGTTTTCAGGGGAGCCATGGAGAAATCCTGCCTGTCCTCATAGGGCACCCTGTGGGAGCTGCTGGTTTTTAGGGTCTCATGCAGGCACAGCCCCAAGGTGGGTTCCCAGGTCCAACGCCGGTGGCCTGAGCCCCTCTGTGCCCATGGGCTGATGGCGGGGGCAGCGGGTCTGGCAGGAGCAGCGGGGTGTCTTTGACATCCCACCCAAGGAGAGTCCTTGGGAGAAGCCCACAGTCCAAATATGACTTTGGGGGAGCTGCAGCTGCTGATACCTCCTGCAGCAGCCCCACAAAGCCTCTGCGCTTGGGGCACACCTCCAAGGGGGCTGGGGAGCTATTTTTTGGTTGGTTTGGGGTTTTCCCTCCTTTATGCTTTTCTGTGGATCTGGACAAAGCCCTGCATTCCCCCCTCCTCCTTCCTGGTGGGATACAGGCTGCTGGGGGCCCCTAGACCCACACCTCCTCCCAGCAACAGGAGGAGGAGGAGGAAGGGGATGAGGAGGGGGGGCAAGCCCCCATCCCTGCTATTCCCACCACAACAAGGCAGTGATTGGGTGCCTGTGGGCTTACCCAGGACCAATGGGGTCTCCCCCTTTTTTTTAGGGGGGGGGGGGGCAGAGAAGCAGGGCAGTGGGTTGTACTGACCCTCTGCCTCCCTCATCTCCACCCCTGCGAGATGCAGAGCCAGTGCCCCAGCTGGTGTAAATCAGCAATCCAAATCACCCTGTGTGGATAAAGCAGCTGCTGGAAGCAGTACTGGGTGGTTGCTTCTCATGGGTTTTGTTCTGCTGCTGCTAGACCCTACTGCCAGGTTCCCCCCCCCCCAACCAGAAGTGATGGGCTGGGGCTTCCCCATAAACACCCCTTGGACCCCCAGCCCCTTCAGCTCCTGCAGGCTGGTGTTGATTTGGGAAGGAGCGTGGATGCTCTGAGGCAAAAACCTGACTTGGGAACAGGGAGCGATGTGTGCTGGTGCCTGGGCAGCTCCCGAGGACTGGGAAGAGGGTTGTGCTTGGCTGGTTTGTAGATGGATCCTGCAGACATCCTCTCCTGCTGCTTTTGAAAAGCGTGGAGACACGATGTGGGCTCGGGTGCTTGTAGTCCTGTCCCTGTCCCCCTCCCACCTGGCCTGCTGGATGCTGCCCCAAGGAAGGAGGAGGTTGACGGGCTGTGGCACCTCTCCTGGGGGCTGATGGCAGAAAGATCGGAGCTGGTCCCAGATGCCAACAGGCTCCTGCATTGGAGCTGACCGGCTGCACGTCCACGGGGGTCTGGGACATCCTCCCTTTCTGCAGAGCCCACCCCCCCCGTGCTGCCCTGCTGCCAGCCTTGGAGGGAGCCCAGCACAAGTATCACTTGCCTCTAGCTGTTTCAGAAGCAGGATCAGGTGTGCCTTCCTCTGAGCCCTTTTTTCCCATGGAGTTTCACCCCATGTCTCAGCCCAGCCTTGCCCAAGCAAATACTGACTGTGGTGGGAACCCCTGGGTGCAGGGCAGCTCCCAAACCTGGGTGCTGCTCTCTGGGGACATAGCCTTGGAGAGGGGAAGCCAGGGCCAGCCTGGACAGGACCACATGTGACAGGCAACGCCGACATCTAGTGACAGTCCTGGGGTCCTTGGCCAGCTGGGTGTGCAGGGGCACCCCCTTGGTTTGGGGTCTCCGGTCCTGGTACCTCCAGGAGGATTTGCATCTCTGCAGGGAACGGGGTTTGGCTGTGGGAGGTTGCGATGAGGGTGTGCATGTCCCGGTGCTGCCCTGGGACGTAGGAGAGGATGGGGAAGGGGGTGGCCTGTGGGGATGGAGCAGGGTCTTCTTGCCTCTCCTCCCGCCTGGCTTCTGCAAGAGCCTTGGCTGGAGTTGGGGGGGCTGTCCCTGGCCAGGGCAAGGGACCAGGGCTGTTTGGGGAAGGCCAGCGGGGAAACCCACCTCCTGCACCCCACGGAGGGCCCGTGGGCTCTGCCTCCCTGGCTGGCACCAGCCCAGAGCCAAGCGAGCCCCCGGTGTGCAGAGGAGAGGCCCACAGCCTGGGAAATGGCACTTTCTCTGCAACTCCAGATCTGTAAAAATCCTGCCCGTGTGAATTTTTTTTTTAAGCATCCTCCAGCTTAGCTGTTAAAAATAAGCAAGGCTGAAGACTGGAGAACATGAAAGCATCCAGAAAATAACAACCAGCAGTACTGTGCCAGTGGCACTGCCATCCCTTCCCTCTCTCAACTGACACTTTTTCCATGCGTAGTTTTTCCCTTCTATAAATGTCCTTGCGTGGACCCCATCTGGGATGTGCTGGAGCAGCAGCTCCTCAGTGCGAGGAAGGCGGCGTATGCACATGTTGTGTGTGGTACAACCACTAGACGGCAAATCCAGCCTGAATTATGTCTGCAGAAAGATCTGGTCTGCAAGAAAGGAGGTTACAGTGCTCAGAGCAGCCCAGATGCTCAGACCCTGGTCTCCGCATTTGGGATTCCTCAGACGCGTTTTGTGCAGTTACAGAAAGGGCTTTATTCGTTGGTATGATATCTACAGTTCATGCGTTGGTGATAGTACAGGTTTTTTTGGGTTTTTGTTTCTATAGTGTTAGCATGCAGTTTAAATGCGGAGGGTCTGGATGACCACTTCAGCTTTGCAGGTCATCTCCAAAGCTCAGCTGCCCCTTTGGTTTTCAAACTAAACCGTCCAAGGAACCAAGTTGGGTGTTTTTGGCGAATTCAAATGTGCTGCAGATGTACATGTCACTGTGACTTTTGTTGGGTTTTTTTAATTGGGAGACCCCAGTTGCCTGGGCAGGGAGAGAGCTGGGAGCCAAGCTGGTGGGTGGGATGAAGCTGGGTGTTGGGGGGCTCCCCAGGCAGCTGGGGGTGATGGCACCGGGAACTGCTCCATCCCTCACCCCTGGTCCTGCCCTGAACCAGTGGTCTGGGAGGAAGATGTGAGACCCCCCCCTTGGCCACAGTCCACAAACAGGCTGTTTCTCGGAGTGTTTCTCTCTAACCTCAGCAGCTGACAGCTGCTCAGCAGCAGCAGGAAAGGTTTCTCTCCTTTATCTCTGGAGCAGGAGGCTGATGGAAGGGGGGAAAAAGGGAGGAGAAAGAGTGGATTTGTTCTTCCCCATGCTAGGTCGAGGGATGCTGGCAGCCAACATATCTTTAACCCTTTACTCATGCAGCTCCCAACTTCCCGGATGCTCCTCCCAGTGACCACTGGTGAGTCACTTGAGATCCGCCGGTTCTGCAGGACCCACACCTGAACCCCTCCCCGCTGGGGTCAGATGCTCCATGCCATGTTTCGGAGGTGGGATGAGCTCTCCCCCCGTCCTTGCTGCATCCCACCCAAACGAGGGGAGAAGGTGAATGGGGGTGCAGCGCTTTGGGGGGTGGCTGTGGTGGGGTCAGAGGGGGAACGGAGCTGGGACCTGTCCCACCCTGCGTGGTCGGAGAGCCGGGAAGAGGGAGCGTTCGGGGAAGAATGGCTCCTGCCCACCCGCGTGGGCTGGTGTTGAAGTACCCTTATTGCACTATTGCGGAAGCCAAGTCAAACTGTCAAGCTGCATTAAAATGGGAGTAAGTGTCTCCCCAGGAACGGGGGAGCCAAGTCCTGAGGATGGGGAGGGGGCCGGGCTAGATCTCGATGATGGTGGCACGCCGCAGGCACAGCGGGGCGTCGGGGGGCACCGCGTTTCGCTTGATCTCGTTCCCGTCGAGCCGCAGGACCTGAAGCCTGGAATAGTTCATGACATCCACCACGGTGCAAAAGCTGCTGATGGAGAACTCTGCGGGGGGAGAGAAGACGGAGAGCTGAGCACCGGCTTTGGCCCTGGCTCTAACCTTTGCGATGTGACTGATCTTTGGGGAGTGAGAAACATCAAGGGGGGCTGCTCTGGAGATGGATCTGAGGGTACCGACCTCCGAGAGCTGGTTTATGTTAAGGTGGGCAGGAAAAAAATGAAAGCACCGCCAAATCACCAATTATTCCTGCAATTTCGACTTGACACCCTCTGCTCTTAAGCTAAAAGAGTAACTGATGCTCCTAGCTGCAGTCAGAAGGAGCCTGTGAGCTTCTGCCTGTTGAAGGGTTTGGAAGCGGTGGCAGTGCCTGCTGTCTGCTGCCTTCGCCCAGCCTGGCTGGAGCGCTCGTAGGAAAAAAGCCGGGTGGAGTCGGAGGAAAAACATTGCTTTTTATTTGCAACCGCTTTTGTGAGGCTTCCTATGCTGCAGCCTCCAGCCCTTGACTCCCCCCCGGTCACCATGAGACCACCCAGGCAGCATGTCCAGGACATCCCTGTCCCCATCCCATGTCCAGGACATCCCTGTCCCCATCCCATGCCCACAGACATCCCCTCTCCCTTCATCTGCCACCCGCTGCTGCCAGCACCAGGCAGGGAAACTCCAGCCCAGTCCGGCCTGGGTTTGGAGGGAAGAAAAGGGAGCAAACTCCAAACATTTTGTGCAGGATTTAGGAGAGAAGCGACCGACTAGAGGGCAGCAAAGCTCCAGGCCGGGATGCTGCTGGGGAAGGCAACGGGGTGCTGGGGGACCCCTGCACCCACAGGCCGGGGGTTTGGGGGGCTGCAAGCCCTGCGGTCTCCGGGGAGGTAAGCGGGGACCTCCCAGTATGGCTGGAGGGGCACGATCCCGGCCCTGATACCCCCTGGGGTGGGATGTGCCCCCCCCAAGCCCCTCAAAGAGGTTGGTGCTGCACCAGCGTGGACCCGCGGCCCCTCGCTCCTGGGGGATGCTTGAAAGGTCAGCCGCAAAACCTGCAGCTGGAGGAGAAACTGCTGTAAAGCCTGAACGGCTCCACGGTGGTTTCATGGCATTTGTGGGCAGACGTTAACAGCTACAAATTTTGAAAGCAAACATTTGGGAATCTGTTCTTGTTTTTGTGTTTCTGTCAGTTCCCCGGTGCGGGGTTGTGTGTTTCCTCTGCAACAGCTGATGGCTGCACTGACACATCCCCGTCCCCATCCCAGGTTTGTTCAGGGGCTCCAGCACCGCTCCGGGAGGGTCCTGCCCTTGGGGCCTGGCAGGTGAGAGCAGCAAGCCTGGATTTTTCCAGGACATTGCTTGGGTTTTTTATTTTTTTTTTCCCTAGCTTATTTTTATAAATAGCAGCCCCAGAACAATCTGTTCCTTTTATTTATTTGTGTATTAAGTGAAGTGAATTTTAGTCCTGGCAGAAGATGCCGCGTTGATGGCTCTAATAACTAAGAGCTCCCGTCTGTCCCAGCCCCAGCAAGGATGTGCCTCTTGGCTGCAGACCATGACCCTTGGGGGGGTTTGGGGCCGTGGGCTGTGCTGGTGCCCTGCGAGGTGGGGAGGGAGGTGGGCAGAAGGGACTGGAGAAAGGGGCTGCACTGACCCCAAGCTCTGCAGACCACCGGGGTACATCCCTGTCCCCTGCATTAGCACTGGCCAGGGTGATGTGTGTTCCCACGTGCAGTGACCGTGGCTGTGGGGACCCCCCCACCTCTGTCCGTTCTGTCAGTGACCCCCCCCCAGCCTGTGTGCAATGCCAAACTAAAGCCGTAGTCCTTTCCCCAGGTTGTGCGTCAGCTTCTACCCACAGCTGGTTTCTGGCATCTCTAACCAGAAGGTGCTCAGGCTTCTGCTAAATGCTCAGTAAAACCAGTGCAATGGCTTCGTGGATCACACAGGAGCGTTCACAGCTGAGAGCCTCTCAGCTCCGGGTGCGTTGGGACACAACAGGCCCCATTCCTGCCTTGCTCAGGGCCACCTAGAAGTCTCCCAAATTCCAGCTTCCTGCTCAAACCATTAGCCCAGGTAGTCTCCTGCGGGGAAGTATAGGTTCTGCATCCCCACCTCCCCATCCCTCTATTGCACCACCATCCCTCGCACCACCACGCTTTGGTTGACGCGTTTCTGCTCACCGTTGATTTGGTTCCCTTGAAGGTAAAGGTTCTCGAGGTTGGTGTTGACCCGGGGGATCTTCTGCAGCCTGTTGTAAGAAAGGTCCAGCTCAAGGATGCTGCTGCTGTTGAAAGTGTTGGTAGAGAGACCTTGATTTGTCAGGCTGTTGTGGGACATCCGTACATAGAGCAGCTTGGGAGAGACCTTGAAATAGTCATCAGGGATGGCGTTGATGTAGTTGTACTCTAGGTAGAGCTGTTCCAAAGCCATTGGGAGCCCATCAGGGACTTTCCTGAGGTGGTTGTAGCTCAGATCAGCAAGGATCAAGGACTTGAGCCCTTTGAGGGATGCTCCCATCTCAAAAATGTAGTTGTGGCTGAGGTACAGGGCTGTGAGGTTCTCCAGACCCTCCAGAGCATTGGAGGGGACCTTGGAGATCTGATTGTAAGACAAGTGGAGCTCTCTCAGAGACCGGGGCAAGGGGTTGGGCATCTTGGTTAGGTTGTTGTTGTTCATGTACAACCTCTCCAGGTTTTTGAGCTTGGCAAAGACCCTCTTGCCCATCTTCTCACTGCTGATCTGGTTGTTGTGCAGTGCGAGCCATTCCAGCTCCGTGGCGTTATCGAAAGCCCCCTCTTGGATGGCGGTGACCTGGTTGTTCTGGAAGTAGACATATTTCATCCGGGAAGGCACGAATGGCAGGTACCTCAGGTTACGGGTGTCACAGTACATGGCTGACGAGAAGTTAGGGGGGCAATCACACTCTTGGGGACATTGCCAGGAAGGGGCTTGCTGAGGTTCGGGGGCGGGCCCTGCCTCCGTGTCTGGAGCTGGGAGGTAAGAGTACACATAAGGGGTGTTCTCATCCTCATAGTAGGGCATGTAGTTATAGGAGGACATACGGGACTGCCGCATGTAGTACTGTAACCAAGCCATGTCTTCTTCTTCATTGTACTGGCCCAGGGAGGCTCCGCAGAACCCAGCGATGATCAGGAAGGTGGCCCAATGCATGGTGCTGATGCTGGAGGGACCTGGGTGGGGGGAAAAATGGGGAGGAAACCATCAGCAGTGTCAGGTCTGATGTAAGGTCTAGAGGCAGGTGAACTGCACCCCGAGGCCTGGGAAAGCAGCGGGGTTGGATGTGGTTGCAGCCCTGCATGGGGTTGGTGGCAGTTGGCAGCAGAGCTGGAGAACCAAGGGGACCTGAGTGAATCCTACCCCAAAAAATGCAGCTGCAGACATGTCCCCTGTTTGCAGTTACCTGATCTTTCCTCTTTTCACCTCAGGCCTGTTAGAAACCTCCATCCCAGTGGATATTTGCTTGCAAAATCTTTACTTATGGGTATTTCTGTTACCACTGAGTCGAGGATGGAGATATGGGGAACACGGTCCCAATTTGTGTAAGGTGATGCAGCTCTGCCCCAAGGTGCCTGGGATTCACCTGTACTGGCTCTGCACGGGAGGGAGGAGAAAGGACTCGGCCACTCTCCAGCCAAGCAGAGGAGAGCGGTAGCTGTGAGAACAGGTTGATGGAGCTCAAGGCATGTTTCGATGGAGCTATATTTATGCTACACTCGCTGGCGACATAATTCGCTGTGGGTTTCATCCAGCTCTCCCTTCCCCCACGAAAATGCAGGATGCTCGTGCAGCTTGGGACTGATGTAAATCCTGGTAAACAAGTTCTGGCTTATTTTTGAAACTAAACCACTTTCAAGCTTAGATTTCCTGAGCTCACCCCTGACACAAAAAGGGGCAGCATCCGCCAGCCCCTCGAGGCCAGTGTGACCAGGGAGAGAATGAGCCATCGCCAGACCCGGTGCTTGGACCCTGCTTGTGAAATTCAGCCTGCCGAGGGTTGATGTCCAGAAGAGAGCAGGGCTGAGGGCTCAGAGCAAGGCAAACCTGTCCCCGAGCCCCTTGGCTTTGCGTGGGCTTCCCAGCCACGCCGTGCCATGCCCAGGGCAGTGTGCCGGCACATCGCGGTGCCGAAGGCAGGAGGACTCCAGCTACGGCCGTTCATCCTGACTCCTTGTCTCGGTGCTAAAGGAGAACGCAGAGTGGCCTGGAGCAAAGCATCTTGAAATGCCTCCAGGAAATACACAGGGCAATGCTGTTCGGAGGGGGAGAGGAGTCGCTCCTGCCTGCTGGCTCCTATATACATGGCTGGAAGCACAGGGCTGTGGTGCTGCCGGTGCATCGCTGCCAGCTCCGCTCTGGCAGCCTCAGCGTGGGCAATGTGTAATGCACGGGCCAGCGTCCCTCCTCGCTGTGGCCGTGGGGTCACCCGATGGAACCTCACCGCGTCCCCATCCCGCAGCGAGGAGGGGACATCTCGCCGGCAGACAAAGAGGGCACAGTTTGCTCCGAGACAGCGGCTGCCCCGCCACCGAGGCACCCTGGCAGGCTGCTCACGCTGGAAGAAAAGAGGGATTGAGATGGTGGCGGGCAGGCATGGCTCCCTCGCTTTTTCCTTCTCTCCCTCCTTCCCTCTCCGCACGCTCCTGCAGCCGAGGGGCAGATGAGACGTGGTCCTCTGTGCAACAAGGGGAGCTTGGCAGTCGCAAAGGAGTTTCTTCTCCTCCTCCCGCCTGCTCCAGGGCACTCTGCCTGCTGAAATACCAGAGCCGCCCTGCTCTGCGCAGGGGCTTCTCCACCCATGCAGAGCTGCTTGGCAGCCCCGTCTCAGGGGGCCCCTCTGTGTGGGGCAGGACCGAACCATGGGGTCCCTCCACTTTTTTTAGTGCTCCCCTTCAACATATTGGTAAGCCCAGAGCCTGTCCTCAGCAGACACCGCTGCCCCCCGCTTCATTCAAAGGTTGCTTCTCCCCTCCCCAGTGGGCTTCATCCCAGTTTTAGGGGTGGGATCTGAGCTGAGTGTGCCGGCCGCGAGATCCGTGTCATCTCCTGGTCCCCACGCTCCTGTGCCAGAAGCTGCCGGGCTAATGGGGTCAGCTCCTCGCCCCGAGACGGAGCGGGTTTTGGAACAAGAGGCTTCACATTCTGTGGTCAACCACAGACTCTGCCCATTGCCCCCCATCACCGCTGTGCCGGGCGTGAAACCATCTCCCCTTCCCCTGCAACCCGGCAGACGGGACGGGCAGAGCTGTGCCAGGCAGGGGGGCAGCGAGCCGGCACTGCCCGCACCTGGGTCTCGATGGTTTTAGGTGTCCAGCTCCCGGCCAAGTGGGCAAGGAGCTGCCAGAGGGGCAAGAGACGTGGGTAGCAGGAGAGAACTTCCCTGCCACGGCAGCTCAGGAGCGCTGGCATTCGAGCTGTGCCACCCGTGTCGCTGGCATGTGCTTTGCGTGGCAGCCGCCCGCCCGCCAAGGCAAGGGTATGGAAATCAGGCTAAAAAAAAAAAAAAAAAAAAAAAAATCATAATAAATATAGAGAAGGACTTACCAAGCTAAGAGCCTCCTTTTCAAAGCCTCGCTGCTCTTCTCTGGGATCTCCCGTGTGTCAAGCAGCATGTGAGTGTGTCTCCCAATTTGCAAAGGCTGGTGCCCGCCCTAGATCCCAGATCAAATATTGTGCTTGCAGGTCACGGGCTCGGCAGGTTTTTTTGGGGAGTGACCTCCCAGCAGCAGCCGGTTTGCAGGAGAGACTGAAGAGACCCTAATGCTGCCTGGCGTTATAAATAACCTGCTTTTTCTTTCCTCCCTCTCTCTCTCTCTCTCTCCCGTCTTTTCTCATAGGAGTGTTGGCACTTTTCAGGCTCTCTCTGTTTAACGAGTTAGTGGAATCGGGGATGTTGTTTTTAAAAGGGCTGTTGTTAGGTCTCCTGTGTTTCTCATCAGGAAACGATGAGGAGGCCTCTGGACAGATTAAAAAATATCTGATTTTGAGGCGCTGAGGATGCGATTCTTAGGGAGAAGCGAGAAATTATCTTTAACTTTTGTAGTACCAGAAGAAGAGATGTTAGTGCCTGCTCTGCCTGCAGCCTGGGCTTCTTCCCCAGGAAGCCTCAGTTTATGCAGTCCTGCTATTAAATATTTAGGATAAACATTTCCATGAACGATAAGGCTGCAGCATCCAAGGTAAATAAATTGCCTACCAAAGGGCCACTGTGACAGCAGGAA
This sequence comes from Astur gentilis, assembly GCF_929443795.1. NCBI lineage: Eukaryota > Metazoa > Chordata > Aves > Accipitriformes > Accipitridae > Astur > Astur gentilis. Next base: position 4,197,140 of record NC_064908.1, on the reverse strand, counting down.
TTCGTCTTCAGCTTGGCAAGAGAGAGATGCCAAGCTGGCATTTCTGCAGGCTGTGCCCATCCGACTGAGATGGGGGTGTCCATCCCCCCGAGGTTGACCCGGGAGTGGGTATGGGGGGACAGGGCAGGGAAGCGGGTGCCAAGGGTGACCTGTGGTTGGGCAGAGACAGGAGAACTTGCAGCTCTCCCTGCCACAAGGCTCATCACCTCCCAGTGCCAGCCTTGCCCTGGGGGGTTCTTGCAAAGTGGGGGAGCGGTGGGTGCTATCACAGCCTCCCCCCCCCCCCCCCCCCCCCCAATCCCCATCCTGGCTCTCTGTGCACTTGAGCTTTGGAGACAGCTCTTCCAGGGCTATCGAAGCATTTCCTCCAGCAAGGCAAGGAAAGGAGGAGCCCTGACTGCCCATCGCCATCGCCATCCCGTGCCCAGCTCCAGCAGCACGCCCAGGTCCTCCCAGGAGCCTGGAATTACTTAGTGAAGCTCAGCAGGTGCCAGACTCCCTCCAGGCTTCCTTTCTCCTTGCTTTCCATTGTAATTTCCCTGCCAAAGCTTCCTTTTCCCCTGGGGAGCCTTGCAAAGATCCTTATCGCCCCAAAGGTCCTTGTTGTAAGGAAGGGGGAATGCTCAGGGTGGTTGGCAGCCGGGGTTGCGAAGGACACGCTGTACAGTGGGGACTTTGCCAGAAAGCCGGTCTATTTGGGAAGGAAGATTGTGCCTGGAAAGCACAGCTTGCTGCACCGCAGCATGGGGCCGGGATCTGCAAGGAGAGAGAGGATTCAGAGAAAGCCTTGCCTTCGAGTGGGAAAAGGGGGGGGGGGGGGGTGTTGTGCTGCCTAAAAGGAGATAAAACCTTTCTAGAATGGGGTAGGGGCTTTCATTCGGTTGGTAGCACCTCTTCTTGCCCATCAAGCATTGCCGTGGCAGCTTGCAGCGGCACGGGGGAGCTGGAGAAGGGCTCTCACCGTGGGCAGGGAGGTTGTTCAGGGCTCTGGGCTGATGTGGAGAATGACCCCGCTTGGAGGGATTTCTTCCCGCTGCCGCGGAGCTCTGTTCCAGGGAAAATGGTGGGGAGGATAGTGGCAGCCAGTAACATCTGCTGCTCGGCGCTCGGACGGTGTCAACCAACGTCACATCTCTGGCAGCTCGAGGTGTCCTGGTGGCCAACAGCTCAGAGGCTTTCACAGGGCTTGGATGTTTTTCTGGAAAAGCAAACTGTCCCCAGCTAGGTTAGATAAGGAGTGTGGCCTCTCCATCTTCTGGAAGTTAAAAATATTCATGACCCAGGACATGCACCCTTTGGGGGAGGCTGTTCCGCAGCACCCATCAGGGTCTGGCACCTACTGTGGGTGCTGAGGAACCCTGCATGAACTGGTTCCGAACGGTACCATTGCCCATGGCCACATCCCCCTTTCCCAGCCTAAACCACAGAATAACAATATGCTTAAGCTCAGTTTCTATGTTCCCCACAGTCACCAGGGCTTTCTGTTGAATCTCATTCTGACCAGTTTAGGACTATCTCAGGGAAATGAAAATTTACTGTTTAAAGACCCACGTACGTCTTTTTTTCTCCATTCAGCCTTGAAATCTCATGCTCCAGGTGGCCAGCACCTCCCAAGCTGCTAGCAGGGCTCTCTCTTGCTTGGTCCGTTTGCCTGGTGCGAGGTGGGTGTTGGTAAGACCTCGGTGCTACTGCTCATTTCAGGCCAGTGCAAAACAGCTCCTCTCTGTTCCCAAGTGACTTCCATGAAGCTTTTTCAACATCTCCTCCTATAAACCCCTCTTCCTTATTGCTGACAGTTCAAAGAAAGCTCTGAACTGGTGACAGGAGCTGGGAACATGCTGTCCTGCTTGCTCCAAGCCAATGGTCCCTATCACTGCCTAATCTCATCCGGAGCAGTTACTCCAATGGTCGCAGTCTGCATCTCATCAAGGCCAGACAGATGCCTGTATTGGTTTGCTTTGGTTTTCTAACCCAAACTGATGTGAACAGTGTCTATTTTGGTTGGGTTTGTTCCAGTTGTTTTGATCAAATCCTCTTGAATTTTGTACTTGAAACCACTGAATCTGGCCTGCGTTTGCCTTTAATTTGCAAAACCTGTGCTCGGAGCCGGGAGCACTGTCTTCTCTGTGGATGGACACGGGTTTGTCAGGATGCTTTTGGCACAGGGACTGAATGCTTCACAGCATAACAAAGAAAAGTCTTCGATGCTCTTGCTAAGGCTAAAGCTCGTTCTGCCTGGATGAAAGGAGAACTATTAAACCTACCATGGGCATCCAAAAACAGCGACTGTCAGAAGCACAGCTACTTCTGAGCAGCTTCCCTTTTTACTCATGGAAATGTTATTTCTGCCTCTTCCACATTTCCAAGAAGTTTCAGCTCTGCTGGAGCTGTTGGCTGCTCTGTCCTCCCACTCATGCTATTTTCTTTAATTTCCATGGCCCTCCCTGTCCTGGGAGGGGGTAACCAGTCCCGCTGGGCTCAGGGTGCTTGAAGACAGGGCTGCTCGTGTAGCAATCTCACCATACCCTGCCCTGGCTGCCTGGCAGGTCCTGTAGGTCCCTTCCTAGATCTTGTCTTTAAAGGCAGATCCCTGAAGGGTGAAGGTCCCAGCTGCTTTTTTAAGGGACTCCAGTGACAAGAGTCCAAGCACGAGCCAAGGAGACCTTGTCCCTTGGTATCTCCAGCTTTGCTCAGGCAGGGTGGGTGGAAAAGCGTGGGGCATCGCCTGCAGAGCCTGCGCGGTGGAGAGGCCCATGAAGCCACAATCCGGAGCCCCTTCTTTGCATCAGGCCTCCTGACAAGGCTGGTGCTACAAAAGCCTGAGAAGAAAGGCTTTGGAGCCAGTCAGTGCCTGGAAGTCTGTGGCTTCCAGGTTTGCATGGTCTTTCTGGATGTTTGCAACCAAACCTCCTTTTCCTCACTGGTTCTGGCTCTTTCCAGCCTTTGTAAAACATGGAGAAACTTCTTGTGCAGACACCGGCAGTGAGTGCCCTTCTCCAGGTACCTCTGCATCGCTCCATCCCAGCGTGCCGTGCCGGGAACACTCTCCTTCTTCTAACTGTGCCCCGAAGCGAGAGTGCTGGTGTCTGCAGGGTGGCTTGGGCTCCCCTGTGCCTGGGGGAGCAGCCCCATGGCTTTCAGAGCAGTTATCATCTCGGATGGCCCCCTCCCAGGGCTGTGCTGGTCCTTTTCAAAGGGCTCTGCTGAAAACAAACTCACCTGGAAACCCCCCACCTGATTTCCAAGGACGGCCAAAATACGAGCAGGCGGTGGAAAGGCAGGCAGGGGAACGGAGTCCTTAGGGGGTGCAGGCAGTGGGTGAGGAGGAGCAGGGATCATTGGGTCCCTTTGGGCTCAGCCTTGGCTGAGCCGGGCGGAGGGAACACGCTCAACATCTGGCAAATGTCTGCACTGGGCGGCTGCAGCCTCCTCTCCAAAAACGCAAAGGTCAGCGTGGAAGGGCAGGGCAAACCCTCCCTCGACCTCCCTTCTCACCCCGGCCTCCCTTTTCCTTTTTTTTCTTTTTTAGCGTTACATTCTTCAGCCCAAACAACATTCTTGAATCGAGATTTGAGGCAATCTGGAGGGAGTCGGTCACTCGGAGACAGCACGACTGCCAAGCGAGCCCCGGGGCTCTGCTGGAAACTCTGATACGGGTGCAGGGTGTCGGGGCGATGCTCTCACCACAGCTCCCGTGTGTCAGCAAGGTCCGATGCTCCCGGGGCTCCTGGGGTCATCCCATTTCCATGGGAGGTGCTTCAAAGCTTCCCTTACGTGCAGCAAGCTGCAAGGGCTCAGCCCAGGCTTTCCCTGGCTAGAAATGGGATGAGAGGCAGCCCTTGGCTGGGAATCCTCACCCGCTGTCTGCTCCCCTCCTCTCCCTCCTGCAGGACACCTGGGATCGTGAAATCGGTGGCCGGCTGCAGCCCCGCTCGCTCGCTTGCATCCCACTCCCCAGCCTCAGCTGCTCCGTGCCATGGGGCTCCGAAAAAGAGCCTGCACCGGAGAAGTGCCTTGGCACCAAAAATAAGGGGGGGGGGGTGCCGGCTCCCGGCCCCCACCTGTGTCCCCTTGCCGATGCTCTGTCCCCTGCCCTGGACATGCTACGTGTACCCGGTGCCACCCCCAAGTGACAGCCACCTTTGCACCGTGCCGAGCAGTCCCACGGCCCCTCTCCCCCCCATCCTCGCTCATCCATCCCATCGTGGTCCAGCAGCGACAGGGGCCGGGCTGTGCAGTAGCCACAAGCAGCTCCTATTTGCCTCCAGATCTGTTGGGGGGGGAACAGGGGAGGGAGAGCAAAGCCCAAATTGCCCCTTACCCTCCCCAGCTACTGACTTGGCACGGCTGCCAGCGCTGGGAAATGCTAGTTTGGCTGGGGAAGCCTTTGCCCCATCCCACTGTAATTACAGGCTGCTTTAGGGGCTCTGGAGCCTCATGTAATAACTCTGGTCTCTCGGGGTCTGTGGGTTATTATGGGGTAGACTCAACCCTCCCAGCACCCAGACCCAGGAATGTCCCTGCAACCCGTTCCACAGCTCCCAACCCCACGGACGTGGCTCTGGGTACCCGATGGTCTCAGCGTGTGTGCTCTCATCCCCCTCCCTGCAAACCCAAGATGCCAGATTTCTTAAATCTCTGTCTATGGGCTCCGGTGCCTCTCCCCTTGCAGCGTGGGTAGTGCCCTGGGCTGTGCTGGGAGAGGATGCCTCAGCACAAAGAGGGTCAGAGCTTATTACAACGACTGTAAAATGCGTTTGAAAAGGTTAAGTGCTTAATTTGGAACAGAGCTGGAAACTATGAAGTGTTTCCTCATCCCGTCACTCCCTTGCCTGTCCCTAGATGTATGCTTTACAGCGCTAACAGCTCCATGGCTAACGGAGGCTGGTTATGAGCACGCACTGAAATACCTTCGAGAGCCTCCGAGTTTTGCAGAGGAGCCAGGAGAGCAGTTTGCACAAGATTAGCCAAGTGCAAATCCACTTGGGAGGACAGCGGGGGAGCTGCCAGCTGCAAAGATCACATAGTCCCGTCAGGTGTCACAGGCTCTACTGCTGCCGTAATTTATTGCCTGTGCCCAGGCTTGTGATGCAGATGTTTGCCCACAGCTGCGTGGGTATCGCTCGGTTCTGCTCGTGGGTATCACATGGTGTCGGGACCAAACCTGGCAGGATGCTGACATCTTCCCAGCCCCGTTTTTGGGACCGCTGTCCCCTGATCTGCTGCAGCCTGGCACAGGACCTGCCCCTGCTCCCCAGGGTGATGGATGTCCAAACCCAGAGCCCCTGTGCTCAGCTATCGCAGGACAGAGCAGCCCCGCTGGGACACGGCAGCAGCTTGCTGGACCTTAGGAGGGGACAGGGGCATGGGAAGCTCCAGGACATTTGCCAGTGGTGATTGCTCTGTGCTTTGAGGCTGAGCAAGGTGTCCCGCCAGGACCTGGCTGCCTCACCCCTTCTCTCCCCACCGTAGCATCAAGGTAGCTCTGAAGGCTGCCAGGCGCTGGCTGCAGCTGTCCAAGGAGCAGAAGGAAAAAATGCAGCATTTCCTTGCTCAGAGCCTTGAATTCAGGTTTTCAAAGGCCCTTTGAATGCTTGGCTCCTCTCCGAAGCCTCCCAGCTCTCCTGAACAAACAGCAGGAGGGGACAGGTTCATTCCAGCCCATTGACTGAGGCTCCTGGATGGGGAAAATCTCACGTCATATTTCCTACAAGCAGGGAGCCTCGGAGCCCTCTTGCAAAGCACTGAGGCCAAGAGTCGCATCTCTCCCTGTCCCCAAAGCCATCCCCAAACCTGTCCCCCCGCCCCAGGTCTCTCCTCTCCGGCTTTGAGGGCTCAGTGCAGACCTCCTCCTCCTCCTCCTCCAAGGCAAGCTTGGTACCCAAACCTCTCTGCAAACAGGGTTGCAGTCACACTGGGAGCCAAATATAAACCCATGTAAGATTAATAAATTATAACCAGCAGTCTGAGCTGCATCAGGCAGCAAACAAGGAGAGGGTCCTGGTGCACAGAGTCAAGCTGCTGGGGGTCCCTCCCAGCTCAGCAGGGACTGTCGGAGAGGAGCAGGGCAAACGTCCCCTGTCCCGGGGTGCCTTTAAAACCACACATCTATCATTGCTGTTGAATGATGATAACGCTCTTAAAATGCACAGCCTCCCAAATCTACTCCCGTTAGTGAAATGCAGCCAGCTCTGGGGTAGGAGCGGCAGAGCTGGTGGACGGGGGGTAAGGCAGGGATTGATCCTGTCCTCCCATGCCTTCCGAAGCTGGGCGCATCCCAGAGCCCTGTGATGGGCACTCGAGCCTGCTGTCCCATGGCGTGCTCAGCCCTTCCCCAGTGCCTCGTGGTTTCCCCCAACTTCGTGGATCGCCCCAGCTCTGGGAAGGTCACAGCACTGAACTCCCCTCCCAAATGGTGCGTGGGCTGTTTTTCTCTCTAAAGCATCTGAAATATGAAAAAAACCCTAAAGAAAAGCGAAACATCAGCTGCCTGGGAAACCCATTAGCGTTCCTGCCTGCTCCTGCCACCTGGCTTCCCGAACTAGCAAACAAATCAAAACTTCCCGCTGCCCGGAGCCTCTTCACCCTGGCATCATTTCACCCAGAGTAGAGCCAAGCCCTGCCAGGGGCCACTGCAATGAACCTCTGCCGTCCTCTGCCCTGGCTCCCATCGCCACGCTCGGGCCTTCTTCCGAGCTGCAAATGCTCCTCCAGATTAAAGGCAGGCATGGTTTTCTTTTTTTTTTTTTTTTTTAAAGAAAAAAAAAAAGCTTTGGAGATAAACAGGAGCAAGAGGCAGGGTGTGGGCGTTCACTGCTTTCACTGCTGTTCAGCTGAATTGAGTTGTTTGGGGGAAACTTGGGGTCCTGGCAGTGCCTTCACTATTTAGGGAGATAAAAGGAGCATCTAGAAGGAGGTGGCATTGGAGGGACAAGACTGTCCCCTTGGGTTTGGGGTGGTGATGCTCTTCCCTGCCACGCCCTGGGCTCTGGGGCACATCCCTTGTGCCCCATCTGCCTTTCCCACCCGGAGGGTGGGTGCTGAGATGTGGATAATCCCCATGGCACGGTGCTGCAGCCCCGTGGAGCGGGGTCAGGCAGGGGCCAGGGTGGTGAGGGGCTGCCGGGGGTCCGTGGGCAGACACAGCAGAGCTGGGGGTGGGCTGGGTGCTGCAGAGCTCACGCGGGTGCTGTCAGCCCATGAGCAATAATTAGTGATGATCAAAGCGACTTCTTCCCGACAGCCCTGAATACGGATGCTTGGAAATCTCCACGAGCGTTCTGACTGCTGGCAGGGAGAGAATAACACCCGCTCCTGCCTGTGGGCAAAAGCCTTGTGCAGGCAGATGTCTGCTGAGCTTCTCCCAGGACCCCCAGACCCAGTGGGGTGATTTTTGGGGGGGCTGGGGGTGAGCATCCCCATGGGCAGAGCTGTGCATGGGTCACTGGTGTGCAGGGCATGGTGGGACTCTGCTCCCAGCCCGGCAGCGACCGCATCTCCATTGCCGCATCTCTGCAAGTCAAGAAGAGAGAGTTAAGGAGACTAAGGAGTCTGGCAGCTCCTCGGGGACTGGAACAGGCTGAGAAATGCGACAGTGCAGCTGCCGAGCCACCCCAGCCAGCGATTCGGCCCCTCCTGCACCGAGCCGGGGCTGTCTCCGCAGCCAGGGCACCCATGTCCCTGCTGCGGGCTCTCTCCCGGGTTATCCCAGCAGAGCGTGTCGCTGCACGGAGCTGCCACTAACCCCCTGCACTGGAGTCAGAGGCTGGCAGACCTCTGCTCCTGCGCCCCTGCCTGCGTTTCCCTCCTTGGAAGCGCCCGCAGCGGGAGGGTTGGATGAGATGTGCCCCGGCCACGCTACATGTGGTTTGATAAATTCTTGCTTTGTTTTCCTTCGATTTCCGCCAGCCCTCTCGAGGACAGTGTGTGCGGGCTGATCGGAGCAGGGATGGCTGCCAGCTGCCTCCACTCCATCATCCCCAGCAGAGGCACCAGTGGCTTCTCCTCCTGCCTTCGGGGTGCCTGTTCACGCTGGAAGAAGCTGTTTAGAGGACCCAGCTCCTCTCCCCTGCTGCTGCTGGCTGCAGCGGCTCCGTGGGTGTGCGAGGTGCCCCCCACGCTCTGCTCTGCAGAAACAAGCAGGAATCCATGGCAAACCCCTGCCCAGCGCTCCTGGCCTCCACCCAGCCTCAGCCTGCCGAGCAGAGGCAGCCAGAAAAGCCCTGTTCTCCCCCAAACTGGTTCCAGCAATTTCCCCGCTCCCCCCTGACCCCCTCTACTTGCTTAGGGCTTGCACCTCGGCTGCATCCCCACCTGCATGGCCCCCAGAGCCCCCCCCCCGGGTGTTTTTCTCTCCCCTTCTCCCCTCTGTCCTTCCCTTTGCAATTGTGCAGTGGAGCACATTGTGTCTGGGAGCCCCCGGACCTCTCCCTGGCTCTCGGGCTCAATTTTGTCTTTGCTTTCAAAGAAAGAGGGAAACTGCTGCCGAGCTGAGCCCGACAGCCGGCCCCGGCTGCTGCGGGATGGTGCAGCGGGAAAAGGGGACGCCTGGTGCCTCAGGCATGGAGGGGAAAAGCTGAACCCGACCACGGGGTCCGGTTTTGGGGGTGCTCTCTGTGCACCCACCACATGCCCCCTTTGCTGTCTGCAGGCAACCATCCTCTCAGCTGTCACATGCTGCGAGCATCGCGCCATGTCAGGGACACAGGACAGCCCCGGGGGCGTGAAAATGCTGGAGATGTTCCCGCATTTCCCTGGGAAGACCCAGGCTGGTTGCTGCTCAGCCCCAAGCGTGGCGTTTGCTGCCCTCCTGGAGAAAGGCGAGGAGAGGAAAGGGGTGCCCAGAGTGGGGCCAAGCTAAATACGGGGCTGAGAGGTAGGTGGGCTATTAGTCCCCAAGACTAACCTCAGGGAAAACAGCTCCTGCTGTAAGGATTTCCTTCCTTTTACTTTTTTTTTTTCGGAGATTGCTCCAGCTCCCGCTCTCCCTGCCGACAGCCAGCTCCCTCCCGGCCGGCACCGCGCTGGAGGGAGGGGTTGGCTGCCTGTGGCTTTCTCCCTTTTCCCTGCAAGACCGAGATGCTGATGTGTAAGCTCTGGGTCTCTTTGGCTCCCCAGGTCCTCCATGGCTGAAGCAGCGGCTGCAGGGAGGAGGCAGCCAGGAAGCCGCCCCTATAGACGTAGCTATACTCCTCCAGGCTTCTGCATATACATTTCCACTGCTGTCTGCTTGTGCTGGAGCGGGAACGTGCGTCTCCGAAGCTGCACGGGGATTAATGGGCTGTAAGGAACAGGGCAGCTCTCGCCGCACCGTCCCTGTCCCAACCGGCAGCGGGTGCAGCCCTGGGACGGCCAAGCCCCGAGCCAGTTCTGCTCCAGCAGCTCCTCCGAAACATCCCAGCTCAAAGCAATTTTACAAGAAACCTTCACTTCCAGGGAGTCTGACCTTTTCATTAATAAATCAGCTGTGTTATTGAACGCATGAATAATACATGATCACACCCAGCCCCACGCTAAGCTCTGTGTGTAAAATTTAATTAATCCTCTCACGTAACGCCCCCGAGGGCTGGTGATGAATGGTTACGCACAACTTGGGCTGCCAGCAGTACCCAGTGATGGCTCCAGAGCATCCCGGCCCCAGCAGCCGCATCCCGCTCACCCCGGGGGGGGGGGGGTTTCCCTCCAGCAATTTTTTTGGATGCTTCTTTCTCTGGGTGTTTTAAAGGGGAAAATTCCCCTTTGCTGTGGAGCTGCTGGAGGAAACCCCGGCAGCATCCTCTCACCGAGCATTTCCTCTGGGAAATAACATCAGCTTTTTCTTTCCCCGACCTTTTCCTGCTGCGGCTGTTAATAATGTGAAATCCTAAGTAAATGTCTCCATTCAGGTGTGTTTAACAGGAAACCATGAGCAAACATTGTCACCGCTGGTGCAATCTCCAGGAGACCCCCAGGTATTTAAATGGGAACCGGCTCCAAAGATGGCCTTGATCCCAGCAGGGTCCTTCCCTCCAGCTGCTTCATGGGAGGAGTGGGAACGTGTTTTCTTGTTTTTAAACTCAACAAAAGCTTTGACCCCATGGACGGTGCCAGGGACAGTGTTCGTTTGACACTGGGGGTGGGGGGGCTGTGCTGTTTGCTTCCAGGCTTTGCTGCTACCCACCGCTCCAAGCGCTGCGGATATGGAGGGGGCTTCTGCAGCCGCTGCCTTGGCTCTGCCCCCCGAGGCAACGGGCCGGGGGTCTTGTAGGGGAAACCACAGCAGCCCAGGGTTAATTAGCAAGCAGCGCAACGAGGTCTGGTAGTGATTACACGCACCCTTTGCCAGGAAGCAGCTGCAAACTCACGTGGCCGGTGCGTGGCGGGGGCGGCGAGCCCCTCCTGCCCTCCGGCAGACCCCCAGCTCAGCACCCTGCTTAGCACCCTGCAGCTTAAGCAGGATGGCACCCGCTGCCCCACGTCACGGGGCTGCCTGGGGCCACGAGTGCGAGCGGGAGGATTCGGGTGGGCAACGCGTGTGCGGTTGGAGCTGGGGGGCTGCATGTAGGGGGAGCCCAGTTTCAGGGGCACCCAGCCCCAGCTGCACCCCACGGCTCTGCCGGCTTTGCCGGGGTGCCGTGCGGTGCCGGAGATGTAAGCCAGCTCCCACGCTCTCCCTCTAGCGGACACGGCCCGTGGGTTGGCGGGGGGGGGGGGGGGGGGTTGGGGGCCCCACTCGGTTCCTGGTGCTCCGTGAGTCATGGTGCCAGGAGGTGAATGTGCCGTGGGCTTTTTTGGCACATCGGCATAGGCACTTGGCGATGCTCCTTCTGTCCCTGCTCCCGTCTGACTTTGGATGCAACGGTGCCGCTGGGAAAGGATGGAGCGCTTCACGTGCGGCCGTCGCTGCTGGGAGAAGGGATGCAGGTGTCACGGGGAAGAGGATGGGATCACGCAGGGGCTCCGGGATGGGTTTTGGAGCTGGAGTGGGCTGGCACCGGTCCCACCTATACCAGGGAAAGGTCTGCCTGCTTCCACCAGCTGAGGAGCTGGCCCCTGGTCGCTACCTCCCCGCACACAAGCATGCAGCGTTTCAGCGAATGTGCTGAAAAATAAACACGTTTCCTTATAGCTCCACATGCACAAATGTTACCCTTGGCTGCACGCAAGGGGCCAGCCGCTCTGGGACTGAAGGAGCTTTTGTTGGGGAAATGGCTGCAAGAGTAATTTGAAAACTCCTTCTAGGTTTCTCTTCCTGCCTCCTTCTCCCAACCTTTCCCCGGCCGGCAAAGATGATCCTGGGCAATTTACAGCTCTGCCCCGCGGCTGCAGGCTGCACGGCTCAGGGAGCATCCCCCTTCACTGGGGTAACCGCTGGAACCCAAGCCCCTGCACCTCGAGCTCCTTCCCAGCTTTTCTCCCTGCTCCCTGCGGGCTATGCACGCCCCAGGCTTCCTCTGCTCTCCCAGCCCTCCCAATTAAATCTTTCCAAGTGAGGTTGTCTTGAAGTGTCTGCAGCTTCAGAAATCCCCGGCAGGTTGCCTCTGAGGAGCGCTTTCAAAGGCTTTAACCGCTCTCTGATACCGGCGCTGTGCCGCTGCTGGGAGCTGCTGTAGCTCCGGGGTGGCTGCACGCAGCCAGCGGGACCCGGGCGCTGCTGTGCCCAGGTTTTTAAGAAATGCCAGGTCAGAGCCACCAAACCTCCCAGCCCTTGGTGCCTGGCTCAAGCCCTGGGTGCGGCTCTCTGCAGACAACCAGGACAGGGCTGGAGCCAGCCCAGTATGGAAACATCACTTGTTTGCATTCGTAGCTACGGCTATTTTCTTCAATCGATCGCCAACAGCTACGTAAGGAGGAGTTTGATTTCATACGTCAGGATGGTGCCTGATGGAAAGAAACCGGGCGGTAGCTGGGCGGGTGTGGGAGCAACGCCGGAGTGATGGGGAATGCTCAGCCTTGAATTCGGGAGCTCTGACTTGGTGTGTGAGGCTTGTGGTTTGCTGGGCCACTGGCTGAGGCTCAGAGAGGAGTTAAGAGAAATGCAGGCTGTAAAGCTGCTGCTCAGGATGGTCCCTCCAGGGCTCTGGGGACAATTTCCAGCTGCCGAGCAGAGGATGGTGCCAGCCCCAGCCGTGGCTTGGCAGATGGTCCAAGGATCCAGCAGGCTGGGACGTCCTGCCGCCCATCCCGGCCGTGGGGGACAGCTCTGGTGCGGGGTCCGAGGGGCGCAGGGCAGCGCGATGCCATTGGGACGAGGCCCGAGGCTCCCGGACGGAGAGGGACCGACGCTCCCCGGTGCTGCCTCCAGATGTGCATTTCATTCCAATTTAGTCAGATATTTACTGTGAGACCATAAAGCCGTGAACTGCTCTCGGACGTGTTTCCAGGGCTATTCCCCATCCTCTTCCTCCATGTGGCCATTTCCCACCAGCAAGCCCTTCCCTTGCTGTTTAATTGCCTCACTTAATCAATGCAAATGAGTTATGAGCCATGAATGGTCTCTGATCCCAGTGCAAATCCCTGTAAAACATGCAGCTGGAAAAACTCTTCTCCGGACTTTGGCTGGTTTTCCTTCCGTGTTTGCTGAAGCACGTGCTGCTCCCCTCCCAGAGGCAGGCTGTACCTGCCGGGGATGGTGTCCGTGTGTCCGCAGGGTGCCGGCAAACCCACTCACGACGTGCCCTGTGCTGGGATGGGTGGCAGAGCTCCCCTGGCAGCCATGGAGGGCTCAACTCAAGGCATCAGGTGCCCCCATCAGCTCGAAAATCATCAGGGCTTTTCCTTCTGTGCTGTCCTCATAGCAGCATGGCTCTGCCCTCATCTGCCTCCCCACCGATGTCCTCGGCTTCCACGCCTGCCCTGAGCCGTGGGTGCTGCACGGTCCGTTCCCTGCGCTCCTCACTGGGCGTATTTTTAATAGCCCCGTTTCTGCGTACTGCCTCTGTCCTGCACACAGCCCCTGCTCACATTTGGCAGGTTGGCCAGGCTTGAACACCCCCAACTGTCACTGCCAAGCCAGATCAATATTAATTTCCAGTCCCGCATGAAACCCGCTGAACCCTGGTGGCATGTCGGCAAGAGTCGACCCTTCGGGGGTTTAGTGAATGGTTCCTTGTTGCAAACCTCAGGGAGGTTGGTTGTGAAGCATCAACAATTTCCTTGAAGGACAACAGCTGGATCTATTGATGCGGCCATCCACCCACCCACCCAGAGACCCCCCCCCCCGCAACCCCTGCTACCCAGTGTGTGCAGAAAGAGGACACAGGGGCAGGGAGGGAAGTAGGTCCACACGGAGGCGATGGAGATCTGCGGGATGCGCCTGTTGGGTGCTGGGGATGGGTGAAGGGACCGAGGGGCTGGGGGTCGAGAGCGGTGTGGCCGTGGCCGTGCTGCGCACACCGGTGCAGCTGCCGGGGTTGCTGGCAGGGCCAGGCTGCTGGCGAGACGCAGCTGGATGGCTCCGCTTTTTTCCAGGCCTGTGTCTCAGTTTCTCTTTATTTTATGTGTTTTTATTTCCTATTAAAAGCGCGCTGTCTCATTTCCTCCATGAAAAACAAGGCTCTTTCAGCAAGATGAATTCCTCCAGCTCCAGCAAAGCCCCGGTCTACACTGAAAAATAAACAGCCTGTGCGGGACGCAGCCGCCTTCTCCCCACGTCCCTCGCTGTCCCACGTCCCCCGCTGCCGGTGCTGGGGTTGGCTCAGGGCAGAGATGCTGAATCCCCTCCCTGGGGACAGAGGGACGGCGTCTGCTGCAGACACCCGTCGGGCCAGCACCGTTTGCTGCCCTGTGCCTCCCCTTCCCTCCCAGGAACCTTCCTTGTTTCGGGCAGGGTTTGGGGGGCGGTTAAAGGAGGAGGAACCAGTGACACTTTTCCAGGCTGCTGTGTCCCCTTGCCATGTTGGGAAGATGCTGGGGACCGCAGCGAAGGACCTGGAGCCCTCTCAGTCCCCCAGCATCTGCAACCCTCCACCCACAGGAGAGACAGATCCTCGGAGGCTACGGGAGCAGCTACCAGAGCATCTGCCTCAGCTGGAAGCAGCGACGCAGATGCCTTCGAGATGAAAACACTTCCTCTGCCGCTCCACCTCCACCTGACATTTGGGAAAGCAGAGCCGCAGCTCCCTGGAGCTTTCCGGCTCTCTTAATTGGAGCCATTACACACGCTGCTCATCATGCCGAAAGGCGTGAAGCGGCGGCGTGGGGCAGCGCTGGCTTGGGCAGGGAGCCTGGAGAGAAGCCGTCCCCGGCTGTTGTCCGGGGAACCGGGTGTTTATCCCGGCCAGCAGCGCCGGACCAGGCCTGGGTGGGTCGTCTGCAGCCCGGGACATGGCTGGCCTGCTGGGGGACCGGCTCCATGGGTGCACTGAGTTGGTGGGTCCTCAGCGCTTGTTTTTCCGATGGCTCCGACGGGTACCACGGGTTGTGTCACCCGTGGGAGAGGTCTCTGGGCAAGGGGTGAGTGCTTTGTGCAGTTGACCTGTTGCAATAAGCCAGACCTTGCAGGGGCAGAGCTGAGCTGCCTGGCACTGGAACACAGCCCGGCTGCCTTCCCCGAGCCCGAACACCCCAGGGTGCTGCCTCCGTGGGAGCAGCTCCGCCTGCCCTGCCAGTCCCCGCATCGCCTGCAGCTCAGCTCCAACAGACACCCCCAGGTCTGCAGATTTTCACCATTTTGGGGTCAGTCTTTTTTTTTTTTTCCTGGCCATGCTGCCATTTAGCATCCACCCTTGCGAGCAGAAGGCAGTCTTTTGTGATGGTGCTGTTGCAGTGAGAAGATGTTGGGGGTGGGGGGTGGGGGGTGATGCCCCCCAGGGCAGCAGCTCTGCCCTCCAGAGCTGCCAGGGCTTTGCTCTGGCTCCGCTCCAGCCCGTCCCTCCATGGCAAACACGGTGGTGGGCACAGCCGGAGGACGGCAGCTTCTGGGAAGGCTCCTGACAGCTGATTTTACAGTGTTGGCAGCTTGGCTGGGCCTTCAGTCCACTTTTGCTTCAATCAAAATAAATGTGCAATATTAAAGTATCAGAGCCGAACTCCCCAGGCAGAGAGAAACAGAAAGACGTTTATTTTCCAGCCCTGAGCTATGTATTTATTATGAAATGTTGGTGCTCGTCGGGGTGGAAGGCCTGGCAGGGCTCGGCAGCCGCAGCTCGCCAGCCACGGTGCACGCCGGGACAGGGCGAGTGCCTCTGGCCAGATCCTGACTGTGCCCAGCTCCTCGGCGAGAGGCCGCAGGCTGAGATGGCCACCGCAGGGACTGTCCCTTAAGAAGGAAAAAAAAGAAAGGGAAGAAATGAGATGAGGCTGGGGCGTGTTGCTTTGATGACTTCCCAAGGTTTCCTTTGGAGGCTGAGGGCCACGGGAACAAACTCTCCCTGGGGATGGGGCTTCCCGCCGCAAGGCACGATGCTGGCAGAGGGAAAGGGGGCCGGGGAGGGTAGCAGGGGGCTGGGAAAAGCGACGTGAGCTGCCAGCATGTCAGGCTGAGGTCCAACACGTCAAAGGAAAGGCACAGTGATACCCAGAGCTGGTATTGCCTGCAAACACCCGAACTCTGAGCAATATCTTGGGTTTTCCCAGGTGCGGGGTGAGAAGCAGGTGTAATTACTGAGTGCAAGTGATTGCATTAGCTGGGGAGTTATCAAATGCCCTGAGCTGCTGCTAGCAGCAGCTTCTGGATGGAGGAATGAAAGTCTGCACCTTCAGCCATCAATTCCAGCCAGTTTTCAAGCCTGGGGGAACTGCAGAGGCATTGGGGGATGAGGCAGTGAAGGTCCCGCTTTCCACGCCACGCTGGGTGTTGGTGCTGTGCTGGGAGCTGAGGATGCTGGGGCCTGTGATGAACAGCATCAGGTGGGGTTTGGTGTCTTGCACGGAGGTTTTTAGCCATGGCCGGCAGATGTTCGGGGTATGTGGACTTGAATTTGCTGTGGAAATGCTTGTGTCTTCATCTGAGGATTTTCAGGGCTCTGCAAGTCAGAAGATGGAAAGTGCAGGTCTGGTGGTGGTCCACGGGGACCGGCTGTGTTTACTGGGCTTCAGGAGCGCTCCGGACGAGGGAGGAAATAACACATGCACAAAATCCTCTGAGGATGCAGAACTGGGAGGATTTGCAAATACCAGAGAGGACAGAGAGGTTAGAAAAATCTGCAGGAAACACAAAGGCCCAATTCGGAAAATGCAAAGCAAATTCATCTGGAGGGGACCGGGGAATGGCAGCAGCACGCTGCGGATGCTGTGAGCTCCTCGGGGCAACGGGTCTGGGAAAGGCATTCGGGAGGTGCCGGCTCAAGTGTCCCTCTCTTTTAGGAAGAGGCTAGAGGGGCTCTGTCAGCTTTAATCCCTGCTAACCAGAGTGTCCAAACAGCTCAGCTCCCAGCTGAGCAAGCAGCCAGGTTTTTGGCAATGCCCGGGGCTTAGCTCTCCATAAGACCCGCAAGCGGCAGCTGCCAGGAGCTGGTCGAGCTGACCCGGGTCTCTGGCCGCAGCCTCGTCCTCTTGCAGCCGCTTTATCCCACGGGCGCCAGCTGGGATTGTAATCCCCAGGCTGAAAATGCTCCCTTTGGCTACAGGGTGCCACCCCCGGGCTCCCGTCCCAGCCCCAGGGCCACAAAGGCACCTCGCTGGCACCAGAGGGCTGTAGTGATTGCTACACTTCGGTTCGGTCGCTGCCTCTTTGCTAAATTGCTGTAACTGCCCTGAAGTGCAAAGGCAGTACGAGGGGCAGGGAGTATGAATAATAATTGTGCAGCGAAATGCCGCAGGGAAATAATTTCAGCTCTTGGCAGTGGGGTCTAGCAAGGGGGACCTGCTCTTACGCTGATACCCCTGAGCAAAAGCCCAATTAACTTTGGGTGTGCGGGACGAGGCGCTGCACGGTTCTGCTCCTGCGGTTTCTGATGTGTCGCCCTTTCCACTGTCCTACGAACCCAATGGGGCTCAGCGCTTCTCCCCGGCCCCCCTCATGCTGTAGAGCCCCCAGTTGATGTGCAGAAACCCTTGTCCCTGCTGCTGGCCCATGAAAGTCGGGACGATGCTGGTGGTGGGGATGGTTTAATGTCATGCCTGGACCACCTCCATCCCTTTAGGCAACTCCTGGGAAAGCATCCCCTCGCGTGGGGCAGCCCAAATGTCACCCAGGGCAGTGGGAGAGGGGAAGCTTTATGCGGTGTGGAGGCTGCGGGAGGATTAAAGGCAGGTTGATAGCTCTACCATAAATTCCTTCTCCAAACGCTGTTTGAGAGCAGTGAAACCCCGGTGTTCCCAGAGCTCCCTTGCTTATTAAACAACCTAATGAAGTGATTTGATTAAATGCAGGGAAGTCTTTCTGGCTGCCCTGGTGCTTTGTAGCAACCTGGGATTATCAAAACTGTTACTTGGGAGATGCAGTGCTTTAAGGTGTGCCTTGTTAAATATAGCTCGTTCTGGATTTTGCCGTGGTTCATTGCCATGGTGGTTGTTTGTCACTTGGTTTGTGGGAGCACAGGAGAGCCCCAGGCATGTGCCGATGCCCAGCCAAGGAGATGGGCTTGAAACTAGAGATGTAAAAGGCTGTGCCTCTCCGCTTTGCGAGGCTTGTAGCTCAGGGGTTAAGTAACTTTGTGGAAAATAAGATCCGGAGCTGGCGGCAGGGTTTCTCCTATAGAAATGCTGCCATTCAGGCCTGAGCTGCAGCCACAGAGCAGAGAGCGGTGGATATCCCAGGAGGAGCGAGGGAGATGAAAGGAGCGGGGTGAGCGCCAACGGCGAAGGCTCTAGCACCGACCACTGCTCTGCCTTCGATGGGGACCGGCACCAAGTGGGACGGGCAGCTGCTGCCAGGGGCTCTTCTAATACCAGTAATTAATAGCAACAGTAGTAAAAAGAGCTGGTGAGTTTGAGAGAGAGAAGAGTCGAGTCCAGGCTGCGGAGGGAGAGTGGGAAGGAGCAGCATGAGTAACAGACATAAAAAGAGAGGAGGCAATGTGACCTCTGCAGATACACAAATTACTCAGCTTCTTCTGGCTGCATCAAAGATTTTCTGACTCACCAGCCTGGGGATTTAACCCCTGGATCTCAGGCTGTGCTGGCAGACTGCTGGCGGGATGCAAGGAGGCGGCTGCTCCGGCTCCTCGCTCGTGCGGGAATGTGGCAGGAGCCTGCCAGGCATCCCCCGTCCTCTTCAAGGCAAGGAATGCTCCAGGTGCCCCCCTGGGCTTTGGGGGGCATGGTGGGTTTGCATGGGGACCCCAGGACTGAAGAGGTGGAGGGATGAGGATGGAGGTGGAGGGATGAGGTCCTTCCCTTCCAGCCGCCTGCACTGCTGGCTCCCAAATCCTGCAAATGCGCCTCGTTTGCCCCTTTCTCCTCCCTCCCCAGAGCCTTGGGAGCTACCTGGAGCTGGCTGGGTCCAGGGGGTGACCAAGAGGCTCTGGGGGGGATCTGCCTTCCCAGATTCTCCATGCAAAGCTCCAGAAAGCACCCTGTTCTAGCCTAGCCCCAGCTTCACCTTCCACATCCCTGGCACCGCTGGGGATGGAGGGCTTGGGTGCAGCCTCCAGACAGCCCCTGTCCTCCCTGGCTCTCCCTCCTCAAAGGGGTTAAACTCTCCCAGGCTTGGGGCTCTTGTTCCCTTACACCCGTCTGGAGGAATAATTGGAACCAGGTTGCTGCTGAGTGGAGCTACTTGGTTGGAGAGTGTCTGCACTGCCTCTCCCCTCATTGAACCTGGCCTGAAAAAAAAGGAAGAAAAAGCCCGAGATGCTGATGGGCATCAGAGCTCGTCACCCCTGTTCTGAGAGTAGGAAGGGCAGGTCTGGAGGGACACCAGCATAGGAAACTTTCTGCTCCCTCTCACCCCAGATCACCTGGAAAAACAGGAAAGGAAAGAGGAGAAAGAAATTCCAGCAAAGGAGGGAAAAGAGCTGCAGGAGGCAATATAGAGGCTGTGCCAGGGAAGGGCTGCAAAGGGCTGGGAGCAAGTGGGGAGAGACGGGATGATAAGGGATGGAGCTCGGCTAGGTGGAAAATACAGGAGGAACTTGATTTATTTGCTGTTTCCCTTCATTTCCTTTGCTTCCAATTTTCATCGTGGTTTATGAAGAGTTTATCTTGAAGCTTGTGCAATGACTGGACCAACTCCACGCAGAAACAGACTTGGAGCAAAACCATCACCAGCAAAACAAACCTGGAGCCCAACCTGGGCTGTGATTGATAATCCTGACTATCGGGGCCTCTGGAGTTTGTTTAAACCAAGCTGGGATTTTTGCCAAGACAACTTTCATTATGAGATTTCCTGTGCTGCCAGGAGAGGCAGAAACCTCATCAGAGCAGCCTCTTCTGGTGCGTTGCATTTTCCATTTCTGGGCCTTGGTTGATCTCTCTTTAAAGGAAGAGAGTGAGAGAGGCGACTGGAGCTGGACAGGACTGGGAGTTTCAGTTTCACTGGAAAGGCCCCATATTCTGCTTTTTTTTCCACTCCAAAATAATACAAAAACAAAAATAAGACATTTCCCGTAAAACAGAACTGTTGGAAAAATCTTCCTTGGAGTTGAAAGAAACATTATTTTTTTTTTTCAATACAATCAAAATATTTCACTCCTATTTTTACCTTCAGTAAAGCCCTTAATGGGAAATCGAGACTGTTTTTAGGGATGCGATTTCACCTGCACTTGATAGTTTTCACAGTGCTCGGCTCCCCGGGGCGATGCGTGCTGAGAGCTGGGGGGGGTGTCTTTGGGTGCTTGGCCAACCTCTGTCCCCCTGCAGCTGCTGCCCTGTTTCAAGGCAAAGGCTGGGGCTGAAGGAAGGGAACCGAGGGATGTTACCCAGCACCTCTTCCCACTTTCCCCCTTGCCTGCTGGAGCGTTGCCAGCTTGTGCCCCCAAAATGGGAGTGGTGAGCCCCAGCATCCCAGACCCGAAAGGCAACACTCCTGGTGCTGCTCCTACACGGGAGATGCTGAGCCCCCCATCCAGGGTGAAACTAGGTGCCCACCTCCCCTTGTGAGCAACTGAACAGATTTCTGCTCCATCCCTTTGTACAATGAGCTCTTTGCACAACCAAGCCTCAAATATTTGGGTGATGAGTGGCCAGACGAAACCAGGAGAAGGGCTGGGTGATGAGTCCATGTTCTGGATGATTCCCAGCTCTACCAAGCTTGGGGATGATCCCGGGTTAATTACAGCCCTGCTCTTCCCCAGGGTGGAAGGAAAGCGTTTATGGGGAGAGGGGTGTGAGGATACAGCCCTTGGAGGACTGCTCCTGGAATGGTTTTGGAAATCTGATGCTGCCACCGATGCTTCCCGGCTCAACAGCTGACCCATGTGTGGTGCCCGTGAGGAAGAGTTAACTCTTCCCTGCAAGCACCGTGCATCCTACTGCAGGGGAGGGGAGAGGGCTGGATTCGTCCCTTGTTCCTGGCTGGGCACCCCAGGTGCTCGGGCATGGCCAAGTGTGAGAATGAAATAACCTTGCTCAGGGAAGGAGCTGTTTGAAGGGAAGGGGGAAACCTCCCCCCAGGTGTTTCCTGGGGAGGGAAGAGACCCTTTTCCCATGGGATCTTTATTCCTTGAAAGAGTCTGAGATGAGAAAATGGAGCACTTGCAAAGGAGAAAGGATGCTGGGCAGAGCAGATGGTTTTTGGTTTCCTGGTGAGAGCAAGGGAGGCAGAAAGAGTTGGGGACCGGCCACTGCAGCCTGAGGGTGTCCGAGTAGCCCCAACACCACCGCAAACGTGGCCGTGGGTCTGGAGGGAGAGGGAGGGGGCAACTTGGCAGAAGGGGCGATGGGCGAGGGCAGACCCTGGGGACTGAGGATGCCTGAGTGTAGGAAAGCACGGGTGGAAGCTCGGTGGGGTGGGATGCTGCCCGGGGTAGGGACAGGGAGCTCTGGCAGGCAGGGTCTGTGACGCAGGACCCGGGCGAAGAGCTGCAGAGGGACGGGTGCCTGCAGGGGTCTGGCACAAGGGTTAGGGAGAGATGGATTAAGTCAAAGCCCCTGGCAGCTCTCAGCAGTTAGAAAAATGAGCTGAATTTATAGCTGTAATATTTGGAGCAGTTTCTGAATATCTCTGGGGTTTTGACAGAGGCCTGTTTTCTACTCGCGCGCTGCCAAGCAATATAGGCAAATCTGTACCGGGTGTAATATGCAATAATATAATGGGGCCACGGAGATTACTCCCCAGATCAGACCTGTGTGTTCATCATCCCCGGTCCCTCCAGCCCATACGTGCTCTCTGGTTTCGCCTCCCCATCACGCATGCACGGGGACCTTGGGGACCACCACCGCCCCGTGCTGCCGGGGCAGCTCACGCGCCTTGTGCTCAGGAGATCTCCCAGCCGAGGTGTACGGATCTGTCTCAGGACATTTCGAGTGCTTTTGGCGGCTGTGGCTGAAATGCTTTTGGAGGTGTCTGTCCCCAGGCTGGGGTTTTCCTGGGGGCAGCTGAGCGGGGAAGAGACTCTCTGTTAAAGCTTCTGTGGTCGATGGGATGCTGTTGTGTTTCCATCAGGATAATGCACTATTATCTTGCTGTAGAAGTTTCTCCATGCTGTTTCACTCTTGCACAGGAGGAGAATAATTATTACCAGAAAAGAGCAATTACAAGGGTCTCCCCAACCGTGCCTTCTCCCCTGGGGGCTGCTGGCCAGGACAGGGCTGGTTTTTGTCCGTTAGCCCTAAATCACAGCATCCCAACTAATTTTTCCAAGGGGGAACAGCGCCAGGGACCAGGACCCCCGGGGCTGTGCCTTGTCCCCACCGCGGTGGTGGGTTCCCTCTGCCTGGGGGTGCAGGGGGAGCAGCAGCTGGGCTCCCGAGGCAGCTGATGCCACGCAAGGAAAGTGTCCGGCTGGCTCCTGCCTTCAGAGAGGAAAAATACTGGACCAGGAGGAGGAGGCAAGGATGAAGGCCAAACCCAAGGGAGGACCAGACGCGACTCAGGTGTTTCCATTGCAAACAGCAGCTTGGTGACGAAGCCCAGACAGTGCGAGGGAGGTGACGGAGGCCCTCGGCTTAGGGCACCGCTGCAGCGGCCGGGCAGCCAGAGGGCTCAAGGGGCATCTGCATGGTGGGCACCCCCTGCTTCCACCCCCGCAGGGGCTTCCCAGGGGCACAGCAAGGCCCAGCCAGCAGTGACAGATGGGTTTCACCACGGAAGGCAGGGCAGATGTCCATGGCAGCTTGGTGACTCCTTTTCTTCTGCATCCCCGACGCCTTTTGGATCGTCCAAGTCTTTGTGCTCGTTGACTCCTGCCACCCCAATATCCCCAGTCTCCCTACGTGTGGGCAGGCCTTCATGTATTTTATTATGTATTTATTTAAAACCCTACTAAACCCTTGGCCTGAGCGGCATCTTGTGGTGATGGGTCCCACCGGCTAATTGTGTGTTCGGCTCGAAATATTTGCTTTCATGGTTTCCATTGCACTTCATCTGGAGTTTCATTGAATCACCCCCTTGTTCTTGTTTTAACCAATACTGGCAGCTTTTCCCACTGCTGAGCTGACACCACGAACCCTTCCATCATCAAAAGTGCTGTCGTGGCTGAAGGAATCTTTGCCAGCACGGTACCCCCCCATCCCTGCTGCCAGCGTGGTCTGATGCATGCTGTGCCTGGCTGAACCCGTGGGAGACATGCCGGGGGGTTGCAGTTACCTCTTGTCCTGCGTGAATAGCGAGGAGGAGAGGGGAAAGCTGTCCTCTCTTTCGCTAAAAGCTAAATCAAGTGTGGCTGCTGGCAGGCAGCCAGCTGCAGAGCTCGGGGTGCCAGCGCGGGGCCATCTGCAAAGCGCTGCAAGAGAGCAAGAAGCGAGCAAAGCATCGCAGAGAGCGTGTGGGGCAGCGGTATGGAGTGAGCTCTTCCCCCCTCCGTCAGCCTTGGGGGGGCAGGCAGGACTGGGGGGGGGGGGCGGCTTGGGGTGCAGGCGGTCCCTTCCCCGTGTTGGGGAGCACCGGGGAGCTGCTGGCTGGGGGAAGTTGTCAGCCCCATCCCTGCGTGAGGTAGGATGGGGGGGGTCACCCTTAGTGCCCTGGCCTTGTGCCATGAGAAAGGCAGAGTGGGCGCAAAGCGGGTCCCCAGACTGGCACTGTTTACCCCCGGGGGGTAAATCGCTCCCCTGGGGATTTAAGGGGTCTGTGGCTGGAACAAACAGGGGTGACAGTGGGGCAGTAAAGGCAATCCCAGCCCTGCTCTAGCTGCAGCCCCTGGCTGGGATGTGCTGGCCCCAGCTGGTCTCCCATCCCCAGCTGCTCCGGGGGGGCTGGCAGGGGTTCCCCCCACTCCCGGCCATGCTGGGATGGGGCAGCAGCACTGCTGCTGCTTTGTGCTGGGGTAAGGGGAAACCACCAGCCAAGAAAGCTCCTTCACTCAGCTCCAAAATGTTTTGTTCCCAGCGTGATGTACTGCTAAACCCGGCACCGATAGGAACTGGTTCAGTGACAGGTCAAACTGCTGGAGCTAATAAGGAGCGGGGAGAGGATGTCCTCGCTTTCCGAGGGTTGGAGCAAAGCAGCTGGCACTGGGAGAGCTGGATGTGCTGGAGCCTTGCTAGGTTTCTTGCAGACCCTCGGGGAGGGTGGGCGCAGGAGGCCTGCTTCTTGCTGCCAAATTGGTTCCCCGGGCATGTGCCTCGGTTTCCCCCTTTGCAAAGTAGGTGGCGGGATGCTGGAGGCGGCTTTGGGATGAACAGATGGGACGTGACCTCTGAGACGGAGCAGCATTACTGGGGGAGGGTGCAAGTAACCGCTTCCTAAAGAACAGTTCCATGGTGAAACGCAAGCCCTGGGAGCCTCCCTGGGGAGCTTGGAATCACTTTGCCTTTGCTTATTTAAAATGTCAGGCCTAATATTACATGAGCAGAGAGACAGGATGTTTCATAGCATCTCTGTACCATGCCTGGAGCTGCCCAGCTGGAGAATAACGGGGGGCTGTTTTCTCTGGGGGTGCAGGGGCATGTGGTGCAAGAGGCCAGTCTGGGTGTCACTGGGTTTTGCCTGGGGGGGATAGACGGACCCCAGGGTCAGGAGGAGCCCCCCGGTTCCCGCATCGTTGCCCTGCGCAGGCATGGTTCCCAGGGCCCCACGGTGATGCTCAGCCCCCGGCTGTGGCCATGAGCTGATGTGCTCAGCAGCCCTTGGCCCCGCTGCCAAGAGCTAATAAGTGGCTGCTCAGCCTTGCAGGGGAAAAAAAAAAAAAAAAAAAAAAAAAAAGGGGTTTTGGACTTCTCCCTCTCCAAGAAATGAGTTGGATGATTTAATCCCCGAGAAATGTGAGGTTTGATGAATTCTGTATCCCCTCCCTGCACTTAAAGCAGCCACGAGAATAGTGGGGTAGGGAGGGGCTGGGGGGGATTCAGGGAGGGCTGGGGGAGCTCGGTGGCCGTGGCACAGAGTGAGTAGAGCTGGAAGCCACGCTATGGCCACCCCTGGGGACAGGGCCTGCCCTGCTGTCACCCCGTCTGTGACAGAGAGCGGGGATGGGGTCCCCGTGTGCCACGATGCCAATTCCCCATCACTGGGCTGGTCCCTGTCCCAGCAGAGAGCTTCACGCCCCTCCTTCCACTTTGCCTTTTGCTCGGCAGGGACCGAGGTTCCTCCAGGCTGTCCCGGCAATGAGTTTGCTGGGTCTCAGCCGCTCTTGGAAAGATTGCTCCTTCCCTATGAGGAGGCCATTCCTTTCAGTTTGGCCTCATTCCTGGGCAGACTGGGAGGATGGGGTTGATGGAGTGGGTACCATTGGGATGGGCAGCAGGCGGTTTGGGCGAGGGCAGCGTGCTCTGCGCTGGGGATGCAGACGAGCCTCAGGGCTGAGATGCGAGCACTCTCAGCCCAGTGCTCAGGCTGGGGGGTGTGGGTGTGTGTGCATCAGCCCCCTCCGTGCCAAGGCTGAAAAGCAATAAAAATAAAAGCTTTGCACGACTCTGGAAATACTATGGGTTGTCTAAACAGAAAAGACAGCTGGCTCCGCGGCCCTGCAAGCGCGATGCTCTCTTCTGCCTCAGTTTCCCCACAGGATGATGGGGGATGTGGATCCCCATTTCTCCCCTCCCCACATCCTCACCTCGGACCGTGATGGGAGGCAGGACAGGCTGTTGGCTCTGCCTGGCTCCGGGGCAGGAGCCGCTGGGACCATCCTGATTTAGGCTGGCTCATGGCGTTTGCTGGCTCCTCACACAGTGTCACGTCTCTGGCAAAACCCGAGCGGAAAGGGGTTTATGGCTGCGGGTGGGAAGCTGAGGCGCTGCGGCGGGGTTCACGTTCCTCTGCTGCGTCTGCACTGGGAGCCAGCGAGGGTGAGCGGCTTGCAGGCGTTTTCCATTCCCTAACCCTTCCCTGGCTGTCGCAGCGCCTGGGCTCAGGCACCCGACGCATGAGGCTCTTCTCCAGGGGAGATTTGCCCATAGGTTTAATGACCAAAGCAGCAGCTGTGCTCAAAACAGGGGTTATTTCTTGTTTTTTTCTCTCTTTCCTTCTAAACACCTGGCTGGGGCAGAGGTCAGCTGCCTTTTCAGCTGCATTTCTTACTTGGGAGCGAGTGCAGCTTGTTCTTTCCAGCCTGGCCCTCTCTCTGTCCATCTGTGCTGCTGTGTCCTGGTCCGCGGGGGTTTTGCTCCCTGGTTTAAGCAGTGGGAGATGCTCAGGGGTGGATGGAGAGGCCAGGCCACACCTGGGAAGAAGGGACAGGTATATGGGATGAGCATATCTGCACAGATGGGATGCAGACCACCTCCTCCTTTTGCCTCCCTCCCTCCCCGTGTGCTGGGATCCCTGTGCTGGGGTGACCAGTGACACCAACGCCTTCCCCAGCCAAGCACCGAGCTGAACCCGCGTGTCCTCCTGCCTCTGGAGTGCTTTGGGCTGGGGCTGCTTTGTTCAAGTTGGGGGGGGGGGGGGGGGGGCTTCAAGCACCTTCCACATGTCCCCAGCAGCCACGCTTATGGAGCACCTTCCCAGGTGTTTCCAGATGTTTGCTGGAGATGGAAACGTGGGCATGGAGCAGGCAGGCTCTGCCCCTGCCCCATGTGCAGCCAGTGGGGGAGGAAACACATCATGCATCATCTCAGCAACGTGAGAGCGGGATCCATGCATTACAAAGCAACATACTTTTCCCCTTCGCTCACTTCCCCCCTCCAGAGCTTTGCTTGGAGCCAAGTTTTTCTCCCAGGCTCATGGTGACGCTCTCCCAGCTCTCTGGCTCTTGCGTGTGGAGGCTGCTGTGATACCGTAAATCGGCAGTTCAGAAACTCTCAAAGACTCGATTTTGGAGTTTTAGAAAGCAGGCATTCTTTATTGCAGCGCTGGGTACACGGGGGATCGCTCCACCCATCGTGTACACCCGCCAGGTCTAGTCATATAGTTTATATACAAGTTCTGTATGCATATTCATTAGATTTCCGAGAATTGTTATACATATTCATTAATTTTCTGGGAAATTATTAGCATATGTAAATGTCCTTTGTGAAGGCGTACTCAGGTTCTATGGTGGTCTTCAGGAGTCCTCTGGTGGTCTTCCATAGTTTTCCTCACTTGTCCGCTACTTGACCCCTCTTGACGGATTCTGCGCAGTATGGCCCTTCATATATTTTGGAACAACTTATCCTAAGGAGTGCTCGTTAGTACAATCTTATCATAAGGAAGGCTTGTTAGTGCTTCCCATGTTTACATTAGTGATGCTACCCGTATGGTACTTCAAGGTAAATTATCTACAAGGACAGAAGCAAGGATAAAAGTTCTTATCTCTTCCAGACTTATGCATCAAGCAAAGTCCTAGTTGTGCATTTTCGGCAAAGATCCTAAATTCACCAAGCTCCCAGTTTAGTTTTAATTACTTATGTTTCTGCTCAGCTTTGCCTTTCTAACCTTCCACCTCTCCTATATCAATCCACCCTTTTCCTTTAAAATTGGTGAATATTTTATTCACCAATCTTTTTCTCAGAATACTTGATTGGTAATCCATTTACAACAATACAATAATACACAAGCAGTAATACTGACAATGATAATAAGTGTTAGTATAACAAACATTTGTTTTAGCCATTTTAGTCTTGGTAACCATGAAGTTAATTTATCCCAGATTTCTTCAAATCCCCAGGATGTGTCATCCATGGCTACTCTATGAATTTGTTGGGTTTGTTTCCATGTTTCCTCCAAATCAGTAGTAATCCTCCCTGTTTGATCTATATAAACACAACAACTGGTGTTTATGGCTGTGCATACCCCTCCTTGAGGGGCTGGGAGCATATCCAGTGCCATTCTGTTTTGGAGAACCATTTTAGAGAGACTGGAAACTTCAACTTGGAAGGCTTGGATAGCATCCACTGTATAATTCTCTATCTTCTCAATGACTGCTGAAAAGTTCACTAAAGTTTTCTCCAATTCACTTACCCCTAGCCAAGGTAGGAACCATCTAAGAAAGCTGTGAAGTCCTGTGGGGTGGTCAGCAATAGCTTTTCCTTTAATCGTCTGACTTAGATAAACAAGGAAGCATAATTTCCACATTTCTCTTTACACAACAAACGTCAACCGTGGATCAGACACCTTTGGTTAATTTCAATTTCAGTGGAGCTTTTTGTTCCACTTTCCATTCAGGAGTTGCTTTCTTAATTCTTGAATAATGGATCCACGGTCCTTTTCCATTCAATTCTACTGCAGTGTATGTAGTCAATAAAATTTGATAGAGTCCTTTCCACTTCTCCTGTAAAGGTTCCGATGTCCAGGACTTGAGATAAACCCAGTCTTCAGGTTGAAATGGATGAGCTGGTGAATCAAGATTCAGAGATTTATTCAACACCACACACATGTCCAATTCTTGCAGAGTTTTTCCCAATGCAATTAAATAATTGGCTACATCACTTTCTCCTTGTATTCTCATCTCCTCTGGTAGTCCAGAGTCTGATATGGCCTTCCATATAACAATTCCTAGGGGCTCAAACGTTGTCTGCCCCTAGGTGGTATTCTAATTCTTAACAAAGCTAAGGGTAAAACTTGTGTCCAATCCATTGAAGTTTCCTGACACAGTTTACTCATTTGTGTTTTGAGAGTATAATTCATTCTCTCAACTTTCCCACTAGCTTGAGGTCTATAAGGTGTGTGGAGGTCCTAAGTAATATTTAACATTTTAGCCAATTCCATAATTATTTTTGCTATGAAATGAGGACCCCTATCCGATGACATCCCAAAAGGTATTCTGAATCTAGGAATTATCTTTTAATAAAATTTTTACAACTTCTCAAGCTTTATTGGGGTGACGTGGAAAGGCTTCAGGCCACCCAGTATATGTGTCTACAAAGACTAATAAATATTTCAATCCTCTTGTCCTGGGTAATTCAGTAAAGTCAATTTGCCAATATTCACCAGGTGCTCTTCCCTCAGTTATTTTCCTGAAATGAATTCTATTCTGTGTTTTTGGATTATTTTTACAGCACACTTCACATCTTTCAGTTACAGATTGTACACTTTCTACCATATTCCTACTAATAATCGACTTCTGTAAATGTTTTAACAAATTCTTAGTCCCCCAATGAACAGAGTAGTGTTTTTTTCTCACTAATTCATTCATGAGGGAGTAGGGAACTACCAGTAGACCCAATGGTGTGACCACCCATCCATCTTCTTGTTTTTTCTGCTTTTAAGGTCTCAATTAATTTTGAGTCTTGTTTATCATATAGGGGTTTATCTGGCAACGCTGTTTTCCATTCCGGAGTTATGACAAAAGTTTCCACTTGTATACCTTTTTCTGCAGCCCTTTTTGCAGCCCAATCAGCTAGTTTGTTTCCCTGATTTTGAGTGGTTGATCCAGACTGGTGAGCTTTGCAATACATTACAGCTACTTCAGCAGGAGCTTGGACACTTTTTAAAAGTTTCAAGATCTCTTCTTTATGCTTTATTGTTGTTCCTCATGTAGTCAATAGGCCTTTCTCCTTCCATATAGCCCCATGGGCATGGATCACTCCAAATACATATTTTGAGTCAGTCCATATATTTACACATTTCCCTTTACTCAAGTCCAAAGCTCTAGTGAGAGCAATTAATTCAGCTTTTTGTGCGGATACTTTTGATGATAGACGTCGTGCTTCCATCACTTCAGATATTGTTACTGCATATCCACACGTTTGCTTTCCATTTTGAACAAAACTACTCCCATCAGTATATAATTCTAAGTCTGGATTTTCAAGGGGAGTGTCTTTTAAGCCTGACCTGCTGGCGTACGCTTCCTCTGCGGTTTGTAAACAATCATGCTCCGGATTCTCTTCCGCCTGCTCCGTCGCTGGGAAAGTAGCAGGATTCACAACCGTTGTTGTCATAAGCTGTGTATCATCTTGCTCTAGCAGAATCGATATTTTATCATTCGGTTTGGAGCTAACCAATGTCCCCCTTTCTGTTGTAATACTGTGATTACTATATGTGATAGATATACAGTGGTCTTCTGACCCAGGGTAAACTTATGAGCTTCCTGTATTAATATCACAGTAGCTGCCACAGCTTTTAGGCAACCAGGCCATCCTTGACTTACGACAGCTAATTCCTTCGAGAAATATGCTACCGCTTGATGCAAAGGTCCAAGAAATTGGGTAAGTACTCCCAATGTTATTCCTCTTCGTTTGTGGACAAATAACTCGAAAGGTTTCACCAAATTAGGTAATGCAAGCGTGGGTGCTTTCAGTAATGCTTGTTTAAGATTTTTGAAAGCAGCTCTTCCTTCCTCAGCCTATTTTAAACAATTATTTGAGGAGGTTTTCAGTATCTCGTATAATGTTTTCACCGATAGTCCATACTCATCAATCCACAGACGACACCATCCTGCCATTCCTAAGAAGGTTCGCAGCTCTCGAAGCGTGCTTGGCTCTGGAAGTCGACAAATAACTTCTTTCCTTTCTGCGGAGAGTTGTTGGTGTCCTTTAAAGACTTCCAAGCACAGGTACATCACGGTTTCTTGAGCTATCTGGGCCTTCTCCTTCAACACTTGATAACCGCTCATTTCAAGAAAGTTCAAAAGATTTATAGTTAATTTCAAACATTCTTCACGAGTTTCTCCTGCCAATAGAATATCATCTGCATATTGTAACATAACACCCTCTCTGTTTTCAGTCAACCAAATTTCAAGTTCTTTAGCAAGCTGATTTCCAAAAATAGTGGGGCTATTTTTAACCCTTTGTGGCAGTACAGTCCAGGTATATTAAGTTTTCCTTCCCATCTCTGGATTTTCCCACTCAAAAGCAAATATCTCCTGACTTTCAAATGCAAGTGGGATGCAGAAAGGAGCATCTTTCAAATCCAATACTGTGAACCAACCCTGCTTTTCCATCAGGCTTGTCAGTAAGGTGTATGAATCTGCAACCACAGGGTATATAACCTGCACTATTTGATTGATAGACTTTAAATCCTGAACTAATCTGTACATTTTCCATTTGCCTTTTTCACTGGCAGAATTGAGGTGTTATACTTAGACTCACACTCCTTTAACAATCCATATTTTAAAAACTTTTGTATCAATGGTAATAATCCTAATTTAGCTTCACTTTTCATAGGATACTGTTTCAACCTTACCAGTGCCGATTCTGGCTTTAAATCTTTTCTTACAGGTTCAGCTCTTTTTGACCTTCCAGGTACTTCTCCAGCCCAGACAAAGGGAATTACTGCCTCCTCCACTTCTGTAGGTATTTCTGCACTCACTGGTTTATCTTTCTGTAACAAAAATACTGATGCTTGGACATATTTAGATTCTGGTATCAGTACTTCTACTTTCCCCTCCTTAAATTTTATTTCTGCTTCAAGTTTTTCTAACAAATCTCAGCCTATCAATGGTTTTGGTGCACCTGGTAAATAAAGAAATTGGCGTGTAACCCATTGTTTTCCAATTTTGAACTTTAAAGGTTTAAAAAACGGCCTCCGCTCAGAGATTCCTGTCGCACCAATAACTCTTACCAAGTCGGTCCCTAATTCATGTTGCATTGTATTTAAAATCGAATATGTTGCCCCTGTATATAGCAAACACTCCACCTCCTCATTCCCCAGCTTAATTATAACCAGAGGCTCTGCTGGGGAAGAGTCCTCTGATCCCCTTCAATCCTCATCCTCTATTGCTAGCACAGGTGACCCGCTCCTTTCAATTCCAGCAAGGAAGGGCATTCCTTTTTCCAATGACCCTCCTTCTTACAATATGCACACTGATTCTGTCCCACAGTCGGGTTTGGCACTCCTCGGCCTCGGCCTCTTCCTCTAAAACCACCTCTTGATCCCCCCTTACTCCCCTCCGAGACACTTGCATACTCTCGAGCGCAGCCATTAATCTCGCATTCCTTCTTTCCTTCTGGTGATCCCTATTCCTATACATTATCCAAGCAATGTCCAACATCTTTCTGACATCTCTAGCCTCTGCTCCTCGCAACGTTTGTAACTTCATTCGAATATCATCAGATGATTGTTCAACAA
The DNA here is from genome assembly GCF_929443795.1 of Astur gentilis. Lineage (NCBI taxonomy): Eukaryota > Metazoa > Chordata > Aves > Accipitriformes > Accipitridae > Astur > Astur gentilis. The sequence goes on along the minus strand of NC_064908.1, from coordinate 4,165,756 downwards.
AGAAAGTTGCCAACTGACTTTTTCCTTCTTCTGATTCAGTATCTAGAGCAGTATATTTCCGAGCTGCCTCCCTTAGTTATTCAAAAAATCAGTTGGCAACTCTTTCCTGTCCTGCTTAATCTCGTACAATTTAGACCAGTTTATAGCTTTCGGCATTGCATTTCGTATTCCAAACAACACCCACTTCTGATATTGTGCTAGCATCTGTCTATCCTTAGGATCATTAGGATCCCACCCAGGATCGGCGGAAGGGAAATGATTCTCTACTTGTCCTTGCAACATCCCTGAGGCTAACTGTGCCTGAATCTGAGTTCTCGCAGCCTTACGAACCATGTCTTTTTCCGTACTATCAAACAACATCTGTAAAATAGCGTCAACATCCTGCCAATCTGGATTTTGGATTTTAACCATCAATTCAAAGGCATTCACTACCTTTTCCGGATCATCCTGATAATTTCCTGCAGCAGTTTTCCAGTTATTCAAATCTGAAATTGAAAATGGAACTTTTACCACAACCAGTCCATCATTCCCAACAGCCTGCCGTAATGGGGCTTGGAAGGCAACACCCCGCCTACTCCGAGTCCATTCAGCTACTGGAGTGTGAGCAGCAGCTTCAGCGGTATTTTCATCACTCTCAGCCTCAGATTCCTTCTTACAGAACTGAAATCCCTGCCTTGGGGCTCTCAGGCCAGGTGCTACCAGCATTTCCAAATCCTCCTCAACTTCCTCCCGAGTTAACTTCAAACACCTCTGTCTAATACTACATGCAGAACAGCATCTTTTTAAAGCTTTTCCTTTATTCTTCTCCTTCTTATCCTTTTCTAATGCGAAAATCAAAGGGTCAGAAGGGGCTACGTTAATTCTACACTTCTTTTGCCACTCTGGATGCCGTCTTAACTCAAAAACCATATTTGCATACATTACTTCATCCCCCTTATTCTCTCTCCTCAAAACCAACATTAACTGTAAAAATGTATTATAATTCAAAGCACCATTCATTGGCCATTTTTCACCACTATCCAGCTTATAGAGAGGCCACCACTGATTACAATATTTTATCTATTCTGTTTTCTTGGCTGACCCCCCTGGGGGTCCAGCGATTTGTTTCCAATGTTGTAAAACACATCCCAAAGGCGATTTCTTTAATACACCTCCGGTAGAATTTCCTGCACCCATCTCAATAAACAATTAACAGGTGAGACAAAATTTATATACAAGGAATACTAAAATTCTTACAACAACTACACAGGATAATAAATAGGACGATCAAACAAACACACAAACTTAAAAATTATTACAGTGGCCACATCCATTCATTCAACATTTCAAATGGGAAACATATCCCTCTGGAAGGAGACTTATCATTCTTTTCTTTCAAAAGGGAGACTTACCCCTTTGCTCATAGGGTACTTTCCCTATATTCCAAACCAGCGCGGTCTAAGCCTGCGACTGACGGGTGGGTATTACAAACAAAATATAATCCGAAAGAATGCCTTATACTCACAAACCAGGGTTCTTGCTCCGAGCTCTTCGGTCCAGGGATCGAGGTCCCCTCCGAGAAACCCCCAGTGCCGGCTGAGGTCCCTGCGATCCCAGGATCCGCTGAGGTTCAGGAGTAGGGTCCCATCTGGGTCGCCAAAACTGATACCGTAAATCGGCAGTTCAGAAACTCTCAGAGACTCGATTTTGGAGTTTTAGAAAGCAGGCATTCTTTATTGCAGCGCTGGGTACACGGGGGATCGCTCCACCCATCGTGTACACCCGCCAGGTCTAGTCATATAGTTTATATACAAGTTCTGTATGCATATTCATTAGATTTCCGAGAATTGTTATGCATATTCATTAATTTTCTGGGAAATTATTAGCATATGTAAATGTCCTTTGTGAAGGCGTACTCAGGTTCTATGGTGGTCTTCAGGAGTCCTCTGGTGGTCTTCCATAGTTTTCCTCACTTGTCCGCTACTTGACCCCTCTTGACGGATTCTGCGCAGTATGGCCCTTCATATATTTTGGAACAACTTATCCTAAGGAGTGCTCGTTAGTACAATCTTATCATAAGGGAAGGCTTGTTAGTGCTTCCCATGTTTACATTAGTGATGCTACCCGTATGGTACTTCAAGGTAAATTATCTACAAGGACAGAAGCAAGGGTAAAAGTTCTTATCTCTTCCAGACTTATGCATCAAGCAAAGTCCTAGTTGTGCATTTTCGGCAAAGATCCTAAATTCACCAAGCTCCCAGTTTAGTTTTAATTACTTATGTTTCTGCTCAGCTTTGCCTTTCTAACCTTCCACCTCTCCTATATCAGCTGTGTGCTCCCTCCAGGGCGGAGGGGGCTGCAACCCTGGGCTGGGACAGGCAGGATCCTGTCCCCGGCTCCCGGTGAGGTATGGGGGAAGCTGAGTTTAATTTTCCAGGCTGGTAACCACCCAACACCAGTGGCAACACCCTGCGGTGCGGGTGGCATGTAGAGCCCAGGGAGAGCGCAGCACCTTCCCACCACGGTCCCAGACAAATGGGTCCATCCCAAATCGCCAGCCATCATTCTGGGGGACATCTGGGGTCTCCTTGTCCCTGCTCAGTGGCCCCTTCCCATGACACCAGTGGCTGACGATGGATACCACGGCTGGCTTGCAAGGCTTTGCTGCCAAATGCTCGAGATTTGACATTTTGCGTAGAGCACATGCTGCTCCGACCAAGTGGCCGCAGGGGCAGCTCAGGTTTCCTCCTGCTTCTCCCCCCCCACCCCTGCCCCATTTCTGAAATTAAATTTTTTAGCTCTCCGAAGGGAGTTTTAAGATCTGGCCATCAGAAAGAACCACTGTGCTGTAAATCATCTGTGTTTGTACAGCACCAAGCACAGCAGAGGCTCGGCTTGGGACGGGGTGGCTGATGCTGGGATAACAAAGAATAAGCATCTCCCTCTGGCCAAATAAACATTTTAAGCTGCTATTCCTGAGGAGCCCAGGCTGTGGTGTGGGGAAGGCAAGCTGGTTTGAGGACAGCCCTTTGCTCGGCTCTGTTTGAGAAGCCTCCCACAGTGCTTTGCTCTGCAAAATTCCCCTTCTTGAAACTCCTGGGGCAGGGGCTGCCAGCTCTTGGCGTGCTGCGATGTCCCCCAGGGCTGTCCCCTCCGTGGTGTCCCCGGCCAGGGGGAAATGAAGACGCTGCGGTAGCCTGAGCTGCAAACAGCCAGGGAGGCTGCGCTGTTGGAAATCAATGTGAGGAGGTTCAGGGTGCGATCTTCTCCCAAGGGCAGGGGATGTTTGTTTTAACTGCACCTGATACGAGCCACATGCACTCATGAGCACCGTGATGTGGTGCATGAGGGGTCTGGTTGGGATGGATGGCGAGGACAGGGAGGATGAGGGATGCAGGTGCTTTTCTGTGTCTACCGTTTCCCAGCGGGAGACAATGAAGTCACCAGCTATAATGTTTTTGGTTTTTTTCTCTCACATCCCCCTCCTTCAACCTTCTGCTGCCCCTTGTCGGTGTTTTCTCCCCTGGGGCATCGGCACAGCTGTAGTCGACTCCCTGCGGGGATGGCCGGAGTGAGTGGGGCATGCCCGGGTGCCGAAACCTCCCTGTGCCTGATGGGCTGGTGGGATGCAGCCTCCGGGCTCGCTGGGGACCACATTCCTCCATGTTTACTCCCTCGATGGCTGTCCCTCATGTTGCCCTTGGTCGAGACAGGCCGTTCTCGCAGCCCTGGCTCTGTCTCCTGGTGCTTTCATGCTCAAACATTTCCTCTCCTTCCTCCGCCAGACCAAAGCGGTATTTCTGTTACAAACCTCTGCAGAACAAACAGGCCGTGGCCGGGAAAGGGGATAAACTGAAGGGACGCGGCATCAGGGGACCACGGATGACCAGGATGCTGCTAGTCTGCAGCAAGGGCACTGAAACTGGGATCTCCGCAAGCCAACAAGAGCCATGAGAGCAGGTTTGCTCCATGGCCACACTCTGTCATCCCTTTTGCCTGCAAGAGAGGGGCCAGATTATGCTCCAGACGTAGAATAAACCGAGCACGGGGTGCCCAGAGCCACATTCAAGGCTGCAGCCTGTTGCGTCTTAAAAATTTAAAAGGACGTCTTTGATGGTGGATTTGAAACTTGGACACTGAAAGAAATTCCTGCAGAAAGAAAATTCAACAAACAAAGTCCCTTGGCTGAGAGCAAAATTTATACTCACCAGATTTGCTGAAGGTTTTCATGCTTCCCAGCAACAGGAGCTGTGTTAGCAGCTTCGCAGGTCAGAGAGCATGGTGGATAAGGTCTAGGATATGAAAGCTTTACATGCTGACATTGCAGGGAGGCTTTTGTGCAAGCAATTGCCCCATTTGGTGCCTCAGTTTCCCCCTTTCAGTGCCCAGCTGAGTATCTGTTAGTTAGCAGGAAAAAACCCCATGAAACATGTCCCCATGGATTTAGGCACTTTTGACTAGTTTTTAAAGCAATTGGCATGAATCTCCAAACAGCATATTCTTTCCCTATTGATTCTGATCCTTCTCCAGCTGGCAAACACATGTCTCCATCTCGACCCTCTGTTTAAGCGATGTGAAATACCCATGTGGTTTCTCTCCATTCTTTTTCCTGGCTTGCACTCAAGCTACCTGCTGGTTTTTAGGCATCTGTGTGCCCCAGCTTGCTGCAAGGCCAGGGCTGTGCCCTCGGACCATCCCACTCCCGGCAGTCAGCGGGCAGCGCTCACCAGCAATCCTCCGGTTTTGGGGTAAGGGGAAGGGCACCGTGTCGGGAACAAATACGTTTAAGGGTTGTGGGGAGCCCAGGGCAAAGTGGGGGAGCCCAACGGGTGGGAACTTTAGGGGAGGGTCTGATTTTGGCTGTTAGAACTTGCTGTTGGTAGCCACCGTCAGCCAAGTGTGGGAGTGCAGGATTGGACCCTCCTGGATGGCTGCCAGCCTCCAATAGGGTTTGGACAGGGTTTTCAATGAGCCAAAGCAGCTCAAGTTTCCTGGCCCTCACTGCAGATCGGCTTAGGCTGGAGAGAGGACTGCTCACAGGGAGGGAGAGGACCCCTTGCCCCCTGAACCCCACATCCCAGGGATGCTTGGGACAGGGATGCCTGTAGGAGGGAGATCCCCGTGGCTGCTGTGCCCCCCACCGCCTGGGGTTCCTGGCTCATGCCTGGGCTGTGCCTGAGAGCTTTGAATACGCAACAGGTCCCAGGCTGCCTCTGGGCTCCTTGGAGCAGAAATGTCCCCCCTGAGCATCCACAAACACGCCTGCCCCAGCAGATGCTCCGGAGCCCCAGCAGTCCCTCGGCCATGTCCTCTTAGTGCACAGTGGTTTTCCAGCCTGGGATCTGTCTGAGGCTCCACGCAAAACCCAGTGGCCCCGTGCCCGTGGCCCGCTCGGCTGCACAGCACTGCCGTGGCTCCCCTCCCTTCTCTTTATTAAGTGCCATCAGGGTTTAAATTAAAGCTTATCACCAGCTGGGAGCAAATGAACCCTGCTTCATGTTTTACAGGGTGCCATCTGCCAGGCAGGAGCAGAGACCCTAGCACAGGGCTGGCTCCCTTCGGCAGGGCTGGGGGGCAGTTGGAAGTCACTCTGGGCAGGTGGGGGACCCGGGTGGGACACCCCGTGGGGACAGGCTGGCTGGTGACACACGCCGAACCCCCGTGCTCTGCACCCCCCTTTGCGATTTAGCCGTGTTGCTGGAAAGCGCCATCCCAAACACACGCTCCTGGAAAAAACCAGGGGCCGTGGCAAGGGAAGGACTTATTTAAATTATTAATTAGTTTTGTTTTTAAACACGGGCTCCGAGCAGCCTCCGCAGCAGAAGGAATTGTTATTAAACGCCAGCCCTCCGGCAGGCAGGCCATGTGTGCGCAGCAGAGCCCGCAGCGCTTGGCTGCCAGATAAAGACGTTATTGTTGTCATCATCGTGCCTTCGTCCCAGCCCTCCGCCTCCTGCGCTCCCACCCACCCTCGGCCAGCGGCTCCCAGGAACAAAACCCCCGTGCTCGGCCGAAGCTCACTCGTGGCGGAGCCGCGGTGCCGAGAGGAGGAGGAGGAGGAGGAGGAGGAGGAGGAGGAGGAGGAGGGAGACAGCCAGAGAGAAACTTGTTTTGGGGATTAATAAGAGGCAGGAGGAGGGAGAGGTGCACACAGGTAAGCTGTAGGCAGGTGCTTTCCCCCAGGGTCTTCTTGCCTTGCCTGACCCTCCGATCCAGGACGCTGCACTGGTCCATGATGCTCCTGCCCTCTCCAGCCTCCCTTACATGCAAAGCAGCATCTGCTCTTCCTTTTTTTTCCTCTCCTCTTGTTGGTTTTTCTATTCTTCAGCAGCTGGAGTCTTTGTTCCTTCCCTTTTCTCTTGTTGCAAAGAGTTTTTTCTCGGCACGGGGCAGGCTGGGGTGGAGGGGGGGGTGGAACTTGGGGCTGCAAAGTCAGAGGAAAGTCCTGTGTGAGAGCGTTGCAGCTACTGCCAGGCGCTTTCTGCGGGGGTGAGTGAGGACCCCCTTGTCCCCCCCACCCCGACCTGTGCTCTCACACGCTCACAACCCCACGCACGCTCGGCTCTGGCTCTGCGGCCAGGGAGGCAGAGCTGGGGGTGCTGGGGGTGTGTGTGTGTGGCGGGGGGCTGCACAGCCTGAGCCATGCCCAGGACAGTCCCCTGCCTTGGAAAGCAGCAGGGAAAGCGTCCAAGGAGGGGGGAGAGACTGAAAGGCGAGCGGACACCTCCGGAGCCAGGACTGCTGCCAGGGAGCCTTTGGTAACATCGGGTTACGGCACCTTCCTTGTGCTGAGCAGGCTGGGGAAACGGCTGGGGACTGGGGGGGTCTGGGGGGTCCTGGTCCTGTGGGAGGGGGGGACGTGCGCAGCCCCTCACCCCCGTGCCGGAGCGGGGAGCAGGGAGTTTTCCTGACCTGCGGAGAGGACCAGCATCGCACCGCTTTGAGAGCGAGGTGGGAGAGAGCAACCAAACAGCATCTCGATGCTTCAGGGGCACTTTTCAGCAAGCTGGTTTTCTGCCCAAAATGTAGGTGATAAAGCCCTTCTCTCCTGCCCGGCAGGCAGAGCCCTGCCTGAATCACATCGACCATGCCCAGGTCGTGTAACACCACTTTTGCTGCCTCGATCACTGAGATTTGAGCCTGATCCAGGCAGGCAGAGAGGTGCAGCCCTCTCTCCGCACCCTTCCGCGGGGTGAGCTGCCGTGTGGGTCCCGTTTGGAGCCAGCTCTTTGTCTCGGCTCCAGCAGAGGCAGGAGATGATGGGAGGAAGCAACAGGACAGTGATGATGTTCGCTGAAGTTCTGGGGAAAGGGTTTTGTTGCACGGAAAAGACTCACCCCAAACTCGCCCTTTCCTGTCTGCGAGTTTTAGGAAAAGCATCTACAAGGCAGAAAATGGAAATTCATCTCCTTGGCAGCTGGACACAAAGCATGTTGCACATGAGGGCTTGGAAACTTTCCTGGGAGCCTGCGATCGTGGGCCTTCCTTATGTGGTGCTCGGCCGATGGCATCCCACAAGCTGTCGGAGCTGCCTCCCGGGAAGCACCCTTTCCTCGGCCAGCCCCGGACAGACAGCGTGGAGCCGAAATGCAGGGTGCTGCGTGTCCCTGCTGCCCTGGGAAAGGGGGGAGGCGAGGGGCTGAGTGTTTTCACCTGGGAATAGATAAAAGCGCAGCTGTGGGAGGTTTCCTCTGCCCTCGGGAAGAGGCTGGAAAGGAGGGATGAGGCAGCAGCAGCTGATAAGGAATCAGAGCAGTTTCCCACCCTTAGAGAAAGCAGAGCTGGGGGGAGCGAGGCGAGGTGTCTGCTTGGAGGGGAGCAGGGTGTGCATGGGGGGCAGGCTGAGGGGCTGGGTTGCAGTCGCTTTGGCAAAATTTTCTCCCGTGATTTGCTTTTGTCTGTGTCCAGCCAGTTCCACCGTGTGTGGCAGAGAGATCTGCGGGCGGGCTGAGCCGGGAGCAGCTCTGGGAAGGGTCGGGACATGCAGTGAGGGAGGAGGAGGGAGGAATTGCTGACATGGAGAAGGCAGCAGAAAGGTGTTTTCTGCCAGGACTGCCTTCCCACAGACCCTGCCGTGGAGGAGGTTGCTGGAGGGAGCAGTGAACGCAACAAGCCTTTCGCAATGAGTCCGGTGACCGTGGTACAGTGAGGAAACGCTCCTGGCACGCAGAGGGACAGTAGAGCCATGCGTTGTCATCCCCATGTCTTGTAGTCCTCGGGCAGAGCCCAAAAGTCTTGCTTGAGAGCCCAGGAGCACGGGCGAGCTGCTCTCTGGCAGGGTGTCCTGAGACACCCATCCCCTGCGTGGACAGAGCACTATCCCCGCGAGAAGAAACGTGGCGGGGGGCCGAGCCCCCGCGGCCGCCTCGGCGGTGCGCTGGCTCCAGCCCCAGCCAAGCAGGCTGCCTGTGGCTCCGCTTCTCCCTGGGAAAGCGCTGGGAAAGGGCGAGAAGAGCTGCTTGTTGCATCAGGGCTCTGGTCCCCTGGGGACGCCTGGGTGACAGCGTGTCTGCCCTCCCCTCGGAGGACAGCCTTGCACCGTATTTAGTCCTTTTCCACCATTCCCAGCTCTCCAGCGCCGCTGGATAAAGAGCTCCCTGTTTTGGTTACAGCTGATCAGACCCAGACTCTTGCAGAGACACGAACAGGCTGTTGGCGGTGGTTGGACACGAGGGAAGCCGACGAGGGAGCTTTGCTGGCTCCTTTCGGTTATTTTTAGCTTGCCCTCCTTGTTCTGTTCCAAGGTGCAAGTTCTCAGGCTGGGTGGGGGTCTTTTGCAGCCTGGGGGCTGCAGGGATGATGGGAATTGGGGGTCCCAGTGGGAAAGCTGTGAAGGGAGCTAGCAGGGTTATGGGCAACAGGCTGGAAAGGATCCCCGGTCCAGCCATCTAGGCTTTCTCCTCTCCTCCCAAAGTGAAAAGTTTCCTTTATCCCTCCCAGCCCTTCCACAGGAGCAGGGATCCCAGATACATGGGTGATAGCTGTCCAGAGCCAGCTGTTGCTCTCTGCATATCTAACTGCTGCAAGAGGAGGCGGGGAGGGAAGAAGGCACCCAAGGGACAGCGTTGGGACTTCTGCCAGTGACAAATCCCCCAGTGACCTTTACATAGCTCGCTCTTGCCCCGGAGGTTGTGATTTTTGCCTGCCCTTGGCACCAGTTACTGGGCTGGCAGGGAGCACTGCTTGGGAGCTGTGGGTTAGTGAGATGTAGCGAAGGTAAACTATTTGGAAAGCAAACACCAGTGGCATTTGGGGCTGGAATTTCCAGCTGTTGTGCCGAATTTTTGTCAATTGTAATGTGATGACTGAGGGAGCAGCTGCCTCTTTCTGGGAAAAAAAACCCTGGGGTGGCATCTGTTGGGTGCCTTGGTGTTGCTCAGGGGTGTCAGAACTGGTTTTGTCCATGAATTGAGCCTTTTCTCCACACCAGGTGGTTGGTTTCCTGAATGCATTCATTGCTTCATGATTTAACTTTATTCCAGTTGCATGGATTCCTTGTGGGTACCCAGGATCCAAGCTGTCCTGTCCGTCAGGGAGTGGTGAGAAAGGTCGAGTGGAGGCATTTGCAGAGCAGGCACCGTGCCATGGCTTTGGCCACGGATTCAGCAGCCGGTGCTTGTGCAGAATCAGGGTGTGGGATTTTGAAATCTGGCTGCTTGCGTTCACGCCAGTAAATTCAACTGCATGAAACTGGATGGAGAACAGACTGCCGACTGTGTCAGGTCCAGGGAGAGCTGGCTTTGAACCTTCTAGCATGTTGGAGGCAATTGTAAAGCTGGTGGTGGCCTCAGGCTTCCCGCATCCCCGTTATTCTGGAGGCAGGGCTGTTGCGGGGACTGCTGGCTGTGAACTGGTTTCCTGCAGATTGCTTGGAAATGGGTCCTGCTTTCCCGGAGCAGGCTGGGGAGCGGTGCGCAGAGCCTCTGCCGGGAGCTGCAGCTTTGCAGGGAGAGGCTGGTGGGGACCGGCAGCCGAGAAGGGTCGTGGCAGCACTGGCTCTGGTGGGCAGAGGGGCTGCGGCAGTCCCCGTGGGGACGTGGCAGCGGGTGGCAGGTGGTACAGCAGATAAAAGGGGCTGCATCTGCCTCCTGACAGTTTCCTTCTGTGCTGACAAATGCCACATGATGCTGCCGCTCTCCAGCCTGAATTTCTGGCTCGCTGACTATTTCTGCTGTATGCCGAGTCCCTAAACATCTGCAGCGTTAAAGCCTCATGTAGAGGGGATGGTGCAGGCTGTGCGGGGCCAGGTTGTTCCTGGAAGGGCTGAGAGCTCACCCAGCTCCTGAGACCAAGGGGGTGACAGCTCTGCCCTGTCCCCCACCCTCCCCGTGACATTGCCCGGGGCGGCTGCCAGGTGGCCCGAGCTGAGCATCGCCGAACGCCCGGATTGCAGCGTGTACTGGCTGCAATATCGTGTCCCAGCTGCCTCCTCCCCTCTGCAACAGGCCAAATGCAGACCTCAACCCCTGCCACTCCCCCAGGCGTTGTGGGTGTTAAAATCCAGGTCTGAGTTTTGGAGCGGAGGCAAAATCCTATGGAAAGGTCTGGGACAAGGTGGGGGGAGAGCCATGTGCAGGGAGGGACGTGACTGGGACAGGAGCAGGGTGTTGCAGGGCCAGGGAGGGGACTGCACGTAGAGCAGCTCCCTGTCATGAATTTGCCCGTTCTCTGCAGCCCGCCGTTGAATCTGAACTCTTACAACACAGAAGCACGCACGTACATCCCCAAAGGGGACGTACTGCAGCACTGCTGAGCTGAATATCTGGCAGCATTTGGACCCCATTGCTCTTCCCCTGTTCCTCCCTTCCCCCAGCGAGATGCCAGAGCTCTGATTGAAAACAGCAGGCATCTGAGGCTTGTAGGGTTAAACAGAGCCAGATGGGAGCTGAGCAAGACAAAAAGGAAAAGTAGGAAAGTAACAGGCTGGGCCTGGAGGGGGGGAGCAAGAACAGGATCTTTTCTTGGAGAAAGTCAATTACTTGGAGCCCCAGGAATGCATGGGATCACTTCAAAGGGAGCCGGGCTGGCGCAGTTCTGGGAGCAGTGGCCTAACGAAGGGCCCTAAGGGCGTCCCTGGGTGGGATGCGGACACTGGTGGGAAGCTCTAAGCAAAAGGGGGATGTGTGTGGCGGGGGGCTACCCCAGCAGTGTTGGTCTGTGCTGCTTGCTGGTCAGATGGGGGCTGGGGACATTTCCCTGCTGCTGACCAAAGGCAAACGCGATGTGCCCGGCTCAGCCCTGCCTGTTTGCTGCTCCCACCGGACACGCTGAGCCGAGCGGGGCTGGCTGCATCCATGGCACCGGTGCCGCTGGTCCCTGTGGCCACGATGGCAGGGCTGCGTGCCAGCGAGCTCCACTCTGTCACGTCGCATGGGAGAAAGCAACGAGCCGGGAGAGCCCGATTTCTCTCCAGCATCAGCATCGCCAGCGCCAGCATCACCAATGGCTTCTCCCCCATGCTCCAGTCCCAGCAGCTCTGGCTCCCACAGCAGTCACTCCGTTTGCCCAGAGATCCATCTTCCTCTGTGTCTCCTCATCTTCTTTCCCGTCTTCCTCCCTGTCTCATCTCACTCGATTCTCTTTCCCACCCTGCCTCTGCCTCGCTCCTCCATCTGCCTTGCTGTGCATCCAGCTCGGCTCTGTTCCTGCTGGGGTGACAAATGCCGCCGGGAGAAGCCTGGCGAGCACCCCGAGGTATCTGCCCAGGAAGCCCACGGCCTGGTCTGCTCCAGCTGGCCCCAGGGAGTGTCAGAGCATCCAAAGCACCTTCTTGCACAGGGCTTGCTGGGGAGCTCATCTGCAACAAGCTGGATCCCTCCATCCTCCAAGGCATCAGCTGGAGAGCTACCAGCAACAGTCTTGCAAGGATGATCGCTGCTGTTCCAGGCAGCAGCGGGGAGGGCAGAGATGGGACAGGCAGCCTTCATGAGTTTGATAACGACCCAGAGAAGAGGGAGAGGTGGTATGGGTAAGGTGTTGGGCTGCTGTCCAGGAGAAACTCCCTGGCTCGGGGCAAGCAGAGACCTCACCTGATCCCTCCAGATCTCCCACTCCTCCTGGGAGTCTCCCCAAATAACTAGCCCAGCCCAGCACCCTGCAGTGGGACTGGAGGTGATGATCAGTTATTTGAGCAGCACAGGGCGCCGTATAGCCAAACACCTTTGTTATTGCCCATGCATAATCTTGCAAATATCCTTTTTATCACACAGCCTTGAAAATGGGCTGTCCTGCATTAAAGCCTTGTCCCTGAAGCACAGGGCCATCCATCTTTGCTGCCCCACTAACTGCCGCTGGCCTCCCAATACTGTCGCTCAGCCAATTTGCTACTGAATCATTGATTTTTTGGCTCAAGTGCAAAATTAAGCCTAATCCATCAAGGTGTCTGAATGGGCAATCTATCCTTCAGGGAGAGGTCACAGTGGTGTTGGGGGTCCCGGGGGGGCCAGGCTCTGCGGGGCAGTGCTGGGGGTGGCATGTGAAAAAACCCAACCAAACCCAAATAAAAAAACCCCAACACCCCCCTCTATGGCATAAAGCTGAGCCAGAGAGAGGGGATCCCAGTGACTCATGCTCTAGAGAGGGGTTGGATTTAAAGATGACTTCCAAGGGGAAGGAGAGAAAATAACAGGTTACTGGCAGGGATGTGGGGTAAATTCCTGCCTGTCAGTGATGAGGGAGATGGGAGATGATGCGGTACCTAAATCAGGCGCTTCCTAACCCACCTCTTCTTGTTGCCTCCCTCAGGGAAACATCTGGACCATGAAGGTGGCCTTCAGATTGCTTCTCCCGCTTGTTCTTGTGCTGATCTCAGAGGTGAGCGGGCAGCGGAGGAAGCCTCCACGGAAACCCACCCGCCCACCTCCCGAGTTCGTTGAGCCCGTCGAGCCCACGGAGCTGCCTCCACCCCTGCCGCCGGGTCCCCCCTCCGTCTTCCCTGACTGTCCCCGAGAATGCTACTGCCCTCCAGACTTCCCCTCTGCCCTCTACTGTGACAGCCGCAACCTGCGGAAGGTCCCCATCATCCCGTCCCGCATCCACTACCTCTACCTCCAGAACAACTTCATCGATGACCTCCCGGAGGAGTCCTTCAGGAATGCCACGGGGCTGAAATGGGTCAACCTAGACAACAATCGCATCCGGAAGGTGGACAGGCGGGTCCTGGAGAAGCTGGAAAACCTCATCTTCCTCTACATGGAGAAGAACCAGCTCAAGGAGGTGCCTTCCTTCCTGCCACCCAACCTGGAACAGCTGCGTCTGAGCAGGAATCAGATCTCCAAGATCCCTGCTGGGGTCTTCAACAAGTTGGAGAACCTGGTGCTCTTGGATCTGCACCACAACAAGCTGAGCGATGGGGTCTTCAACAAAAACACCTTCAAGGGACTCAAGAACCTCATGCAACTCAACCTTGCCCACAACATCCTGAGGAAAATGCCCCCTGGGGTGCCCAATGCCATCCACCAGCTCTTCCTGGACAGGAACAACATTGAGGACATCCCCAGTGACTACTTCAAGGAGTTCCCCAACCTGGCATTCATCCGGCTCAACTACAACCAGATCTCTGACAAGGGGCTCCCCAAGAACTCCTTCAACCTTACCAACTTGCTGGTGTTGCACCTGGCCCACAACAAGCTCACCAACGTCCCTTTCATCAGCCCCAAGCTGGAGCACCTCTACCTGAATAACAACTCCATTGAAAGTGAGTCGCACTGGCTGGTCGGGAGGCTGTGGCGAGGTCTGAGGGGGAGCAGATGGGCTTGAGGATGGCAAGTGTTTCGTTGAAAAAGGTCATTTTTCACCCAGTGGGATGTGAACCCTTCAAAGGGGGATGCAGTGGTGAGATGAGCTGGGGGCTCTTTGTAGGTGAATAAAGCCCTAAGGGGGATGGATTTGCACGTGGGGAAGGGTGGCCTGAGGGTGAGGGTGGTAACTGAGGAGCAGAGCTAAATTGCCCCCTGGTGCTGCAGGGCTTTTCTTGTTCCTTGTCATGGGCAGCTCTTCTTTGGGGCCACCTGCCATCTAAATAGTTACTTCCCCAGCAGGGCTCAGAAATAGGGATATTTAAAAAGGCGAGTCTGTGCACATATTTTAAGAACAGATGCCAAATACGCAGTCAAGATGGTTAGAAATAACCCAGCTTAGCTCTCGAGCTGAGCCTTACAGAGGAAGGAACAGGGAGAACAAGGCTGTGATGGAGGTTGCCTTGGCAAACCAACCGGGGCAGTTTCACACCATTCCAGGCAAAGCACTGCAATTTCATGGGAGAGGTGCTGGCCTGTGAAATGTGTAAACATAGCTAGCATGTTCAAGAAGAGGACAGAGACCCATTCCTGGTCACCCCAGATGTTTCTGCTATTAGACGTCCAGCAACCTGCTGTCCTTGTAATCCACGGGGGAGCAAGAATGCGGTGGTCCAGCCAGAAACCCTCCATGTGCACTGGGAAAAGTGCGCTGGGCTCTTCTATTTCTGGCTGCGGTGGGGTGTATGGGGGCTGCAGGACCCACCCAGGGTATTACTCACCTGTGAAGCAGCCGCCGGGCAGGACACTGGTCCCCACAAGTGGTGTGACACAAGGACTTCCACGCTGCGGTGTTTATCGCGCAGTGATGGCACGTGGCTTTATATGTAAGAGTGGTCCACTGCCAAAAAGGGGTTGTAAAATCACAGAGCAGCTTTAGTGGGCCAGCTCCTGCCCAAACAGGAGCCAGGAACAGACAAGCAAGAAAGGTGCTCTTTGCAGGCAAGCACTAATAGCGTTATGGGATGTAATGCCAGGGAGAGGGACAAAACCCTCACAGAGGCACATCCCTTCTCTCAAGGGGCCACCGGAGTTGGTTCCCATGGAATAACGATGCAGTGATGAACACCTGATGGCGGTTAATCTGCATTTTATTTAACCACCACCAAACTGGAGCCAAGGGGCACTTTGGGGCAAAGGTGGTAACTGCTGCTGGGTTCACACACACCGGTACCCAGGCCCTGCTAGGGTTTTCCATGGAGAGGTGCCTGCATGGCTATGCACATCATGTCCCAGCTCTTTTTTTGCCTATTTTACCCAGCTTCTATAAGGTTTCAGTCCCCGGAGTTGGGTAACAACATAAGAATCCCCAGGTTTATTTTCCGTAATGCAGGCCCTGGGGTGGGGAGAAACACGTGGAAATCCAGAAGCAAGCAACGAGCCGGTTATTGACGTTATCTTCAGTGTAACGGTGCTAGAGCATATTTCCTTGATGTTTTTTTTGAAGGCTTAGGGCTGGCTCGGCAAGTTTCATGTTTGAAATAATCCCTTTTCTCTCTCAAATGACATTGCATCCCTCATCGCGCTTTGGCTGAACGTGACCTACTTCATTTCTGAAGAAAAGCAAGATTTTCCTGTCGCTGGGGCAGCGCCGTCTTCTGGGAGAGGCTGGGGATTCTCCCCCTCGGTAGCAAAGCAACCCCATTTTGGGGTTTGACAGAAAGGCAGGCAGAGAGGGAGGTCTCCAGAGGGGGGTCTCTCTTTCTTCCCTTTCTTCTAACATGCACCCCGCTTTTCTTCTCCTCTCTGCAGAAATCAACGGGACGCAGATCTGCCCCACCTCGCTGATGTCCATCCAGGACTTCTCCCCCTCTGACCTGGACAGCGTCCCCCGGCTCCGGTACCTGCGGCTGGATGGGAATCTCCTGAAACCCCCCATCCCCTTGGACCTCATGATGTGTTTCCGCCTCCTGCAGTCCGTGGTTTTCTAACCCTGCCCAGCAGCGTGCCTCTCCCTGGACTTGGCTTTGCACAGAGACTTGACCCCCGTCGGTGTTTGACACGTGGGACCCTCTTTGCCTCCCTCTCCCCCTGCTCACATCCCGCCTCCATCCCTCTTGTCTTTCCCCCTTTCCTCCCCTGCAGTGGCCGTGGACACGCGTGGCGTGTGCATCCTTGGGGACCACTGCCTGCAGGACAGCACCGTGTCGCAGCAGCCGTCCCAGTCCGCAGCATCAGCTCGGGGTGGCTGCCACGCTCACCCCAGTTCCCTGCCTGTGGGCTCTGCCTTCTCTGCCCTTCCCCAGGCCAGCCCTGGAGCTGGCTCTATTCTCTCCCCTTCCATCCGGCAGAGTTTTGGGAGGCTGGATTCGGTCCAAGCCAAAAAAGCATCTCCGGATGGAGCTGACGAGGGAGCCAAGGGGTCAACCTCGCTGCAGGACTTGGGTCGTATTGTTGCTCCGGGTGGCCGCAGCTGTGACGGAGGTGGAGGAGGGATGCCCTGGGCTGGTGTGCCGAGGCTGCAGATGGCCACCCTGTAGCTTTAGGGTGCAGGGCGATGCCAGCTGGGCATACCAGTGGCGGGGTGGCTAAGGGGAGCAGGATCCGTGCAGGAGGAGGGTGGCCAGGTCTGGCACTGACCGGCAGGACCGGCAACGACACCTCGTGGCCACGTCCCAGAGCCCCGGGGTGAGGGACACACTCCTCCGGCCTGGGTCCTCCTGGGGGGCTTTGGCCTTGGCTCTGCATTGCCCTGGAGGCCGAGGGGTTTATTCCCTTGTGGTGGTGTGAATTTGGCAGGAGGGAGCAGGGAGGGCGTCTGGCCCCTGCAGCTGGAGCTGGGCTCTCCTGCGCCCTGCGTGGGTTGCACCTTCCCCACAGCAATACACCACGCATCCTCCTTTGCAAGACCAGCCCCCTCCCAGGCTTTCGTCCCCACCAGACACCCACCCCAGCAGCATCAGTCCATGGTGCTGCAGCCCCCTCCCAGCATCCTGCATCCTCCCCGTGCTGCAGGGATGCAGGGCTCAGCGCATCGGCCGCGCTCCGCTGCTTCCAGCTAACCCCTGCTCTCCCCTATGCAGGCAGGACCCAAAGCCTGTGGGACCTCAATGCTGGTGACCTGTCCTGGGCATGGGACCCCCTCCCCGGCGGCAAAGCAGAGCCGGCTGCTTTGCAGCAACGCCAGCGGGACACTTGCTCTCGTATTTAGGTACCTGGGGCCAGATGCTGCCGTGGGTGTAAACTCGGGCTCTGCCAGGGCTGGGTTGACCCGTGAGATCTCTGCCCTGTTCTCACAGTCCCTCTGCCCTCCTGCCTTGACTCCCACCTCCTGGAAGTTTTACTCTCTGTTGCTTTCTTGAACCAAACACATGACTGGTTTTGCCTCTTTTTTTTTTTAGAAAAAAATGGAAGAAAAAGAAAGGAAGAATTACTCTTTTGGAAAAGCTATTTTTTATTCCCCCTTCTCCCTGTTTTCACATGTATTGCTTCCCTCTTTGATAGCTGTACCTGCATATATAGGGTGTCTGGGTTTAGGGGAGGTTATACTCTTTTTTTTCTTCCTGATTCTCAGGATTTAGATTTAAGGCTGAGCACTAGAAGAAAAAAAAAAATCCAACTGAAATAAGCATTAAAGCAATAGACCAAAGAAACCAGCTGTTACCTCCTTTGTGTTCAGCCACCAAAACTGACCCTTCTCTGAGACGGGCATGGACGGGCACTGTGTCCCGCTCCCTGGGAATGGGACAGGGATGCTCCCCGCAGCCTGGGGACACACCAGCGACCCTGTGAGCTAGGTGCTCCCCCCTTCCCAGCGCTGGAAGGTTCATGAAATCCCTGTGCTAATTCAGGCTTGTTTTCTCATCATAAAAGTCTGTTCTCCAAATCTTCCTCCAGTGGGCTTTATTGGGTTCGACAGGTTTCAACCTTAAACCCGGAGACCCTATGTATATATTTATATATAATGTGTATATATACTGGTAGACTGTACAGATATATCTAGAGACATATGTAGTTCTCAACTGATTTCAACTTAATGGTATTTTCACTCCTACTCTCCGCAGCAGTGAAAATAAAATGATTCACAAAGGACCCAGAGCCGCGGTTGGACCTGCCTCTCTCTGATCCATCCTCATCTTCCTTGCTGCACGGGAGCTGCCGCTTCATTCAGGACCAGATTTCCTCTGTTGGGGCCAACCTTCCCACCGGTTGGAGCTTGGGAGATCCCGGGGGTCCCTTCAGCGGGAGGCTGGTGGGCTCAGGGCTTGGTTGGTTGTGGTGTGCCCTCGCTTGAACCGCTGCTGGGTTGGACTCGCCAGCGGTTCAGCGTCAAAGCAGCAGGCACGCCTGCAAAACCTCCCTGCGGAGCGGCGGTGGGTGAGCTTATGGAGCCTGTCTTAATGAGCACCTCTGCTCATTAAGAGAGCCCAACCTCGTCTGCAGCTCCCAGGGTCGTGGCTGCAGCTGATGGGCGATGTTGTCCCTGCAAGCCAGCTGGGAAAAGGCGACGGCTGCCTGCGCTGTGTGTCAGGGCAGGGTGTGTGAACTCGGGCTGAGCTGCACCCACGTCACCTTCGTGCTCCCAGGAAAGCCGGACAAATGTCCCCGGGGTGAGTTTGCCCTGGGAGAGCAGCACGGAGGAGCTTCAGGGCATGCATGGGGGCAGCCGGTGGGGGGGCCATCTCTCCCACCTACGGCAATGAGCCCGCATCCATCCCCAGGGCTGCGGTCGTGCGGGACGCGTGCGCGTTTTCACACGAGCAGAACGGGTGTAGGCAGCGACTTATCCTTCTGCCCATCGCCGCAGCTTCAAAAATCTCCTCTTGCTGCTGCTCTCCCCACGTGAATCATGAGCGGAGAGGGAGGACGGCTGTGGGCGTGGGTGCAAACGCATGGGCTGCGGCGTGGGGCTGCTCACGGGAGCGTGCACGCTGGCAGGAGGGGATTGCGTGTGTGTGTGTGCAGAGCAGGCACAGGCAGTGAGCTCCCCTTATGTTTTTGTGCCGGAGAATAAAATCTCCGTATTTTGTCATCGGGGCGTGAATCATGCACTCTCGGGCGTACATTCGCTTGCTGCTTCCCCGGGGAAGTCAGCCCTGTCTCCTGGGGGAGCCGAGCACCGCAAAAGCAGGGGGGGCTCGTTTCTTCTCTCTGCAAACAGTCGCTGTGCCACCTTGGGAATGGGACCTGGGCCATCGGTGTGGGAAGCCCTCTCCTCGCCGTGTGTGTTGTGGGGTCACAGGGAAGGCTGGAAACCCCTCGTTAGTGTGCGTGTGTGGGAGCTGAGTGGGGCTGCTGGGGTGGGCATCAAAGGGGGCTCCTCAGCATGGTGGGTGCTGATCTTCCCGGTGCTGGAGCGAGGGCTGTGGGCCCACTGGGGAGCGGCTGGATACGGCGAGAGGCAGTCTGGAGCAGGCTGAGTTACTGCTCAAATCAAGCCCCCTTGCAGCCGGTGACCCCCACCCCAGCCCACTTGTGGGTGCCTGAGCAGGGACTTCCCCTGCCATGAGGGTCTGCACCGACCCTTCGGGCGATGCCACACGTGCGAGTGTTCGTGGCGGCTGCAGAGGTGCCGCTGCCTCGGGGGACAAGGGAAGAAGCGGGCACAAGGATGGACACCGGCTGCTTCTCTAAGGGCAGCAAAACAAGGACCCCAGGTGCCCCCAGGGACCCTCGCCAGCCCAGGCTTTTGCTTTGCAGCAGTTTCCCCCATGCTGGGCTGCCAGGCAGGAGCTGCCCCCCGATGTCCCCCCGAGCTGGGGCAGAAGGTGCCATCCAAAGGCCATGTCCCCTCCAGCCGTGCTGCACCAAAAATCCCGCTCCCCAGGGAAGGGGGGGACTCGGCAGCCGACCCTGGACAAGTGCCTGCAGCCCCTCCAAGGAGCCAAGGCACTGGGTCAGCTGTAATGCCCCCCCCCAGCTGCCACATTGCCTCCATCATGGTGGCTGCTGAGCCGCCTAATGAGGGGCTTAACGAAGATTAGCAGCGGCCCTTTGCTCTGCTCCGTGCTGAGCAGGACTGGGGCTGTCCTGGCAAGGGGGGACGCCGTAGGCTGGGGGCGAGGGGGCTGCGGGTGTGTGGACAAAGCCCACTGGTGGAAGGGGGGGGGGGGGGCTACCAGGGTGTCCCCGCCTGCCCAGCAAGCACCGGCAGATGGGTGCGATGTCTCGGGTGGGTGAGTGCGTGGGCTGCGATCTGCCTGCGGGAGAGAAGAACATTTTTACAGCAGTGGGTGGCTGTGTGTGCACAAGGCTGCCCAGCACTGCAAGGAGACTGGGGGGGGGGGGGGGGGGGGTGCTGCCGTGCACACCCTGCCTGTCCTGGGGTGTCCCAACCCTGCAGGACACATCCCTGACAATCACATCCCCTCCCTCCCCCAGAGGATGAAGCAGGACCGGGGGGTATCAAGCAGTCCCTCTGCCCCAAAGCACGTGGGTGCGCACAGAGGGAGATGGGGGATGTCTCCCATCCTACCCCGGTGAGGGGAACCGCACTGCTCCCCCCTGCATCCGCACCAGCTCCCCCTCCCCAAACCACCCACCATGTTTCCAAAGCAAGGGTGCGCGGAGGGGTGAGCGGTGCTGAGCCCACACTCTCCCCAAGGCTGGGATGCTCACCGAGTCCCAACATCCCACCCAGTTGAAACCCAGAACAACAAGGGGGGCTGTGCCTGGTGCTTTGCCATTCCTGCATGCCTGGGGATGGCCACAGCTGGAAATCACTCTGGCTTGGCAGGACCTGGGCTGGTTGGGGCAGAGATGGAGCTGGCTCTGTCCCCTCTGCCCAGGGCTGTGTGTCCCCATCGCTCATGGGGACACCAGGCAGGGAGCGCAGCACAGTCCCCATCCCGTCCCATCCCACTCCTCCCAGTCCCAGACACAAACCCGGGCTGTTGGAGGACAGCCACCACTGGGGCTGGCTCACCCCTGGGGACAATATAAGGTCCCAGTGGGGGACTGCCGGCTTGATTGGCCGCATCCTGCCTCTCTGCTCGGCAGCAGCCGTGCCAGGCCCCTCTATGCAGCCCCCCCCTCCTCTCCACGCATTAAAAGCCCAGCAGCCCTTCCTTTGCCAGTGCACCAGCCTGCGGGAGTGGAGTGGGGTTCTCCCACACCAAGGAGGAGGGGAAAAGGGGGTATGTCTGTGCCATCTTCTTTTTGCTCCTCCAGCACCGAGCAGACCCCCACTCGGACTGGGGTGAGCTGCGGGGCTGGGGTGGTTGGGGGCCAGCGATGCGTATTGGGGGGGCTCGCTGCACTCGTAAAGGTTTGATCTGTGGGAAACTGGCAGAAATTAGGGAGCGGCATCCTCAGTCTGGGGTGCAAAAACTCTGGGCTGGGTCATTGCTAATGCATTTGGTTTAGGAGAGACGCGTGGGAGGCTGCTGGGTGCCGGGCCCCTCCGCCTGCTCTGCCGTGGGTGCACACATGGGCACGCAGCTCGCTGGGTGGGCGATGCTGCAGCACAGGGTGCACGGTGGGTGCTGGGGACCCACGAGCAGGGGCCAGCTTCAGGTGGGAGTGAGCTCCCTTTGGGAACAGACTCCGGCGGGGGTGTCCCTGTGCAGGCAGCCCCTGTGCTCAGGATCGAGTCACAGGGACCCTGTGGCCTCGGGTCCCTTGGGTGCTGGCTTGCCCAGGATGCTGGAGGCTGAGAAACAGCACCTCAAGGCTTTGGACCTGGGTGTAGGAGCAGGGCGAGCAAAGGGGGGAGCAGCAGAATGCCAGGACTCCTGGGGTCATTTCTGCTTGGCTGCTGGGTTTACTGGGCCAGCAACCAGTTTCACCTACTGCCTCGAGGGGCCAGAGCAGAACCCTGAGCCCCTCATTACCTCCCGACCCCCTCACCGTCTCCTCGGGGCTGGGAAAGCCGGGAAGCGAGGGCAGTCCGGCACGGCTGCGGGGCCTCTCCTGCACAGCCATCCAGCCGAGCGTGAAATGGTCTGAAAAGAAAAGGGACAGCGTAGTGTTCCGGGGGCCGGGGGCGGAGGACGTTTGTCCCCCGTGGTGGCCGCGGTCCCCACTACGGCTGCAGAGTGGGGCCGGCTACAGCCGGCGTGCCAGTCCTGCATTCCCGTCCCTCTTTGCTTTCACTGCTTTGCAACCGTTTCAGGGCACCCGGCCCCATCCTGACCTGCATTGCTGGCCCTCTCAGAGCCCTGTGCCTCTGGGGACTGTGGTCCCCAGCGCTGCCCTCAGAGCGGTGACCCTGGCTGGGTGCAGGATGCGGACCCTGGCCTGGCTGGGCATCACCAGCCTGTGTCTGGGGGCAGCTTGGGCTGTCCCAGCCAAGGAGGAGAAGAGGAAGGCAGGGAACCCAAAAGCTGATCTTGCATTCTACGAAAATCTGGACCTGGACAACTATGACCTGACGTTGGACAACTACGGTGAGATCCTTGACCTGAACAACTATGAGGAGCTCTATGACTACGGCGACCTTGCTCCGAAGGTGAGGGGGACGCAGGAGAGCACCCAGTGTGTGGGACAGGTCTTCCCTGGGTGCATCCCGAGAAAGGGGCTTGTTCCAAGGAATGGATGGGGCATAGCTGGAGAACCAGCCTCTTGCACAAGCCTACAAGCCTGGGTGGCTCTTCCACCATTCTTGCTGATGGCAGGAAAGGCTTTACCGGACCCTGACCTCCACTGGCTTCCTTGTCCCGTGCCATCACCTGGCCAAAGCATCACTGCAGGATGCCAGGACGTGAGGATTCCTGCATCCCTGGGCAAATAGGGAGGGGGCTTTCTGAAACCCTGAGCTAGGAGAGCTCTCCAAGGAGGAGCTAGATTTTCAGTAAGACCTACCCAGTGCCCTTGACCCCTCGACCGGTGCTCCTGCACTGGAGGGGAGTGGGAGGACTTGCTTGGCTACCCCAGCCCTCACACCCAGGCTGTATTTGCAGGTCGAGGTTGGCACCCTGGCTCCTCGCCCCAAGGACCCCATGGCTCTCCCAAACCTGGGCACCACGGCTGAAACCCCGAAGCTGCAGCCTCCGACCACTGCTGGCCCCGTCCGCCCAGCACCCATCCCCGTGCAGTGTGAGTGCAGACCCCGGGGTGCAGCTGGATTTGGTTCCTATGGGATGCAGCCACATGTCCCAGGAGCGGCAGGGCTGGTGCTCTGCAGAAAAGGGAGCAAATCCTTTTGCCACCAGCAGACAGCAGCAGTTATTTGCTCTGCTCGGGCAGCGAGGAGATGGGGTGTTGGGGGTGCGTCTTATCACACAGCAGGCAGGAGGGCTGCAGCGAGACATTTCTGGGAAACAAGAGCTCCAGCAAAGCAGCAACATTTTAATGAGCAGAGGCATTGCGACAGTCGGACAGAGTAGCAATTAGATTAGTGACAATTAAAATCCTGTAGCGAGGGATAAATATCTTTATTCATTTTCTGTCACTCTGGACTGGGACAAATTAAGTAGGAGGCAAAGGGAAATTGTTGCCTTGCTGCTTTGAACTCCCCCACTAATGGATGCTGAGTCTCGCGGGCACTGGGGGAGAGGAGAGGGAGCATGTGCGTGGGAAGGACAGGGCTTTACCCCTCCTGCCACCCCTGCCCAGCCTGCCAGGACCCTCACGCAGCTAAGACAGATGTTTTGCTCGATGCAAAACTGTTTTCTTTTGTTCTGTTTTCTTCCATGGAAAAACTAAGGGGGCCAAGTGAGCCCTGGGTGTAACGCCGCTGTGTTTGGCAACCTTACATCTCCCCCTCTCCCGTGGGAGGTATTTGGCCCTGAGCAGTTTCACTTATTAGCAGCCCTTTTGGCTCAGAGTTTCTGGCCCTTCCCTTGCCGAGATGCCCTGGGCTGTTTCGCTGATGAAGGTGCTGGGGCTGCGACAGCTCTGGGTGCTAAAGACTTCGTGTACCCACAACGTGGGCAGAGGTGGGCACGGCCTCCCACCTCCCTATATGCTGCGGTGCTTTGTGGAGGACGCAGGAGCTGTGCCATGCCATGCCAAGGGTTGTCTCTGCACTCCCAGTTCTGCCCAGTTGCCTGCTCTGCCTGTGCATCAGCACCTCCGTCTACTGCGACGATGCCGACCTGGAGCACATCCCACCGCTGCCGCCGGAGACCACATACCTCTATGCCCGCTTCAACCGCATCGGCGCGATCCGGGCCAGCGATTTCACGGGACTGAGTATGTCCGGGCAAGGGAATGGTCAGGCTCTGCAGTGGGGCACGGGGGGAATAAGCGTTTTTTTTGTGGGTCCCTATTCATTTCCTCCCTCCTCTCCCTCCAGAGAAGCTGAAGCGAATAGACCTGACCAGCAATTTCATCTCCTGGGCAGATGCGGATGCCTTCCGCTTGCTCCCCAGCCTGCAGGAGCTCATCCTGCCCGAGAACAGGCTGACGGCGCTGCCCGAGCTGCCCCGGAGCATCGTCCGGCTGGACGCCCGTCTCAACAGGATCCCCAGCACTGGCCTCCGGCCCGAAGCTTTCCGGGTGGGTGCTGGGGCTGCTGGCCCGGTGGATGAATCCAGGCTGGTTTTAGCCCAAACCTGCCATGCCAAGGGGTAAAAGGGATGGTGCAGAGGGCCGAAGTGGGTTGCGAGCAGGGACGTTGATCTCTCCCCTCTTCCTGCAGGACTTGAAGCAGCTGCAGTTTCTCCATCTGTCCGATAACCAGCTGGATTATATCCCGGCACCCCTGCCCGAGAGCCTGCGCTCCCTGCACCTCCAGGTGAGATGAGCCCAGACCCAGGCTTGTCTGTACCTGAGACCAGCAAAGCCCACCACCACCTCTCCTCCTTCTCCTCCCCATCCCTTCAAATCTGATTTTGCCCTTTGCCTCCCTGGCCAGAACAACAACATCCAGACCATGCATGAGGACACGTTCTGCAACAGCCAAGACCACAGCCAGATCCGCAGGGCGCTGGAGGACATCCGCCTCGATGGCAACCCCATCAACCTCAGCCTCTTCCCCAACGCCTATTTCTGCCTGCCCCGCCTGCCCACGGGCCACTTCTTCTGAGCCCCATGGCCCCAGCGCTGGGAAACAATGGCGAGCATTCCCGGATCCCTCACCCCAAACCCCCTCGGACCCTGCTGCCCCATGGAAAATGTGGGGTTAAGGCAGATGCATTTAACCCCGATGCGAGCTGAGCCTCCGTGCAGGGGTGAACTCAGTTCTGGGGCAAACGGAGCAGGGGACAGGCAGCTCTAATAAAATGAAGACTTTACAAATGCATTCAGTGTCTTGTTCTCAACAGTGAGAGCAGCAGAAAGCTCTCGCCCAGCCCCAGCCCAGCAGCTGCTTTGTGAACGGTGCTGGTTTGCAAAGACAGGGACTTCCCTGTGTCCCGCTTCTTCCTCAATTCCCTCCCAGGGTCTTGGGAAGACCCCTCTGTGTCTGCTTTCAGGGTTTCCAGGACAGGAATGGGGAGCTTCATTCCTCCAGAGAGGCGATGCTTTGGCCACATCAGGTTTGACCTGCGTGTCCCCTCAGCCATCCCCAGGTCCAGCAGGTGGGTCTGGGTGGCTCCGGAGGGGTGTTGCACACCCAAGTGTGAGCTGTGGCCACAGCTGGGTTGTCCCCCTGCGCTCCCAAAGAAGATGCCGTAGGAAACCTGAGCACGGGGGGGCCCCTGTTCTGCAGAGACCCTGATCCCCACTGGGACTGGGTGCTGTCCTGGCGCTAAGCGGGGTCTGCAGCATGAGCTCTGCCTGGAGGGTCGGTGTCCCTGGGTTTGGGTGTGCTTCAGCTGCAGAGAAAGCCTGGAGCAGCACTGGAGCCTGGGAGCCAAACGGTCCCAGGTCCAGCAGGGAAGAGTCACTTGGAGGGAGTTAAAATATCTCGTATCATCCCAGCTTTCAACACCCGAAATGAGCTGCCCAGTGGTGAGATATTTTAAATATAATGTATTCATCCTCTATATTTTTATACACATGTAACAAACACGCATACCGTGAGAGGATGACACATCCCTGGAGAATCCAAAATCCTGAACTGAAACCACTGAGCTCAGCCCACATCCTCCAAGCCCGGGGAGGCAAACTAAGGCGGCTGGAAAAAACCTTGCAAGAAGATCCAGCTTCTCATCTATGGGCACACTGCAAACACCGCTGGGCGCTCGTGCCCGCGAGCCTGCCTCGTTGGCACAGCACGGGCACAAGCGTGCCGGTGGCACGGAGCATGTGTGTGTGCACCACCTCCCTCCCTTCACCCTTCTTTTCCATACAAAATCCAACTCAGGGATGTATTATGTTGATCCAAAAGCCAGGGCCCTTGGTTAATGGGATTTTGGAGCTATTCCAGCCTTTTCTTTCAGGCTAGATCTAAAATGCCAGGATTTATTACCACCGTTGTCATGTCATCCTTGAAACAGCTGTATCTATCTGTCCCCTGTCTGTCTGTCCCCATAGCTCTCCTCCTTCCCCATCCATCCTTCTGACATCTTCACACCGTCCTTTACCCCCGGTGATCTCATCTGCTCCCGTGGGATGAAATATTGCTGCGAGCCAGGCTCGGCTCCAGCGGGATGGAGTTGGCCAACTTTTCCCGACGGCAAGCCCCGGCCCTTCACGTTCATCCCACTAGATGGCAAGACAGAGTGTTTGGAAATGCTTGACCTTAACTTCGGACTGCAAACTCACTCTCTACTGTTTACCTTGCTTCTGGGGTGGTTTTGTCGTCTCACGGGCATGCCCACGCAGCTAGGGAATAGCCCAGGTGCTCGGTGTTGGCAGAGGAAGGATTAAAAGGAGCTGCAGAGGGGAAAGAAGGGTTTGCTTCGTGGGGGAGGAGAGTAAGGTAGGTGGAGGGATGTCTCTGGGGGAGATGGGGCTGCTGGCTTTGCAGAACCCAAACTTTTCTAAGAGCAATGGGGTAGCTCGGAGGGGGCTGTGCTGGGGGAGAATTGAGATTCAGCAGTGCTGTCTTGCCTTGTGCGGCTCTCGGGTCCTCTCAGACCCCTGGGGAGGAGGGAGCGGGTAGGGGGAGCAGGTCTTCCCCTTCCCCAAAGTCCTGGAGGGGGCCAGGCTGGGGCTGGCTTTGGGAGGGGGCTGCTGGGGGCTCAGTCCCACTGTTCTGCTGGTGCAGTTATTAACTGTGCTCTCGTGTCCTTGCTGCTGCTGCAGCGGGGGAAAGAAACCAGTGCCTGTCTTTGCAGCATGGTGCAGGGAACAGCAACCCCCTTCTGTCACTGGCCCCACTCCCCTTTCCCACCCTGCAGACATGCCTCATCCCCTCCATGGGGATGCATTGCCCCCAGGCTCTCCCCGAGCACCCCAGAGTGGCTGGCTGGATCCTGCCCTGGAGCAGCGTGGAGGCACCGAGCCTTCCCCAGGGCTGGAGATGGCAGCGGGCATTAAGAGGGGCTGTCCTGAGTCCTCCTGCCAGCGGGACGGTCCTGCCCTAGTTCAACCTGGCTTGGTAGCGTGTCTGAGACCTCGTCACCTCCTCTGTCACCCTTGCTGCCCACTGCCCCACGTCCCTTAGGCTGTGGCCAGGCAGCTGGGAGTCTTGGTTCCTCTCCCATCCCCTGATGTCTGCGGCTCTGCCCAGCTGATGCCTTGGCTTATGCCGCTTCCGAGGGGCAGGGTCACCGCCTGCCCTTGGGGACCTGCCTGCATTTTAAGCCATTGCTGTGGCGGAGGCTTTATAGGATTGCACAGCCTGTCCCACGCATATATGCATGTAAGGGACTGTGCATCTCTGCTGAGAGACACGTGCTGCTTCTGCCAGCCTGCCGCGGGGCATCGCCTGAGCCCAGCTAACGGGGCCAGCAGACAGCAGAGCCGCCGCAGGCACGCAGGGCCAGGCGGCAGCAGGGGAGGGAGCAGAGCAGCCGGAGAGAAGAATTAGTGCGGGGCCCATGTTAGAAGCCGTGAGCTGGAGCTGTGCAAAGGCAAAGCGTCGCTCATCTTGGGAGCGTTTGCTGAGTAATAGCAGGAGCTGCAGGGCTTCAGAGTAGTCTCTGATGGAAAACGGTGGCAGCCCCATGTCTGGAGACAGTTAAATGATGCGGGGCTGGGGGAGCACTGGGAAGCAGCCCTGGTCAGAGGGGATAGGTAAGACAGGCGGCCGCTCCCGGACTGTTTTGCTTTAGGGATGTGCAGGGAGCTGTATGCCACCTGGTACGGGGTGTGCAGGGGTCGACAGGGAAGAGCAGACCAACTCTGGGCACTGACCTCCCTCCCCTCGCCCTCTCCGGCTGGATCCGCGGTTGCCCTGACCCTGGGCACACCGCAGGCTCTGCAGCAGCCGGGCAGAGAACTCATACCCTGCCTGTCCCTCTCATTCTCCTCCATCCCTCCTCCCTCAGCCAGAGAGCATCTCTGCGTGTAATTCATGCAGCTCTCCTGCCTCCGTCTCTCTGCTGCTCAAGGTCACCTTCCTCGCCTGGGCTGGATTTTCACATATTGATTGCTTGGCTCTAACAGCCAATGTCTCGGTGAGCTCCCGATCTCACGCCAGCTCAGCATCTTGCTGCTCTCTGGGAGCAGCATCTCCATATGGGCCCCCCTCCTCCATCCTGCCCTCCCCCTCCATGCTCTCCTCCCAGCCCTGGCCATGCATCATTAACCGGCACCAAAACAGACGCAGGAAAGTCTTCAAGCCCTGGAGAGCAGCAGCCTTCTCCCTCCTCTGCCTCTCTGTCTCCTGGGGAGCGTGACACGAGCACGTTCCTTCCCTTGGGTTGATTTAGGAGGAGCTGGGACAGCGTGTGGCATCCTTGCAGGGACTCAACGTGCTGCTATACCTGCCCGTGAGCTGCCTCCATCCTCTTCTGCTTGAGCTTTCTCCTGCAGGTCCTCATCCCCCGGTGGGAAAGGAGCTCCTCTCCCATAACCATGCACATCCATCTTCCTGCTCCCCCCGCTCCTCACCCAGATTTCTTATCTGCTTTCCTCCCACCAGTATGACCAGGAGCAACCTGTGCCATGCTGGGCCATGTCCCTTTGCCACCGCCTGGGGACAGAGCTGTCCTTTTCTGTCTTTTTGCAGCTTCTCAGCCAAGGGCAGCACAGGCAGCTTGGTGCAGGGTTGGGGGGGGGGGGGGTCGGGTCAGGAGCAGAGTGGTGGTGGCTGGGGTCAGTGACCTGAAACAGCAATAAGAGCAGCAGGAGGAGGAGGATGGAGCCTCTTGGCCCTCCTGGGACCCAGGCAAGCTGGGAAGAGGCCACAGACATGACACCGTCCTCCCTGTCTGGGACAGTGGCCGTGTCTGCCAGCTCTGTCCCCCACCTGTGCCCAGGGCAGGCAACCAGTGGATTTATTGGTCAAGTGCAAAATCAATGGCAGGATGGAAAAAGGCCACCAAAGTGTGGATGCTGACAAGCTCCTGGCCTCCTCCGGGCTAGAAATCACCCTTAAACGCTGCTGGGGAGGAAGCGCTGTGGCCCAGCTTGCTCAGCGAGTGAGGCACGGATGATAACAGCTTTATTTATAGCACTTAACTGGCTGTTGGCTCAAGGCACCGATTTGTGCTTAGCATGCGATCGTTTAGGGCGGCTGTTTGCGCAGCTCATGGCTGGAGCGCTCGCGCAGCCCTGCCGAAGCCCTCGGCGAGCTCCCACTGCCTGGCATCGGGGCAGGACTTTCCCACATCGGGTTCGATGTGTCCCACTCCCTGACCCCAACCCAGGCAGCTGGCCCGGGACCACGTTCCACCAGACTGACCAGAAACTCATTTTTCTGCCTGTATTTTATACAGCACCTCATCTGGAGAAATCCCAATTGGTGCCTTAGGGTCTGGGATGTTGTACATCCCTAACACTAATGGAGTAATTAATAGCTGCTATCCGGGGGGAGCTGTGTTGCTGCTCAGTTTCCAGATCCGTCCTTTTTTTTCTGAAGGATCCCAGTGCTGGGATTCATTAGATGGGAGCTGCAACGGCTCTGGAGATGAAAGTGCTGTTCATGAATTATCACCAGGGTGCAGACAGCTGCCCAGGCCACTTCAGGGAAACTCAACAATGGAAATAGAGGAGGGGAAAAAAAATACCACCAAAACCTGCTTGGGCTTTTCCTCTCCCCATTTTCCACTTCACCACTGGAAAAAGGAGGAGGAAAAACACAGCAAAAGGAAGAGAAAGAAGAAAACACATTCTCTCCCTCTTCACATCCTCCCTCTCCCCCCCAAATTGTGAATGCTTAGCATAAAAATAATCTGCAGAAAATCAGCCCCCTCCCTGCAGTACACTGTGGGTCTGCTAAGGGCTGGGGGTGCCTGCAGCACCCCAGGGCTTTCCTGGCTCTCCTCTTCCACCCCGCTCCAGAGCAAGCGGCTCCAGGACTCTTTGCCATGAGCTGCTCCAGGATGGGAGATGCGACCAAGATACAGCTATTATTAGCAATGTTGCGTTAGGTCTTGTCAACAGGAGCCCTGACGCCTGGGAAAGGCTCTGCGATAGGAGGCACGTGTCCTCTGGGAGGGGGGCCCCCCAGTTTAACCCAGTTCTTGTGGAGGGAAGAGCTTAGCAGGGCCTGGGTTTGGTTTTTTTTAGGGGGGTGGGGAGGCTGGGGGTGATGGAGCTGAGGCGGGGGGAGTCTCTGCAGGGAGATGTGGAGGATGCTCGAGTCTGCGGTATGTGAGCTGATGTCCTTGTTGCAGCCAGGAGTGACAGTGTCACCTCCCTGGTGTCTCCCCAAAATGGGGGGCATTTCCACCCTGGTGCTGCTGCCAGCCTCGGGGCACCTGGATCCTCCCCTCGAGCAGTCCTGGCCTGTTGCGGCAGGGGGAAGAGTTTCTCGAGCGACATTTCCAAGGTGACTCTCTGCTCCTGCACAGTCTCCCATCCGCCGGCTGAGCGTGCCAAACCGTCTGACCGGGGAGAAATTATGAAATGGAGAAAAATGCCAATAAGTATGGCTCTTCCATGCTGCCAGACAGGCTTTTCCAGGGCTGTTGGGACAAGGACCTGTGTCCTGCTGGGCATGTGGGTCTGCCCCACTAGGGGTTCATTCCCCAGCTCAGGGCTCCTCCATTCCTGGCTTTAGATTTCTATTTTTTTTTTTAAATTGACCTGAAGCCAAACTCTTTCAAGCATGAATTGGGTGGCCACCCATTGGTTTAGGGGTGATGCACCCCTAAGGAAGAGCTTGGTGCAGCAGCAGCCGGCATGTTGGTGTGCCGTGGACCCCAAGCGGGAGGAGGAGAGCCGAGCTTGGCATGCCTGATTGATCGCCGCCTTTTAAAATAACCAGCCGGAGCCTGGATCTTCCGTTTCTGTAGGATGTGGAAAACCTGGAGAGGGGGAAGAGAGAAACAGCTTTGAGAGAGCAAGTGCAAGTATTGCTAATTTATGATCAGAGAAATATATGTTTGAGTTTGAAGATTACAGGGAAAGGACCTGGTGTTCAGCTGATGATAAATCTGTTTTATCGGGGGGTTGTGAAAAGGCTTCCCCACAGGGCAAATTGCGGGAATGCAGAATGTAATTACCCCAAATTCCAATTTGAGTAATTATTTCTACCTGCCTGTTACTCCCCTGGTGCTTTCAGCTGGATGGAGAGGTTTTTGCTTTCCCTCACCTCTCTGCTTAAGAGCCAAAGCCATTGTGCAGCACTGCTGGGCTCTCTGAAGAGCTGGGACAGCCCTGCCTGTGGGGAGGCACTTGCCCACAAAGCTTTGGGGCTCGCTGCCGTCCCACCCCAGCCCAGAAGCTGCCCTTTCGCTGCCTTTTTCCATGGCTGCTGGGTAGGGGCTGTCAGACATTGCTTTCTGCAACCACATTTGCACCCAGGCAGGGAGGAGGCAGGCAGATCAGGGTAGGGAGGATTTGGGTCACCGCTTCCCAGGATGTCTTTACCCTCGCAGAGAGGGCAGCACCCCTTTGGGTAGCACGAACCCACAGGGAGAGCCCCTGCGTGCGGCCAGGACATTGACTTTTTTCCCCCCTGTGTCCGTCCATGGGATGGGTGACACATGGACGGAGGTTGGAGGGATGCTGGCTGCTGGGGACGTCCAGCCCTGTGCCCGTTCTCCCTGTCCCCCGCGGGCTCCGTGCTGTGGTGGTGAGGTAATCGAGGGTTTTACTGCAGTGGGCCGTGGATAGCTTTTCTAAGCATCGTCTCCTAATGCTTCCCCGAAGAGCCAGGCAGGCTACCGGGTGCATTAGGAATCGATGCACATAGCAAATGGATTGCTTGAGCTCTCTCCTCTACCTTTCCATGCTCTCTGGCTGTCTCCGTGCTTGCCCCCTCCCCAGCATGGCGAGGGCTGCCCAGTGCCAGCTCTGTCCTCCCAGTGTCACCCAGGTGATGGGGGGGGCACCAGGAATGGTTCACCCCCCCACCCCCCCACCCCCCAATACAGGGTTGCAGCGAACAGCTCTATCCCCACCCTGGTCCCACCAGGATGGACCATCAGCTCCAGGTGAAGCAGCCGGGCTGCACCCCCTCATCTTCCCCCCCGGGGACTCGCAGCAGACAGGCACTGCAGTTGGAGCGGGTGACAAGCGTCTGCACGGGCCAGCCAAGCGGAGAGAAAAAAATGACCCTGGCAAGAGCAGGGATGGGTTCTGCATCTCAAGTGGCTCCCAGGAGATGCCAGACTGTCCCTCCTGTGAGAGCCAGGGACCCATCCGTCGGCTCCCAGAGCCTCTGTCTGTGGAGGGAGAAGTAAGAGCTGCCGTGGCACAAGAAGTTCAACTGCAGAAGGTAGAGGCATTTGGAAAAGCGATTGCTCTGCCTGCAGCAGTGTGGAGCAGCCCCGGGGCTCACGGGGGGCAACAGCCCAGGGGTGGCTTTTCTTTTATGGGAATTTCCTCCAGCTCCGTCAAGAGATTACTCTGATTTACCCCCTCGTTAGTGAAAGGGGAATCAGATCCTAAAAGGGCTCTGCAATGTGCTGGTCACACACCCAAACCTGCAGCTGCTGGCCCTGGTCCCTCTCACCCCCAGTTCTGAGTGTTCATGGCAAAGGGGGGATGAGGTCTCCGTAGGTAAGGGAAACTGAGGCACAGAGTGACAGGGGCATCTCCCAAGGCACAGTGAGCCGTGGAAGAGGACACCATTCCCTCACACACATCTGTGGCCTCAGTGTCCCCCTGACCAGGAAATCGCCCCTGGTGAACTGTGGCTCAGCACGGGGATGGAGAGCCCTGCATGGGGGCTTGGGGGTGCCGGGGTCCTCCACGGAAGGGGAGCGGTGGGGGCTGTGGAGCAGGGATGGGGGTGACTTGGGTCAGTCCCACTCAGCATCTTAAATGGTCTTTTGTCTGCTCAAAAGCACATTATTCCATTTCTCTGTGAACCTCCTGCCTGGATCCAGACTGCCTTGTGTCTGCTGAAGAGACGGAGGACACACATGCTGGTGGCTGGGGACAGAGGGACGTCCCGGATGGACGGACAGGGCTGCAGCAGGGCATCTCTTAGGTAAGCAGGTGGAGAAGGAGAAGTGGAGGGAGCTGGTCTCCAGCAGGTCATTAGGTGGCTTTGCTAAGAGGCTAATTAGGCTGGGAGGATCCCCGGGGGTGGCAAAGCCGGGTTTGCCCTTCCCCGGCCAGCTGCTCCGCACGCCGCTGCTGGCACCGTGCGCGGCAATGCCCGGACCTGGCGGGAGCTCACGTGGCTCCGCTGATAAAACTTGCATGAGGACATGCGCAAAAATCAATGGTTGTGCTTATGAATTAATGATCGCTGAGCGGATCGATGCAGCCTGCCCCGTCCATGCTGTATTGCTAATGAACACCAGCAGTGGGAGCGCGGGAAGGGCCACCGATGTACTGCTGCAGCGCCTTCTGCATCTCTATTTATTTGTGTTTTAAGTATATTTATTTTGTATTTGCTCCCACAGCTACTTTAAGCAGAGAGCAGGTGATTTCCATGCAAGAGACCCGGTGCGTGCATGCTGCGGGGAGGGGGCTGCTGCTTTTTGAAGGGGGGGGGGCATGGGGGGAGAACAACATTGGAAAGGGCCGATGGCTCTTGGCTCCGTGCTGGAAGGGGTTGAATCGGAGGCAGGCTCTATAAATATGTATGTGGGTAATTTCTAACCGAACACCACAGCTCTCGGTGCTGGCATGTGTCACTCCCGTGGCATTATCTCTGCAATTAGAGCTTTTTGCCACAATTGCATAAGAACCTCTCGGTGACTCACCGGCTTTGAGGGGAGAGAGGCGAACGGCGGCTCGGAGGCGGCCGGCTGCGCTTGCGCGCGTGTGAGGTGTGAAAATCAGCTGCTCAGGTGCTCCGTGGTTTGCAGCTTGCTCGGAAGCAAACCTTGCTCCCAGCTGCCTTGCTGCTCCCCTGCCCCCCCCCAACGTCACCGCCAGCAGCCTGGTTTGGGGATGCTTGGCTGTCCCCCTGCCATTTTGCTCCCTGTCTGCCCGGCATTGCCTTCTGCCCCGGGGTTTATTTTTGTCCTTGTCATCGTGGCTCTGTTTGTGTGTTGATGACCCTTTGGCACCAGTAATAGCATGTTTCGGATCCCTGATTAAAACTGTTGCAGTGTCAGAATCAATAAGCATTGGCAGCTGAGACTGTAATAAGTATAATAATCCCCATTAGGGTAACAGATGGGGGAGAGAGTGCAGGGCTGCTAATATGGTAATGCCATGAATTTGCTTCAATCAGCTGGAGCCACGGCATCTTCCCCGCAAGGTGCAGGGACCATGGCTGTCTCGGTATTTGCTGTCCCCAGCATCGGCAGAGCCCCCGCTTCTGGCTGTCGTAATGCCTTGCGTGCCCCAGCTTGGAAACTTGGCTTTGCAACATTAATTATTGGGGGTTTGGAAATGTGTGTGATTGGTGTCCCCATCATGGGAGAGGAGCCAGGAGTCTGTGCAGCCAGGGGAGTTGCTTATCCTGCCTTAAAGCTTAAAGAAAATTTAAAGACTGAGATTATCAAGCGGGGGAAATTCCTGCTCCGACCCATCCTGCCCATTCGTCTTGCAGAGAGGGAGTGTGGTGAGGGCCGGGAGAGAGGGGAAAGCCAGTGGCATTAAAGTAGCTGCCTAGGAAAAAAAAATAAAAATCAATAAGTAATTGTGGCCCCATCGATCTGTGGCTCCACTGCTGTGGCTCTCCACTGTGCTTTGATCAGCTTTCACGGCTGCAGATGAGAGAGTCCCAGCAGCTGGGGGTACTAAATGATGCCAAACACTTCTCAGTTGAAAACTATAGAATTTTTCCTTAAGTAAAACCAAAATAGAGTAGCGGCTGTGGGGCTGGGTGCAATCCTTGCAGGAGGGATGCTATTGTCTCTCTGCTGGGACTTCCCTGACAAGCCGGAGTGATGCTCCCTGCCCATGGTGGCTGCTTTGTCCCCTCTGACTACAAAAAACCACCTCCGACACCCAAAAAGCTGCTGGCCAAGACCTGCTGCAAGTTCATGGCCATGGAAACGCCTCCAGTGATGAGACTCGGGGGGCTGTGCACGCTTTGGGGGCAATATCTGACCACGTGCCATGGAAAGGAGACCAGTCCCAGGCAGAAATGGCTGGTAATTTTTAGACAAATTGGTTTTGCTTGAAAAATGAAGGTTTGTTGAAACCCAGCATGTTTATAGAAAAACATCAGTTTCAACAGATTTCTGTTTCAACATGTTTTTTGGAAGAAAAAGGAAAGCTTTCCAAATTGTCAAAAGACCCCAGTTGAACACTTTCTCGGCAGAGCATAATCCATTTCTCAGCTCCAAATTACTTTTCATTTTGCAATGTAAGTAAATGTATTGCAAAATCCCCTTTTGAAAGGGGACTGAAATCCTACTGAAACGGTTGGGGAGGATCTCTGCAACAGACTGGGATTAACTCGTTCCAGCCTGGGGTCTGGATTTTCAAACAATGTCCTTTTTCCTTTCTTTTCGGTGATGGTTTTTCATCCTCCTGCAGGATGGTTAATACCAGCAATTCCTTCCTGGTGCGGAAATTGCTTCATCTACAGGCGCCAAATATTAAGGGCTGCCAGGGGACCTGGCATCAGTCAGGGCAAGGATGCTGGTGAATGGTCTGGTCCACTGCAGGGATTTTTTCCCGTACCAACAGGCGATGCTTTGTGGCCAGACTGCTGGAAGATCTTGTTGTTGCACTGATCCAGCAATAATCCCCTTCAACGAGGTGTGGGATGATATCTCAGATAGGGACCACCTCCATCCATATGAGTCTGCGTCTTATCCAAGCCATTGCAATTGCAGGTTGGAAATGCAGCCTCCAGTGCGGCAAGCGCAGGGCACGCTGAGAGCACCGGCACGACGGAGATTTTCCTTGGGAGCCTTGGTGGAGCTGAGAGCAACTTGTTTATTAAACTGGCATCTCTATACATTTCGCACCCTTCTCTGCCCCCTAAGTGTTAGTCAAACTAATAATTCCAGATTTTAGTTTTCCCGGAGAGGAGGTGGGGGCCTAGCCTGCAGGCTGCACCCGCCTGGGAGAGATGCTGGGGCGGAGTGAGGGCTCTCCAAATTCACAGTGGGGTGCAGCCAGAGCCGTAGGGATGCAGGAGGTTCCAGAGAAATCTCTGGTTTGGTTCTGGACCCAAAGGACTCTCCCAAAGCAGCCCCTTCCTCCCCTGCACAAGCTTTTCCAGGCATAAGAGGGGTTTGGGTTTGGAAAGACGGGTGTGGAGGTGGGTCTGGGAACCCTGTACCAATGGTCGATGCTTTGTGGCCAGAGTGCTGAAGATCTTGTTGCACTGACAAATGTTGGATTCCCACTGGTGGTTGTGCTAATGGCTCAACTTGACT
This sequence comes from Astur gentilis, assembly GCF_929443795.1. NCBI lineage: Eukaryota > Metazoa > Chordata > Aves > Accipitriformes > Accipitridae > Astur > Astur gentilis. The sequence continues at coordinate 4,129,416 of NC_064908.1, read as the reverse complement.
CAATGAAATGGTGGCTGTGTTGGTGAGCAGTCAAAATCTGACCTGCTTTTCTCTTTATTGTATCTGCTTGCAGATCTCATGCAACTCTAAATCAAATGTTTCAATGCCTCCACAGAGCTGGCAAGGATTTGGAGAACGTGGCTGGGTTGTTTGCAAACTTCTTCAGGCTCCAAGTGTGCTCCAAGCTTTCCTTTTTTTTCAAGAAAAAAGGGAATCGAAGCCAGCGGCCAGTCTCAGAGGTGTTTGGACTGGGTCCTGGCGCGGTGCAGGAATTTACAGCAAAGCCCGGGGGGTATCACCTCCTTGCCAAGCCTGGTGGAACTCACAGCCTGCAAGGGTGTGCGGACACGGCTGGGTCCTTTGTAGCTGACCTAGAATTGGGTTTTGGTGTCCACGTGGACTTCAGTGGCTTTGGGTCTGATGCCTCCCATGCAATCAAATAGAAACCTGAAATTATAACAAGCCCATAAATGCATCTGTTAGAGATTCTGTGATGGGTTGGCAGTGGGATATCCAGTTCCCAGCTGGGGAAGGTTTGAGGAGGGTGGAGGGATGCAGGGAAGAGCCAGGAGCTATTTCAGCTCCCTGTGCCACCCCCTTCCTCCTGCTGCTCCAACTCGAGTGCTAACAAATGCTTTACAGGGAGCTGTGCCAGCGATGCTCGGAGCACGCAGCACGAGAGCAGATCGTCGCCCTGCCCCGTGCAGGGAAATCCCTTTGATGCTAAAGTGGCTGCAGGGGGAAGGAAGAGGAGTGGGCACAAATGCATCCTGCTCGGAGCGACGGGCTGGTTCATTGAGCAGAGCCCTGGCAGGCTCCGCCGCGTCCTTCTGCTGCTTTTCAGCGATAGCTGTTGGATTTGATAATTGCGGCAGGCTGGCTTTCTGCCTCCTTGCTGGAAAAGCGCTGTCTTGCTTGATGCCTCTGTGCACCCACAGCAAGATGGGTCTCCTACAGCTGGGGGAGGAGGATTGATGCATCCCTACCCTCAGAGGTGTGGAAGGGAGTCTGATGTTTGAGGATAAACCCTGGAGTGGGGCAAAGATGCTCAGCACTTGGGATGCAGCTGGAAGAAGGGGCAGAGTCTATTACAGACAAAACCCAGGGTTTTACAAGCATCCCGTTGCGCTCCCTGTTTTCCCCTTCCTCCTGCCTTCACAGAGCGAGGGGAAGCGCTGGCAGCCTGACAAGGCTCAAGTTGGCCTCTGGTAGCCGCTGGGGTATTATCTGGTGGTGGGGAGGGTCTGAGCAGTGATGCTGAGGCCATTCAGTGTTGTCATCCGTGACGCAGATGTGTCACCATCCCCCGGGGTCCCTGTGTAACAGCTTGTGCCAGCTCCTGCCGTCGCGACAGTCTCTGACTCCACAAGCGCAGGCACCTGGGGCAGGAGCATCTGTGCCTGCAGCGGGAAGCTGGCCACGAATCCCGGCTGTCCTGGGAAGGGCTGCGGTCACATTCTGGGGATGGAAATCCCTGCCTGGCCCCAAAGGGCTCTGGGGAAGTGGGGGAGGACGTGCTGATTCTGTCTTCTCGCTTAGACACCCCCCCCGTCAGCATGAAGTTTGATGCTGAAAGCGCAGCGGTTTGGTCTTGATGCAAAGCTTGCCTCTCCCTGGGTTTTGCCGGAGTTGCCTGCAGTCAGCCAGCCCTGCCTGCAGCCCCGGGATGGAGGCAAGGGAGGAATCTGGGGGAGCAGAAAGACCAGGGCATGTTGCCTTTCCCAAACCGTCCTGGGAAATCAGGGGGAAGAAACGTGGAGCCAGGGTTAAAACCTTGGACTGGGTCTCAGCAGATGGAGCATCTGCTCCAGCTCTGACACAGCCCACGCTGCGACCTGGGGCAAATCCCATCATCTTCCCTGCCCTGAGTCCTCCTGTTGTCCTCGCACATGAGTGTGTCCGTGCAGGAGCAAACACCTGGGGACAGCCACAATCGCCTCCTGGCCTTTTTGCATGGGACCTGCTCTCTGGGGACTGATCCAGGCCCCTGCCTGGCAGAGCATCCCTGGTGCCAGCCCCAGCCCCAAACACCGGCGCAGGTTTTTGCTGGGGAGGGCAACGGTTCTGCCCTGGCCGGCGGGATGCTGCTGCCCTCTGCAGCGGTTCTGTCCCCTTTTCCCAGGCTCTTCTCTCTCCCGTGTACCCCCCAAAGCTGCCAATCTGAAACCCCACATCTTGGTCCTCATCATTTTTCAGCCCGGGTTGTTGCCAGGGGTTTCCTCGGAGACCTCGCTCCTGCCTTTCCCCGGCAGCCTTCCTGCAAAAATGCAGGAAGAACTCTGGAATAAAAAAAGAAAGAAGAAACAGCCCCCTTGTTCTGCTGTGGTGAACTGGCTCTTTTTCCAGTCACAAGGGCGAGCTGAAGCAAAACTTTCCATACTGAGCAGGAACAGAAAGAGAGACGGAGATGTAACAAACCCTCCTTTAAAAAAAAAACAACAACAAAACCACCAAAAACCCAAAAGCTAGCAAAGCTGAGTGCTGTCTTTCCCCCCCCCCATCTCCCTCCTTTTGGAACAAGCCAGCAAGTTTGCAGAAGTGCATTTTAAGCAGGAGCAGATGCCGGCGTTCCTCGGGCCGGGAGGGGTGAGCCGAGCCCAGGAGGGACACGGAGATAGAAAACAGATTGCAGCAAATATTTGTGTATTTAATTGCTGTGCGGGATGGTTGCGCGAGGGGTGCTGGGAGCCATCCTGCCGTGCCATGGGAACATGCCCTGACACTGCTGGCTGCCCACTGCTGGCTCTCGTGTGTTCAGCACCTTGAAATACGGGTGTTTAAGGGGTTTTATTGCCCGGTTGGGGTGTGAGAGTTTCCTGGCTTGCTTGCTTCAGGGGCCAGAGAGCCAGAAATGTGGTTTAAAAGCTGAAGGTCCCTGTGAAGCCTCAGGATGCTGGGAGCTGGGCCTGTGGTGAAACCCTGACCGAGGAGAGATGGGCATCAGGTGCTGCCTTTTGGGCTGGGAAATCGGCTGAGAGCCGCCAGCGGAGCCCTGGTCTGAAGCTTTGCAGAGAGAGGGAGAGATGTTCGGATCCAGGGTGTTTTGGGTCTTGCTCACCCTGCAGCATCCTTTGCTCGACCGGAGGCAAGTGTGCACCAAGGGTGTCCAGGAGGGGTTAAGTCCCCGTAGGATGCTGGGCAGCGATCTCTGCTGCCTGGAAAGTAGTGGTCCTGACTATCGGCAGCACTATTTCCCGCATCGCTGTAGGAACCAGAGGTCACGATGAATCAAGGTCCGCATGGGGTAAGGCTGGGGATGATGGTCCCCGTCCTGCGGTGCTGGCTCTCCACGTACCATCGAAGTGATGAGATGGTCCCCCAGGGAAGGACTTGCTCCAGGGCACCTCGCAGAGCTCTCGGTTTCTTGACCCTCAGTTTTTTAGGATGTATCCTTGATCCGTGAATTTGTTGGGTGGTTTTCTGGTGCAGACAGCACCTTAACAGCATCAAAAAAAAAAAAAAAAAGTCAAAAAGTCAAATTGAGACCACCTCACTGGCTCACGTAACACCAGCTCTAACAGCCCAACACCAGCATCTGCCCATCGCTGCTGCTGTTCTCTCGATACCTGTGGATTCCTCAGCCTGGAGAAACGCCAGCCTGGCCCCCAGAAATTCAGTAAGTCTGAGCAAGGGAAAAAGGGTCAGAAGGAAAATCAGGCTGTACAAGTAGTGCCGGTGTCCTGGCACGCCGGGGTAGTGGCCGAGAGGCTGGCAGAGCTCCGTGCTGTCTGGATCTGTCTGGATCTGCCTGGCTTTCTCCAGTGTCAGTCAGCTTTTGTGATGAACCTGTTCTTCCCAAAATCTCGGCTATAGGTTCCTCCCATTAGCAATGCCCTCCATCCTGCTTCTGCTAAATGATTCATCCCAAACACTCTCGTTATTGCTCCCATTAGTCACGCTGACATAAATTCTTCTTTGACAAAACGCTATATGTTTCTCATCAACTCCGCACGGCCCTGATGACTCGCGTCCTTAAAACCTGATCCAAATGATGTGACTTTTCCGCAACCCCCCCCTCCCAGTAATTTAAAAATGATACACCTGCTTTTGTTTTTTAGCCCATGAAGGGGGAAAGAAAGAAAACAGGGTAAGAGCAGCCATGCCTCTCCTGGCTTGTTCCGCAGGGCTCCAGGAGCTGGGCGACCCTGCCTGCGTGCTCAGTGGAGGCAGCGGGGCTGGATCCGAGCCTCCTGGTGCCGAATCCTTTGGGATGGCTTCAGGAAGCAGCACAGGGTATGATGAGATAGTCTGGCTTGAGATACTTATTTCCAAAGATTACCCAAAACCCCTGTCCTGGAAGAAACTGTCTCCTTTGAAGGTTTGTATCTGGCTGTATCGTTCCTTGCCTTCTGCAAGAGACTGGCTTGGGATGCAAGCAGCAGCGAGCTGGGCTTCTCCACGCCAGCCTGCTCTCCTGCAGCATCTGCGGGGTTTTTACTCTTGCTGGGCCAAGAGGAGGCTTTCTCCGAGGATGTGGAGGGAGTCTCAGCGGGGACAGCGTTGTACGTTAACGCCGGCTGGCTCCCCGGCTCAGCCGGAGCGGTGGGCACGCATCTGCCCTCCTCCTGGAGCGGGTCCCAGCCCTGCAGCTCGGGCAGCTCTGGGGACAACAGCGACAGCCTTAAAAGGGGTGACAAGAGCAGCAGCCTGGCTCTCGTGTGACCAGCTCTGGCTCAGGAGGAGCACCATGCTGGGAGGAGAGGGAGGGACGCTCCAACGGTGACAGTTGCCCCCAGATTTCCTCCTTTCACCATCTCTTTCCCAGCGTCAGCATCATATGCCGGCTTGGGGGCATCTCCCATGCTCCAAGCAGGGCGATGCGACCTGTGTGGAGCGGGGACGGTGCTGTTCTGGTCGGGCTGTCCCCAACCACAACAGCTCCGCTGTCGCTCTCAGAGCAGGGAAATGTCCTGGCTGTGATACCAGCACCAGGGAGCAGCCGCCTCAAATACTCCCACCAGCTTTCTCAGGAAGGTTAGATGTTGTTTGTGGAGATGATGTGGGAAAGATGAAAATCCCCCCTCCCCTCGAGGCGACCTTCCCCTGGGGAAGCAGCGCTCGCTGGGAGCTGACTTCTGTTGTTTCTGGAAAGCGGTGCTTTGAGCAAACTATTTATAAACTGAGTTTTCTTTAACTCCTGAAATTGAGCCATAACTTCAGACAAACAGAAAAAAAAAAAAAAAGAGATGCAGGCAAATAAATGCAGGCAAAAATAAATATACAGGCAGCCTAAATTTGCAAAGCGACTAGTGATTCTGGGAAGGGTCTGGGTTTGGAGGCATCTGCAATGGGGCTGGAAAGGGTCTTCGCAAAAGGCTTCCAGTGGCTTGGGGGCCTGAGGACTGGTGGTGGCACTACCTGCGGGATGGGGTCAGTGGCATTTTGCCCGGCTGCCCAGCGCCGCGACCGCTCCCTGACCGAAATCCTGCTGATATTTAAGCCCCGCATTGCCTCTGCCCACCAGTAATCACCGCAGTGGGAAACGCCAGGCAGCGTGACCTTCCTCGGCGTGCTCTGCGTGGCTCCCACCAGGATCCGTGGGGGGGATTTATGGCCTCACATCACTCAGGTTTTTACAGGCTCGTTTGTCACCGCGGCCTCAAGTGCCAGCAGGGTCGGGCGACGCTGCCCAGCCCGCGCTGTGTGCCGCAGGGTACGGTCAGGATGGCGCAGGCTGCCCCGTGATGCTCCTGCATCCGCGCGGCACCAGGGGCTCGTTTCAGGCTGTTGGATGGGTGACATCTCCCTTTCCTATCAGACCACCTCATTTATTTTAAGCTTTTTTTCCAGCTCGTGCTGCCATGGGACTCGCTGGCATGTGCTCGCCCACGGTGTCCCCGTGTCTCCCTCCTGCCTGTCCCCATTCCCCCACTGGCACCCCCAGCCCACCCCTTAAACACATTCATCTATTTCTGCTGCAGGAGAGAGCGGCTTCGGGAAACAGGTCCATAAATCACCGGCAACGTTTGGAAATAAAAATCATTATTGTGATGAATGGGGTTTTATTTCTCTTTTAAGAACAGAGATCATGAAAGACCAGGGCAGGGGAGAGCGGGGAAGAGGAAGTGTTGCATTTTCTATTTTTGACAAGTTAAGGGGGATAAAGCTAATTGCATGAGAGCTGTTGGAAGAGAGAGGGGAAGAAACAAGTGTTTGCTGCGTATCCCTTGCTGGGGATGCAGGGAATACGAGTGTGTGTGAGGGCTTCCCATATGACTCTGCATTATTAGGATAATATATTGTACTGCTTAGGGTCATGCTCCTGCCTCAGGGAGGTTGTCCTAGCCATGGTGTGGTGCTTGCTGTTGTACAAACCCACAACAAAATGTTATGCCTGGCTCCAGTCTGTGGGTAATTTTTTGCTGGCCCCACCAGCACCTGCAGCACACACATCCCTCCGCACCCTCATCCCGCAGCACCCGCATCCCTCAGTATCAGCTCAGGTTTTGCTGGCACCACAGCCACCACGGGCCTGGGGAGCAACTCCTGCAGCCAAGGGGAAGCTTTGCACAGAATGACTTCAGGATTTGGCCCCGGGCTCCCGAGGATGGGAGCTTGTATTAATTAAGCAGCAACGATCCAAGTCACAGGACATTTCCTGGGGATTAATGACTGGCTGGGAGGAGTTAATGACTTGAGATGAATCCAAAAACCCCATTTACCCCAACCGGTGCTGAGTCCCAGCACGCACTTTGTGCCAAGGTCAGCACTACCATTTTAAGTCAATTTAAAAAATTATTATTAATAAGAATAATAAAGCATTGGAAATGGATTCTCCTTTCCACCACGGCGATGCAGCTCGATTGCCGCGGGCAGGCTCTTGGGGAGAATGAATGCCCCTCATATTAAGCCAATGTGTCAAATGGAAAGAGCATCCCTCTCCCTCTGGATCCCTGCCCCAGCCCTCCAGCACCTCCCAGGATCAGGAGGGTGTCGGAGATGGGGAGGGCGTCCTTGGCCTTTGCTTGCAGTTTCCAGCCCAGCTGCACCGGGATGGCGATGCTCAGAAGATGCAGGTTTCAAAGACAAGAGGAGCAGTTGGGCAGAAAGCAACCTGCCGCAGTGTTGTGCCCACAGTAGATCAGGATCTGGCCTCTCAGCAATTATCTCTGACAAATGTTTTAGGGTTGCCATAGCAATGAAAGAGCCCAGCTGATCCTTGGGTTTCCTTTCTTCAAAGGGAAGAAAGTTTGCATACCTGACGGCAGACGTGAGCGGCCCGGCAGGACGCTTAGTCTCTGTGCTGGCAGCCCTCCCATGCCTGCGCACACAGTCACACACACACGACACGCTGGAGTAAATGCAACCCGAATCCGTCCCGAGGAGGGGGAGAGCACCTCGCTTCTGGTCTCCATTGCAATCCAGCTGCATGGGGCCAGTCCTCCCCTTTGTGATCCCTTGGTGATTTATTTGCGCTACACCCCTGTCCGTGTCCCTGTCTTCCCTGTCACGGGTGGGGATGATGGAGTGCAGCATTGGGGTGAAGCTCTGGATGCTCCCCTGGGCTCTGAGCAGACCACAAAGAGGGATGGAGCTTGGGGGTGGATGCAGCCGATGTGATGCTTGGGGAAAGGCAATCCAAAATATGTCCTGCCCAAGCATCCACGATGGGTGGAAACCAGACCCTGGGCAAATCCTGCCCTTGGCCTTCCCCCTCGCCCCAGCTGAACGAGAGCAGCCCCGTCATGAGCAGACGGCAATATCGTGGACGCCATACCAAAGAGCATCCAGCCCAGCGAGCATTGTCGTCTCCTGGCCAAGGGGATATCTCCAGCCAAGTAGCTCGTCTCTCTCTGAAGCCAAAAGGGAACTCAGCACTTTGTGAGCAACCGGGGACCGTCCCAGCCCTCGGCAGGAGCAGCACTCGTCTCCTAAACCCTGCTGGAAACCCAGCACTGCTCCCCTACTACAGCTGGGAGCTTCTTCAGCTCCTGGGCTGCTGACCCCACTCTCACTCCTATTACTGGAATGTTTTATAGCCACTCACTGTTTGTGATTAATCATTTTGTTTTAATTGCCGCTCCTCTGGCTGGCAGAGGCTCAGCAGGGAGTTTATGCCTCTTGGCTGCTTCCCCCAGGTATGTTCCAGGACTGCCCAACTGCGAAGCACCGAGCAGGAGCAGCCCCACGACAGCAGGCGCCCAAGTTCAGCGGGGTGCAGGTTTGGGTGGCATCCGTGCACCCAGCGTTGGCTCATGAACCAGCACCCTGATGGAGCCCCAATGCAATAATGAGCTCCCTCAATAATGCAGCCAAGCTTGCAGTAGCAGCAGCTCTTCCCGGGACCGTGGGCTGCAGCAAGGATTGGGGGGATTGAGGATGCTCTGCACCTCCCCAGTACTCCGCATGGATGCTGACATCCTTCTGCCGAAAGCTGGAAGCAGGCAGAGGAGGGATGAGACCCGGGAGCTGTTAAATATCCTTCAGTGGTGTTGCTGCATACAAGGGGATTGAAATGCAAGCAGCAGCTTCAGTAGGGAAATAAGAAACACCCAAGCTGGAGCATGCCCAAGGCAGGACGGGATGCCCCTGCCTCTGCAAACAATGCAGCGCTGGAGTGTTCCCAGGCTCGAGCTGGTCACAGCTCCGCATCGCTCTTTTGTGGGAAACGATGGCATTTGAGAATGTGATTCTGATTCAAACAATGCTCAGGGTTTGATTGTCAGCTGGGAACCCAGCAGAGCTGCTGGCATCCCCGAGGATGGCCCGATGTACTCTCCTTAGGGAGCTGCCCACTGCTCTCCCAGTGGGCGACACTGACCGGCCGCATGTGTGTCGCACCGTGCCCTGTCCTGCCGGGGGAGAAAGGAGCCAGAGGGGCAGAGGCGACTTTGGCCAGTGCCCTGATGAGGTGTAGGCCGTGTAACCACAGCCTTGGGCATCCAGAGCATGTGATGAGTGTCCTCCCAGTGTCTGGCACGTCACTGCTTTTCCTGCCTTTCCCAAACCTCCCCCAGGCAGGAGACGAGCAGGGATGTCTGTCCTCTCCCTGTAGACAGTTCAGACCCCTGCCCAGCCCACCAGCTCTGTGGGACTGGCCCAGAGATGGGAGCAATGGAAATCTTTACCTTGTCCAGCCTCGGGAGTGGCGGGATCGGTGTCCCAGCTCCTGGTGTCCCCACAGATCCCACTCAAAACAAGCCTTGGGAATGAGGACACACCACGATCCCAGAGCTGTGCTGCTGGGCGCAACTCCTCGACCCAAGCAGCAAATCAAAGGAGCAGCAGAAAACATGTGAGCATGGAAACCAGGCAGCAAATTTAAGTTTGCAGAGAGATGTCACAGCATTGCCTCCATCCCAGTGAGGCTTCACCTAGCTCGAGTGGCCTCTTGCTCCCTGGTAGAGTTTTTCATGGGAATTATAATTACTTTGCCAGTGAAGCAGCTTCATCCCTGGAGGTTTTTCCATGCAGTGCAGGGTGGAGGGTCTCTAGCTGGCTCTGCTCAGGCTCCCCAGAGCATCCCATGTCCCACATGGCCACCACTGCCACAGGGAGAGCACAGCAGCCCAGGACACTGCTGCCGGAGCTCCCTACACCTTGCCTGCACTTTCATGCTGAATAATTGAAAGCTCATGCGATGGCCACAAATATTTAATAACTTGTTCATCAAAAATTTACCCTTGTTAAAGCCGTCATTTTAGATGTCTGACAGGGCTGGAGAAAAGGCATCAGGGAGGCAAAGAGAGGGCAACGAGGAGAGGATGCTCTGGCCAGAGGGAACCATAAAGGATTGTGAATTAGGGGATGCCGTGGTCCCGTGGGCAGCTGCTGGCTTGGGCAGGGCACTGCCCTGGTGCTGGGGCCCTCCTTGCTGAGCATGGGAGGATCAAAAGGCATCTGAGCGTGGTGGTGCCACCATCTCATGCTCACCCCTTCCAGCTGTTCTGCTACAACAGCCCCTGCCCCGGGGAGGGCATTGCATGAATTCAGCCACTTCAGTTAATTCCCCATCCCTTGGTGCTGGCTTGAAGCCATCCCAGGGCCCTCCGGGACCCGACACAGTGTTGGATGCACCCAGACGGCACCAGTGGCCGGCGCCTGGGCTGGGTGAAGACCCTTCCAGCGCTGGCACGGCTGTGGTATGGGGCTGGGTGCGAGGGTAGCCCAGCTGCACACACTCTAATCGCTTTTCTCCTCGGTAGCCAAGCAGGCAGTGGAGATGGCTTGGAGGCCTGGAGCCTCCACAGCCACCAGCAGCGATGGCAGAAAGAGATATAAAAGGCCGTCCTACTTAACAGGGTTTATATAAGGAGGCGTCTTCCATGGCAGGATGGGAAAACAGACGGTTATTGGAAGTGATGCTTGGAACACTGTCTTTGCAAGGGCATCCCTGTTGATGGGTGAGGTAGCACCTGGAACCCACTGTGGCACCCAGGGGTCCCAGCCGCCCCCCGCTGTGTCCAAACCGTGTCCCCACTGCAGCAAGAACTACCCATGAAGGGGTCCCCCAGACAGGACTGCCCTTCTGCTGTGGGGTGCACAGGTCAGTCAGCTCCCCTCCCTCCCCCTTGCTCTCCCAGAGCCTTCTCCTCTCTAATTAACACTCTCGTTAATTAATTTATTTAACGGCCTCTTTGCATTCAGCTCACACGGTGCTGTGACCAGCAGGTCAGTCTTTGCTGCTGGATTCAGGGGTAGTGAGCAGAGGTGCTGCGCTGACTGCAGGTGATACGCTGCCGGGGGTGGTCGTGGTTTGGGAGGGTGGGGGCCGCGGGTGGGCTCTCACCCCCAGCACCCTGCCAAGGGGTGCCCAGCAGACACCAGGCTTCAGGCTCTGCAGAAGCACCCGCTGCCCCTTCCCCTCCTGGCACCCGGTGACCTGCTGGTCTGGAAGCAAGCCGGGATTGAGCGGCACCTCCGCCAGCAGCGTGCGGTGCCGGCAGGTCCGCTCCCCTTATGGAAAGGCATGTCGTGAGCGGGCTTGTGGATGTGTTTATTCCCGTCAACCCTTGGCCGGTGGCAGGGAGCAGGATTAGTCGGTGAGGAGCAGGCACCTGCTGCCAAGTTCCCCCGAGAGGCGCATGGGGCTGGGCACGGGTGGCCCTGTGCCACAGAAAATAGTTGGGGGGGGGGGTGTCCTCTTTGCAGAGGGGGTTGAGGGATGGATGCTCTGTATCAGCAGGGTCCACGCATTGGCAGGGTGGGTGCCTTCCCCCCCCCCCGTCTCCCAGGGACCTGCTGCTCCTGGGAGGAGCACAGCTCCGCAACCACAGAGGCTGCAAATTAAAGTGAAGAAAAGGAAAGCGAAATACCCATAATGACAGGGCTCTGGGAGCGGAGGCTTTGGGAGACGCACCAGATTTCCTCGCAGCTTGGCTCCTCTGACAGCCAGCGGCAGGTCGTGGCACCGTCCCAGCTCGGGGCGGGGAGAGCAGCAAACGCTCAGAAGCACTGGTAAGGCAGCAGTTGTTAGAGGATAACCTCTGAAGGGGGACGGGGCAGGTTTGGGGGTGCAGGAATGACAGGCAGAGCGTGGAGCTCCGCCGGAGACCTGGCACGGAGCTGCACTGAGTCCCGAGCGCTGCCTTTGCCTGAGTGCAGGCTCTGGCCATAAGGCTGGGCTCTACCAGCCCCCGGATCTTCTCAAATGGGCTGCGGGGGATGCTCGGAAGTGCTCGGTCTAATTAAAAGCTGGCTGACGTGGCCGGCAGCCGCTGATGGAAAAGCGGGTTAATGTCCTGGTGGCCTCCGGGCTGGCTGAGGCATCAGGCCAGGGAAGGCAGCGGGCAGGCAGAGTTGCAGCAGACCTGGTTCCCTCAGCCCCATGAACCTGGCATGAAAGCACGGCTGAGCCTGAATGCTTATTCATTATCATAATTCATTATTATTATTCATCAGGTGGCTCTCCTTCAGAGGTAGCACAAGTACGCGTGCACCTTGCACGCTGCCTCTGCCCATCCTTCTCCCCTCCATCCACAGACCCTGCACCCGCCACCTTTCTGGCCATGCAGCTGTCTGTCTGGCAGTGCACTTGTCTCTCTGTCCCTCGACATCCGTCACTCTGCCCACTTCTGTCTGTCTTATGCCCAACTGCCTTCATTATTCGTTGCTTTCCTTGCAGCACCTATTTATCCATCTCGCTTGTCCCCCATCTGCCTGCCCAGGTGCTAGCTTGGGGCTGAAGGGGACGTTTAGGGGACACTGCTTCCCTGTCCAAGTGCTCTCCCAAGCTTTCTCCAGGGTATCCTCACTGTCCTCAGCTGCCTTATCAGCTGCCAAACAGAAGCAGCAAATAACCCTCCTTTGGAGCTCCCCTAAAGACTTGGTAATGGACTACAGAGCCCATCTGCCCCCTGGTTGATCGGCTCAGCCCCATCCTGGCTCGTGGTGGCCAGAAAGCATGTGGATGTTGATGAGCTGCTGGGGGAAATGCAGTTTTGTGAGGCTGGCCAGGCTTGGAACTGCTGCCTTATGCAGAAATCTGTCCTCACTAAGAGCAGGGCCAAGAGCCACCAGGTCCTTGTCACAGAGCCCATCACTGGGGGACTGATCGTCGGTCACTCAGCCTTGAGTCAAACCAGTCCCCAGGAGAGCTGGAACCAGTTAGCTGTCCCCAGCGTGAGTCAGCCAAGCTTCCCCTGTCAACCAGCAATAAACAGCTATTCCTGCTTAGAAGTTGCGTCCCAGTTTCTCGTGCTGTTTACATTCATCTACCTTCCAGGGTTTGCTTTGCTCCATTTTTAATGTCATTTCACCAGCCATTAGCCCAGAATGCAGCTCAACTCCTCTGTCACTTAGCACATTTTTTTCTTCCCTAAGTATCTTCATTTGAGAGATCACGGAGCTGCTTCGGTCATGAAGGCACCAAGGGCTCCGGCCCCTTGCGGTGACCTGCCAGTGGTGGAGGGAGCATGGAGCTCGTGCATCACCGAAACAGCCTGATTATGGTAAAACTGCGGAAAACCAGCTGTAACTGCAGCCTCAACCTGCTGGGAGCCTTGAGCTGCTGCTCCCCAGCCAGAGGGAATGGCCCTGTGGCTTTTTCACCTGTAGGCTGGTGATTTCCTGGGTGAGTCTGAGTGTAGGGGGGTTAACTTGTTTCCATGCAGATTGTATTAGGAGGGAAAATTAAATGCTGAGGCACAGAAACACTTTCACTTCCCTTAAAGCTAATAATAGCACCCAACGCTTTCAGTGGTGACAGCAGCCAACAGGCTTCCCGTGCTTTATGCACCCTGTGGTGACGGAGAGGAGGGTGGGGGGAGCTGGGGAAACTGAGGCACAGAAGACCTTAACCTAGCTAAAGAAGGGGTTAGGCAAGGGCTTGTGCTCTCCTTACACCCCGTCTGTGTCACTCTGCTGTCTCCCGCAAGGCTGGTGGTGCCACATGATGGGGGACATTCCCTGTCCTTGCCCGATGCCAGGTGACGTGAGCTGACCCTGCTGATTTTCCAGGTCTGCGGAGCGCTCACAGCACAGGGGAAAACCCTGTGTCCGGTGGGAAGCCAGGGAGAAAGTGGGGTTCCTGCACCCCAGCGCTGGCCCCGGGCAGAGCGCTCTCCAGAAGGCTTGCTGATACCTGGAGATGAGTCAAACCAGCTAGTTCAGAGTAATTGCTTTGGAAGGATTGTTTCAGTCCCAGCTCCCCTCGGGGCTTGGATGTGGTGATGAGGAGCGGGCGGCCAGGGACGCGGGGCTGGGGTAAGCCGGGACACTGGCTCTGCATCATGCTGGGTGTAGCTTCTCCAGCAGCTCCTTGGTCTGCAGTGACAGCCCCTGGGGCTGGCAGCATCCTGAGCATCGTCTCTGCAGCATTCCCAGAGCCATGCGAAACCCCCCCAACCCCACTTGTCCCAAAGCCAGGAGCTTTCTGCTGGAAACATCCAGCCTCTGCTGTCCCCCGGCCAGGTACAGAGGCTTTACCATGGTTGTGACACTCCCAATTCATTATGAACTGATTAGCCACTCTGCTGCCTCCTTTTCCAAACAGATCATCTGTGATACCTAGTCGCTAATGAATGACTCCAGCAATTAATTGCAGGGGTAAGTCCACTCCTAATTAGGAACAGATTTTGGGAACGAGCACTAGGAGATCTCTTTGGCTGTTGGTTGCCTCTAGTTGAGCATGGACTGGGGATTACAGTCTGTGGGGCTTTTTAATTAATAACTGAGGAGTTGATTAAGACTGAGTTAGTACACTGGAGGAAGCGGGCTCGGTGAGTCATGGAGCTGGAGATGCTGCTGTGGTTCATATCGGTGGCGTTGGCCGAGGAGCTGGGCTGGATCCAGCCTGGCTGAGAGTCCTTTTGCTGCCAGAGAAATTGTGAAGGTGGCCAGGAGCTGTGGGATGCCTGGCTGGGCAGGTTGGGCTTTGCTGGGAGCTGGAATGAGGCTTCCCGGCACCTGGGTGTGAGGCTTTTGCCAACTGCTTTTCAGACTACCAAAATGTGTTTTCAGCGTCTGAATTTTCCACCGCGTTATCAGACTGGTACCTGGGGGAGTAACAGGTCTGTCTCTTTGGGATGTTTGGGTGCTTCAGGCTGGCATGCTGGAGGCCTGCCTGTCCCCTCGAGTGGCAGCTTCTCCTCCTCTGCAGCTCGTGCTGCCGCTCCTGGCTCACCCTAACAAACCCCAGGGAAGGGGGGCTTGCTGCATCCATCTCCCTCCCTGCTCCCCGGCTACTCTTAACGCTGCATCTCTGGAGCCTGTCCTCAGCAGAGCTGTGCCCGTTATGCTGGAGCCAGCCCCTGCTGTTATGGTGGGCTGTATTTTGTGTTGTTCTGTGCCCAGGGTTGGTTCCCCTTTGCTGGGGACCCCCGATGACCCATGTCGGAGCTGGGTGCAGGGGAATGAGGTGCATGTCCTTACGGGTCTCCCATGCTCGAAGCAAAACCAAGCGAGTCCCCTGTTCAGAGGCAATAGTGCAATGCCAGAGATGATGCTCATCCTCTGAGGGCAGTCAGTTCAGAGCAGATGATGCTAAGAGACAGCTGAAAAAAAAAAAAAAAAGACCAAAAACAAACCCCAAACAAACACCCTGGAGAAGAAACAGCCAGAGACTGGGCAAGTTTCCATTAGCGCTGCAGAAGGACCGGTCACTGGAAAATCTTAGTGGGGAGCAAGAGGGAAGGAACCAGCTTCTGCTTTCTGATAGCAGTTCCTGCCGCAGCCCCCGGAGCAGAGGGTGTGTGAGGGAGCGAGTTAGTCATTGTGGGCAGATAGAGCTGCCACGAAGACCTTTCCCTTTAAAGGCATTGCCTGAATTATGCTACCGGTGAGGCTGTGCTTCGTCTGGCTCCATTGCCCAACGCTGCGGTGCCGTTCGTCAGCTGATAATGAATGACAAAAAGCATCTGATCTGTCCAAAAGCTGGACACTGATCTCCTGGGCTGCCGGAGGGAGTCATCTCGGTCCAGTGGCTGCTTTGTCTCCTCTTGGTTTGCTCTAGGATTTGGGTTGGAAGCCATGTTCCCAATCCCTGCTCAGGTCAGCTGTGGGAGGAAAAGGCTGATCGCTGGGGCTGCGGGCAGGGATGGAAACAGGAGAGCAGGACAAACGGGAGGAAGGATATTAGTCAGAGGAGGGACCAAGACAAAGGATAAATGTTGGGGGGGTGAGTCTGGCATCTCTGCCTCCTCTCCCTGGTGCAGACATCTCCTTGCCTTGTTTCTTCCCGTGGCTGGGTTTGCATGGGGAGAGCTGAGCCCACACCTGCCACCGTGGTAGACCCGAGGGGCTGCATTGGTCATTTCCCTCCTCCCCATCTGCTTGCAGTGTTGCCCACAGCTAATGAGTGAAAGGAGAGTCTATTCTTCAGACCCAATGCCTGGGTGATGGTATCTGCAGCCAATTTCCAGCTTGGCAGAGCAGAACAATTTCTGTTGAGCTCAGTAAAGAGCTCAAAGGCTCTGCTCCCCAAAGGTTATGCTCCCATGCAGTCAATTGCAGGCACTTGGCTCGTGTCTTCCTCTTCAAACCATGGGCTTAGTGTATTTACAAATATGAGTACAAAACTCCACAGCTGCCAGACCACACAGCACACAGCCCTGGCAACTGCTGCACCAGTCAGCCGAGCACACAAGCGTCCTGGCTGCAGGCTTGCGTCCCAGCTTCTGAACACCTGGCCTGGATATATGCACCCTTAAATATAAATACACAGCATCCCAGTCCTGCAGAGATTCATGTAGCTTCATCCCTTGTCCCGTCTCCTGCAATATCCCCTTAGCTGGGGTGCAGGCGTGTGCTCGGGCTTAGGGTGGGATGCTCACTCACCCTCCTGCCTACACACCCTGTTGGCTTCCCTCATCAAAGCGAACCCTGGGGTTTTTTTGCTGGGAGCTCTGCTCTAGATTCATACATACACATCCTTTATGTATGCGATGTGTCATGCATGACCCGGGTTCACGGTGAGCTGCCAGGGACACTGCTGACTGGTGAGGCCAGCCCAGCCCTTGGCCTCCGTTAGCTAATTACTCCTTGGGAGTCTGGGACGTGCCAGCCTTTGGGCGTCCCAGCATCACTCAGGGTGCTTTATCACTGCCTGTCGTGTCCTACATGGAGCAAACTGGGGCTGGCAGAGAAAAAAGGGAGGGAAGAAAATATATTGGTGCCACTGGAAATTAAGGGCAGGTTCACACGTCACAGCTGAGGAGCAGAGCAGCCATCTCAGCAGTCAGCAGGGAAATAAGTTGCTGGCGTCACCGCTGATGTGAGACACATGCACGTCTTGCAGAAGAGATACATCTGTGCCATATTTGCAGCACAAGGTATTCCAGCTCATGTATTAGGCACTGCAGTGTTAAGTTTGCGGGCATTCAGGATTTGAGGAAGGTAATTCCACAGCACCCTGTCCCGGGGCTGGCTGCGTTGTAGGGTCTTGCACTTAGCAGAAAGTGTTGGTGGCCAGGAGGTTGGGTCTGGTTTTGGGGGAGCACAGCCTTCGGCATCCTCGTGGCTTTAGGGAACCCGGTGTTACAAGTGGGGTGCCACCCCAGCCACACTGCTCACTCACATGGGTGCCTGCGAGTGGAGCTCAGCATCAGGTGAGGATGGCTGGTCGGGATCCAGGAGAGGCATTTAAAGCCTGACCATCACTGGTGCTGCAGGTCAGGGCAGTGCCTGGGAGACCCCCGTCACCTTTCCAAACAAGGTGAGGATCTGTCTTTCCAAGTCTGGTGTGCCTGGATGCTGAGCCAGGGCTTGGTGTCTGCAGGGCTGTAGAGAAATGTTCTGCTCTCAGCTTGGTGGGGACAGATGAGACAGGGTGAGGGAAGGTGCCCTCACCTATACAGTGGCTGTCACCCAAATATCCAGCTCCCCCAGCACGCCCCATAGGGTGTTCCATGCCTTGGCTGCTTTCCATTTCATCTCCATCCTTTCACCCAGTGCATCAGAGATGGTCACAGCTCCAGCCAGCCCCGGCCCTGCTGCTGGCTCTCCTTTCTTCAGCGATTTGCAGATGCCATGAGCTTCATCTCACCCTCTCATGACTCATTTCTTTCTCACTGAGGCTTTAATTTTTAAAGAGGCACTCTTAGGCGCAGAGGTTTTAATACCTGCAGAGGTTCCCAGCAGGTGCCATTGAGCTTTTTCCAATCAGTGTGGATGGGGATATGGGAGGAGAGATGGCTGGGGCCAGTGGCCCTGAGCAGCACTCCAGTTGCACCCAGGACCATGCCGAGACAGATAGACGGCAGATGGAGACCAGGCTTCGAACTGGGAATGGGGGTCCCACGCTGCCTGCAGGGTTGTCCCTCTGCTCAGCCCGCGGAGGAAGGAGGCAGAGACGATGGGGATGTCCCCGCCGCTGCGAAGTGCCTGGGATGGCTGGGAAGCGCTAGCTGATTTCTGCGAGGGAAAGAGAAAACATTTTGGCCTTGGGACGATTCCCTGGGTCCTGCCACACACTGCAGTTTCAGATAAGCCACAGCCTCCCACGCTGGCTTCGGTCAGCTCCAGGGACGGAGCAGGCTGCGGAGGGTGGGGAATGGCTCCAGCTGCACAAACGGCCTTGACCTCCCTCTGCTCCAGCTCTACTGATGCTCTTCTGGGGCAGAGATGAAGCTGCCTCAGGGCAAGTATTTGCTGACCCCATGGAGGGTGACAGTGACAGCGAGGGTTGCTGGAGGGCTGGTTCCCTGCTCCCTTCCCACCAGGGTGAGGAGGGGCAGGGGCAGAGAGGCTGGAGGTGAGGGAGGGGGTGAGGTACAGCGAGCCCAGCACCGGAGCCTGTTTGCTCCTCTTTGGATAGCGGAGCTGCTGTTTGGATAGCGATAGGAGGAGTTGCCAGCTGGTGTTTGCTCTGCATGTTGGCTTTGTGAATGTCAGGGTGCAAGGTGCGGTGGTGTTACCCTGCTCCCCAGGGCTTCAGCGGCAGCCGCAGCCTCTCCTGCACCAGGATCCTGCCCACCGGCAGCTGGGAGAAGAGTTTCCAGGGTGCAGCACGTCTGCGTGACTCGGCCGGTCGCAGGTCACCCCATTCCCACAGCTCCGGCGTGGAGGCAGGTTGTGCCCGAGCCCATAGACCAGCACCCGCAGCAGACAGCCCATGCACGGGGCTGTTCACGCTGGCTGGGGGCCACGGGAGTCAGGACCCTGCACAACACTTGGGCTGTAAAGCATGGTCCCAGTAAGGAGCTGGTGCACTCCCAGCAAGGAGCATTTCCAGCCCCACCTGTGGGGTTTCTTGGTGTTTTCCCAGTAAATAGTTGCACTTTGTGTTTCACGAGGAATTGACGGTGCCTGTCCTGGACCCAGCATGCATGTGGCAGAGGTAGGTCATCATCCAAGTCACATATGCACCCTCCAGAGCAAACCCGAAACTGCCCGTCCCTGGCACCCGGGGACCCTCCAGAACTGTTTCGGCCGTGGGTGTGGGCATGTGCTCCTCGAGAAAAGTTTCTCCTCCGTTTATGTGATTAATTCCTCCCTCCCACCATGGACACCCGCAATTGCATCTATATCTGTGGCTCCCCACTCCTCCTCGGCTGTAAAATATTTATAACCCCCTACATTAGGGCTCTTCTTCTTTCTCCTCGCCTTTTTTCTTCTTTTATGCCTTCCACCCGGGCTCCCCAGCTCTGCTGAGCCATGCCGCACCAGGAACCGCTTCATTTTAATATAACTCAGCGAGCGGAGAAGCTGTGAGGAATAATTTAGATTTTGCTCAGGGAATGCAATGCTTTTTTTAATTGCAGTCATCTGCAGCTTCTTAGGAATGTATTATTGATGGTTATTATTCAAATAAAATAGTCGTTTCTTTTTGTTTTCCTGTGGACGCAGTTGGCAGTGTTTATGGTTTTCTCTCTTTCTCCCTCTTTCTCCATTTCAGGAAGAGGTCACCTTTTCATCTACTTTTTCAACCCACCTTCACCACCTCTCTCCCCCTCATGGTGGGTATTTGCAGGGGCTAAGCTCGCCCCAGCTTTCCCCTGTGGCATCAACACCAGCAAAATAGCAGCGATGCCCCGTAATTATATTGCCCAGGGGCCCAACAAGCAGCCTTAAAGTAGGGTTAGGGGAGGCTTAGCCTTTTTGGTAATACTGCGCTGGAGCTTGACTTTGTGCAGCGAAGCACGTGGGAGTGGAGGAGGTGAACGTCTGCAGGCTCAGGGTGGTTTTGCAGGGGCAATGCCAGCCCTGCCCAGGTTCTACATGCGGCACAGTGACCTGCGGCTGCTCTCCCTGGCCTTTCACCAGTGCTTTGGGCTCCAAAAGCAGGTTTTTGGGGAGTAGTGGGGCGAGCCGGGCTGAAGGGAAGTAGCTTCCTCTCAGAGGGCTGCTCCCGACCCCACAGCATTACGGAGGGGCAGCAAGAGGGCACAAATGCCCCCCAGAAAGGCACCCGCTGGGGTTAACCCTGCCTTTGCTGTGCTGTCCCCATCCCTGCCAACGTCCTGGTACCACAACCCCCCGTGAGCTCTGCAGCAGCATCGCCGTGCCGGGTACCACAGTGCCCAGGCTGGGACCAACAGCATCTCCAGCCCTGGGGAATCGGCCTCCGGCCCCAGTCCGGCTTTTCTCTGGAAGGAAGGCACCAAAGTAGGACTCGGGAGCCTGGGCGCTCCTCCGCCTCCCCAGCTCCGGGACTGACAGCTTGCGAGTGATGGGAGAGCGGCTCTCCCGCGCTGTCACTTCTCTCTCCTCTCTTTCAGCACTACCCACCGCGTTGTCACTCCTGGCAGCAGGGACTTTCCTCAGTCCCACTAAGGTCCCAGAGCTGTTACTGTGATGCAAACACCGAGTACAAGGTTCCTCCTTGATGTGAGGAACGAAACGAGGTCGGAACTGGAGGGAAAAATGTTCATTTTGAGATGGAGCTGAGGATCTAGCTATTTCCCTCCGACTTCCTCGGGAGGGGACCGGGGGTCCCCCAGATCTCAAGTGGGGGGACGTGTGCATTGCCCTAACCAAAGGGTGCTCTGGTGGGGTGCTCCACGGAGAAGGAAGGAGCTCCACCGTGCCAGCAGCCCTGGTGAGGCTGCATCGCATCCCTGCGACACGGCGTTCCCCCTCGCCCTGCCCACGGGTGCTTGGGAAGCAGCAGCTCAGAGGCTCTTCCTCAGCTGTTGCAAATATTTGGGGGTTAATAACAGGCACTAATAGATTTAGAGCCTGCTGTGGCTCCAGCTCCAAATGGGAACATGTAGGGGTGGGGAAAGGAAAAGCACCGTCAGTCACAGGGCTCCCAGGGAAAACACAGCGTGTCTGTCAGCTCACAGGCAGTTTGGTGATGAATTCCTTAGGTGAGTGAACAATTTTGTCTCCTAATTACATCCATAAAGCAAAACTGGGCCCAAATCTCTCCTCTTCTGGGTTGCTTTTTATTTCCAGCCCCCTTCCCCAATGAAGTAGCTGCTTAATTAGAAATTAACAGGGCTGTTAGAGTAATTGAGAGCAGAAATGGCCTAGGAGAGGCTTATTAGTAATAGCATAGCAATGGGTTTATTAGCAATCCCATGGCTGGGGGATT
This sequence comes from Astur gentilis, assembly GCF_929443795.1. Lineage (NCBI taxonomy): Eukaryota > Metazoa > Chordata > Aves > Accipitriformes > Accipitridae > Astur > Astur gentilis. Next base: position 4,108,502 of record NC_064908.1, on the reverse strand, counting down.
TTTCTGGGGCTGCAAAGCCATGGGGAGCCGCCCCAGAGCAAGTGGAAAGCCCAAAGCGGGCAAAAGGCAGAGAGGGGAACCGGTGTGGCCATGATGGGACCCTTCCCACCAGCAGCCCCCAGGCTGCTCTCCTTGCTCTGAGCATGAGTCTGAGCCTTACAAACGGGCATCCGTGGGCACTGAAGCTCAACAGCGCTCAGGGCTGAGCAGAGAGAGAAAAAGTGGAAGAAGAGGCAGCAAAAAAAACCCCAACCCCTTTTGTACCAGTCTCGCAGGGCTGTGGGAATCACCTGGGAGCATCTGGGCCAGCCCTGCCTCCCGCCGGGGACCCTGCGGGTCCCCCTGCCCTGCCCCACGGGAGGGGACCTCGGCGCAGCGGGACCCCCTCTCATCCCCTGGTATTTCCACCAAAGCCTCTCCCACAGCAGCGATCGGGGGTTTATTTATCCCTGAGCACTGAAAGTCAAATCGCTGGCGCTCTCTCTCCCTATATTTAGCCCTTGAATGGAGAGAGATTTTACAGACGCCCGACGCTGCCTTGTGCTTAAGAGTCAGTCAGTGTTTCCATTAGAAACCCTGGGGGTCCAATCCTGCTCTCTGCTACCCGGCACCATGACAAAAATCTTCCCTGTTGATTCCAGCGGAGCGACGCTGGATTTATACCCACGGGGATGAGATCAGGATCTGGCCTTGGGTTTTGATGGGTTTGTAACTTGGCTGATACAACTTGGCTGATTCAATTCATTTTGGGCTAAAACTCCACCTACAAGTTCCCAGCCTGGGAGACATTAAAGGCAAATTATTACAGTTTCATACTGGTTTTAAAGGGAAATCATCAGTTAAGCCCGATTTTTACAGAAGAACCTGGTGGATCGATCTTTTCTATTTTGGGGTTATTTATTTTATGTTGCTGTTGCTCTCTTTTCGGCCAGACGCTGCTCAGGCCAGGGATTGCCGTCTGCTTTGCTTACAGAGCACCCAGCAGAAAAGCATTCGGAAAAGAAAAGAGGTGCCAAACTATGGATAACAGCTGAGGTTCCCATCACAGCAGGGCTCCCCTGCAGGGTTTAGGTCCCTGATCGTGGGTTCCGATGCCGCTGGTCACTGTGGGAGTCTTTGCTCCTTTTCTGAAGCAGCAGAAATTGCCTGCGGAGAGGTGCGGGAGGAAGATGTCTCCTGCACTAGGCTGGGGGGTCCCGCTCCTCTCCTGGCACAGCCCTGCCTGCACGCAACAGGCATCAAGTGCAAAGTGTCGGCAAAGAGGGGAGAGCAGCGAGAAGCACTGGTCCGGGCATCCCTCCCACAGCTGGAGCTCGGAGCGTGACCTCTCCTGCCCGCATCCCGGCCGTGAAAGCTGACGTGCTCCCCGCAGCCATGTGCCGGGCACGGAGCTGGCCCCGCACACGTGGCCGGAGCTCGTTCTGGGCGAACATAAGGGAACAAACGAAAATCCAGCCATCATCCAAGGCGAACGAGGAGGCCAAAGGCACAAGCACAAAGCAGCGGAGCAGCCCTGCGGAGACTTGCCAGCAGGATCCAGCGTCTCCCTCGGAGCTCGCCTGTGAGCTCCTGCCAAGAGCCAAACGAGAAGCAGCCTGTCCCTGCTGCCACCCCCGTGGCTGCAGCAGCCGGAGCCCCGGCTAATCCTGGGAGGTCCCTTCCTGCAGCTCGGGGCTGGCCGCGTGGGAGACGAGTGGGGAGCTTTGCTGGCTCAAGGCTTGATTCCTTCTCCCTCCTCTTCTGGGTGCAGGAGTGCAGAGCATCTTCTGTATCCCCAGGCAGAGCAGCGTGGGGACACCCCTGTCCCCCCTCCAGGGATGGCGGAGGAGCCTCGTGTCTCCCAACAGCAGGAGAGAGGGTGGCCCTGTGACTGAACGGGATGGAGCAGGAGGGGTAGCGCCAGCGAGCGGAGGCACGATCCTGGGAAAAGCGGGGGCACACCAAGAGTCTTCAGAGCGGGTTTAGATCGGCATCAGCCGCGCGCCTGTACGACCCCAAAATACTCCACGAAGGAACTTTTCGCTTGCTCTGCCCCACTTGGCTGTGGTGTGTGGGGACGCATTGGTGCGAGCAGGGTCTGGCTGCTCGCTCAGAGGCTATGGTCCTGCTCCCACTCCTGCTCCAGCCAGGCTTTTGACTTTTCTTCCATGTGCTTTTCCTTAAATGTAAAATGGAAGGGGATTTCAGCCTCAGTGTTTATGGTTGCTCTCGCTGTAATGGAAACACACCAGGCAGGAGCTGCTAAGTACCAGCTCTGTAATTGCAGGCTGCCACTGGATGGGAAGTACGTTTTTCAAAAGGATTTTGGCTAGTTCCCTCAACGGCAAGTGCCCGGGCTGTAAAATCTTCCTTTCCCCATTTCATCCAAAGTCCAAGGAGGCTGCAAATTCTCAGCATTTCTGAGAGCGTGAATTGCCCTGTTAACAACAGGTTCCCCCAGGCAGGAAGGCCGATTTCCTTTCAGGAGTCCAAATCCAGATGGTCAGAGATTCCTTCCAAGCTCAGAAAACCTGTTTTAAAAGGCCATTATGTCTCAACAGCAGTTTTGCATCCCAGCCCACTGGAAGCACTGTCTGCCGCCTGCACCGTCATCTATTTTCAGGCTGTTCGGCCATCACCTAGACCCGATGTGGTCAGTGCCGTCTGCTTTTTATTTTGGTGGGGGGGGAGCCAGGCATCAGCTAAAAGCCGCATGTTTATTCCCACTTTCTGTAGTGGGCAAGCCGTGGAGCCAAGAAATGGAAGATGCCTGAGCTTGCTTTTTGAGATACAAGGTTTGCTCTTGTCATGAGAGTCTCCAGCCCTGGAGTCTTTTACATTAAGAAGGAATAACCTTGTCAAACTCCCCAGGAAAATGCCAAGGACCCCACCACTGAAGATGAGCAAGGCATTACCAGCCCAGGCCCCTTCCTCCCCTCCGCTGCAAAGCGCAAGAGCAGGTTGGTGCCTTCTGTGCTGCAAACTTCTGAACGGACGCAGAGACTTTATTACGTCCAACATCGGCAGCTCTGAAGTCATTCAGTTGACTTCAAATAACTGCCCTCGCACCAAAACTGCCCCGCGATCAGCTCACCCGAGCGGGCAGATCCGCTCCCTGGGAGCCATACGGAAGCGATTTTACCAGCACACATTTTGGATAGTGGTCCCGCAAGCCGGGTAGGAATTCCCCCGGCAAAGGGCCCAAAGCCTTGGCTGGGGGCTCCGCGGCAGGGCTTGGCTCGCCTCGCCCGGCGTAACCCGCCTCCTGCAGCACCGTGTTGCCCTGGGACTGCTCAGGAATGCAAAATTATTGAGGTGCAGGCCCTCAAGGGGGGGAAAAAAACGTTACAAGCACTAATTAGGGCTTGTGCCTGCACAGATGTTCCACTGGTTTAACTTGAACCGGGTTGCGTGCCCAAACGTGGGGATAGAGACAGGATTAACGCTGATTTAAGGTTGCCTACACCCAGCGTTGCTGCACCGATGCCACGCTGCGCTTTCGGTACGGCCGCAGCGTTTCACACGCTTCAGGTGCGTCTCAATGAAGGTTTTTCCCCTGCTTGCTTCTAAAAAAAGGGTGAGGGTCGGATCCGCCTGGGCGAAAGGGCAGTTATTTAATGCTGAACCCTCTGCAGCTCACAGAGCCCGCGTACTCCTCCGGAACGATGCTGTCATCCAAGGGGACAGTCACTCTCAGGGGATGTCAGAGGATCGTCCCCCAGGATTTTACAGGGCTGGGCACACCCCAGTGGCCACACGCCAGCCCCCGGTGATCAACCACGGTGCCCACGAAGAACCCCAAACCCACGGTACCCACGAGGAACCCTAATTTTGCCATCGTTCGCAGAGCTCTGACCATCTGCCTTCCCCACGCCCGGAGCGGGGAGAGCTTTATACATGAAGATACCCTCACTTTTTGGGATCCACGCTACTTAGGGGTGCGTGCACCTCCCTGCCCGGGTGGGCACACATTGCAGTGCTACGGTTGGGGGGGGGGGGGGGTCTCACACTACCTGGGTGTGCATGCCCAGTGCTGCCTCGGGGGGGGGGTGTCCCCCCGCTATCTGGGGGTGCATACACCGGGGTAGATCCCCCCCCCCCCCCCCCCCCAGTGTCCGGAGTGGGAGGGGGTTGCCGTCCCCCTTAAGCAGCCGCCGGGGCGGGCCGCCACCTTAAGAGAGCCCCTCCCCCGGCGGGCTGGGGCGAGCCCTTCTCGGCTCGGCTCGGCTCGGCACGGGTTGCCATGACAAGCATTTTCTCCCGCTAGCTCCGGGACCCGCTTCTTTGCCACCCCCCCACACCCCCTCCCCCCCCCACCCCCCCCACTTCCACTCCATGGCCAGCCGCGGGGGCTCCGCCGCCAACCGGGCGCCGTGGGGGTTGAACCGGTGAGTGTGTGTCGGGGGGTGTGGGGTGTTTTTGGGGCTTGGTTTTGTGGTGTTGGGTGCAGGAAGGGGGGGGGGGGGGGGGAAGCGCCGTTCCCACCGCCCCACCCGCGGCGGGAGCCGCGGGTGGGGCGGTGGGAACGGCGCTTCCCCCCCCCCCCCCCCCAGTCTCTCCCAGTATGCAGCGCTGTGTGCACTGGGGTGCTGCACCCAGGTGCAGCAGGTGTGTGTGTGGGGGGGCATAGCGTGTCCCCCCACCCCGGAGCTACCCGGTCCCGCTGCAGCGTGGAGCCGGGGGGGGGGGGGGGAGGTGTCCCTGAAGGTGGGTGCGGGATGGTGGGATGCCCACGGTCCTTCCGCTTTTTTTTTTTGGGGGGGGGTCCTGCGAGGCGTGTAACCCCCCCTCCCCAGTATCTGGGGTGGGTGAGAACCCATTCTGGTCGTATTCTGCAACTTGTTGCTTGCCCTTGAAGGTGGTGGTGGTGGGGGGGGGGGGGTTCCTGGTCGCGCGTGTTGTGGCACTGCAGAGGGGTTTGGGGGGGGGGGTGGGGGGCGCAGGATGCGACCGCCATGGGTCGGGCTCCGTCTGGCTGATGCTTCCATCCATCCCAGGCCACGCTGCAGCTTGGCACTGGTGCTGGAGGGAAGGGCAGAGGCAGCGCAGGCGGAGGGGGGGGGGGGGGGGTGTGGGTGGGTGCGTGGGGGGGAAGCGCCTTGCGGCAGCCCAAGGACAGAGCGGGGAAGGTGCTGCGTGGGTGGTTTTCCCCATCCGTTGGGCAGGAGGGGTGCTGCTCCCTGGTCGGAGCTGGTTGAGGTGCGTCTAGAATGGGGTAACGCGGGTAAGGTGTGCGTGGGGTCGGATCCGGAGCCAAGGGTGGGATGGAGGGTGGGATGGCAGAGCGCTGGGACCGCCGGGGATGGGGAGGCTGCCTGGTGTTTGCCCACGCTACGGTCAGGCACGTCCCCCTCCTGCCTGCACCAATCCAGCTGATTAAATCCACAGCAGAAAACAGGAGTGGGGGGGGGGGGGGAAAGGCAGGAAAAAAAAAAAAATTATAAATATATAAAGAAGAAAACCAGGCAGGCTCTGGCCCACATGGCCAGCAGGCAGGAGCCTCTTCCGCCTCCTGCCTCTGCCTCCAGCGCTCTGCCCGCATCCCAGCCCTGCCTGCGCCCTGGCTCCGGAGCCTCCGAGCATCCGCTCCGGCTGCCTGGCCTGGCTCGGCGGGCAGGGGTCGTGCCCCTCGTGGGGTCCAGGGTTGCCCCTGGCAGTGGGGGGGGTTGTAGAGCTGGGTGGTCCCTCTCTGCTTGGCTGGAGGCAAGTCGAAATCTTGAGAGGGGAGGGAGCGGGAGGAGGGACAATAGGTTATTGTGCTCTTATCTCTGGAGACCTGAGGTTGGGTGGGGGTTTGGATTGCAAATCTCAAACCAGTGCAGCCTGTTTCTGTCTGTGGACGGGCAGCCGTGGACTGACAGCCTGGCCGGCACCCAGGGGCAGCCAGCTGGGGTGGAGGTGAGTTCTCAGAGCTACCCGTGGGGTGTCCAGAGCTGTCCTGGGGTTGGGGGACACCGTTCTGTGCCCCCACCCCAAAACGGGCACGATGCTTCTGCTGTTGGCTGCTCTAGGGTTTGCGCCGGCTGCCTGCCGCTCTGCCTGGCTCCAGACAGTGCCCTCAATCTTTCGCTTCCTTGAGCACCGAAACGCACCTAAATTATTTAATCATGAGCAAGAGAAGCTAACGCCCCCGCGTTCTGCCAGCCCCACCCCACAGTGGCGTGGGGTTCCCTTCCCGGCTCCGTGCCCGTGTCCTGCCGGCTGCCCCCTCGAGTGACCCTCTCCAGGGAATCCCACCCGTCCCCTTGGGATAGCGTGGACTGGGTGGCGGGGTCAGGGGTTGCTGCAAGTGCCCCCCCCCCCCCCCCCCCCCGCTGCCAGATAGCGGAGGGCTCTCCCAGGCTGGATGGAGGGAGCTGGGTGGTCTTGGAGGCCTCCCAAAACCTACATGCCCTTTGAACCCCCAAAGCCTGTTTGGAGCGGTGGATTCGGATACGTGGGTTTTCTGCCCCATGCCGAGGCTGGTGCTGCACCGGTGTGGCGGAGGGGTTACCGGGACGGTGCAATGGTGCAAGCGGAGCTGGGAAGCATCCAGGGCAGCGAGACAGAGCTTGCCCATACCTCTGGCTTCCCCGTACCTCCAGAACCCGGCCCCTCGGGGTGCAGGCTCCATCCCCGTCCCACCCTTGCCGGTGGCGGGGCTGTGGGTGCTGCCCTGGGAGCAGCCTCGTGCGAGGGGATGCGCAGGGACCTCTGCAAAGCCTTGGCTCTTTCCCTGCAGGATTGGAGCCGGCTGGTGCTGGGGAGGTGGTGGTTCAAGCGCTACAGGTAGAGGCTTGAGAGGTTGAAAGGTGTTGGTGGGTGGCGGTGGTGTGGTGGTTTTTTTGTTTTTTTTTTTTTTTTTTTTTTTTTTTTTTCCGGTATGATGATGGAGGGAATTCCCTGCGCTTGGCGTACGGAGGATCTCTCGCTGTTAGCGTGCGCCGCTGCCGACTGGAGCGTCACGGAGCCTTGCGCCCGAGGAGCTGGGACCCGCCGTGCAGAGGACGGGGCAGGGAAGGGTGAGCCGTAGGGTGGCACAGGTCCTTGGGCAGGGTGAGTAAGAGCAGGGAGAGACTGCTGCTCCTCTCTGCTATTGTTTTGCAGTAGAAAGCGCCGGGGTGGAGCCGTGCCTGGAGTTCCCTCTCTTCCCCAAGGCCTTCCCCAGCTGCCCGTGCTGGGAGATGAGCCTGCTCCTTCCCTGCCTGCACCTCGCGGGGCCTGCAGGTTCCCTGCATGCTCCCTGCTCCTCTCTTGGGTTTGTTTTTTTGTTTTGTTTTTTTTCCCCTCTTTCTCCCCACCTCGCTTCCCCCCCACTAGGCCACGAGCGGAGTTTGCCCGCAGTGGGTTGCACACGCCTGTTGCAGCAGTGCTGGAAGGAAGAAGCCCGCGGGGGGTTTTTTTGGGGGGGATGTGAGGAGCCCAGCGCTGAGAAGCAGCAGCTCTACGGCAGGGACACGCTGCCGATGCCCGTATCCGCTGCTCCCCAATGGCAGGGCCCAGGGAAGGGGCTGGCTGCTGCTCGGGCTTCCTCCTCGCCCAGGGCCCCTCCCCGCCAGGGAAGGCCGCAGTGCGCTTGGCAAATCACCGCTGCTCTCTGGGAACTGGAGGAAAACCTGGATTAAACCCCCAGTGAGCCGTGGTGCCGGGGACCCCCGCTTTGCTCCGGGTGCCGCCGTGCCGGAGACGCGTTCGTTGCGGCAGGGACCGGGCTTGCGGAGCGGGAGCCCGGGGAGGGATGTGGCGATGCTCGGGGTGACCGTGCCAATGGGATGCAGACACTTAGGTGAGGAGGTGGCTGCTGCGGCGTGAAGTGGTGCCACCTCCTCTGGTGTTCCCCCAAGTCCTCTGTCTCGCTGGGGACTTCTGGGAGCGGATCTCGGTAGGGTGAGGGATGCTGGCCGATGGCTGCTGGCTGCCTGGAGCCCTCCTGGTCAGGATGGATGGAGGCAGCGATGTCCTTTCTATCACATAAGTGGAGAACTGGTGCGTGAAAGGGGAAATAAATGAGTCTGGGCAAGCTGGGAATTTGAACCTGTCTCTCTCGTCCTCGTGCTGTGCCCAGGACAGAATAGGGACCCATCCTGCGGTGCTGGTGATGGACGTGCTCCTGGGGGAAGCAGCTTTGATGGGGAGAGGGTGGGACACATCTCCCCAGCCTCCCACCTCTCAAAATCGGTCTATGCAAAGGCCTCTTGTGATGAGCAGTGACCGGCTGGAGGAAAGGGACAGGTGGGTGACGGCACCCTGCCCCTCTCTGCCCAGCTGTGGCCAGCCCAGAGCTCCCTGTGGGCTTCCCAGTGACACTGGGACAGGGACTGTGTTTCAGGGTGCGGGTCCAGCCTTGGGGTCCCTCGGTGCAGCCGGCCGTGGGAGCCACGTTCCCTGCCACCTCCTGGCAGCGCTTTCTGAGGCCGAACTAATGAAACATCTGACTTTGATGTTTTAATTAGTTGCTTTTGGCTTTAATGCAGAGGGATAATAGAGTTTCCATGGACTTATAAAACCTGCCCCTCTATTCATTAGAAAAAGGAAAGGGGGGGGGGGGGGGGGAAGAGGCAAGCTAACCCTGGATAGAGAAAGGAAGAAAGCAAATGCTTGAGATGTGCAGAGCACATGACAACCCGCTGGTGTGTCACCCACCTGGATGGTGACTCTTTTAAAGCACTAATTAAGCAATTTACATCCTGGGAGAGCTCTGAGTAACAGATGAGTTTGGTGTCCTCCTGCATTTGTGAGCTTCTGGGAGGGGTCTTGGATTTAAACGTGGGAAGCTGATGCCCAGTGACGTGACCCTGGAGGGAATCGGGAATTGGGGCTGTGGGAGTCCTGGCCGGGAGCATCCCTCTGCCCGCGCTACCTCGGCAGCAAAGCTGGCCCCGCTCTCGCAAGTGTGGATGGGCCGCCGTCGCCCTGGCAGATGGAGAGGGACGTGGGGACCCCGGCGCAGGCGTGAGGGGGGATGCCGAGTGCTCCTGGGCTGGCTCTGTGCGACATCTGTGCTTCTGCATCGTGGCATCCAGTCCTAAACGCCGTACGGACCGGGAGGAGCCAGGCTGGGGAGGGGGCACCGTGCAGCTGCCAAAAATCCTGTGGCTAACTCGCTTCGGAGCAAGGGAAGGGGCATGGGAAGGATCATCCCGTCGGACGGTGCCAAAGGCTGGCTCAGGAGAGCTTGTCTCAGCCAGCCCTTCCCTTCCCACAGCACAAGGGTCTGTGGTGAGCCCATGGGGACACACCGGTCCCCTGCACCCCACCGCCCATTGTGGGCACCCGAGCTGGGACGTGGCGGGTCCCCATTGTGGGAACTCCTCGCCAGGGTGGCAGAAGCCAAGTTGAAGGTTTGGCCAGTTGTCTGTGTTTTATGCTGACGGGGAAACTTTAGCTTCTACGCTTCCATGGCAGGGATGAGTCGGCAGCTGGGCTGAGCCGAGGCACCGACAGCCAAAGGAGCCGAGCGCTGCCGCGGCCACTGGGGTGCTGGGGACAAGTCTCCATCCCCCCCCCCCTTTTTTTTTTTTTTATTTTATGCAGTATCCCTATATTTTCCCCCTGCTAAAGCAGCTGGGGTTTGAGGGGAGCAGTGAGCTGCTGGTGTGCCTGGGCAGAGTACAGCGCGTAGGAGTCCCTACCCGGAAGAGTTTGTCCAGCAGGGACGGGGAGGGAGGAATCCGATCCCTCCTTTTCCCAGGCTGGGATCCCAGCGAGCTTCGCTTCCCGTGATCCCAGCTGGCTCCCCGCTCCCGAGACCCCTGCACAGGTCTGGTCTCCTGCTCCGTCCCAGCTGGCAGAGGAGGGCTCTGTGCCGCCGATCCTGTGACTCCTCCACCGCCGCGGCTGCTGACATCTCCTCTTTGTCTCAGGCGCAGAAAGGTCAGCCCTGCCTAACTCGCCGCGGTCCGTTAAGGAGCCATAAATAAGCTGGATCCGTCTGCCGCGGGGCCGCGACAGCCGCCGGCTCTTGGGCTGATCCCAGCATCATCTTCCTCCTCCCTGGGCAGAGAAAGGATTTGTGCCTGGGGAGGGATTGGGCTGGTTGGTGATGCCAGCCGGGGGGGGGGGGGGGTTTGGGGCTGAATCCCAGCACTGCAGAGCCTGAGGGGCAGCGGGGTGGGCTGAGGCCCGAGGCACTCGCTTCAGCAGTGGCAGTGGTAAAAGCAGCGAGCCCCGTGCCAAGGGCGAGAGCCGAGAGGGCTGCTCGCAGGCTCCTGCCTTCCCCGGGCTAAAAATAAGCCACTGGCCCTCGCTGTGCTGCCTCTGCTCCCACCAGGGGGGCTGGGGGGGGGGGGGGGGCAGGGGGTGAAGCTGGGCTGTAGGGGACCACGAGGGAGCTCAGCCCTGCACCGCGGTTCCAGGGCCTGCCTGGGACTTGATGTGACCTTTGCTCTTTGAGCATCGGATCCAGTGATCAGATTTTCAGGTCCGGGCTCGGATTTCGGACAGAAGGTGTCTGATTTTCAGCACGGTTTCCCAAGATGCTAATTAAGGACCCTGCTGCGACAGCTAGAGCTTTACTGTCCCTTCTCCACCCCTCGCTTGCCCAGGAGGTGCTGATCGCCCCAGCCAGCTCCGTGGCATGCCCTCGGCTTTTCTCTTCTCGCCCTTTGTTCCTGCTCGGGAACGCTGATGCTTCGTCTCTCTCTGCTTCGGCCCTCCCAGAGGCTTAGTGGCACGGCATCGAGGTGCTCCTGCTCTTCATCTCTCTCTTCCCACCTTCTCACCAGCCACTTAAAAGTAACCCCTGGTTGCTCGAGCGCTCGGCTGCTGCAGGCGGATCTCGGGCTGCGTGGATGCTTTTGAACTGGAGATGGGAAGGCTGCTTTCTTGCTCGTGGCTGTCTCGCAGGCTGTGGCCGCTGCAGGCAGCGAAGGGACACGAGGACGAGCGAGACGATGGCTTGGTCCTCGAGCGTCTTGCTATCTCATCTCTTTTCTGCAGGGGCTGAAGCCCCAACCTTATCGTTGGCTTTGCAGGCTGAGCCGGGCTGTGCTCCAGGAGAGGAGAACAGCTCCAGGCATGATCTGCTGGCCACGAAATCCAGGGCAGGGTGTCTCGTTTGCTGCGTGAGGCTCCCAGATCAGCGTGGCACCTGTACAGCCTGCCTGCCGGTCCCGTGTGCCGGGAAAGCCGCCTCGGCGCCGGCTGCGTACAAAACTGTGCCGTGACATATCGCTGCAGCTGGCAGCCGGCAGCGAGCGGTGCTGAGCTTCTCCCGGGTTCCCAGCCCAGCACCACCCACTCCAGAGGGGCTTTCTGCCGGCGCTGGGCTCTCCCGTGGGCGCGTGGCTGTGGTGGGAGCACGGATCGAGCGTGGCCTCTGTGATGGGGACAGCCTGGGGGTGACCCAGGCTGGGAGGGAGCTCGTGCTCCAGCGTGAACCTGAGTTAAATATTATTCTTGCCTCCGGAGCAGGGAGAGATTGGTGCAAGGAGGGGGGATTGCAGGGAAATGAGGGCAGGCTGGATTTGTGGCTCTGCCAGAGGCCATTTGGTGATGCTGGCAGCCGGTAATGCCAGGCTGGTGGTGGAGGAGCCCGAGCTGCCGGTGGGATGGGCTGCCAGGCTGTAGCAAGGCTTGGATTGTGCCTCGCGAGGGTCGCATCGCTTGTGACAGCCCCGCTGCTACAGAACAGGAGCAAAGCTGTAATAACAACCCGCCTCTACGCATTACTCAGTGCAGGGGATTTATCCCGTGTGCGGGCAGATCTGGCAGAGAGGCCTGACTGCGTTTGCCTGGGGACGCTGGGGGAAGCGGGGGTGAATCAGCTGCAGGGAGCCGGGACCAGAAACTTGGCTTAGCTGCGGAGAAGCTGAAAGCGCGGCTGATCTTTCCTGGGTGTCCTGGTGTAGACGTGGCTGTGAGTCACCGCATCCTGCTTGGGAAAGTGTGGGGACCCAAAACTTTCATTGGAACAGCTGTGCAGGGTGCTGGTGGCCCCAGGGATGGGTCCCCGGTGGGTCCCGCTGTGCCCACCCCATTCCCCCGTGGGAGCAGGGCTGTGCTTCTCACCCAGGGGCACATCTGCAGAGCTGGGGGGACCCACAGCCAGAAACCCCCGTGTCCTGGCTCGAGCTGTGAAAGTGTGAAGCTCTGCAGCCTGCATTTTCCAGTGTGACTAGTGCTGGCTATTTTTAGTTGTCCAAATTAAGCTCACCTAAATGATGTCTTTTGAGGTTTATTTGAGGGAGGAGGCCTGAAGTGGTGTTATTTCCCAAGTGACGAATTGCTCTTAAATCTGACCCCAAGTGGACTGTCCAAAAACGAAGGGAAGGACCAAAACAGATTGAGTTTGGGCAGTGTTTCCTCCCCAGAGAACTGCAGGGCACCTGGGGGTGTTTCCCAATGGAGCAGGAGGTTTCCTGGGGGAAGGAGAAAGCAAGCAGCCAAGACCTGCTCACCTCCCCATGGGGGAAAAAAACAGCTGTATAACCTCATCCCGCTACCTGCTTCAGCATCCCTGGGGATACGCTGTGCCCCCGGGAGCCGGCCTTGCAAACGCCTGTCTGCTCTGCAGAGTATTAAATCCGCGGGCTGCTCTTCCCAGGGGCAGCTTGAATTACTCGGCGTGTGCTGGGTGCCAAATGCAGCCGATTGCGGCTCCCGAAGGAGACGGCTGCTTTGCCTGCTGGGGAAGGAGGCTGGAAGCTGTGGGTCGGGGTGCTAAGATGTTGCTCTGTAGGTGCCTCTTTTGGGGGAGGCTCATCCAGGGGTGATGGAGAGGTGGCTGCCCTGGTACCCAGCACATGCTCGAGGGCTGGGTGCAGCTGGTCCCCTGGGTGCAGCCGTGGTGAGCCAAAATCCTTCCACATCATGCTCCGGCTCCGTATCCGCTGCTAAATTCTGTTGTGCTAACTCCTGACCTGCTGCCTTTCATCTCTTTCCATTCGTTGCTTCCCTTCTTGGCGTTGTTTTCCCACTATTTCCATCTCTTCCCATCCGTGCCTGCTATCTGCAGGCAGGCTTATCTTCTGTGCGCCTGGTCTCACCTCGCTGAGCACCAGCTTGGGCATTCCCCACCGCCTTTACCCGGGTCTCGGTGCAGGAATGGCCCTTCTTCCTCCTTTCTCTTCCCCTCCGCACAGCATCTGGGTGTTTCTCTGCAGGGCAGCAGCCGGGGGATCTTCTCGCTCCTGCAGTTGAACGTGAAATGCATCAAATCCTTGCAAGATGTTGTGGATCATGCTTCTGCAGCACGGGGGGCACTTGCGCTGCATGCAGGTGTCCTCTGCTCTTCACCGGCAGATGCAGCCTGGAGTGAGGAGGCTGGAGGTGTTTCCTGCCCTGCCTGGCACTTCCATTCAGGGGACTGTCCCTTTTCCCTTTGGAAAGAACAACGAGGGATCCTCCCTTCCTCCTCTTGCTCTCCCGGACGCAGCTGCCTGTGCAGGCTGGCCTTGCTGTTTCTCAGCCTCTGAGACCTCGCCGTGCTCCATCCCCGCTCAAGGTGATCGGTTTGGGCAAAGCATCACCAAGAAGGGACCCAGAAAAGCAGGCAGGGAGGGGAGAGGCTTCCCCAAATCTCAGCCTCCTCGCTCCAGGACCCTGTCTGGCTGCCTCCCCTTGAGGGGCTGCGTGGGAGCAGGGTGGTCCCTGGGCAGAACAAGCCCAGGTGGTGCTGGGGGTCCCTGAAAGGTGCTGGGGACCCCAAACCAAGCAGGCTCTGCTGGCAGTGAGACTTGCTTTTTGCATTCCCACTGTCCTTGTTATGTAGAGAGCAACAACGCCTGCCCTGACCCTGCCTGGGGTCAGAGGATGGTGCAGAAGGCTGATGGAGAGGATGATGAAGGACCCCGGTACTGCGGGCAGCTACGCCATATGCACGGGGCAGCCAGGAAAATGTGGGGACAGAGAAGAGGAGCCAGAGCTTTGGGAGCAGGGGGGATTACAGCATGCCCGCGATCTTGGGTAGGATGCCTGGGGCAGGAGGAAGAGGAGGAGGAATCCTGTCCATGCAAAACCCCAGGCACTAGGTGGGTTTTGCATTTTTTCAGCTGGATGGCGGGCAGGCTCACCGCAGGCAGCGCATCCCCTAGCCATGGGCCAGCACATCTGCCTCCCGTACCCCGGTACCAGCCCGGTGCTGGGCTCTGGTGTCACTGGGGAGCTGCCAGGAGCCTGGTCACGATTCTGGCCGTTGGCTTTATTCCCCTCTCTGCCTTGCTCTGTCTGCCTGCCTGCTGCGCTGCTTACTGCCAACGAAACGCCCCTAACACCCGGATTGCGGCAGTAATCTCTGCCCTATCGCTGCTAAAGCTGCTATTATCCCCAGATTAGCGCTGGTGCTTAGATACCCACCTGTATAAATGCTGGTGATAGGCAGGGACTGTTATAAACCCTCCCAGAGCTCCTGTGCCTCCACGTCCAGCCAGTACAAAGTGGCTGGTGTCCGGCAGTCACCTCGGGTGACCCCGGGGCCGTGCTGGGCTTGGCTGTGCCATGCGGGGCTGGTTTGTTCCTCTTGCTTGGAGGCTGGGCAGAGGCTGCAGGGCTTCGGGGCTGGCTCTGCATTAGCGGGGGACATCGCTCGGTGGGGTGGGGTTGCTGGGCGGTGGGAGCACCCCCCCCCCTCCACGCAGCGGGGTGTCCTTGTCCCCCGTTGCATCTTGTCCCGGCTCTGCAGCGAGTGTTTCTGCTTGAAGTGGAGCTCAACGCAAGCTTAGGGCTCATTGCAGATTCAACAGCAGGTTTTCTGGGGGTTGGGGCGAACTGCAGGCTGGCCTCCCCCAGCACGGTGAGGTGCGATTTATGGGCACAAAGGATGTGTGCGGTGGCAAAGCCTGGGGCGTGGGTCGGCGCCGGAGGGGCTGGAGGGCAGCGTCCCACCTGGAAGGATGCGGGAGGTGGGAGCCTCGCCAGCAGCTTCACGCTGGCACTTGAGGAAAGGGATATCCCAGTTTCTCTGGGTTACTGGTGCAGCTGGGAGCCTCTGGGGCGTTGCCCGAAGTGCAGGGGGAAGGGAGAGCGTGGGGTTCGAGACGCTGCATAAACAGGATGGCAGGTCAGGACGGTGCTGGGCGCCCGGGGCGCAAGGGTGTGTGCCTGTGTGGAGGTGGGGATGGGGGCCGGGGTAGTGCTGGGAATGGTGGTGCTGGGAACGGTGGTGCCCAGCACACCAGGACTCTGTCGCTGGATTGGGGCGGCAGCGGCATAGCGGCAGGTTGGGTCCGTTTTTGGGGCGTGGAGTGGTCGGTCCCCAGCTGCCGTTGGGAGTGGAGCGTGCAGTGCCCGTGAGGATGTCTGCGACGGTGCTGTCGGCACCGAGCGATGCAGCAAACCCAGTGGCCAGGCGGTAAGCCAGCCTCTCCGCGAGGGCTCAGCCTAGGTAGGGCGACTTTTAAATATATTGGCACTTAATTAAAGCATGTTAACGGTTTTAAAATGCATTGACACCTAGTGTAGGCAGAGGACTTAATAACGCCGGGAATGTGTTAGCTGGCTGTGGATTACCTTGGGGCTGTGGCTGGCGCTTGTGGGAAGTGCAGCTCTAACAAAGAGGCTTTGAAGAACAGATCGGGTGCGTGTTTTCCACGTCCAGCCTGGGGTGCCTCCCCCTGTACCCCTCCTGCCCTGGCCAGGCTGGGGATACTGGGGAAAGGGGTGCCCCTGAAGCATTGGGCTGGTGGGATGCAGCCGCATGTGGGATGGAGAGAGCCAGGACTGGTGTGTTTAAGTGGGGTGAGGACTGGGTGCTGCGTGGGTCACCCCTTGCATGGGGTGGGTGCCTGGGATGGGTGCCCCTTTGCCTGCGGCCTCTCCCCACCCGCCGTGGCAGCTGGATTCTGCACTGTGCCGGCGTGCCGCTCTCCTCCCTGGCATTTCACATCCCCCAACCATGTTCCTGCATGTGCAGCTTTGCTTTAACATTTATTTTTTTCAAGCAGATCCTTGCTATTTACTTAAATAACTGGTTTTCCAGCCGCAGGACGCACAGGGTGGTGGGGGACGGGGAGCGGGGACCCCGGGAGGCTGGCGGGGGGCCGGGGGTGTATGTGTACCCTCCCGTGGCACTCTGCCTTATCCCAGCAACTGGCTCCGATTAGCTTTTCCTTCCTCTGCCCCTCCCCGTGCTCTCCTGGCCCATCTGGCTCTCTCCTCTTATTTATTGGTACATATTTTCCAGGCTCTGATTTGCCTCTTCTGCAAAGCTGCTGTTCTGCCCAGATTTGATCTCCCGATGATATCACGGGCTTTGCTCTGCAAGGGTCTAATTTGGTGCCCGGGATGCAGGCTTTCTTCCCTCGTATAAATATTGCCTTTCGGTCTTCTGCGTCTCTCCCGCTCTCCCTCCCTCCCTTTAATTAGACTTCTTACTGCATGGAACAGTTTGCAGTTATATATGGAAAACAGCCTACACTTTCCCAGGAGCGGGGCATGTCGGGAAGGGAAACGGCGAGCAGCCGGCGCGCTCTCCCTGGGAGCGCGTGTGTTTTTCCTATCGCAGACACACTTTTGCCGGCTTTATTTTTTAACCCTTTGGGGCAGGGAGGGGGATCACAGCCCCCCCGGTTGCTTACTCTTCTCCTTTGCCTGGAAAGTCCCCTCTCTGCTTGGACTTTTAAATGGAAAAATACGGATTTGCCACAGGCGCGGTCTGGCACAAGGGATACCTGCTAGCTGGGATCGGAGAAGTTACTCTTTGCCTGACACGCTGTCTGTCTGGGATGTGATCCGCAGTGGGACTGCATGGGAGCCCTCGGAGCCGAGACGGGTGGGAGCTCTGGGCGCTGGACCCCTGGATCCAGGGGCACCCATCCCGTCTCCCTCGTCCACGTGGCGAGAGCGGCAGGAGGGGTGTTTCTATTGCCAGCCCTTTGCCGTGTCCCCAGGGCTGCTGCCAGCCTCGGGGTCAGGATCTGAGCACTGGATCATTCCTCCTGCTGTCCCAGCCCACTCCTGGGGGCTGCTGTGGGGCAGCTGGACTTGCCGGGGTTCCCCTCCGCTGCATCCCTGCTTTGGGGGACCCCCCACGCTCCTCAGGCAGGCTGTGCAACCCAGCAAGGCACACTGACTTCCCTGTGGTGTCAAACAAACTCTGCTTCCCCTACCTCAGTTTCCCTTGCTGTGAACGAGAGGGGTGGTTTTTTATTATTGCTGCTATTTTGTTTTTTTGCATGGGTTTTTTCTCTTCACCGAGCAGGGCAGGAGGAAGCAGCTCATCGCGGTGCTCTGGCAGAGAAGGTTAGTGCTGCGCTCACCCAGATGCTTCCCTGGGTCTCGGGGTGCCCCGCAGCACCCCAGGACCCAAGGACTCAACCTCTCCTCCTGGCTTCCAGACGAAGCAGATGCTTCTACCAGCCGCTGCTGGGAGGAAGTGACGGGACCTATTTTAAGCCCCTGGGGATCTTCAGGGTAGGAATCCCCTGTCCCTGTGTAATACTGCTAAAAATATCATGGTTGTACCCATGTGTCCTGGCTGATAGCTCTCTCGTTCTCTGGGTGTTGTTTTGCTTGTGAGACTCCCTTGTGCTCTGTAGGTCGGTTCTTGCCTGCTGGTTTTTATTTTATTTTAAGCTAAGCTATTCCTCTGCCTCCTGAATAAGATGTAGGAAGGTGGGAGTCAGGACTGCCGGGATCTCCTCCCTGCTCAGGGGCTGGGAGAGTGCTGATGCTGTGCTCAGGTGTGTTGCTGCCTCAGTTTCCCCATCTGCATAAGGTGGAGGGATGTGCAGGGAGCCGAGTCCTGCTCCTGCAGGACAGCACCTGCACCCGGTGCTCGTGGGCTGCCCTATCCGACGGGCATTTGTAGGCACCGGAGCGGCGGGGATGGCTGAATGCGCTGGTGCAGGGCTGAGCTGCCTGGAGCATCCCTGCCTCTCCCCTTGCTCCCTGGAGCAGCACAGTGCTGGGCTAGCAGCGAGGGCTGCGGGTGAGTTGGGTCAGGCTCGCCTCTGCCCGAGCTCCTGCCAAAGTGCCAGTGTCCTCTGGCTGTGCCTCTGCCCTGGGAACCGCTTGTAAGGTCTCCAGAGCAGAGAGCAGCCGTCCTTCGAGGTAGGACTCTTGGCTCCCCCCTGTCTTGCTTTCTGCAAGTCCTTGGGTTTAATCCTGTCCTTGTGGCCCGTGCCGTCTCCTCCAGCTGCCTGGCCAGCACGGACGGCTCTTCCCAGCCGTGCTCTGCATCAGCACTTCTGCTTCGCAGGGGCCGGCTGGGAGAGTCCCAGCATCCATGTGCTGGGTGGGAGCCAGGCGAAGCTGTGCCAGGATGGAGCATCTGCCTGGGGATGGGACCCCCAGCTGCCCACCCTGATGGGATCGTTGGGTGTCATCTCCCTTCTGGAGCAGGGTGCCAAGACCGGTGGGCGTTCAGGTGTGCTGTGAACTGGGAGGATCGGGATCGGTCTGAGCGCAGGGCTGGGATGCAAGCGTTGCTCGACGTCCATCCTGGGGAGCAGCCCCACCAGGTCGGTGGTGCTGCAAGAGGAGTTTGAGACAGAGCCCCAGGCCTAGTTTGCTGCCTTATTTCTGTCATCAAGTCCTGCTCCCCAGTTTTGAAGTCGCCTAAATCCCGAACCTTTCCCTACGTTGCTTTGGACTTGCTTGTTTCCTCTAGGCTGTAAAAGAGCACAAAGACAAGCCCAGGATTGGGTCCAGGGGGACCAGCCTGGTGGGAGCTGTATGCCCTGGACACCTCCGCACCAGGGCATCACAAAACAGATTCATCTGGAGAGTTAAAAAAAAAAAAAAAAAAAAAAAAAAAAAGAGCTGGAGTAAAGAGTTGTCCAGTGTGTGCCAGCTGATGCCTTAGCGCTTGGTGGCAGGTACCCGCTGCCTGCCGTACTCCAGGGCTGGGGTGGGAGGAACCCGTTTCCCAGTGCCAAGTGGGAGGGAGAAGGGGTGGACAAAGCCTCATGCCAGGGTCCAGTGCAGCCCCCCAGTCTGACAGCACTGGGCACACTGGGGCTCTGCAACGT
Organism: Astur gentilis; assembly: GCF_929443795.1. Lineage (NCBI taxonomy): Eukaryota > Metazoa > Chordata > Aves > Accipitriformes > Accipitridae > Astur > Astur gentilis. The sequence goes on along the minus strand of NC_064908.1, from coordinate 4,089,636 downwards.
GCCAGCTCACTGGGCACCAGCTGCCTCTGCCTCGGTGAGGTGCCCGGTGCTGGCGGAGGGGTGGCAGGAGGGGATGCTGTCCCCCTCCGAAGGTTGAATGCTTGAGGGCTGCAGGTATTTGCTGGTGCAGAAGAAGCTGGGGTTTGCTTTCTGCATACTTCTGCATTCCTCCACTGGCTGTGCTACCTTGTAAAGCACAAAAGAATAATGAGAGGAGCTGGGGTGATTTAGTGCAGGCGCCGGGAGAGAAATACCAAGGCCTTAGATGGAAACATTCCCCTTGACAACTCGCCTAAAGACTCCCTCCTTTTTTTTTCCTTTTTTTTTTTTTTTTTTTCCACCCCCCCTGAAATTCCTGGGCTGCTGCACCCTGTGGCGTGGGGAAGCACAGGGGCGCGGGCAGATTCCTGAGCCCCCAGCACCGAGGCTCCGGCAGCTGCGCCGATGGCTTTTGCACGTGGATGCGTCATGCCAGGGCTCGGGCAGCGGGAGCCAGGGGCTGCCCTGGACTGGCCACAGGCTCGGGGCAGCAGGTTTTGGGGAGCCACGTCATGGATCATTGCATCCGCACTTGTTCCACGCCTCCGCAGAGCGCCCGGTGCTCTCTTGCCTCCAGCCTCTTCCCTGCCTTTTGCAATAGCTAATTGCTGCCTTGGGCATGCAAAAAGAAAAACAAAACCCCCAACAGTTTTCCTACCTTCGTTAACAGGAGGCAAAATATTAGCAAAAACGGAGCCATGGCAGCTGTAATTAGTGGGCTGATGGCAGCTGTTTGTGTTCCCTGCGGAGTGGCCTGCAAAAAGAGATGCATTTTTGGAGAAGCTTGCCTCTGCCTGCCTTTCACTTGTGCTTTCCCTGTAACCTTGGCCCCTGGTACGTGGCTCAGAGCTGCCATCCTTCCTTTTGGTCCCCACAGCCTGGTGGGAGGCAGGAGAGGAGGAGGAGGATGGTGCGATGCTGTAACGCTGCTTGGGGTGGGATGAAGCTCTGGTTTCTTCTCCACCCGCGGTCACTTTGGTACTGGTGTTCGTGCATTGTGCACCCCGCGTGGGGATGAGCGGGCAAACCCGGCTGGGGGATGGCAGCTTGTTTGGGGACGTGAGCCCTGACTTGTGCCCTTGCACGTGGCAGCCCTCGGTGCATGTCGCTGCACACGGAGAGCACGCCATGCGCGCTAGCTGCGCTCTTGGCACCCAAGCGAGCGCTCGCCCCGCTCCCGTCAGCGGGAAAGCGTGTGCCTCGGCAGAGGTGTGTGGGAGAAATACTACGGGCTCTGCCGTCCGTGGGCTGGTGCAATTCATGCTCTGGCGGCAGGGGAGGGTGGGGAGCTGGGGCTGGTGGCGGTGACATCTCCGGGCCAGCAGCTCCTTCCCGTGCCGCTGACAACGTGTGTCACTCCGAGCCAGCGACCACGCGTGACAGCGTTACACGTTGCCTACAGTAACCGGGTGCTTTTGGTGCGTGTGTCCCCCACCACCACCCTCACGTCACCTCCGGCGCCCCAACTCGCAGACGGTGAGGTGTGTAGGAGTCGGCACCGCGTGGGAGTTCGGGAATTTTAACTCGCTGCGTTGTGGAGCTGCCGCTGCGCCTGCGGAGCCGGCGGTTCCCCCCGCGGGGATGCGGGAGGAGAAGATGCTGCCTTTCCCAGGGTGCTGCCGCGGGGGCTGCCCGGCGGGTGAGCGTAGGAGAAGCCCTGAGCTCTTTCTGACCATGCAGAAAATTTCCACTGGAGTTGGTGTTCCCCGGCTGCAGCATCAGCCCTGCGCTGTGAACCAAGTCACTTCTGCGCCGTGACTTGGTTTCCCCTGGCACGGTGTTGCTGCTGCCGAGCTCTGCTGGAGCTGTGCGAGGCCCCAGCGCTTCCTGGGCGTTTTGCCGGCTCCTTTTCCAGCTGCAATGCCCTTGGTGGGGTTGGGGGGGGCACGCTTAGTCCCCCTAGTCTTGCAAGATGAAGGCTGGGAGCTTCTTCCCCTTCCCTGTTGCGAGGGAAATGAGAGGGTCTTGCAGTCATTGGGGTCTCGCCCATCCCAGGATTTTGGCTCTTGAGTTTACCGGTCCCCATGTGCAGCACCCTGGGGTGGGGTGGGTGTGGCTGGGGGTTTCCCACTGGTGGGTGCTGGAGTGGCCCCACTGGGGAGGGAAATGCCACCGTCCCCACCCCGAAGCAGCGCGCTCCGGCGAAGGAAGCGGATGTGGCGGCGGGAGGAGGTGACGTCCCGGGGGTGATGCAGGTGCCAGCCTGGGGAGCCCTGGCGCGGGACAATGTCTGGTCTTGGCACCCGGCGCCCGGGGGAAGAAGCAAGGAGAGATGAACGCCGGCGTTACTGCAGGAAGAGGGACGGATCCTGCTCCCTTGCTGCACGGGTCCCAGTGCAGGGTGCTGTGAGTGGAGCTCATGCCTGGAGAGGTCTGTCTGGGGTGTTTTGGGCTGGCCTCAACCCCCCCTTCATCCACCCCTCCCTGCTTGGAGCATGGCCCCTCTCCATGGCATTGGGGTGGAAGGCGCAGGTTCCTTCGCTGCCCGCTCCAACGGCTGCGATCCTGCGCCTCCTCCCTTCTTGGCTGCGAGTGAGAGCTGGGGGAAGCACTTGGTCCCAAGGGTGAAAAATCTTCCCTGGGATGCACCAAGGGGCTGCGGCTGCCCTGGCCCTCTGGAGCGTGCGGTTTGCCACTGTGAGTTGCTATTTCATCTCCTTCCACCCGTATCTCTCCTGAGGAGGTGATAATGCCTGGTAGCCCCTCTGGGTGTCCTCCCTGGGGTGCCCTGGCCACCCAGTGCGGGAGGGGTTAAGCGTGCGGCCGGCGAGCAAGCGGGGAAGGCTTGCCATGGGTGTTGCTGGGAACAAGCAAGTGTGCACGCTGCCATCTGCGCGTTGTTGCACATTGCGATTTGGTGAGTGTGCCAGGGAGGGGCCCTGATCCCCGGCTGCTGGGGTGCTGCAGCTCACTGCTTCATGGGGAGACAAGGGGGGGGCTCTGCTGCAGGGTGGGAGGTGGAGGACTTGGTGGGGAGAGGGGCTCTGCTGCTCAAAATCCACCAAGCATTGGTGTTGCCGTGACCTGGGGACCGCTTCTTGCTCCACATTGCCCTGGGCATGTCGCTTCGCCTCGGTCGTGCCTCCGCTATGGGAGATGGACACGGCTCAGCACCGGCAGGCACTGGGGCAGGGAGTCGTGCCTTCCCCGTGCCCCCACCACGCCTGCCAAGAACAGCGTCTGCCCAAGGCTCTGGTCTCTGTCGAAACTGGGCAGGGTGTGTTGTGCAAAGGTCCCGGTACAGACACGCTGGTGCAGGGAGCCCCACGCGCTCTCCAGCGTCTCCCTGCACGCTCGCTCCTTCCCCACTCCGAGGGGCTACAACGGCTGCCCGGTGGGGTCCCTTCACCTCCCGAAACACGCTCCGCCGGTGGCAGCGCTTAACATGTCTCTCCTGGTGATTTTGTTGGCAGATGCAGCTGTTCAGCAGCTTTTTGGCTCCCTCTCCCATTAGAGCATCGCTCCCATGTGGGACCACAGCTCCCAGCAGCTGATGGCAAGTGCTGAGTGGTGGTGGGGGTCTGTGCAGTGGGAGGGAGAGCTGCACGGTCTCGCCCGGGACACTTCCCAGCGAGCAGGCAATGAAAGGTGCTTTAAGCCCATTTTTTCTGCTTTATTGGCTACTTTGGTTTTTGGAGCCCATGTGTCTGTCTGGAGAGTCGGTCTGTCCATGAGGCTGTGCTTTGGGGCTCAGCACAGCCTCGCCACTGGGAATGGAGCTCAGCTCTTAATTTCCAAAGAGAAAAATCTTAAACTGAGGCCAGGAAGGGTAATTTTGGGATTTTGGTGGTTTGGGGTTTTTTTTTTTTTCTCCCCACTTGGCAACATAAACAGCATCCCTGACAGCTTTACATTGAATTTGTCATGGCAACCTACAGCAGCCGAGTGTTTCCAATACCCCGTTCCTGAAGCAGGAGAGGAGATGAACCCCAGTGGGTGCTGCCCAAGGGGCAGGACAGCCCACGAGCGAGGGGCAGCGTGGGGGGCTGGGATGCGGGTGGCCTCTGTACCGATGCAGCTGGGTAGGTGCTTGCGGAAGGTGATCAACTTTGATCCAAATGGCCTGAGATTTGCTCAATGAGCCTGATCCTGCCTGGCTGAGCTGCTCTGCTGGCTCGGTGGGGTTTGTGGCTCTGGGAAGGGCAGGCGGATGACTGGTGTTGCTCTTCCTCGGTGCTTTCTGCCCTGGATGGTGGGAGATGTCCAGGCTGGAGCAAGATGCAGGGGTGAGCTGAGCTGGGGCACGGACTTCCACCTCCTTCCTAGGTTAAAAAACCAAAACCTCCTGAGCTTGGTTGGGGCTTGCTCCATCTCTGGTCGCCTGCTGGGGTGGTGCTCAAGTCTGTCTGCCAGGGTCTGGTCCGAGTGTGCTGAGCTGAGCAGGGAGGGTTCGTGCTCTTGCCCGGTGGCCCAGCAAGAGCTGCTCAGGGCGGCAGCCGCAGGCTGGCGTGTGCCGGGCTGCCGGTGCCACGGGCTGTGCCGGCGGTGTCGCAGCGAGACCGCTCATGGCTTGGCTGAAGGTGTCACGTGTGACATGTCCGGCTGATTTTTTTTTTTTTTTTTTTTTTTTCCTTGTCCCTCTCTGAGCAGCCCACTTTCCCCCATGCTTCAAAGCCAGTGGGTCCCTTTCCTTGTGCCAGCAGCCGCTCCGCTGCCCAGGGCGGGCACACGCAGAGGGCTGCGCTGGCCTGCGGCCGCTCTCCCCAACCAGGACGGAGGTGTAATGCAGCCGTTTATTATTCTGGGCAGGTTTGTCTGCAGCACCGCAACAGCTTTGCTGCTCCTTGCCAGCTGCTCCCTCCTTCCCAGAGCGTGCACACTCCTTTCCCCGGCTCACACCCCGGCCCATGGGTCGAGGGGGTCCGTGTCCTTTGTCACCACCACCCCCAAACTCCTCCTTGTCTGCAGCTACCTGTGTTCTGCTTGGGGATGCTATCTGGGAAGTGATGCAGCACCGCCGGCGGCTCAGGGGGTCCCACGCAGCCGGTCCCCACACAGGGCAGGGCAGTTGGGCTCCTGCTTGGGCTCTCCCACAAGCTGGGCTGTGTTTTCTTGCCAAGGGGACCCTTGGGGAGCACTACTTCTTTTCCAGTGCCTGGGAGCTCTGGAAATAAATTATTAGAGTTAGGGAGAGCCTGCTGAATGCTGCTGGAGTCATTAGGAACTCATTAAAGCATTAGCTGTTAAAGGAAGCCTGAGCGCAGGTCTTCCCTTGCCTGGGACGGATCCTTCCCAGCCTGGCCAAGGAGTGTGGGAACCTGTCCTGCGCCGGTGGGATGGGGCAGAGATGGGCCAGGAATGGGTCTCTGACCTGGCTGATGCTCTGACCCCAGAATTGGGCTGGAGGAGGATGCTCAAAGCAGATGGCGGGAGCCTTCCCCCACCACGGTCCGTCCTTTCTTCTTGACCAGCAGAGTGAGTCCCTGGGGCCGGCGCTGCTGGAGGGAAGGAGCCTCACAGCTGGGCACGGGCTGGTGGGGATCGGCGTTCCATGGGCTCCTTCAGGGGTAATTACAGACTAGGCCATTACAGTATTAATTAACTGTCTCTTAATCTCTGAGCTCTCCTCAGAAAACATTAGTTGCTATGAAAGAGGAAAAAATTAGTGTGTTGAGGTGGGGGGAATTATCTTTTTTTTTTTGGTGTGTGTATGTTGATCAGGAGGAGTCTGCTTAATTGGACCTGCCATCTCCTACCTCCCGCTGCCGGCAGCTTTCATGCCTTTAAATGATAGATGAGCTCGGCTCTGCAAGGAGCCACGGAGTGACTCCTTGGTCATGGGCATGGGCAAGGATGCTGGTGCCCCAGCTGGTGCTTTATGGGGCAGCAGCAACGCTGTGGCCCAAGGGTGCAAGTTTGGGTGGCCTGGGAGCCGCAATGGGGGAGCATGTCCCTGTGCTCCCCATCCCTTTGCTGCCTGCGGCTGGCGGACAGGACCCTCCCGTGGTGGTGGTAGCATCGCTGATGTCCCTGAAGTTCGGTTGGTGACTGTTGCCTCCTGATAATGCCGAGAACTGCCCTGGGTGTTGCTGGCAGGGATGGGAGCTGCTCGCAGGGGCCAGGTCCTGGGTTGGGTGTGCAGGGAGGGGTTTGCTTTTTCAGGGTCTTGCTGCCCCAGGGGTTGCAAAGCTGATATGACTGGCACTGGAATTGGAGTCATTTGCTGTGGGCTGGTGCTGGGATGGCCCCATGGTGGTCTGGTGCCTGTCTGTTGGGTTTCTGAGGGCTGGTGCATCCCGTGTACTCCTGGGAAGCAGCGATGGGCATTTTCCCTCCTTCCTCCCGTTCTCCTCTGGCTGCTTGGCTTCTCTGGCCGCTTGCTCTGCCACCTCCGGCCTTCTGTCTCAGTGCTGATGCTGCCTCAGTGGCCATTCCCCTTTTGTTATTAATTTATATTGCTCTAGGAAAAGCTTTATTTTCTCTCCATAAAGAGCCTCCCTTGCAGTCTTTTTGCATCTGTAGTGCTGGAGAGGTGTCTGGGAGCATCGCTGCTGGCATCTGAGCTTGGGAGCAGAGCCGGAGGGCACCTTGGATGAGAGAAAGCCCTTTCCTCCTCTGGCCCTTGCTGCTCTGCCTGCTCCCTCTGTGTCCCTAGCTGTCCCTAGTGCCCGTCCTCTCTGCCCGGGATGCCAGCAGGGCACCCCAGACCCCAAACCCCTGGGGAAGGGGGAAGCTGTGGGATGCTCGTGGTGCCTGCCTGGCCGCAGTGCTTGGGTCTTGCTGGTTGAAGCAGTTTTGGGGGTCGCCTGTTCTCGCTGGCAGGGTTGGGGTGTAACCTGGCTGACAGCGGTTTGGGGCTTTGAGAGCTGAGGCTGAGAGCCCGCTCGCTGCCTTTGAGGGGACAGTGTGAGACCTTGCAAGCAGAATACAGAGGGCTTCCTGAGACACGGTCTGAGAGGGTCATTAATGCAAAAGCCTCTTTATTTTAGAGAAACATGCAGGTTTTAGTAGCGTCTCTGGTTTCTGCCAAGTCTCTCTGCTGATTAAAAGTCCTCTGGGTGCTGGGAGCCCCTTTCTGTCAGTGCCGGCTAGCTCGGCGTGATGCTTCTGCTTACCTGTTGGCAGTGCGGTAAGCCGGCGCTCCCGCCCCGGGATGGCAGCCTGAGGAGGAAGCAGCTGTTTTCCACCGCTGAGATGTATTTTTAAACCAAACTGAATGGGAGAGTTTTTCTGGGCCGGGCAGCTGGGGGTTGAGTGAAGAACCACCTGGGCGCCCTTCCTGCCCGGCCCTGCGCGCTGCCGGAGCCGCTGCCGCCGGTTTTCCCTGCGGCGTGGCCGAACGTCCGTGAAACGCCCTGGTTCATGCCGAGCCTGTCTGAGCTCCCTCTGAGGTCAACTTCTGCTGATCCAGGTTTTGTTTTGGTCAAATCACGCTGACCCCAAGGGCCGGGTGAGCAAGCCGGTGCCTCCAAACCACATTATTTCTGGCAGATTCCTACCCTCGGTACCATTGGTCCCGCTTGCCTGTCCCGTGGGGCGCGTGCATTTATTAGTAGGCCTCCTAATGCTGATATTTTTGTTTCCCATCCTTGTTTTTGCAGCTCCAGTTGCTGTGGTATCCAGGGAGCCCTCCTCCTTCTGCGGGAGATGCACGCTGGTCGTTGCTAAGGTCGCCTCCGCGGTAACATGCACATCCTGTTTACACCTTTATCCGGAGAAGTTGGGCTCGGTTAGAGGCACCCGCTTCACCCGGGCAGCCCCCAGGGAAGGGGTCACACCAAGCATCCCCCCGCCGGACCCTCGAGGGAGGGTGCTGCAGGAGCCGCGAGCCGGCGTTGCCGCCGCTGCGCCGGCAAGATGACGAACAACGTGGCTGACCACCACCCTGGGAACTCGGTTGCTGAAGGCAACCATGAGGGGGACTTTGGTTGCTCCATGGTGGAGCTCAGGAACCTCATGGAGCTGAGGAGTGCCGAGGCGGTCGCCCGGCTCAATGACTCCTACGGCGGCGTGCAGAATGTCTGCAAGAGGTTGAAGACGTCGCCAGTTGAAGGTAAGCGGTCATCCTGTGGTCTGCAAGGTGGAACTGCCTGCTCGGGTCCGGCCGGTGCCTCTGGGCTGGAGCCGTGCAAGGTTCAAGCTGGTGGCTGGAGGGTGGTGGCTCAAATAACTGTCTTGTGGCTGAGCTCGAAGCGTGGTCCCGTTGCACCGGGCATCCATCGCGAGCCTCGTGGGATATGGCTCCCTGCATCTCAATAAAATGATCATTTAAGATAGAGAAGGGGGAAAAAGAAAAAAAGAAGCATCTTCCCTGGGGGTTCCCCTGGGGTGTAGCCTGGAGCCCCGCATCCCGTGGGAGGATGGAGTGAACGTGGGATGCGGGCAGGGGTGAGGAGCTGACAGGGCATAAGAGGTGTGCGGGGGGGCTCTTCTCCACAGCCCCAGCTGCTGCCCCACAGTTCGGTGCCAGCCTTCTTCCTCTTGTTTAATAATTTACAGTACTAACGGCAGGGCTGCGTGGGGTGTGGGTGAAGGAGAGTGTAAAGGTTGGAAAGTGCTGGGGAACATGCCTGGGGATGTGGCCAGGCTGTGTGGAGCTCGTTTGCCGGGTGTTAGCATCTCGGCCAAGGGACAGGCAGCACATCCCCAAAGGGGTTCGCTGCTGGGGATGCAGATATGCACACAGGTCTCCCCCTAATCTGTAGGGCTTCTCGAGCGGCTGTGGGAGCTTAAAACCTGGTTGGGTGCTTCTCAGCATTGCAGGTTTGAGCGTTGGCAGTGACGCTTGCCTGTGGGTGCCAGGTCACTTCTGGGAGGCTTTGGTGGAAGGATGTCACCTCTCCTCCCCATGGTCTGGGCTGGTCTTTTGGGGCCCCCCTTATCAGTGAGGAGGGGCAGGTGCTGGGGCTGATAGCACGGGGTTGCTGTGGGTGCCTTTGCATGGCAATGCACCCCTTTCTTGGCATTAAAAGGGGGGTACGAGGGGGAGAGACCCCCTGCTGACAGCACCGAGGGTTTACCTGGAGCTGGGAATAGCACTGGTAGGATGTCGCCCCACAGTCGCTGTGTGGGATGGGGGATGTAGCTGTGCCTCGGCTCTGAAAACTTGTGGGTTATTATTAGTGCCGTAAACTGGGGATTAGCGTGTTTCCCAGCTGTGAGTGGGACCGGGAAGGGGAGACAATATAGGGATGTCATTAGAGAAGGGGGGGAGTCCCGGTGGAAATACCAGGTCGCAAAACAATGTGTTTGGCCCTGCCAAAGTGGGAGCGCACTCCTTTGGGGGTGGGAGGAGAGGGGAGGGGGGGGAAGCGAACCTGAAAGGCTCTGCCTTGGCCTGATGGCTCTTGCTGAGGGTGAGACAAAAGGCTGCCCTTCAATCTTGAATGCTGCTTCCAGGCACTGGTTGGCATTGCTGTATCTCCTGCCCCCCCATATCCCTGCCTCACCCTCTCACTCTGGAGGTGAGCTGCTTTGCCTGTCCCAAACCCTGTCCTGTTGAGCCCAGAGAGTAAAGAAAGGTTATTTCATAAAAGTTGAGATTTTTAGGAAGAGCGAAAGCCCAAGGCAGCCTGCAGCACCTCTGTCCAATCCCATCAGAACAGGGCACTTGGCTCCTGCTGTGCCAGGGCTGCATCTCTGCAGGCGGCTACCCGAGAGCCTGACGCACGGTGTGACACCGCTGCGACAAGGGAAACCCCGGCAGGCTGGGGAAGCTGCAAGCTGGGAGCATGTCCTCTGCCTCAATGCATCTGCAGGTGAAGCCTGGGAAATGGGGAGTAGGGTGCCCAGGTGGCTGCTCACCCCAGAGAGCGCAGGGCAATGCAGGCGAGCTTGGGTTGTGTTTGCAGGTGGGATGTCCCAGCCAGGGTTTAGTGAAAGATGTGCAATCTGGGGAATGCCAGCTGCATCTTAGCACATGTAACGTGGGGTCTCTTTCCTTCTGGAAAGTCTTTTGCAGAGACCTGGGGCTGACTCAGACTTGACCGTGAGCCCCTCTCTGCCTGCAAACCCCTCTCAAGCCAGCAGTGCCCAGCCAAAGCCCAGGAGCTTTGCTGGACCCATGGGCGCAAGACTGGGCACCATTGCATGTGTGGGCGCTGGGTGCGTGTCCCAGCTCTGAGTTGCAATAGGCAGCCCTGTGCAGATATTTGTATCCAGCCCCATGCTCATTATCCCTCTGCTCATTATCCTGCTGGAATGCTGCTCCTGCCCCGTGCGGGCAGGGAGCATGTGGCTGCGTACTCTTCCTTGGTGTCACCAGGGGAGGCTGCTGGCACAGTGGACCCTGACCTGGGGAGTCCTCCCAGACCTCCTGCCCCATTGTAAAATACGGCAGCCAGTTGCGGGCAGTGGTTGGAGCAGTTTGCTCCCATCGGGTGTGCGTGGCTCCTGCCCCTCGGTGCCGCTGCCTCTTTCCATGCTGCAGCGTTGGTTGTCCTTGGTTGAGCCTGGCACTGTCCTCACAGGGCAGATGATGGCCATGGTCCCCCCCGCCAAGGGCTGCCTTCACCCTGATGGGTGCTTGGGTGGTTTGTCCTCGTAGGGTGGGATCTCTGCACGCGAGTGTTTGTGCAGCGAGGGTCTCTCCAGCATTGGGATGGGGGTCTGCTGGGACCTGCTGCTCTGGGTTTTACCCTAAAAGGTGTCAGTGGACCCCAACCCCTTAGGACTTCTCCTAAAGGTACTTGGTGATGGGGTGGCTTGCTGCCAGGCACTGGCTTTCCACCTCCTCCATCAGCCCTGTCCCCGAACCGGGTCGGATCGGGTGGGAAAGGGAGTGGGGTGGTGGCGGCAGTGAAGTACAGGCGGCTTCGGTGAGTCACCAAATTAGAGCGTCTCCCTTCCCAGTCTCCCCTGGGTGACGAGTGTCAGCAAACACCACCCTGACTCACCCACTGGCAGTAGCGGCTCCTGGGGCTGCCCCCTCCTTCCCGAGCCGGGGCGAGGAGCCTGCTCTGGGGGTTCCTTGCCTGAAGACTTCGCCAACCGAAAGCAGCTTTCCCGGGCTGCAGTTCCTCCCCTTTAATCAGGGACCGGTGACTGCACAGGGTTTTATTCTCCTGCTGTCACTTGTGGCCTCCATCCAAAATTTCTAATCCACTCCCCCACTAATTGGTCCCCCCCAGGCCCTGCAGTGGCCCCAGCCAGAAGGAATTTGCTGGCAGCCCAGAGCCACGGTGCGTGCCTGGGGTGCGTGCCCACAGCTTCTGCTCTTTGCAACCCTCCCCAAGTCAGCCCAGATAAATTGAAAGCCCCCCCCTCCCCTTCCTCAATTACCCCAGGAAGGTGGGGGGCAGCTCTGGGGTCATGCCCGTAGGTGGGACGTGGGCTTTGGAGGAGCCACGTGTGCAACCTCCCGTGCCCCGTGGCAGCATCCCGTGTCCTCGTGTGGGAACGCGTGTGTGCCCGGCACGCCTGCCCGCGGCACACGCCGTGCCTCCCTGGCCCTGGCGCCAGCATGAGTCAAGCAGCAGGGGTTAGCCAGATTTTCCATTCGTCCCGCCGGAGATGTTGGGCGGGAATCGGGGCTGGGAGATCCCAGGATCCTGCTGCTTCGTCAGGGCTGGGTGGGGATGCCTGGGCGTCTCTGCCAACGTGTCCCCTCCCTGCAGCCGTGGGGTGTAGTCGCAGCAGAAAGGGGGGTGCATGGGGGTGGGAATGGGATTCATCCTGCTGCTTCCTCCTGGCCGGAATGACACGGAGCTGGCGGCGAGGTGTCCCCTGAATGGGAAGGCTCGGTCCCTCCAGGAGGGCATCGCTGCCAGGCTGCTCCAGGCACCAGGATATGACCAGGGCTGGGTGTTACAGCCGCCTGCCCGGTGCATCTCGGGAGCTGGCAGCAGCCCCACAGGCCATCTTAAGGTGGAGAGCAGGGGGGGCTCGGTGCGGGGCTCCATTAAGGTGGTGCTGGGCAGGGGAGGCTGCTCTCACCTTGGACCCCATCAGCTTTTTAATAGCTTTAATGCAGGGGATGGCTGGGAAGGCAGTGGGGTGAATTGCCATCTCCCATTGCTGGCTCATGCCCTGTGATGGGAGAACTGTGAAGGCTGCTGTGCTCACAGTCCCCCCCTACCCTAGGGCAGGGACTCGGGCTCCCCTTTTGCTCCCCTTTTGCTCCCCTTTTGCTCCCCTTTTGCTCCCCTTTTGCTCCCCTTTTGCTCCCCTCTCTCTAGGGTTGCTGCATGCAGCTAGGGGGGAGCAGCAGCCCAGCTCAGGGCTGCCCTGCTCCTTTCCTCGCTCCCACCACCCCTTTTCGGCAGGTCCAGCCCCGTGTCTCCTCCACCAGCTCCCCGCAGGAGCTGGCTTGGCCGTGCTGCCCCAGCCTCTGCGGCCGTGGCATGTCTGTGGGGCTCGGCTGAGCTCGGAGACGCTCCTGCTGCGCCGAATCACTTTCTGCGGTGGCTGCTCCTCCGAGCTGGCAGGAGAGAGGGATCAGGTGGCTCTGACAGCTCCGAGCGCCGCTCGCGGTGCCAGATTTACGGCTAATTTGATGCAGCATGTAAACAAGCCGGCCAGTGCCAACTGGCATTAACTGGCACTCGGGCGCTTCGTGAGGCTGCAGCACCGGGGAGAGGCGGCTCGGTGTGCTCGCCCTGGCCCCCATGTGCTCTCCTTTCTGTGGCTCCGGCAGCGTCCTGCCACGCTGGTTGCATGTCCCCTGCTCCATGGGTGACAGAAGCAAAGCCCTGCCTCGGATCCCCCCTGCCTGCACCTTGTGCCCCCAGTGCAGGCAGGGAGCTGCTCCTTGCGGGGTTCCCACTGGTGCTGGTGGGGAGCTGCGGGGCAGCAGTGGGGTTTGACCTCATCTCCGTCTCTCCCCTCTCCAGGCCTGTCCGGGAACCCAACCGACCTGGAGAAGAGGCGGCAGGTCTTCGGCCAGAACTTCATTCCTCCCAAAAAGGCCAAGACGTTCCTGCAGTTAGTGTGGGAGGCACTCCAGGACGTCACGCTCATCATCTTGGAAATCGCAGCCATAATCTCCTTGGGCCTGTCCTTCTACCACCCTCCGGGTGGTGACAATGAATGTGAGTCCCTGGGGTCCCTGTGGTGGGTTGGGGTACCCGATGGGGGACCCACGTGAGTTGCCATGCCCAGCCATGTGGGAGCAGGGCTTTGGGACAGGTGCTGTCACCCCGTGGGTCCCTCCACCCTGGTGCAGATGGAGCTGGGAGCTACTTCTGCTCACCCTTTAGGCGGTGGCTTCTCCCCATCTGTGGGGTCCTTGCCATGGTCCCATCAAGGGACCTGCCCTGATGGATGTGTCTGGGCGCAGCTGGCACCACAGCATGGCTCAGAGCTGCTCCTTGCTACTTCCCCAAAAGATGCTCAAAGGTCAAGGGCTCTGTCTGGTCTGGTGGCTTCCCAAGTCCCGTGGGGCTTCTCTTTTGGTTTGGGCATGGAGGGACAAGACTGTCCCCTGGTACCTCCCCCTGATCAGGGAGTGCTCCTCACAGCCGTGACATCCCACATGGGGCTGAGCAACAGCGTTGGGTGAGTTTCTCCTCCCCAGTCCTGGATCTCTGTATCGTTGGAGGAGTCGAGCAGGGGCAGGGATCTGGAGATGCAGGGAGATGGTGACTCACTCGAGGGTCACGCAGCAAAGGGAGGTCTTGGTGCTGCAACTGGAAATAGAAGCCAGTTGTCCCAGCTCTCTCAGCCCAACCTCTGCCAAAAATGAAAAGTGAAAAAGAGGGGGGGAAAAAAGAAACCCAAATGCCTCCAGGGATGTAAAAAACCTCTCCTGAGAGCAGGGGAAGCCCTTGGACCAGCTCAGGGAGGAGGAGGGAGGACTAACTGTCTTCCAGGCTCTGCTCTGTGCTGTTACTTGGAGGAAAGCGGGTGTCTCGTTGTGCAAACGGGTTTTCTCCTCCAACTGCAGTGTGCGGCCAGTCGACGGGCGGCGTGGAGGACGAGGGCGAGTCGCAGGCTGGCTGGATCGAGGGGGCGGCTATATTGTTTTCAGTGATCATTGTGGTGCTGGTGACAGCTTTCAATGACTGGAGCAAGGAAAAGCAATTCCGGGGCCTCCAGAGCCGCATTGAGCAGGAGCAGAAGTTCACGGTCATCCGCAAGGGGCAGGTGATTCAGATCCCGGTGGCTGAGATCGTGGTGGGAGATATCGCGCAGATCAAGTACGGTGAGTGGAGGTGGTGGCGGCTGGGGTCTGTCCCTCCAACTCGGAAGTGTGGCAGTTCCTCCTCCCTGCTTTGCCAGCCCTTTTTCCTTGGAAGGCAAAAGGGGAAGCATTAGCTCCTCCTATTACTCTGTTTTGCAGCATGCCATGGCTGGGAGCGATGGGAGATGCTCCTGTGCAGGTGATGGAGCTCCACTCACCTTGCCACTTGCCAGCCTGGACCTGGGCTGGCAGAGCTAAGCCAGGCTCTGCACACAACTTTGGGTTGCTTTAGCAACCTGCTAGTCTCAAAAATGATCATTTTCACAACCATGTCCTTGCTGGTGAACATTTCTTTAGCAAGGAGATGTAGCCTATGGGTCCTGCTCCTTGTTTACCAGGGGATATGCTCATCCCGTGCAACTCCTGTCAAGAAGGAGATTGGTCCAACGTGGTGTTCATTTTCATGTAGGGCTTTTATCTTCCTTGGCAGGTGGATGATGGGATTGTGTAACAATTTGGATGTATCAGGAGGCTTTTGGAAGGATGTGGTGTTGATTCAGTAGAACCAGATGGGGGAAGCACTGTCTGATTGAGCAAAAGTCCTCACAGTGAATGCTTTCACACATCAGTGAAGATTTTGGAGCTATTGGATATCATCTTATAATACCCATCTGTTGCTTCTCCTCTCTCTAGATTTGGTTTGAGGCTGAGTTTTGAGTCCTTCTGCTGACACACGAAGCCTTTTCCTGGGACGGGGCAGGCAGGGGTGAGCTGTGGCTGCCGGGCTGGGGCTGACCCCCACACTTTGCTCCTCTCCTAGGTGATCTCTTGCCTGCAGATGGGATCCTGATCCAGGGCAATGACCTGAAGATAGACGAGAGCTCACTGACCGGGGAGTCAGACCAAGTCAAGAAATCACTGGATAAAGACCCCATGCTGCTGTCAGGTGAGGATCCTGGGTGGCTCTCGTGTGGTGGGTGCAGGGCTGGGATGGGTTCATGCTGTGATGGAGAGATGGTTGCTCCTGGGTCCCGTGTCCTGGTGTTGGGGAGGAGATGAGAACTGTGTGCCAGCGTCCTGTCTCACCATGGCCTTCCTGCTGTGCCAGGTACCCATGTGATGGAGGGCTCCGGCAGGATGGTGGTGACTGCTGTGGGTATCAACTCCCAGACGGGAATCATCTTCACTCTCTTGGGTGCGGGAGAAGGAGATGAGGAAAAGAAGGTGAAGAAAGGTAAGGAGATCCACTGAACCTGCTTTTTCCCTCCTTTTGCCTTTCTCCCTTTCCTGGGAAGCATCCACCGGTGTGCAACAAGCTACGCCCACATCCGTGGGACACAGTTGTGGGTTAGTGCCCATGACTCAGGCAGGTACAGTGAGCTCTGAAGGCGGTGGGGGTGTTCCCTCCCTGCTGCCCCTTCACCCGCAGCGTGGGGATCGTGCTGCCTGAGGAAAGACCCCCATGCACCCAGACCTCTGCTTGCCAGCTCTTTCAGACACGACTCCAACTCTCTCTTCTCCAGCCGGCTGCAGCCTGGAGTTGCAGAGTGGGGGGGGGTCAAGGCTCAGAGGGAAAAGTGGCCGATAACGATGCCCCGCTGGTGCTGTGGCATGGTGCTCATTGCCTGCCCCGTGGTGGGAAGGTGAGTCCTGGTTGTCCACAGGATGTTAGTAGCCCATCCAGAACCTTGAGGACTTTGCTGAAGATCTCTGCTGGCATCCGCAGAGCTCCCTGGGGAAGGAGGCGAGGCACAGAGGATGGCAAGAGGGAGAGGAGGGGTTGTGTGCTGGGAGGTGGAGGGTGGGAGAGCAGCCAGGCAGGCTGAGGTGTTCCTGATCATGCTGGGACTCGAACGCTTTCCTGCCTCGGCTCTCACATCTTGCTACTTACTCCCCTGCTCTGTGCCAGCTCTGATACCAGCTTTAAAGCCAGCATTAGTACAAGCCAGGCTTGGGAAGCTCCTGCTTTCTCCTGTGTCCCCACACCCCTGTTCAGCAGGTCTGGGCTCACTGGGAGCAGCCACGAGGTGCGAGGAGCTGGCAGAAGGGAGCTGCTGGCTGGCATCGCTGGCTGCACAGGCGTCCCTGCGCCGGGGAGCCCTTCCCGGGAGGCGATGCCAGGCAGGGAGAGGCTTGCTGGGCCTCTCCTGGCAGCCGTTTCGGCGCTGGGCCGTATGTGCATTAGGTTTCTCCAGCTCCGCTCGCCCAGGGCGGGCGGCTGGCTCACATCACTGGAGTTCGGTGGCTGTGGAGCTCTTGGGGTTTAGGTGCCAGCTTGGAGGTGGGAGTACAGGGTGAGACGTGGGAATGGCACTGCTGTTGGAGCTGAGCAGCAGCTCGCCAGGCACCCGGGCACGGTGTTCGGTGTTTTCCCAGCCTTCAAGCTCTGTCACTCAACCCCACAGCAAACTCAGCTCTGTGCCTTGCAGCCCTCGATTTGGGAGGAAAGCGAGGCAGGGGGCTTCACTGGCTCATCCCCCACCGTGGTGCTGGGGGTTGATGGGGAGAAGTTATATCACTCAAGGCTTGTTTAGACTGCAGCAGCCCTGTGCTCCCTGTGTTGTGGAGGCACGTTGGGGACCCCCATGTGCAGACACTGCCCGTGACAGACACGGGTGTAGTGCAGCTCATGGCGGGGGACAAGTGTGTGCCTCCTGGGAGGATCCGCTCGCACCCGATGGCAGCGGGAGGTAGGGAGCACTGGTGCTCGGCACGTGCTGCGTGGAGGTCGAGCTCTGCTATATGGTTTCTTCTCCCTGAAGGTCTGAGACACCATTGGCACCCTTTGGAGCACTGATAGGGGTGGTAGTGGGTGCTTTGCAGGTGGGGAAGTCTGAAGCCTTGGGGACGGGGTGCCTGGGGGAGCTAGTGAGCTCTGGAGCCTCCCCGGTGCTGCGAGCTGTGGACCAAGGCACGCGTGGTGCCCAGAGGGTGACCACGGGGTGCTGAGCCCTGCGCACGGATGCTGCTGGAGCGGTGCGCAGCCCCTCGGAGCAGGGCCAGCCCCAGGCTGTCCCACCAGCTGGATGGTGAACGTGGGTCCATGTGCTCAGCCCTCCACCCTTTCTCTCTTTGAACAGGTAAAAAAACCGGAGCCCCCGAAAATCGCAACAAAGGTAACCAGCCTCTCCATCCTTTGAACCAGCACCACACTAACTACCGAGCATTCCTCCTTCCTTCCTTCCTTCCTTCTTCTCATCAGTCTGTGCTCTTTGCTGCTCCGGCGGGACTCTCGCCTCGTTGTCCTGGGAGAGGGTGCAATGGTCCTGCAGCCGGTGGCCCTGGCACGGCATCGTGGTGCCCTCCGACACCCCACCATGGGGCTGTGCGTAGCTGGGATGGGGCCAGCTGGCTTCCCCCGTGGTCACGTTGCCCCTGTGTGGGGCAAAGCCTTTGTGCAGGGAGGACAGGGCTCTTCCAGAAGCCTGGACCATTGGCAGAGCATCCCTTTCTCAAAGCAAACTTCATCCATGTTGACACAAGTTGCAGCTGTGACCTGGTGGCTCTGAAGTCCTTGTGCCCATCAGAAGCTGTCCCTTGGCAGGGTTTGTGTTTGGGCACAGCTGGGGGAGAGAGGTCCCCTCCAGCTGTTCCTGGGATGAAATGTCCCATGGGGCCTGGCCAATGCGACGGTTGCACCCTCTCCTCCCATGGCCTCGACTCCGTGAGCGTCTCCTCGCCAGTGTTTCTCACACTGTTCTTTGCAGGCTGTGGAGGAAGCCCATTTCTGCACCTCTCTCTCCACCTCTCTCTCTCTCTTTCTCTTTCCTCTCAGCAGTTTGAGTTTCCCTCCTTCCCGTCAGACTGTGTCCGGGTGCTTGTTTTGTCCATGTCGGGTCTGTTGTAACCGTGGAGGTGTCCGATGTGGAGCAGCCGCGAGCTCCAGGGTGTCTCGAGGCATCGAGCGGCAGCAGCTAGGATGGGACAGGTCCCGGGGCGGCCATGGGCAGCTGTGAGGCCACTGCTGCTCCTCCAGCCCCGACGGCTGAGGAAGAGCTTCTCTGGGGGGTTCCCACCCTCTTCCCATCCCTCTCCAAAACTTCCAGCTGACCCAGGTCTTCCCGGCACAGACCTTCAGCTGGACTAGACCAATTATAGCAACTGAAAGCCTGGCTGTCTCGGGTCTTAAAAACATGATGGATGGCTCAGGGCTGGGATTCAAGGAGCTGGCTTTACTCCTCTTCAATCTCCATCCAAATTTCTAACCGTCCCCCTCCATCTCACCCCCTCAGTCACTCCCCTGGCAAGTGATTCCTGCTGAGCTGCCCACAGGGCACTGCAGAGGTGGCACTGGGAGGGAGTGGGGATGCTCCTCAGGGGACTGGGGGGACTGGAGCCTCTCTGGGGTCAGCCCAAAGTGCTCCCCATCTGCTGCAGGATGTAAAGCAGCCCACAGGGGAGGCTAGAAGAGACCTGCCTCCACCCCAAAGCCTGGCCAGAGGGTTTCTTGCAGCACTGCCTTAGAGGTGTGACCAGTGCAGGGGTCACATCGCCAGTGTCAGCTCTGAGGATCCTTTATCCGTGGGGCTGGGGTAGATGGCAGAAAACTGCCCTGTAGAGAGGTGGCAGGGCCCTGGGACACAAGGTTTCCATGTGCTCGGATTCGTGTGTCGTCGGGAATGGTTCTTGTTCTGGGTTTTCTCTCTCTCTCCCACCACCATCTTTCTCAGTGGTGTCCTACAGGTTTTCCTGGTCTCTCTTCTATTCACACGTGGTGTCTTATTTTGCCCTGGGCTGTAGCTAAAACTCAGGATGGTGTGGCCTTAGAGATCCAGCCCCTGAAGAGCCAGGAAGGGGTGGAAAATGAGGAGAAGGAGAAGAAGAAGGTGAAGGTGCCCAAGAAGGAGAAGTCTGTGCTGCAAGGGAAGCTGACGCGCCTGGCGGTCCAGATCGGGAAGGCGGGTGAGTGGCGGTGGCCTGGCACAAGCTGTCACCCCAGAGCTCTTGCTGGAAGTGACATGGTGAGAAGGGGCTGTCCCCTTCCCCTGCGTCCCCTCACCTGCCACTCTGCCTCTTCCCCCAGGGCTGATCATGTCAGCCATCACGGTCATCATCTTGGTGCTGTACTTTGTGATCGACACGTTTGGGGTGCAGGGGCGGCCCTGGCTGGCGGAGTGCACCCCCATTTACATCCAATACTTTGTCAAGTTCTTCATCATTGGTGTCACTGTGTTGGTGGTGGCTGTGCCCGAAGGGCTTCCGCTGGCAGTCACCATCTCCCTGGCCTACTCTGTGAAGGTGAGACCACGATACAGCGGGGTCGCTGGGGGCTTGGTGGGGAAATTCAGGCTTTTGGCTCTGACCTTCCTGGTCACGGTGCTTGTTGCAGAAAATGATGAAGGACAACAACCTTGTGAGACACTTGGATGCATGCGAGACCATGGGCAATGCCACTGCCATCTGTTCGGACAAGACGGGCACGCTTACCATGAACCGCATGACTGTGGTGCAGGCTTACGTGGGGGACACCCACTACCGCCAGATCCCTGACCCCGAAGCCATCCTGCCCAAGATCTTGGACCTCATAGTCAACGGTGTCGCCATCAACTCTGCCTACACGTCCAAGATCCTGGTGAGTTGGAGAACCATAACCTCATGTCTTCTGGCCTTTCCAGCATTGGCCATCCCTCCAGCTCCCATCCTACCATACTGAGGTTTGGCATTGCTTTTTCTTTCCCTTCTTCCCCTCCAGCCACCTGAGAAGGAAGGCGGGCTGCCCCGGCAAGTGGGGAACAAGACCGAGTGTGCCCTGCTTGGTTTTGTGCTGGACCTGAAGCAGGATTACCAGGCTGTGCGGAACGAGGTGCCAGAGGAGAAGCTCTACAAAGTCTACACCTTCAACTCTGTGCGCAAGTCCATGAGCACGGTGCTGAAGAATGGCAATGGCGGCTTCCGCATGTACAGCAAGGGAGCTTCCGAGATCATCCTCCGCAAGTAACTGTCCTCCCTCGCTGTGCCGGTCCTCTCCCCATCGCACAGGCTTTAGGCTCTCGATGCACCACGGAGCTGTTTTGGGGGGCTGTGGGGTGAAGGGTGCCCAGCCGCTGTGAAGTGGGGAGGTGACTATCAGAGGTGCTGTCATGCAAAGTGTTTAACTCTTTTAGGGTGGCTTTTGTAAAGCTGTAGGGAGCTGTGGGTAAGGGGGATGCCCCTGTTTTGCAGATGGGGGAACCTGGGCGAGGAGATAGCTGAGCCAGCAGTGCGTGTCACTGCTGGTCTCCCTCACCCTCCATCCCGGTCCTGTTAGGTGCACCAGGATCCTGGACAAGAATGGTGACCCCCGGGTGTTCAAGGTGAAGGACCGGGATGAGATGGTGAAGAAGGTGATAGAGCCCATGGCCTGCCATGGGCTGCGGACCATCTGCCTGGCTTTCCGTGACTTCCCTGCTGACGCTGAGCCGGACTGGGACAGCGAGAATGAGATCCTGTCTGACCTGACCTGCATCGCTGTGGTTGGGATAGAGGACCCTGTGCGGCCAGAGGTACAGAACCCCAGCTCTGCCTTGGCTATCCTCCACCCCAGCCCTGTTCCTGGGCCAGGAGCCCCTTTCCCTGTGGCTCAGAGCTACAGGCCCCTTATGAAAGCACGAGCACCTCCTCTGCATCATCTCTGAAGTGCTCCATGCTACCAGCTCTCTGCTGCTGGCATTTTTCTCCCATACCTGGACAAAATGACCTGGTGGCAGAGCGTTTCCACCCAAACGTTCCCCGCAACTGCTCTGTGCGCAAGCCAGACTGGTTCTACGTGTAGTTGAAAGGTGCATGGTGACACCATGTAAGGGTGACAAAGGGGTGTTAGAGAGGGACAGGGCTGATCTAGCTCATTCCTCCCTCGCTGCTTGCTGCCCCACTCTGCCTCCGCCATGGGGGTGACAGGCAGGCAGCTGGGCTAATGCAATAAGCCCTCCAAAACCTGCCTCTTGATTACATTTTGGAGCTTGCCCCTGCGCTTCTGCCTTACTTGCATCTTTCCTGATTAGATGTTCAAGTATCTGGGTTTGGGAATTGCATTACAGATGCCCTGTCTGCACTGGCTCTGGAGGCCATTGATTTAATTTGCTAATTTCTCACTAATATCCTCTTCCCCCACCGCTCCGTAATAGATAAACCCATTAGTGCAGCAACATGCTGCTGGAGCAGCGCAGGGAGGTGGATGAAATGCCCCCATTTTGATGGATCGCCTGGCCATGCCTCAGTGCACAGCACCGTGGCATGACGGGGAGAAGGCAGTGAGGTTGCCTTCCTCTTGGGGCAGGGGCTGGAAGATCTCATGCTGTCTGTGCTGGAGAAGTGGCCCCAGACATGCATGCAAGTCTGGCTGGAGCCATGGTGAGGGCAGGAGGCTGTGGTGCAGGAGCAGCCGGCAGCGAGAAGGGGCAGGCATCCTCTCTGGTCCCTGCTGGATTCCCCCTGCACCCCAGGGATAAATGACTGGGCTGCTTCTTGCTTTGGGGGGGAGTTTTCAGTTCAGCATCTCGTCCCCAGTGTGAGCACTGAGCCGAGTTGTAGGTGGATGCAGGTTCCTGACTCCAGCAGGGCCCTTTCCAGATCCTTTTAGGAAGGATGGGAGAGTAGCTGCTTGACTCCCAGGATAGCCAGTGCCAAACCTGAGCGCCTTGCCTGCCTGCTCCCCTGCTCCAACTCTGTCCTTGTCCCCCAGGTGCCAGACGCCATCCTGAAGTGCCAGCGTGCAGGGATCACTGTCCGGATGGTGACGGGGGACAACATCAACACCGCCCGTGCCATCGCCACCAAGTGTGGCATCCTGCTGCCAGGGGAGGACTTCTTGTGCCTGGAGGGGAAGGAGTTCAACCGGCTCATCCGCAACGAGAAGGGAGAGGTGGGAGAGCAGCCCTGGGTCCTGCTCTGCAGCGGGTGTGGGTGGCCTCTCAGACAGCCCCAGCAGCGTAAGGCGCTGAATCCCGCTGGGTTTTCCTCCTCTCCTTGGATAAACTCAGTCGGTCCCGCTGCTTGGCGGGATCCTGAGCCAGCGCAGCCACAGGGGTGTCCGGGTGCTTGGAGGCAAAGGCGCTGTCCTGTCCCAGTTGGGGTTTGCTCTCCGGTGGGGCAGAAGGTTTCTGGGGGGGTCCCTTCCCTTTCACACATGTGCCTTGTTCTGCAGGTAGAACAGGAGCAGCTGGATAAGATCTGGCCCAAGCTGCGTGTGCTGGCCCGCTCCTCTCCGACAGATAAACACACGCTCGTGAAAGGTGAGCGCCTGCCAGCTCCCCCAGCTGCTACCTCTCACCAAAGTGTCTCTTTCTGCTCTGCCCAGGTTCTTTTGCAGCATAATCCGTGCTGGGAGCCTGCCCTTGGGGAGGCCTTGTTTTCTCTGAACTGCTTGTCTCCATTTCAGGAATTATCGACAGCACTGTTGGTGACCAGAGGCAGGTGGTGGCCGTGACCGGGGACGGGACCAACGATGGCCCAGCTTTGAAGAAAGCCGATGTTGGGTTTGCCATGGTATGGACGGGCGGTGGGTTTTCCCCGGGGGTGGCCTTCACTCTCTGGGATGAGAAACTAAATGGCACATGCTTGGTTGTTTTCAACACTGAAACTATTTCTGGACTGGTGAAACTCTTTTCCAAATCTACAGGATGCCTTCAAAAGAAAAAAGAAACTTTCTTTGGAGGTTTGATTTAATTCTCATGAACTTTATAGGACTGTTAGCAAAAGATTGATGGGAAGCAATCCTCTGAGAGCCTGGCTTAGGGCTGGACTCCTCTGTCCCACCTGCAGGGACTGTGTCAAGCTGAAGGTGATGCAGCACTTGCAGAGCACCCAGAGCAGGGACCTGCCTGGCCCCAGTTTCTGCGCTGTGGGGTCCAAGAGAGCCGTGGGAACGCAGTAACTCGGTTTGGTTTACCCCTGCAGTTCTTCACCCAGGCTCGTAACGGGCAGCCCAGCCTCCAAGTGCGGTGCTGGCACTGACTTGGGGAGTTTATTTATGGTGAAGAACTCTTATCTCCTGGTTTGCTGCTTTTCTTTGCCCTTTTTGAAAGCAGGAGGAAAATAAACCTGTTGGTTTTAACAGGTTTCCTGTGAATTGCTTAAGTTTAGGTATGTGAGCAGGAGCCAGCTGCTGGGTGGGGCCTTATGAGCCCATGTAGGGAGCTTTGAGCAAATGAGAAACTTTTGGGGAGTCGGGGTTTTTAGGAAGGTGTTAGACATCCAGGTGCAATTCTGGAGCCTTTGGGACAAACAGCAGAAGGTAGTCTGTCTTCTCTTGGGGACTGCACAGTGGGGCTCCCTGCCCCCATGTGCAGGATCAGACCCTGGCCAGGCACGGGGCTTCGCTGTGGGGTTGGCAGCGGGGCTGCGCTGCCCTTGGATCTCCAGAGAGTGGGGAGCAAACAGCACATGCGATAGCTCTGTCCAGCTGCCTCCGAAGCTCATGCTCAGCAACAGCCGGAGGATTCCCGTCTGAGATGGGTCTTGCAAATCTCAAGAGAGCTTCTCCGGGAAAGCACCATGGAACCAGCTGGTTTTGGGCATTGCTGCAGCGCATTTAATTACTGCAAAGCGAGCGCCTCTGTGTGCCGGCGGTGAGAAATACAGCGAGCCCAGCTCCTGAGGAGAAAACTGCATCTTTCTGAGGTGCTGCAGGTGACTTTTGGGAGGCTGTGGGCAGCCCTGCGTTGCTGCGGGGCTGCCGTCCACCCTGGACAGAGCAGAAGGCACCAGGAGAGTGCCAGGACTGCAGGCTGTTGAGCTCTCTCTCTCATTTTGGGGGTCCCAACCCTCACTTGCAGCAGAGATGCCCAGCCAGGGATGCCCGTGTTCCCTGACATAAGGAAGAAGCCGTGCTTATAAGCTGTTTTCCAGCTTTGCTGTGTTGTGGCCCCTGTCTGAGGCATGCACAGCAACAGGCTGTAAAACTGTGCTGACTTGGAGTCCCATTCTGGAGCCAAGCTGGTGTCCGTCCTTGAAGGCTTTGCTGCTTTGGAGCCTCTCTTGGGCACATCGGCACCAGTGCAGCAGGACTCGCAGTCAAACGCAGGACTGGCACCAGCTCCTCTGGCTCCAGTGGATTTTTCTCCTGGGACAGTTTCCAGGAAGAAGCGGAGCCAGGTAGCCAGCAAGCGTGGACCTTGCTCCGTGACTCACCCCATTGCTTTCTCCCTGGTCCTCAAGGGCATCGCAGGCACGGACGTGGCAAAGGAGGCTTCAGACATCATCCTGACGGATGACAACTTCACCAGCATTGTCAAGGCAGTGATGTGGGGACGCAACGTCTACGACAGCATCTCCAAGTTTCTGCAGTTCCAGCTGACTGTTAACGTCGTGGCCGTCATTGTGGCCTTCACGGGCGCCTGCATCACGCAGGTATGGGGCTGCTGGGCTTGGCAGGAGGGCTGAGGCTCCTGCGAAACAAAGAGTAAAGAGAGGGCAGTTTTGGTGGTGTGACATGTTCTTCCTCCCTCTGCAGGACTCTCCCCTGAAGGCTGTCCAGATGCTGTGGGTGAACCTGATCATGGACACCTTTGCCTCCTTAGCCCTGGCCACAGAGCCTCCGTCCGAGTCCCTGCTGCTGCGCAAGCCATATGGCCGCAACAAGCCACTCATCTCCCGCACCATGATGAAGAACATCCTGGGGCATGCGGTGTACCAGCTAACTATCATTTTCACGCTGCTTTTTGCGGGTGAGCTCTGAGGCCCCAAGAAATGGCAGGGGGAAAAGGAAAGGGGCAGAGTCCGAGCCCTGCCTCGCAAGCCACCTTTCGTCACCATTGTTGGGGACACTTGT
Source organism: Astur gentilis (assembly GCF_929443795.1). Classification (NCBI taxonomy): domain Eukaryota; kingdom Metazoa; phylum Chordata; class Aves; order Accipitriformes; family Accipitridae; genus Astur; species Astur gentilis. Next base: position 4,064,791 of record NC_064908.1, on the reverse strand, counting down.
TCTCAGCTGTCACTCGATGACCTCATGGTGGCCAGGACAGAGTTTATTTAATAATGGATTGGAAGCAGAGGAGTGATAAGGAGAGGATTTTTTGCTCTAGAGCTTGCTGGGTGCAGAGACAATTTTAGCCAGGGAAGCAGCTTTTCAACATTTTTAAGGAAATAAGGGTGCAGTGGGGCTAACATGGGGGACTCCAGCTGGGTCAAGGGATCTTCAGCAAGAGCCTGGGATGCTAATTCTACCTGCAGTGGTGTGGAGCAGAAGTAAGGAGCAGGATCTAATCTTTTCCTCTTTTCTGTGCCCTTCTCCATCCCCTCCCCAAAACCCCTTGTCTGCTTAGGGGAGAAGTTTTTTGACATCGACAGTGGCCGAAACGCCCCGCTCCACTCCCCGCCCACTGAGCACTACACCATTGTCTTCAACACCTTTGTCATGATGCAGTTATTCAATGAGATCAACGCACGCAAGATCCACGGGGAGAGGAATGTCTTCGAGTCCATCTACCGCAACCCTATCTTCTGCACGGTGGTGCTGGGGACATTTGCAGCTCAGGTGAAGCTGCAGGAATAAGATGGTGGGGCTGGGAGGGGACCATGCCACAAGCGGGACCTGTGTCTGCTGCAGTCACTGCCCACAGCTCTGTTCTGTCCCCTTATTCTACTCCAGCAGCTTCTTGGTGACACAAAACCTGAATATTGGGGTCTAGAGTGTGTTGGGAGATGCCAGGCAATGTGGCTCTGGTGTCCTGCAAAGTTAGTAGCCTAGACATGAGATCCTTTCTCCTCTCATGATCCCAGGAAGGGAGGAAAAGATGTGTGGCCCTGGGGGACCTTTTCATCCCATGGCTGTGCTACAGAGCCCTGGGAGCTCCCCAGTGTGTGACTTGTTCTCTCCTGTGCTGTAGATCATCATTGTGGAGTTTGGTGGGAAGCCGTTCAGCTGCTCCGGGCTCACCCTGAGCCAGTGGTTCTGGTGTATTTTTATCGGAGTGGGAGAGCTCCTCTGGGGCCAGGTAAGAACCAGTCTGAAAAACATATCATGTGCCTCCACGCTACAGCGTGCTCGCAGCCCAACCTGCCTCTCCCTTCCTGCTGCCTCGCTGCCCTTGTTCTCCCTGGTATTTATTCAAGGAAGCTTTGGAAGGGCACCCCATTCAAAAGTACCAAGCCAGCAGTGAGGAGAGGAGGTTGCTAATCTACTCCTCATTCATGTCTCTGCTGCCTCCTGGCATCTCTCAGCTGAGTCCCTAGCAGCTCAACCGTAGGAATGCTCCCTCTTGGTCAAAGCTGGCGGTGGGCTCCGTGCTGCCAGAGCCTGCAGGCTAAGGAGCTGCTCTCTCCCTGCCTCTCCCCAGCTGATCTGCACTGTCCCAACCAGCCACCTGAAGTTCCTGAAAGAAGCTGGGCATGGCATCACCAAAGAGGAGATCCCAGAGGAGGAACTGCCTGAAGACGTGGATGAGATTGACCATGCCGAAATGGAGCTGCGGCGCGGGCAGATCCTGTGGTTCAGGGGTCTCAACAGGATACAGACGCAGGTACTGTGGGGCAGTGGGTACTGTGGGGCTCTTCCTTCTCTCTCTCTTTCTCTTTCTTTCTCTCCAGGGGCTGTCTGGAAAGAGGTGACGGCTGCTGCTCGGAGGATGCCATCACCTCCTGGGCTAGACTTCTCCTACCACCTGTGCCTTTCTGGGTCTGCCCTGGTTGGGGAACCAGGACAGCCTGGCTTTTGGGGACAGCTCAGGGTGGGGGGAGGCACTGGTCTGTTCTGATGCAGAGCATGGCGTCCTGCAGCCTGAGGCCAAGCTGGTCTGCAGGAGGCTGGATGCACTGCTGACGAGCACCTTGTGCAGCAGAGGAGGGTGCTCGGAAGCTGCGGGGGGGGCCATGGAGCCGCCTCGGCTCTTACTGAGTTGTGCAGCGAACAGGTCAGCATTGAAGCTGCTCTTGGTCAGTGCTGGGATGCCGCTTCCAGTGGGGAACGTACCCAGGAGGAATCTGCCTGCAGGAGACCCTCTCTGGTCTTGCTCCTCTGCTGCTCTCTGTCCTTCCTGGTGGCCCTTTGGCCAAGGGCTCTTGCCACCCCTCCCTGCCAGCTCTCCAGGCTCCTCACCTGGAGCTGTCGGCCCCACAGCACAGAACGGGAGGAGAATCTACCTGTTAATACGATTTTCACATCAGCTGTTTCTCCCTGACTTGTTTTTTCCTGAAAGGGTGTTTTAATGTGTTTTTTTTTAGCCCCCAGACTGCTGGCTGGGCAGGGCAGGGCAGGGAGAGCTCCCTGCAGAGAAATCACTCCCCCTCATCTTTCCTTGAGGCCTGGGTAGAGCTTCTCCATGGAAGAAAGCTGTAGGTCCCCAGTGGCCCGTGGCATTCAGGGCTGCTGCGTTACCTTTCCGTCCTCCTCCTCTGGGTCTCTGACAATTGGACATAACCAAAATGGCCCAGACACAGGGACTGGAGTGAGCATAGCAGCCATGTTGTGCCATGTTAACTTTGCTTCTCCTCTGTGAGATGTTGCCTTGATGGTTTCAAGGCGAGGTTCAGCCTTGATTCCCTGCCCGTTGTGAGTGGTGAGGGGCAGCTGGGCTCTTCTGGGGCCCCAGAGCAGCGCTGGTTGCTGGCGCTGCTGTGGGGGGCTGAGCTGCCTGCTCGGTCTGGTTCATTCACGTGAAAGATGTGCTGGGAGCCCAGGGCTGTTTCGGATGCGGTCCACACGTGTCGGAGGTCTGGTAGGTATGGACAGCTGTAGTACCAGTGGCCAGGCGTGCTGCTGGGGCTGAGCCTGGAGCCTCTGAGGTATCTCCCTGCAGCCGTGGTGGACCTGGGCTGAAACAAGCTCTTGCTCTCGCAGCATAAACGCTCCTGGACACTGGCATGTCCTGGAGTCTCTTTAGCAACTCCTTTCCTGGCTGTGGTGCCCTGTGCATCAAGCAGAACAGCCGGCAGGTCCAACTCGAGCGTCTTGAGGCTTCTGTCCGACTCGTGTCTTAAGCGAGAGCACGGGGCTCTTCCCTGCGGGCCAGCCTGGTGTGCTGGGGAAGAGTCCCTCTGTGGAGGGAGATCAAACTGGGGAAGCAGTGTGTAAAATACCTCCAGGGTGAGCTAGAGCTGCACAAGGGTCTGGAGGAGGTGTCCCTTCCTGAGGCGGGCAAGCCGGGGTGGTACAGGGCTGTGCGCTCTGCCGGCGGGCTGGCTGTCACGGTGCTGGGGACAGGCCAGCTGCAAAGTGTCTGGGAAGCCATGCTGGCACCTGGATGCTGCTTGGTGCACATCCACAGAGCAACTGTGGCCCACCACCAAGGGTGCTTCCTTGCTGCATCCCTGCCCGCCCCTGCCAGCTCTGCTTCTGAGCCCTGTGCAGAGCCCTGAGCTTGGGAGAGAGGCTGAAATGTCTTCCAGCATGGCCGGCTGCCATGGGAGCTGCGGGCACACGGTGCGTCCCAGGATTCAGCCCCCGAGGTGTATGTCCCGTGGGGCTGAGGGACCAGAAGCCCTTTCCCAGTGCAGTTTTCTGGACCACCGGCTGCCAGCTCGCACCTCTGCCCACCCTCTCTCTTTCTCTGCTCCTCCTGCAGATTGTCGGGATAACCTAAGGTGTTTCCTCTATCGCTCCCTCCCACCGCAGTCTCTTTCTTGGTGGTGGGATAAACCCTGCCCCTCTCGCACCTGCAAGAGTGGGGCAGAGTCTGGAAGCCGACCTCTCCTCTGCTCCCAGAAACACCAGCTGAACCCAGTGTGGGTTTACGGGAGAGTGGGGTGGGGGGGCTCTCTCCTCCCTCCTCCCCACCTCTCTGCCCTCCTTCTTCCTTCCTGTCCGTGTGTGTCTGCCCAACCTCCCTGCTCCCCTCCATCCCCGACCCCTCTCCCTGTCTCTGGCCGGGGCAACGCTATCTCACTCTCTGGTTCTTTGCAGATGGACGTAGTTTACACATTCCAGACCGGCGCCTCCTCTTTGCAGGGAGCCCTCAGGAGACAGCCTTCCATCGTGAGCCAGCACCACGATGTAAAAAATGTTTCTAGCCCAACCCATGTAGCTCTTTCCTCCGTCAATTCCACTCCCACCACTTCTGCTGTTGCTGCTGCTGCTGCATCTCCTCCTGCGGGCAGTGAGTGATAGTCTATTACAATGCATGACTTCTAATAACCACAGAGAGCACCTGCACCAACCTAACCCAGCCTGTTCTCTCTCCCTCTAAACCTTGACTCGCACCCTGATTTCCAAAATGAAGGATGGGGCGGGAAAGCGTTTAAAAAAAAAATAGTTTTTATGCTGTTGCATCTTTAACAAGTTTACGATACTTTCTGGTCCTTCCCCCCGCCCCCCTTTCCTTGTTGCTTCCTACATTTTTACCTCTTCTCCTCCTTTGCAGGACTGATGTATGAGTCCACCTCCTGAGGGGTGCAAAAATGGGCAGTTCTTGTTAAAAGAACTGTGTTCATAAGCAACTAAAAGCATTGCTGTGAAAAGAAAAGGGTATGCTGTGCCCAAAAGCTGCCATTTCTTTCCGATGCGGCCCTGCTCAGCCCCAGGATGCCCCAGGCGGGCAGGGATGGGCAGAGGCGTTGCTTTACCAAAGCTGTAAATCTGTTTTGGAGGCAGAGTGGCCGCTCGGACCTTCACACAGCGGTTAGTGTGCTACTGGGATCGGCTGAGCTGCAGTAATGGGTTGCCTGTGTGCTCTCTGCCTCTTGCAGGCATGTGAGAAGGGCTGTTTGCTCCTGCCTTGGTTGGGAGGCTGGACGTGAGAGCAGCCAGTTACCATGGCTCAGCTGGCCGGTGGTGACGCATCGGAGCTGCTCGGAGCCGCTCACCTGCAGCTCAGCCTGCTGTTTCAGAGCTGGCTTGTAAGCAAGCAGCCTCTCCTGTCCCGCCTGTGAACTTGCATGCCGTGCAAGACAGAGCTGAGCGAGCCTGTGCACTTAAGTGTGTTCTTTGCCGCCCTGGAGCTCCGCAGGGATGGCACAGGGCTCTGCTGGTCCCTCTTTGTAGCTGGAGCATCGCTGCCCAGTTGCAGCGGTTCATCGGTGCCCGGCTTGTTCTGCACACGCTGGTTCTCAGTGTATGCAGAGACAGGCGACTCTCTGCATGCAAACGGAGATGGAAAACATGGCCCTGCTGAATATCAGTGGCAAAGCTGGATCCTGGATCTAACTGTGGGTTTCCAGACCAAAGAAAAGCCCTCTCTGGTGCAGTGCCCCTCTCTGTGTTCATTGTGAGCTGCGTATACTGGCTTGTGAGCACGTGAGTGTGAATTCTCTCTGCAGGGCTGTGCCAGGCTATGAGTAGGTAGTGTATCTTTCCTGGATAATTGGCTTTTTTTATTGCACAGTCATTTTCTGTGTTCTCCTCTTATTAAAGAAATACCCTTGGTGACTTTTTGAATAGCTTTCAGTCTCCACTGTTTATGCACTGTGGGAGAGAAGAGAGAATTTCTGATAATCTTGTTTTCTCTCTATTTAGCTGACACTGATGCTTGAATTTTATTTTGTTTAACCCCAGTGTTTCTGAAGCAGCGCAGCTGCCTTCTGTTCCCGACTGCATCTGTGCACCACCAAGACTTTCTAATCGGAAGAAAACCTGTTTAGAGGGGTCTCAGGGTAGTGGGTTTGGGTGGACAAGACCAAAATGCAGGGTTTTTTTGCAGTCTGTGGATGAATGTTCTCCCTGATTTGCAGCAAGGGAATAGATAACTTGGATAGCTTGTGCCCTTCCAGGCAGCAAACAACTTTACCAGAAGCTAACCCAGGTCGCTAAGTCTTCCCTCTGTTTTCTGCCTAGGCTTCTCTCTATTTCCCTCTGCTGCTTCCCTTTCCTCTCTCTCAAAGCTCCAGTTCCCTCCATATGGATTAATGGTGTCCCTCTGTCTTCCACTGCACTTCTGTGGGATGAATTCTCCAGGGCTGGACCTCGGCAGCCCCACCTGCTGTGCCCCTGTTTGGGTGATGGAGGAGAGGGAGGTCTCAGGAATGACCCTCAAGACATGGTTTGCACAGCTGAGTGGGTCTCCCTTGGGGGTTTTTGCCATGGTTTGAGGGAGCTGGGCAAAGCAAACCAAGGGTCAGTGGTGGTGCTGATGCTGGCTTCATGCAAAAGGTACAATTTCCATCTCCATGTGAGCAGTGGGGTTTTCCCAGCACATTGTGGTGCTGCAGTGATGGTGTGAAATGAGAATAAATTCTAAGCTTAGAGGTTATGCAGGTTGCAAAGGTTTCAGGTGGAGAGGAGGTGTGAGCCTGACCATGGGCAGGGAGGGAGGTAGGCTTTCAGCTTGGCTGAGGAGGATTTAATTTTTGTTTGTACTGCCTGGCTCATTCAAAACACATTTCCTTGCCTTTAAGTTCCTTTGACAAGGGAACAGCTGAATTAATTTCACAGCAGTTGCTGACAGAGATGGTTAAATCAAAGTAAGAAAATCTGAGGAAAGCTGCAGCAGAAGTATATTGGTGGAGCTGAAGGCAGCAATGTGGTAGATAGGATCTGGGCTCACGAATGCATGTGGTGGTAGGGCAGGGAGGGCTTCTGTGAAGCTACTCCTTCCTCTGAGCCTGTACTAGACTGACCACCTAGTTGCTTTGGCAGTCACCTAGGCTCTCATTAGCTTGTTTGCGTTGGTTATACTTGGTTTAGTTGGTTTTGTACACTGTATTTTAGGGGTCAGTGCTTGCAGTTGCTATTCTCAAGATGTTGATGGTGTGACAGATTATCAGTCTTGGTAGAAGGTGGCCTGCTTGGGGGTCTCGCTTGTCCTGTGCATTCACACTAAATGCTGAATTTATCCAGGATCTTACCGTGGTCGTTAGAGCAGCAAACACAGCTCTGAATTTCTGGTCCCAGCTACATAAACTTTCCATTTTTGCAGGCCAGCTGGTACACCAGCATCATGGCAGGGGTACCTGGCCCACGCTCATCCCCTCATGAGTGTCTGTCATCCAGCTCACATGTGCGTGCCAGTCTGTGTGTGTGTGCAAGAGCTGGCTTGTTTGTTTCTAGCTGGGATGTGCTGAGCCTGTGCCAGGGGGTGCCATGTTGCTGCCCCATGTGGTGCAGCACCATCTTACTGAGCCAGATGGAGAGCAGATACAGAAGGGCATCCCTTGTGAGAGGGGAACCCTGGAACATCTTGCAGGTAAAATCTCCAGTGTTCCAGGCACAAGACTCTTCTCTGAGTAAGTTCTCTTGTCTGGTTTTGTGAGTGCTGTTTGTGCTGAGACCAAAGATCCCTACGACACTCTCGCTGGCTGTGCTGGTTGGTGACTTCCCTCCTAGTCTGCCCGTGTACTGGACCGAGGTGGACAGTTTAACCCAGCTCATCTCACCAGGAAGAGGGGTGTCATCTCTGTTCACCCACCAGATCTGCAGCCCATTCGCAAAAAAGTGGCAGAACACACTTGTATCTTTATTTGCCTCATCAGCTTGCAAGGGGATATCTGAATCATTCTCCCTCCAGCAGCTCTGCATGTTCTCTGCTCCCTCAGCCGGCAGCTGAGTGACAGGGAGGCTCTCCAGGGTGTAGCATAGGGATGCTGTGGAGGAGCACCCCTTTTGTGGGGCCTGTGGATCTCCTCCCTTTTGTGCCCCAGCTTCAGGGGCAAGAGACAGAGGAGGACGACTGGCACTGCTACAGGGAGGTGTTACCAACCTTCCCGCTGTGCCTAGCATTGCTGAACAAGTCTCATGGTGGTCTGGAGGAAATTCCTTCAGAGAGGAGGAGTTGAGCAGATCTTCTGGTCCCAAATGAACTCTGCTTAACAGAGAAAAGACTTCCATTGCTTCCATAAAACATGTGAGACCTTGTACAAGATGCTTGGTCCCTGCTGACAACTTTTGTCCGTAGCTTTCTCCTCTATAAAGGGAGGAAATGGCCCAGTTCCCAGCTGACTGGGAGGGTGCCATGAGCCAGGAGAGTGCTGGTGTGACCTGCTGCAGCAGGATGGGGGGACCTCTGGAGAGAGGCAAGCTGCTGGCTCTGGCCTGAAAGAGTCAGCAGGGAGAGCATCAGTGTAAGACACACTGGAGCAGTTCGAGGGATGCTTTGGAGGGCGCTGTGTGGTGGGTAGCTCTTGGCTTTGCAGTAAAAGGCAAAGCCATGTGTGTGATTTCACCCGGTCCTCTAAGACTTGGGAGACCTTCAGCTGCTCTGTTTGTTGGCTCTGCTTCAAAAGCCCACATATTGCATTGCTCTCCTTCAGTTTATGCCTTTTGACATCTTTCGAGTGATTATAGCCCTGAGTCATCCGCGAGAGCTGGAGCGCTCTGCCGCACCCGAGGTGCACATGTTGGTTGTCTCATGCATGCCAGCGTCTGCACTGGGGTGGAGATATCTGCTGCAGCCCCACGGCGCTGCCGCCTCCTGCCCCTTCCTTCATTCGCTGGGTCTGATGCTTGTCACCCATCTGACCCAACAACAGTGACTTGGCTGCAAGGGAGGGAGAGAGCTGGAAGGGCTCAAGGCTGGATTTCCAGAGGAACTGGAGGGAGCAGTGAATCTACTGCTAGCCACCATCCAGGCTTGTTTCCAGACCTCTCCCTTCCAGTGCAGTGGAGGTAGCAGAGTCATACCCTGGTTGTCCAAACCGGCCTTTGGATCTGCTTGTAACACACTGAGGCTGGCTTTTGGTGGTACTGACAGCCTGTGGGTTTCACGGGAGCGGTGTGTGGCTGAGCTTTCTAGCAAAGTTTGAGATTGTTTTTCATGCAGAGCATCCAAAAGAATAGCTGCCTTTGGAAAATGCTGGGTCTTCTTCAGCACATCAGTGTAGGGAAGGAAGGATTCAGAGGTCCAGCCTGGGATCCAGGTGGCAGCCATGTGGGGAAACTCGCACAGATCTGGCTTCCTTCTTGCATGTTTAGCTGGGTCTGGTTTTACTGGTCATGGCATCACTTGGACCTACTGCTTCACATGGGCCTGAAAAGTTTGTGATACCTTCTTAAAGCCCATTCCTTTCCGTAGGTCTAAAAATGAAATAGAGCACACACATCGCTCCCACAGTAGAGTTTTTTGCCTTGAAGTGAACCCGCTGTTTGTCTAACCCACCTCTTTTTTAAGTTGTACTTCCACTTTTTTGTCCTTGTTTATACACACAGATACGCGTGCGCACACGTAATGACAACTAATGTGTTTTGGCTTCCATTCATTTGAAGTGATCTGTTTTTTTGAGTTTTTTGTGTCTTTTCTTGCAGCTTCTGAAGTCGCCCTGTAGTTGGTTGATTCCCTATTACGCACCTAGTGCCTGAGTCTGATCCATGTTGGCCCTCCTAGTTCACCATAGATACCTCATTTTGACTTAGCTGTCTGTTCAGTGGCGGTGACTGTTGTTGTTGTGCTTTTTGTTTTATTGTGTCTTTATTATTTATTTTTACTTTCTCCTGGGAGCTCTGGCCTCTCATACCTGCTACTAACCCCTCTTTTGTTTATCCCCCATGCTCCTCACCTCCTGGCAGATCAAAGTGGTGAATGCGTTCCGTAGCTCCTTGTACGAAGGCCTCGAGAAACCCGAATCCAGAAGCTCCATCCATAACTTCATGACTCACCCAGAGTTCATCCTGGAGGAAGATGAGCCTCGAACACCATTCCTTGACGGCGCTGAAGATGACCCTGAGACTGACGGACTCAAAAAGCGAGGTGGGGGTAGCCTGGGTGGATCTACATCCCTCAACAGAAATAACAATGCAGTGGACAGCGATCAAGCTGAGGTCACCGTCCCGGAGCCCGAAAGCCCCTTACACAGCTTGGAGACATCGGTTTGACCTTAGAACTTCAAACCCCCCTCCTCCTCCACCTTCGCCCCTCGCCCTGTGTGATATTGGCACCAGTAACTGATCACACACTGCGGTCACTTCGTGTCAAACTGCTCATACGTATATCATTTTGGTGTTTTGTTTTGTTTTGTTTTTTTTTTTTTTTTTTTTTTTTTTTTTTTTTTTTTTTTTACCATTGTTTAGCAGTGGGAACCAGAGTACCACGATGCTGGGTGTTGGGAGAGAGGCTAAGCCAAAATTGTGCATCTCCATCCCTAATTTTCAGTGGTACTCGCCCAAGTGAACCAGCCAGGTTATTTCCTCTCCGAGAGTTGGGCTCCATGCGTCTGTTGGGGGTTTTCACTTTGAAAAATGCATGTTCAAAGAAAGTTCAAATTGTTGTAGTCTTACATGCATGCTCTCAGCCTGAGGGCTGGGGTGCACTTGTGACTTTTTTTTTTTTTCCCACTTGTGGTTTTTAGGGTTTTCTTCTAATGTTGGGGTTTGTTCTTTGCTTGTGGGATTTGCCCCCAGTAACTTCACAGTGGGAAGTGGGGGAGTTAGCACTGTAGTGCGAAAATTTAGAAAAAAAAAACAAAAAAAACCCAGCCAGGGGGAAGTTGTTTACTCACAGGTTGATAGATACAGGGATGTACACCAGTCTTCCACCTTGAAAAATGGTACCTAGCCTTTACAGTTCCTCCTCTGTGTGTGCGCACACACTTTTCTCTCTCCGTTTCCAAAGCAGTAATTGGTAGACAAGGAATGAAGGTGACTTGGCTGTAACCTTGCTGGATGTAAAAGATTCTGATTTTTATACAAAGCAAGGTGGAGGTGAACTGGCAGTGCAAGGGTGGTGAAGAAAAACCCCATGGTTGTGAGAAATGGGGCTTCTTCCTGCGGAGTCTTAAGAGATGCGTCTCCCCTGCTCTTGAACAGCTGTGAAACTTTTGGCGAGAGCCTTGCAAAGGTTTAATGGCTCCTGCCATCAAGAGCAGAGGGACTTTTGCTTGTTCTGGCTTGCCTGTACCGTTGGGTTAAATAAGCCTTCAGCCTTGGAGTACAAGCTCTGGTTAACTGCTGAGGAACCCCTGAGGATGCTCCAGCCATGCCCACCAGCTCTGCGCATCACTGCCAAAGCATTAGCAGGCTGAACGGAGAACAAGCATCGGGTTATTGACAGTACAGTGGGTTGACTCCTAGATCATGGCAGGGATGAGTCAGGTTGACTCTTTAGCCAGTGGAAGAGAGGGAGGCTCCATGGCCGATGGGAGGACTCTTGATTTCCGTAGCACTTCTGTAGCTGATTTGCTGGTGGAGGCAATTCCTCACAGAGGTGACAGGTTGGTTGGTTGGTTGCAGGTCTTCCAGAGAGGGTGCTGCACGGAGGCTTTGCCTCACTTGCTGCTTTTTTGAAGGTCATCCCTTCACCCTGCATGCAGCCTCACCTTGCTCTCTTGTAACCATTTGGTGAGAGTCGTGGTTTTTTTGGAGCAGAGGCCCCAGCTGTCATGGACAGTTTGGCTCCGAACTGACCTTCTTGTGAAGCCATGGGACTGAGCAGGAGGCAGGAGTTTGCTTTGCTCGGGCTTAGTTTCTTCCCCGTGGGCTCTTGATGGTGCACTCCTGGTTACTGGCCCCAGGCAGGCAGGGCTGGAGGAAGCTCTGCTGCCTTCTCTCCTTCATCCTGTTTGGTTTGGTTGGAGGTAGGGAGAACCTGGTTGTAACTGGCTGTACAACGTCATCATCTTTACCCAGTCTCCATCCCTGGAAGCAGAGGGGTTTTAGTGAGAGGGTGGGCTGGCTGGTTTCTTCTTTTCTTTCCTTTAAGAACGCACAGCAGAATCTCCCGTGCCTTCTCCAAGCACTGCCTGCAGCACCGCCTGCCACGCGAGGGCCCAGTACTTTGCCAAGAAATAAGTGTTCCTTAAATGACAACACAAACCAAGTGTCTTTGTTTTGTTTCCAGCCCAGCACTGACTTGTCCCTTCCTTGGGGTGGGAGGAGGGAAGGACGAGGTTGCCCCATTCCTGCCCCAGGTAGCTGAGGAAAGGTCTTTCTCCCAGGTCTCCTGCCTCGGTGCTGGCAAAGGGGGTGAAGACTGGGCTCCATACACTGCCAACAGCAAGAAGAAATTGCCACCACTGCCCATCTCAATTGCAAATTCAGTGTCAAGCCCCCTGCCCACGCAGACAAACCCATCACTGCCCTCCCTGTTCCTTCTTCACATGAGCTGAAAAAATACCTTGGGGAGGACCGGGGGGGTGGGGGGATGTTTTCTTGGGGTCTACACAAGTGGTGACAGGAAAGACAAAAGGGGTGGTTGTGGGGTTTGGTTCTGTACTAAAGGTGACATTGCTTAAAAGATCAGTTTTTCTATTTTAAATACTTGCAAAAAAAAAAAAGATGAAAATATGGTGTTCTTAAAGCTTACATAAATATTTATTAAATACTTTGAGGGGGGACACACCGATTTTTCTTTTGATATTTTTTTTAATACCTCAGACCTGTTTTAAAAAAAAAAAAAAAAAAAAAAAGAAAAGACTTAAACCAACAAAAAGCCAACGTTGGAGGCTCTCAAAGTCACTCCCAGAAATCTGTGACTGGCAGGTTGCCACAAGGGTCTGGTTGTTCTTTAGTTGATCTATTTTTGTTGTTCTAGTTTCCATATTAGGAGGGGGAGAAATAATTATATATAAATATTATGCAAAAAATATAGTTTTCTTTAGATCAGAAACTGATATTTTTACGTCAGCCATATGTATTTTGTTTAAAGAAAAAAAAAAAAATATCTTGAGTCCTGCGTCTGCAATGGCGCGTGACTGTGTGACGGCAGTTCAAAGTGACAGGTAACTAATTCAGTGTATCAGCGATTGGATGCCAGTCAGCTTCCTTTTCTCTGAGCAGCCATCTTTATACTAGATGTTAGTTGGATGACACAAATGTTTTTTTATATAAATTATGTTGGTATGGCTGGTTGCTTAAAGTATAAACGTTTATTGTGCATACATCCTTTCTGTAAAGTTTTTTTTTTTTTTTTTTTTTCTATTTAGTTTCAGTGATATACTGGCAGCAGATGACTATTGGGTTAAGTTATTGAGGACATTACAAAAATGTTGGGGGAGACTGGTGCTCTATGCTGAAAGGCATGGTCAGCGGCACGAACTTCTGGGGACTCTCTGCAACATGCCTTGAAAGAGGGGAGATATATATATTATTTTTTTTGCTTTGTTTGAACTGCCACGAGTGTGCACGGGGGAGAGTGCCATGCCAGACAGGAAACGAAGTCATACCCTGTGATACGTGTTAACTTGCCTTGGAATGCTTTGTTATTAAAACACTCTGAACATAATTTTGCATCCAGTTCTTAAATAACAGTAGGGTCTCTGGTGGTGGTGGTGGTTTTCTGTTAAATAAATTGGCAGATTGGTACCAAAGACATTACACCACGTCCTGTGTGCATTGCTGAACAGGCATTTTTAGGCATTTGCATTATGTGATAAGGTTTCCTTTGATTTGCACAGGGGTTATACTTAATTTTCAAAGGTTTTGTGCAATAAGCTTTGAGAAAAATTTTGAAACAATCTCAAGAAGGAAAAAAACTAAACCAAATTTTAGCATGGGCAGCCTTTGGCTTTCCCTAGCTGAGAAGTAGATGTCCTGTAGTGCTCAGCCCCTTTAGAAATGCTTCTTGGGGTGACATGATGTTGGGGTGAAGGGAAAAGCCCCATCCCCGATCCAGGGAGGGCACCTCCAAGATGCCATTGCCAACTCCTGTTGCCCTCTACGACTGCAGGGAACAAGCACCTCAAAGAAGAGTCCCTGCATGCTTTTGTACCTCTCGGGGGAAGGACACATGTACCTGCCTGTCATCGCTTCTCACTGCTCAGTCCAGCTCCTACAAGTTTATCAACCCATGGAGCATGCAACCTGTAAATCACCCTCCTGCAAACCCAGCTCTCCCCGGTGGGGCATGGGGATGTGGGGGTACCGTTCTCCTGGTCCTGCCCCAAACAGCAAGGCTGTGGGGAAATGCCGGCATGTTTCTTGGCACCTGGCTGTTCTTCTCCAGCATCTCTCTGCCAAGGCTGTCCCCTGCCACTGAGAGTGGCTGATCTCTGGCTGTTCTGCCTCTGATATCATCCTGCTCAACAAAAAATAACAATTTTCATTCAGCAAAGCCCATGGCTAAAACTGCCTTTAGTTTATTTCCTCCCCTTAAATAAATATATATATATACAGTATTAAATCAACATTTATGTGTGTATATATATTTATCTAATGCTCTCACAACAAAACTTTCTTTTAAAGAGGGCACACAGACCTGAGTTTTTCTTTTCCAGTAACTAAGTATAATAAGCACTGGTATTTTTGTATAAAAACAGAAAAATACAAAACAAAAGACTGAATATTATGTGGTATGCATGACATTAAAAAAAAAATAATGGTGGTTTCAAAGCAATATGTACCCTGGTGTGTTTGCCATATCCTAGAGTCCAGCTTAAAGTGCACCTGATCTGTATTGCATTTTGATATTAATCTCTATGTACAATGTTTTGCATGTAATTTATATGGTTCTTGGGAGAAAAAAATTTTGAATGAATTGTCAGTTGGCTTCTTCTGAGGAAACAGACTCCAAGCAGAGATAATACTCAAAGTGGAAGCAGAAGAGTGGTTGAGGGGTGGGAAAGGGGGTACATAGTAAAAAACTAAAGCGTGCTGGGGGTGGGGGAGAAGGGTAATGGTTTTGAATCAATAAAGCTTTGGCTGTTGAGCAGAAACAGTGCGCAAGTGCATCCAGAGAATAAAATGTGCCCACATGTAACTGTGATGTCCTCAGTGTGTCCACCAGCTTGTGAAATCAATCCCACATCCTCTCCTAGCACTGGATGAATGGCTGGGCTTCCCGTCAGAGCAAGCCTGGGCATGAAAGTGGGGCCTGCGGGGTGGAAAGAGGGATGGGGAGCAAAAGCATCCCCCCCTGCTACAAAAGCACTCTGTATTGTGGGTTTTCTTTCTGTGTAAGCCTCGCTATTGAGAGGCAGGGGCTGGCTGCTGCACCCAGCACTTTGCCTCAAGCGTGGCTTCTTCCATCTCCAAGCAAAGTCCAGAATTGGCTGTCAAAAGCCATCCAAAGCAGTGCTCCTGGGCTATGCGTCGAGCTGCCCTTAAGCAAAGATCCTCCCTTGTCCCCTTCCCTGATGCCGTGTCTGCAGTGCCTCTAAGGTGATGCGTGGTGGAGGTTGTGATCACCATCTCCTGGGGACTGACTCTGAGCCGTGTCCTGCCTCTCTGCTGAGGCTGTTTTGCCTCCATAGAGGTACTTTGCCCAGACAAGGAGGACAAGAGGAAATAAAAGCAACTGGCCTCTGAAATACTCTAATTCCCAAGCAGGTTGATGCACTGGAGCTGTTTAACTCCCTGGCTTCGGTGGAGAGGCTGTTGCTTCTCTGTCTTTAATAACTCCATGGCCAAGCCACGATGAGAAGATCGAGCTGGGCAAGGTGGTCAGTGAGAAAGTTCAATCTAAAACTTCTCAGCTGAAGTGACTGACCTTTGGAGCTGATGCCAAGTGATATGAACAGGGTGTAAAAGCTTTATTGTGCAGCATCACCCTCTTTCCTGCTTTCTCAGGGAGGTGTCTGAGCTGACAGCATCTTCCAGCTCTTAAATGGAACAGCCACAATTGCTGCTTTTTTTAAACACAGTCTTGGCTGGATGCAAAGGAAGACACAAATCATAGGACTTTCAGTCATTTAATGGGGAAAATGGCTGTGCCCGCCCAGTAGCAGGTCTGCCCCAGGCACCCTTTCCCCAAGAACGAACACTGCTGCTGCTGCTGCGAAGGTGGCTGTTAACCGCTGCCACAGGGTCAAACTGGGGAAAAGCAGGACACAGGCACGCTGGGAAGGAGAGGAGAAAAGCAGGAGGAGGCAGCTTTAGGTCTATGATCTGCCATGAAGCCTTAGCAAGCCCATGCTGCCCTGACAAGAGAAATGGCTGCTTCCCAAAACAACCCAGCCAGGCCCAGGCCTCCTTCCCTGGGGCGCAGCACAGCCTGAAGTGTCCCGAGGCCCCAGGGCAAGCGCCTGTCTGCCCGGGAAACCGGACTGAAGACAAAAAATAGCTTCCATCTTGGAAAGCGTAACCCTGAGGCAGCGCCCGCTAGCGTGAGGAAGGGAACGGGCACCTCAAGGGCCGAGGCCTGGCGCCATGGTGGGCAGGGGCAGTACCCTGACAGGAAGGTGGGCGCGGGGCACCGCAGCCGGGGCAGAGGTGGCCGGGAAGAGGGGCACTCCGCCGTTCGCCCCGCCATGAAGGACTTCATCTGGGGTTAGAGGCGCTACCAGGACCCCTCGGAAGAGGAAAGGGTAGAAAAGCCGCCCGCCCCGCTTTGTTTATGGGACCCGCCCGCCCAGCATTTGTCGCCCCGATGGGCGGTGCCGCCCGGCCGCTGCGCTCCGTGCGGAGCCCCGCCCCCGCCGGCTGCCACGGGCGGAAGTGGGCGCTGGTGAAGCCGTTCCGCCCGCCATCTTAGTAGAGGGCGAGCTGAGGTTGCCCGTATGTTAGGCGCCATCTTTGAGGCTGGCAGCGGGGAGGACGACGGCCTGAGCGACGGCTCCGGCGGATCGAGGTGATACGGCGGTGGCAGCGGCGGTCCCCAGGGGTTCGGTAAAGTCCCTGCTCGCCGGTAACTAGAGCCGTTCGTAGACCGCAGGGGCTGGGGAATGCCCTCTCGCCAGGCCCGGGTCCTCTCCGCTCCCCTCAGGGGAAGCAGGCCGCGTCCTCCGCGTCCGGCGGGGCGGGCGGCCCAGGCCGCGTCCCCGAGCCTTCCTCACCGGGGTGTCCGTAGCCACTGGAGCGGGAGGGGAGAGGCGGCGGGGGCAGCGCGGGTTCTCCGGGGACGGTGGTGGGGGTGAGGTGTTGTCCCCGGCCTCGGCGCCCCAGGAATTTAGAGAGGGGGGAGCTGCTTCCTCGCTGCCCGAGGTAGGCCCAAGGTCCGCTCTGCCCGCGGTTACAGGACCGCAGCCCAGGGCGCAGCTCTCCCGTTCCCCACCCCTGCCCTTCTCTCGGCCCTTAGCCCTTCTGTAGGGCTCGGCTGCCGGCTCCGCTCCCCCCTGCCCCCGGTGGTCTCCCGGGGCAATGGAGTCCTTGGGCAGGCTCTGGAGAGGTTCAGCTGGGCAAATTGAAGATCACAGTGTAGGTGTCTTATGAGTATATGTTTTCAGTTAAAGCCTTGTGCCTTCCTTTTGTGGCAGTGCATATAAGGGGCGTGCTGTAGTGTAGTCATCTGGCAGATTGCTCCTCCGTTCCCCAGAGGAACTGCCTTCAGGAACTGACTAACTCTGGATGCACCCGGTTGTCATCTTAATTTCTCCTTCAGGTTGTTTAAAACAACCCAATTGGGTGACGTTTGGTTTTGTTTCTTGAGAATTGGACCTAAGAGGTTTCTGTTTTCTTACATTGATGTTTATAATGAAAATGCAAAAGTGATTTTTTTACTGTTGCAGGGATCAGTATGTGGAGCCTACAGATTGTTCCCAGAACTGGTGCTTTGGGGTGCGTGCTGCCCTCAGAGATTGAGCTCTGGACCATACATTAAAAATAAAACTGTGTTATTTGATTGTAAAAAAGGAGATCTCCTGGGGATAGGGGATTCTGAAATGATATCAGAACCACCACTGGGGCACGTGGTTGAATTGGACTTGCATTAAACTGACCAGGCTGAGCAGATAGGCTGAATTTATTGCTGGGTGGTCGGGTGTTTCAAAGGGAAAGCTAGTCTAGAGAAAACTTCCTCTTGCTGTCACTTCTCATCTAAAATGGCACCCTTCCAAATGGCTGCAAATTGACTCTTTTTGAGATTTACTAAAACGCTTCAGTGAGGAAGCTGAATCGTTGTATTAAATTGCTGCCAGGCCCCAGCATTGACTTCAGAAATGGAAAAAGAATGAGCGTGTCTTATTTAAGTATGCCTGTGTCGCCCAAGAGTAGATGAAGCAGCTCTAGCAGTCCCCTTAGTTTAGAATTGATTCCCGATGCCCATTTGGACACGGAGGAGGAAAAGCTGGTGGACAGAGTGAGCAATAGAGGAGAGCTGCCTGCTAAAAATACGAGAAAGAAGGGGTTATGCATTAAGGGAAAGCCACTACATTAAAAATTGGTGCTGTCTAAAAATTTGTTGAGGATTTGGGACGTGCAGGTACCGCTACAGCTGCGTGTGCTGCAGTCATGCCTGTTGGCACTGAGCAAGATGGAGAGAGCTTCGTTACTGAATGCAGTATGTTGAAGCACTCTCTGTTGCCTGGAAGAAGAGCAAAGACTTGCATTGTGTGGAACTTTGGATCTGTGGTTCACCTGGTGTGCCATATCTAGAACAAACAAACAAAAAATGAGCCGTGGCAAGCCAGGTACTCATCTGGGGACAGTGAGTCTTTGGTGACATCTGCAATCAGAGCGTTGTGTGTGATGGGCCATGGCTGACAGGCAGGGGTCATAGCTGGAAGTGCTGTAGGGGAGGGTGACTGTGCCTGTAACGTGTCTGTGTCAGCCGTCTCCCTGGACAGGGGGTTTAACAGTGGTAGTTGGATGTATGTTCCCAGCTCTCACGTTGGCAGTGACGGTGTGGCCGAGCCAGCGGGCTGTTTTTTCAGCTGGAAGAAGAGGAGGGATGGACTGCAACTGTGCCTGGGTAAACAAGAGCTGTCAGAGATTTGCCATAGACGTGGGTTGTTGCAGCTGCAGCAGTAGTGGATTCTGGAGCATCTGGAGAAGGTAGAGGGAGTTTTCTTTGTGCAAGTGATACCGTCCAAAGCCTTTTGATGCCAGAAATCAGTAGAAACACATCTGTTGTCTGGAACTTCTCAGTTGACCCTCAGTATACCTGGCAGGCTCCTTGCAATGTTTAAAAAGCTTGTTGGGCAGGGCAGAGCAGGGACTCGCTTTGGCACTTCCATGTTGCAGCAATGCTTGCAGACCATGCACCCTGCACGCTGGGCCAGGGCCTAAATGTGATGGTGCTGTTGGTAACCTGGAGCTGAGGAAGCACTTCTAGATTTTTCTACGGTTCCATGTGAATTTTTGCCTCGTCAAGGTGACGTACGTATTGAGCTATTTCTTTTCAATGGATAGGCTTAGAGCCAGTTGTGGTTGAACATCTCCAGGACATGAATCTTAACCATGGGACTCAGACTGACAACTACATACCGCTGTGAAGGAACTCGGATAGGAGAATGCACTTAAATAACAGATCAACAGAGCTACTATAAAATTGATTACTGAAGACACTTTTTTTCAATGCCAACATATTAGAAGCTCTTACGGGTTGTGGCACTAAGAGTCAGTTCCCGTCTATAACATGACTGTACAACAGTGTAAGAGAAAAATTTGTCATGGCTTTGGAGAAAGCCCAACATGGAAGTATGCACTGAACTTTTGATACCTGGACCCTGAACCACCCACGGACTACTTGACAGTGCTGGCCCAAGGATATCTTTTGATACACGGACTGCACCGGCAGAAGTCCCCCTGTAGAAAACAGGCAGCTCCCTCCCACTGGCTGTGCTAAAACTTCTGCAGTAGGAAGTGTCCTACAGAACCAAGTTACCAAACTGATGTGTGGCTTTCCCTTAATCCCCTCCCCCCGGCTTTCCAGCTTCCAACAGCACTGCCGGCATTGTGTGCAGTGCTAGGTGCCAGCTGCCGTGTTTGGCGTATATTTTGAAATTAATGATTCTGGACTTTGAGCACAGGGGCACTGAGAGCAGGTCAGCAGGTCACTTAAGCGATTTTCTTGCTCGTTCTGCTAGTTCTTCAGGGACTCCAGCATCCAAACGATCTTGCACGGGATCACTTGAAGCAGGAAGCGGCTGCTCAGCGAACCTCTCTCTACCTTTTAGGTTAAAGTGACTTTAAACCAGCTGAAGGTGGAGCAGCATCCCCCAGGGAGGGAGAGTGGGTCTCTTCTCAGCTCATTCCAGTGGTCCCAGATGTCTGATGGGTGCAAGATTGTTGACCTGCAGGTGGAGGCCAGTGGGGAGATGCAGTTCTTAGTCAAGCGCTGCCAGTGGTCACGTCCATCTGGCTTTGCAGAACGTGTGGAAAGACTTTCAGATGAAAGGCATTGCTGTGGCTTTTGGACTGCGAGATGGGTGAAATATCTTAGGCTTGAAACTGATTTCCTCCGGAGTGGTGCGCTCGGGTCTGAACACTTTGTCTTGGCCACTTCACTAGATCCCTGCTGTAAAGGTTGCTTTGAAGAATTCCTTCTCTTGCAGAGACATCTTGATGTGTCAAGCTAAAAAGAGATCTGTATTGAAGCAGTGTGTGACCTGATGAGTGCTTCAGTTGAGGGTTATTCTTTGACAGTTAGAGAAACACTGGGCCAATCAGCCCTTTCAGGAACAGACTGATTTGCCTCTCATTTTAAGGAAGGATGTCCTAATTCAGGTTATAATGCAGCATTCTCTATGTAACTTGTGACACCTAGTGCACTTTCAGCCTGTGGAGTGCTGTAAAAAGCAGGTAAAACATCAGCAGCTGTTTGCGTCTGGGGTAAGGCTGACGGATTGACAAGGGGGATGAGAACACGTAGTTCCTGGTGCTCTGCCTTCCTTGTGATCTGACTGTCCTAATCAACAGGGGGGGGCATTAAGCATCTTTAATATTTTTGTAAGCGATTAAAGGCACAAAGCAGAGCAGCAAGAGAGACTGCCCAAGTGAAATACTTTGTGCTTTATAACCCGCAAGTACCCACAGGTAGGTGCAATAATATTCCTCTCATGCGTTTGTTGGGGTGCAACAAAAAGTTTTGTTGCCTTCTTGGTCTTTGGTACAGGACAAAGGCAGGTCAGCAAGCTGGAAGGTTAGATCAGGGAGTGGGACTGTTTATTCAGTACCGAGAAAGACAAGCTTGTAAAACAGACTAGACAGACTTGCGTTGTACTATTTATCTTCCCTTAGCAAAGGTGGAGTTTATGATACTTGTTGGCATGTTTTTCCTGACCCCTAGCTACTGCATCTGTAATTATTTTATTTTATTTTATTATTATTTTTTTTCCAAAATAAATTCAAAATCTCTTAATACAAAAACTTTACTGGAGTTCTGGAGAAAAAACAAGTGTTTAAGATTCTCCTCAACTTTCATGAGAGACCTGCTGAGTGCACCAGAGTTACTCATTCGTATTCAGACTTTCAGGGGTTAGTTCAGTTGATTTCTCTTCAGCAGTCAGATTTGCCATGTTAACTGATACCAGTTAAAAAAAAAATAATCTTTTTGAGTTAACCTTTTTTAAAATGGAAGGACTTTTGTGGAATTCAGAACTTAGAGGTTTTTGGAAGGGGTGTTTCTCCTTCTGAGTGTGTGTGTGGGGGAGTTGTAAAGGTTATTTTTGTTCATTGGGGTTTTTTTTGTGTTTTTTTTCTGTTGTTGTTTTAAAGTTTTGCTTTTTTCCCATTCGTTAAACAAGATCCATTCAAATTCTGAAGAGGTCTTGAAGTCTGCTCAGGAGTATGGAAGGCAACAAGTAAAATGCTGAGCTGCTTGGACATTCAAAAGAGCTAGATCTGAGGGGATTTCTCTTGTTCCCCCCATGGTGGTGGATATAGTAAAGTTGCACTATACAGGTGTGTCTCACTTCCTAGGGAAAAGAAATGGCACCTTCTAGACCGTGAATTCCTCCTGATTTGTGTTGGAATGCCTCTGCTGGGCAAAGCAGTGGTCCTTACTTGCCTTTCATTTAAGTGTTGGCTTGTGCAAACTGCAGAAATCATGCTTGTAATTTCATTTAATTATCAATGGCATCAGTAACGCATTTGGAAAAATGTTTCTTGTCAAACTTCTACCTGAAGGAGTGCCAGTAATTTCTAGGAGGAGATGCGTAGGAATCTGTATGACACAACAGTCTGTTTTCGAAGGTGCTAAGGGTGAAAAGTGAATAGTCCCATCAATACTGAAGAAGGGAAGGAACCCTTGCACTTAACAACTGTTTTTCTTCCCTTTGACAAGCAGTCAAAACCCAATAACTAACATGAGAACCCAACTTTTCCTCTCTTTATTTTAGATTTGGGAAAATTCCCTGCCAAAAATAAAAATCCTGGAAAATTCACTAGTGTTTGTGTGAGTAGAAGGTTCCAACCTTTTTTATTAATTTGTAAGAACTATTTCATTCAGTTTTGTCCAGGAGAGTCAGAAATACTTGCACAGAAATGCGCAGCATCTGAATGACAGGGGTCAGAATCACTTGAATTTGAGCTTTATCTGGTCTGGTTGCAGGTTTATGGCATTTAGTATCTTTAAAAGAATAAGAATCAAAGTATCTGACTTCACATCAAAAAAACCTGCTTGTGGCTAAGGAAGATCAGTTTCAGCTCTGGAGGCACCAAAAAATCATCAGCTGTCGAATTGGACCTAAGCCATCTTTTCAAACGTTCCGTGATCTTGCTGCAATGCATGATGATGGATATATGGATTAGAGAACAGAGTGTGATGGCAAACTTGTAGCATTGGCTCTGATGTAAAAAGAGAACAAATTCTTTCCTAAAAATCAAAGTCATCCCAAATTCTTGGTATCATGCAGCCATGCCACTTGCAAAGGAAGCATTTCCCTGCCTCTCAAAGCTTGCTGTATCCTCGATCTGCTGTCTCCCTGCTGTTAATTGATTGCAACTCCACGTGTCCGATTAGGGCTGAGAGTTGCTCTCGCTACGGATATCATACAACATATACTGTGCACGCTTGTGTGTATAGATATGTTTATACTGTATGCATGTACGTATGTATGCCTATTTGTGTGCTGGCCCCAAAATCACTTGTGTTATAAAGCATCAGCCTTGAAGGCATATTCATCAAACTATTATGTAGATCTTTTGGGTTTGCCGGTTCCCTCAAAATGAGATATTTTTTTTATGCAGTCTGCTGTGGCAAATAGCCCCACATTCTAATTTTTACTCTCACTCTTGCTGACTTTATGATCACTCACTCTTGGTGTGTGTATAAACACATCTGTGTATGTATATACATATTTGTGTATTTATACGCACAAGTATGTTTTTGCTGTACAGGTAATAAAGATGGGGGAAGGTTTTTGTGTTTTCTTAATAGGTGAAGAAATCTTGAAGACCAGAAATTGCAACTCACTGAATTTTAAATTAAAAAAAAAAATAGAAAAATTTAAAATTGTTCGGCTGTGGAAGATGGATCCTCATTTTTGCAGCCACTTTGAATCACAAGTTCATCTTTAAATGCACTGGGTTTTTTTTGTTGGCCTTTTTTTGGTTTTTCCTTTTTTTTTTTTTCCTTTTTTTTTGGAAGAGCTAACTAACCCTGGCTGTCTCCAGTCTGACAGTTTTCAAATGGACTTGCTTCCTCCATTAGTTGTAAGATGTTTTAAAGCACATCCTATGTTTGAATTGTGGATGAGAGGTTCCCTTGGCAATGTGAGGAGGAAAATTCTTTCTACCCCTTTATTATTAATTCACGGATTCAGTATTGGTTCGGCCTACAGGAGAAGTTAACTGGAAGTCTTTGAAGATCAATATCTTTGCTGAAGTTGTCCAGGTATGTGAATGTGAAGATCTACGGTCATTGAAAAATAATGTTTAATATGTCAGTTGTATTTTATGGAAATTGTTAGTACCCACAGTTAATTATTGACTGATAACTCAAATGTATGACCAGTTTTTTAAGAAGCGGCTCTCTTGTTGGGCTTACAGCCACAAGCAGTAGTTTTTTCTGTGCTCTGAGGCATATAACTATTACGGAGGACACAGAAGAGAACACTTGCTGGCAAAACCCATGCAGTTTTACAGACGTTTGGCTGTAAAAAAAACCTGGGATACTTTTTGTGACCAGCTGAATTCAAGACATTCCCCCCCTTAAGAGGCTAATTTGATTAACAGAAAGCAGCTGTAAAAATGCTTATTATTTAATTATTTTTCACTTACTGATTCCTTTCTTTAGGGTTACTTTTAAAAAGAAGATTTGACTGATCACGCCATTAGGAGACTTAAAGTCCAAGAAAGAGTGAAGCAAGCTCTTGCCAGGACTGGAGGAAGTCCCTGTTGAGAGCGAACCCTTCGAATCTGAGCTCGTTCTCAGACTTTGTTGATTATGTCTAATCAAGGAGACGACTGCTACTTCTATTTCTATTCCACCTGTAACAAGGTATGTTTGGGCTTCTTTTGCTTTGGGGTATCTTTTTTTCTGTTGAGTTTTTGAGAGGAGGAGGGAGAGGGGGCGGAGACATCCAGATTTCTGTTAACTTAAGAAGCAGTTAGATTCTGCTACCAGTTCTATTAGCATGGACTTTTTTTAGGTTGTACTGTTCTAATTTCCTTTTTGTTGATTTCTTTTTGGTTACAGGGAGACAGCTGTTCCTTCCGCCACTGTGAAGCTGCTCTGGGAAATGAGACAGTCTGCACGCTCTGGCAGGAGGGTCGCTGTTTCAGGAATATCTGCAGATTCAGACACATGGAAATTGATGTGAGTGTTTGCCTAAAGATGTATTCTCCAACTAAATCCCTGAAAGAATTTTTCCTTGCTGTTGGCAGACTGAATGTGTTTGTACGTGATAGACTTACTTGCTTTCAAATGATACTGGTTTCTGTTACTTGGAGGGGGGTGGGAGGAAGTTGGGGGAAGAAAAATCAATTTCTGAGGTATACCTCAGCAAGACATTTTTGTATTAGATGCTGACGTTATTTTCTTAACAGAGGCCAAAGCAACTGCATTAATCAGACTGCTTAAATGTGCTGGAGCAGGGTAGTAATAAACAGCCTGCAATAGCCTCGCGAGGGCTGGGACTGATAACGTCCTATTGGGTCTCTTCTCTCCTGGATTTCTTCCGATAATGTTCTGAGCTCTTGGGGTAGTATAGGGTGGGGAGAGAAAAGATGGGAAGGAAATAAGGCTCTGAAACAGAACTTGAGATAGATTCAAGCTAGGCAATTTAAGGCATTTTTTCCCTCTGAATAATCCCAGTATTTTGCACATTGTCTTAGTTTAACCCACCCTGAACTGATGTGTGCGAGCCCCCGACTTCTCCAATGGACCGACAGGAAAGCTAGATAATGTGTAGTTGTTAAAGCTTATGCAAGCTTTGTCGATCTGCCCTGAAATGCTTTCAGTGATAGACTGCCCTTTGGAATGATGTTTCCACACTGCACTGCGATAGCCCTGTCTCTGGCATGACGTGTAACTATGTCTCTTAGCAAGCCTAAGGCGAGTGTTACCACGAGCTTTTCTTTCTTTCTGTCTTCAGAAAAAACGCAGTGAGATTCCTTGCTACTGGGAGAATCAACCAGTTGGCTGTCAAAAATCCAACTGTGCTTTCCATCACACGAAAGGACGCTATGTTGATGGACTCTTCTTACCGCCAAGCAAAAGTGAGTTTCTTGGGTCCTGTTCCTTTAAGCATGAAAGAATTAATTCTGAATATTACTTCGGAGTGGGTACAGTGCCGTAGAAGGCATCAAGTAACTGCTCACTGATGAGTGTAGGGAGAAGTGTTGCAGTCACAGGCTCTCAGCTAAACGGACTGTAATTCTGGTGTTTAATTTTTTCTTTCATGCTCAGCTTCTCTGTGCTTTGTGTGATCTTTGCACTTCAGGTGGCTTTCCCTTCATTTCATCCTTTCTGGAGGGTAGGGTGGTGAGATGAGTGTGTGAAGGGAAGCCGTTGTTCCTAGTGTGTTCATAGGGGTGGGGAACAGGAAACTCTGAATTCTGCAGCCAGGTGGGTTGTCTACCTTATCTACCGTATCTAGACAGTGAGTGCAAGGTTGGGGTGAACGTTTTACATGGCCAAATGAGAGATGGTCCTCATCTTCCTCTAGCTACGCTTCCAAGTCCACCTGAGTCTGCAGAAGATGATGTGAAAATGGCTCAGGCGTCACTGCAGCAAAACAAACTTTCTGTCCAGTCAAATCCCTCTCCGCAGCTGAGGGGGGTGATGAAAGTGGAAAGCTCTGAAAACGTCCCAAGTCCTACACATCCTCCAGTTGTAATCAATGCTGCAGATGATGATGAAGATGATGATGGTGAGTGGTTTTTACTTACTGAAGGCATTTCTACTGGAGGTGAATGTATAAATGACAGAGTGCCTGAACTGTGTCGTGTTTAAAGCTACGGACGAGAGTCTGGAGTCTTAAATACTTTTTCACTGGTATAGCTCTTACGTATATGATCTTATGAAGTCAATACAGCTGTTTAAAAAAACAACCAACCACAAACAGTTGCTTGTAGTTAAGAATACGAACAGAATATGAACCGTGGACTGAAACATCATTGTACGAGCTATATGAGCATGAAACGCCTTGTATAATCCCTGCTCCATAACTGAATAGGTTTTATTTTGGACTTTCAGACCAGCTTTCTGAAGAAGGAGATGAAACTAAAACACCTGTCCAGCAACCAGCAACAGAAGGCAATAATGGATTGCGGATAATTTCCACTAGGAAATGCAGTGCTAATACAAAGCAAGGTATTCTAGCAGCTGTAGTAGGATGGCTTGGAAGGAGAACTTGACGATTATCTCCAAAGTGATATGTTCTAAAACTATGCTAGAATATCGGGTAGCTGGATGGAGTCAGTTATTTCCACGAGCTCATTCCTGTCCAATACTGTCGTGTGTCCCTTGGGTCAGACAGGTCAACTCCTCCTTGTAGACTTTTGTAAAACAAAATAGAGCCACAGCATGGAGTTGAAATGCCATCAAATGTGTCCTTTCTAACACTGTGAGAAGAAGCCATGTCTAATGACAGAGGAATCTAATATCGTGTAGATGGATTAACATGCTGAAAACTGCCAGATTTTACTCTGTAGGATGGGAGGAGGGGTGAAGAAGGGTGCCAATTGCTTACCAAAATACCCATCCGTTCTATGGCTTTTAGTACTGGTGAGGAGTGTTGAGAGGGTTTATTTGGAAGACTTTGGAAGGGTTCTGAGCTGTCAGAAGCTTGAGGATGTGTGCTCTTCAACATGTGCCTTTAGGCCTCAGCTTCATTAATGATTTTCTGTTTCCAGAGGACAATTTAAATTTTGGAATAAAAACACTTGAAGAAATCAAATTGAAGAAACTAAAGGAAAAAACAAAAAAACAAGGTGGTGAGTTAATATCCTTTCCTTTCTTACCTTTCTGCCTTCTGTTCACCTTCATCTCCTTTTTTTGTTTGTTTTTTTGTTTTCTTTTTTTGTTTTAACCTTCTGATACAACCTGTATAGCTGGCTATGCACTGGCGAATACAATTCTTGGCGCGAGAAAGGAAATTTTTGGGTGCTGTTGCGTGCATGCGGAGAGGTGATTGTAGCCGAGAGTTGCTTGAGGGACAGACTTCCATGCTCAGTTGTAGGCCTTTAGCTACTTTGGCGTGCAATCTCTTTTCTTAAACTCCAACAGCTGATATTCTAGATCGGAATTCCAAGCGCAAATCAGAGGGAAATTGCTCATTTCTCTTATTTACATGCAGTGGTCATTGTATGTTTGACAGCAATATATAACTAATGTCTTTGGTCTTTGTGGTAGTTCTTCTATTTTGGTTGTTTGTTTGTTTTTTTGTTGTTTTTGTTTTTTTCCCTAAACATCCTTATGTTTTACTTGCTATGATCAGAAGGTCCTTCAGGAGTTTCTGTTCCTCCGCTCCAATCTCGGGCTATTCCTGTGCCAGAAAAGGAAAATGTACGGACGGTAGTGAGAACTGTGACTCTGTCTACAAAGCAAGGTAACAGCGAATACTATTGTTTCCATTTCATGGCTCCTCAACCAAAAGGTTAAGTAATAATTAGGATAATTCAGACACGTCTGCCTGCTGGTGCTGCCTTTTCTAATTAAAACCATGCTTTTAGGCTTCCAGGCCCTGGTTTGATTGCAAATATTTGGCATTTGTAGGTGCTCAGTTTGTTGTGTTGCAGTAAAAGATCCAGAAGGGGTTTTTATCAGCCTGACATTAAGCCGTAGCTCATCATGTATTACACCACCTTACAGACCCTCCAATGTGCTTAATTGGACTCTCATGTTCCTGAAGTTGAGTGAGATTTGTGAATGAGCTAATGTGTCGACAGGACGTGGCAGAAGTAGCGGTTGGGTGAAGTGCAGTAGCAGCAGAGAGAGAGGCTAATGTCAATACGAGTGTCAGTATGCAAATAAGGGGATAACTGGGAAAACCAGGCAGTAATGCAAGGGCAGACCTATAGAAGATGGTGTTATACAAGTAGCCGATTTTTGAAGCGTTGACGAGGCTGACGGTGCCTCTTGGGGACAGTAGCGTGATACGAGTCTGTGTATAAGTGGTGGTGTTCAGATCTGCACAAATTCCTTTGAAAGGCAAAAACCGTGTGGCACTACTACTACGCGTAGTCACTCGTTTCTGTGGTTTGGCTACCAGAAGAGTGCCTTTTGCTGGGATGTGGGCTAGAAGGACAATGCTCTTGGTGGCTACTGGTTTCTGTACAGTGAAGAGATTATTCTTTGTCTTAGGGGAGGAGCCTGTGATTCAACTGAATCTTAGCGAGAGGATGGGAAAACGGAAAGCCTCCATAGGTAAGAGCTTTCTGTGAGGCGTTGTTCAGGTGCCCTCATCTAAACGTGACTATGTTGAAGGGTATTTTTGCTGCGTGCCGGAGGAAAATACATTTTGGCAGAGATGTGTATTGACGGCAGGCAGAAGTGGCAAATTTGGTTATCAGCTGAAAGGCAAATCTAAGAAAAGATCCCCAGAAGCATGGAAGTTTGTGGCTGACTGTTCTAAAACCCTCCTGCAGAGAAACGTTCTTAAAGTATTGCTTGTTTTCTCTCTTTCTGAAGCTGGTAAAAGTGTCCTTCCGTTAAAACGCAACCTTGCTGACAGGCTGGGGAAGAAGATAGAGGTTCTGGAGAATGCTGACAAAGCACCAAAGAGAGGTATGGCTACTAAGCAGACATCTGGATTTGATGCACAGGTTTTCTGTTTAGGTTTGCTGTTTGTCCTTTCTTCTAGTGGTTCTTTGTGCGTGTTGGTTGAGGGCTCAAGGTAGCTCTGAATCCCAGTGAAGTGATGGCTCTCATTGCAAAATGAGATTTATGTGAACACCAAATGGAGATTTATGCAGCCTGCCGAACTTTTTCTGTTCTCTCTTGTAGTTCAAGTCCCCAGGTCTCTGAAGGAGAGGCTAGGACTGCCCTCTGAACAGACCAGTACAGAGACAGGTACGAACTGGGTATTAAGTATGCTTTCCCCTTTTGTCTTTCCATGAGCTTCCATACAGCCCTAAAAGTGAATTTAAAAAACCCTGCCTGATTCCTCTTGCTTGAGTGCTGAAGCTGTCCTGTTTAGCCACTGTCAGAGATCTGCCTCGGGGGCGGGGGGGGGGGCGTTGTCCACTCGTGCCTCATCAAAGTTTCCGCTTGAAAACTGCTGTGAACCGTCAGAAGCTGCAGTATGCTTACGCACAAGTAGGACAGAAGCACTGCCAGGAGCAGGAGTTTGAGATGCGAACAGAGAGACAATGGTCTGAGAAAGTAACAAAATGAAATAGACTAATGCTTTTTGTGTTGCCACTCTCACCGGATAGCGCTAGTTTTCAAAATACAAGTGGCTTAAAGGAGGAGAATACCGTGCAGAATGGTGCTGTCCTAAGATGCCTTCTTGGGATCACGCAAACCTAGTTTTCCTTAGTACTGTGACAGATTTTGGAGACTTTAACTATTGCTTTTCTCTCCTTAAATGTTGGTGCTTCTCTTTTTTTCTTTTTCTTTTTTTTTTTGATGATGATGACAGAGAAGGCTGCTAAGCCGGCAGGAGAGATTCATGTGAAAACATTGGAGGAAATTCGACTTGAGAGAGCTCACCGGAGAAGAGGAGAACCTCAAGTGAAACCCCAGACTGAAGGACGTTGTAAAACAGAAGATCGCAGCTTGGGGGCAAGACCTTCCCCTGCAGTTCGTGTCAAAACTTTCTCAGGCTCCCTGGCTGAAAAAAAACACAAGCGATTGGAACGAGAGAAGCAAAAAACAGAAGAGTTTCCTACCGAGACAAAAGTTGAGAGCGAACCCAAGAAGCAGAGCATACTTGCTCCGTCTGTGCCCAGCCAAGTGCGCCCGGCAGAGCCTACAGGTAAAGCCAAGCCAGCAGGAGAAGTGCGTGTTAAAACCTTGGAAGAAATCAAGCGGGAGAAAGCTCTGCGGATGCAGCAGAGTGGAGGAAAAGTGCCAGCTCCACCGGCACAACCTGAACCTGCCCCAACAGGGAGGAGGTTGTTACGGATCACAAAGCTAATAGGTAATAAGGTGATTTGATACCTGCCCTGGTGAAGCGCTTCCCCTGTCAAGCAAATTCAGTTTGCTCAGGTTTTGCTTTGCTTTTTCCCTCTGCATATCGTAGAGGGTAGAAGAGTTTAAGGCTACAAAGTCAGAAGGCAAGGCAGTGCCAGAATATGCAACCATATTATTTTCCATGAATCACGTGATAGCTTTCTGTATTTCCCACTGGAAAATTCTTCCACTGAGGAGCTTTGTAGCCTAGTTTCTTGCTTCTGTTTCTTCTGCCATCCGCTTGTGGTATGGGATCTTCCCTGGGCTGAATCCAGGCTTACCTTCCTCTTTGGCATATGTGTTGTTTGATGCAGTTATTGATGTATCTATGTTTGCAAAGCATGTATCAACTTCTTAATGTGAGGGCCAGTTTTTGTCAAAATTGGCAGAGCACTAAAGCTATCGTTAAGATTATATAAGCTACCTAAAAAGAAAATAGTGCGATTGAGGGAAAGAGAACTCGAACGGTGCAGGGATTGCTTACTGTAGCCTTTCCCTCTGTCCCATTATTAGACGTGAGGAAATAAAACAAGGAAACAGAGGTAGCCAGGATTCTTTATTTCTGCTGTTGACAAAATGATGATTTTTTTGTTGTTGTTTTTTTTTTTTTGCTTGTTTTGAAGCACCTGGAAGAGAAGAAAAGAAGATAGTGGAATTGAGCAAGCCTTCTCCCAAAGCTGTCTCTGCACCTGCAGAGGTGAGTCCTTTGTGAAGACATACATCTATCTATTCATACAGTTTTGGATACATTTTGTTATGTTTTGTTTGTAACTGGCTGCATGCTCCCAGTTTGAGTGTGTTCCTACCTTTCTGCATTTGGTAAGCGCTGCAGTGCTGTCGCAAGTCCTGTCACTCCTTTGAATAGGATTTCCAGACAATGTGTTAAACCCCAAGCTTTGAATTAATCTTATTATACCTGACAGTGAATAAGAAACCCTATTAGCACCAGATAAAATCTGCAAGGTTAATGTTTTTCTTCTCCGTGACCTTATCTGTGAGACTGGAAGAAGGAGATCTTAAAATCCTGGGCTAAGAACTTTAATAGAAAAGGCTAGAGGTTTGTATTAGAGGAAATGAGTCTGTCAGGGAATGCTGTCTTGGGGGAGCTTGTATGGCTTCCTGTTGCTGAAAAAGAATGTAATAGATTACAGCTAGAGTCTTCTGCTCTATTGAAGAAGCTTGCTGTGTTGGGAAGTGTAGGCTTTTGAAACTATTTCCATAGCAAAGCATGGATCTTGTCACAGGGAACGTTTTATGGGGAAAAATGTCAGGTCTGAATGGTATTAACATGCTCTGTTCCACATGGAGCTATTTCAGAGGGATTGCTACTGATTTTTTTCTTAATGAAATCTCCGTAGATTTTTGTCCTCTTATTCCTCTTCTTTTGTTTCTCTCTAGCCCTCTGATCAGAGTGCAACTAATTCTAAAGTTCAAGTGAAGAGCCTTGAAGAGATAATGTGGGAGAAGCGGCAACTGAAGCAACGCCAAGAAGAGAAGCTTCAGAAGGAAGCAGCTGCTGTGCTGTCTCCTACTGAACAGGCAATCAAGGATAGAACTCCAGCATCAGGGAGTCCTGAATCCAGTGTGGTTTCAGGGTCAGCTTATCAGCTTCCAAAGAGGATATTGGTGAAATCTCCAGGAGATGGGGTTGAAAGCCCCGGAAAGGGTGCTGCCGTATCACCAGGGAAAGGGGCAGCCCAACTTCTGGAATGGAAAGCTGAAAGTAAGTGTTGACTGTATGTTAAAGAGTTACTTTAGGTCATGCTTTGAAAGAAAGGCAGAGGGTGACAATTTTCACGTTGTAACTCTGGCTCCTTTTTGTAATTTCTTTGCACCTTCTTATGGCTTGTTGGTAAACAGAGTTTACGGTGTGGAAAATACTGCTGAGAATCTGGGAAATGGCAGTGTACTTGTGCTGGCTAAATACAATTAACTAGAAGGGTTGTGGTGCTGTTAAGAGAACCTGTTTGTTGTTTTTTTTTTTTCCTGAGGCAGAGCAAGACTGTATCAGTTCTCTCTTCCTTTTACTCTAGCCAAACCGAAGGTGTGCCTGAAGCCTTTGGATGGGAAAGCCACCTCTCCCACAAAGCAGCCACTGAAACGTAAGGCAGCCGAGAGTCATCCGTCTGCCGTGGCGGCTGTGAAGCCACTGAGTGCCACTGGTGGCGATACAAAGGAGCCTTCAGCTAAAAAAGCAGCTGTGGTAAGGAGAGCGGCTGAGGCAGTAGTGGGTCCCTAGTAAAATTTATGCCCAAGTTGTAGCCTCCTCTTGGAGAAAAGATGGAAGACTGAAATGTTCTACGGGTCTCCGTTCCCTTTTAAATCCAAAAGTGGTCGACAGGACGCTCGTAGTACCTTTCTGCTCTTTACGAGGTGAATGGCAGTGTTTACATAATGCTCTGCTATGTCACTTAATTGCTGTGTTCTTTAAAAAGACCCAAGGTCGTTAGTAAACGTTAAGGGAATGCTAACTTTTCTTCAGGTGTGCCCTGGCTCTGTATTTTGGTTAAGGCTCAGCAGTGCCAGAGGAGAAGCAGCGGAAGAAGAATCTGCAAAGCAGTCTTTGACCTGTGTATCATAAAAACCATCTTGCTTCTTCCTAGGCCATTGTTCCGGCTTTGACGGAGGACAGCCTCCTCTCCATACGCGGGAGAGAAAAAACCCAAACCAGGTAACAACCACAACTTGTTTTATTGCTTGATCCGTGTGCCTTTCATGTGAAACTAAGGTTGGGTTTACTTCACACGTGGAAAAATGAGAGTTTTGAGATAATTCATGCCAAAATCCAGCAGAGGAAAAACTCGTCTGAAATAATAAGTTTCTAGGAGCTGGCTGGACTGCTTATCTAGATCCTTGTCTGAAAATGCTGCAAGTTGGTACAGCTTTTCAGCGGCTTCTTGGGTTTTCTGAATGCCTGCGGAGGTTGAATTGGTCACCCTTTTGCAGTCAAATTAGTAAAGGTGGCAAAGTGTCTCTGGCAACAAAAATGGAACCTTCTTTGCCAGACCCCAGATGCTGTGTCTTCGCG
This sequence comes from Astur gentilis, assembly GCF_929443795.1. NCBI lineage: Eukaryota > Metazoa > Chordata > Aves > Accipitriformes > Accipitridae > Astur > Astur gentilis. The sequence goes on along the minus strand of NC_064908.1, from coordinate 4,031,738 downwards.
GATAAATCCCCAAACTGCAAAATGTACCTGCTGATACATTGGACTCCAGAAGCAGCCCCAGGTTAATCGAATAACAATCCCTGCGTAAGGCTGAGGGGTAGGAGGGATTAACTACCATTTTAAGAGCTGGTTTGCAGAAAACATCTCTCTGCTTAAGGAATGTCATACACTGATTTGCTCTCTTTCTTGTTCTTCCCAGTCCTGAACTGCATACTGGAAGCCTGGCAGACTCTGTGGCACCGTCAGAGGTCTCAAGCTCGACCTCAGCTTCTTCACAAGTAGCAGTAAAGACACGCCGGTTGAGCTCCACAGGAGCTGGGAAAGCCCCCTTCTCTGTAGAAGACGACTTTGAGAAGCTTATTTGGGAAATCTCAGGAGGCAAACTGGAAGCAGAAATTGACCTGGACCCAGGGAAGGATGAGGATGATCTCCTTATGGAACTTTCTGAAATGATTGACAGCTGAACTGCATAGTCTTAAGGTTTAAAAAAAAAAAAAAAAAAAAAAATTTAAAACTGATTATTTTGTTGGATACCCAGAGGTGAACCTTTTTCTAGCTGAGGCTTTGCAATGAGTCTTAAAGCACATTTGAACTGGTAGACATTGTCAGTATCTGCACTCGGTTGTCCTAAATTTCCCTGCTGGTCAGAGTCAAGGTCCTGTGCATCAATTCCGTGACCCTCCCTATCTTGCACATGAAGAGGACGAAGCGCTTGTTTATTTTGGAACAGAGACTTGCCCATCTGTGGTGTTTGTGAACTGATCTACTGATATAGTGATGCTCTGAAGGCTTAAACTTATAGCTTCTTCATTCCTCCCCCCTTGGCAAAACTTTGCATTCAGTGCGTTTCAAAGCTTTGGTATTCTGATTTCTTCGACATTTGATATCCCAAGTCTGGAGTTACTATGTTAACTCTTGAATTTTATTTATGTATGTTATCATGTTGACTTTGATCTTTTATGGTAATGTAATGAAAATGTCAGGGTGGGAGGGAGCAGAATAATTAGTCTTTTGGACCAAATGTGCTGCCGCCTTGGGTGGTGGTTGGGGTCAGTGCATCCAGCCTTACTTTGAATTATCAGGGATGTTGCAGTATCAGTTTGAAAACAACAGCTCTACAGTACAGCTAGAATACCCCCCTCCTGTTTTGTTGTACTGTTCCAAAGCTTTAGGGGGGTGTGGGGGGTGGGTTGGTGCTTTTTGTTGATGTGGGGTGGGTAGTCAGGATTCCTGTTGTAATCTGCAGTAAATTGGTAAACGAAGAATTGGTTGAAGTGCCTCCCAGTTCCATGAATCGCTCCCGCGAACTGCTGTCTCATCCTCTGCCCAGCAGCGGCGGCTGCTCAGACTCATGTTCAGACAGTCGGCTTTGTCTGACCTCCCGCCGGACACGCAGCACCGTCGTCGACTCCGACCTAAGGGGGGAGTGGGTACCCAGGCCAGCGATCTTCAAAGCTGGTCCTGCTGCTGGACCAACCATGCTCTCCTTTTTGGGCATGCCCTAGGGATCCTCCCTTTGGTTTCCACTGCCCCACTGCCGAGGCTTGAGCTCTGGTTAGAAGTCCATGCTGGAGGTGAGATTGGAGGTTACAGGTCTGCCTTGGGTCTCGATGTGTGGTCTGAATTTGTGACCCTGCAGAAGACAGCTGAGACTGGGGTCTATTGTGTACCCTGCCACCAGGGATCGTTTTCCCTAGCAGCTACCTTTTGAATCATTTTCTTAAAGTTTTGAAGAACTTGAGTCTCTTCCTACGAGGATTTGTGAAGGTGGGGCGGCCCTCAGGCATTTGCTGCTGGCAGAGGAAAAATCGGTTGTCGGAGTGGATTGTCAATACTTTCTCTTTGGAAGAAAACACTTGCGTGCTTTGATAGTCCACTGTGCTGTCTTTGTTCCTAGAGGAAAGGTCTGAAACCAAAACTGAGCAAACTGCTGTTCCGGCTCCAGAAGGGTCACCCAGCCCCAGGCTGCCGATGCTTTATCCTGCCAAAGGACTTTCTCCCGCTGGGAGCAAGCATGGAGTTTCTGCCAGCAGGGGTCGGTCGCTCGCTCGTGGACTTTGGGAGAGAGGAAGAGCGCGCGAGAGCCCGGCGAGGAAGGCTTTCCCCTCGCTGCTTCCCTCCTCCTGCTCTGTTGTCAGCCTTCACTGTCCCCGGCCTAGGCTCTGTCCGTGGAGACGAGGTTTGGTGTATGCCATGGTTTCTGTAAATATTTTATTTTTCCCTGTTATGCCTGTATTCTCCTGACGGTCCTGTATTAAACGTAGCCTGGTCTCCTCCGCCTTCACCGGTAGTTGAGCTGTTCCCCATGACAGCAGTTAACAGCGTTTTTACCAAACCCTGGCGCAGGAAAGGTGCAGGTGCGTGGTCTGTCTGTGGGGGGACGGTTGGGGGCGGGGGGGGGACGACGACAGAGGGTCCCGGGGGGGCTCCCCGCTGCTCGCCACACCGCCGCGGAGCAGTAGAGACGCGGGTCCTCCCAGCCGCCTCGAGCGGCCTGGTCCGCCAGCATCCCAGGGCTCCTTGCGCGCTCCCGCCCTGCTTCGTGGCTTCCGGTGGCGGCGGCGGCAGCAGCAGCCATAGCCATGGCGTACCGCGGGCAGGGCCAGAAGGTGCAGAAGGTGATGGTGCAGCCCATCGTATCCTTCCTGTGGCGGGGGGGGGGGGGCGGGCGGCGGGCTGACGGGGGCGGGGGCCTGGGCTAGGCGGGCAGGAGCTGCTGAGTGCGGCCGGGAGGCGCCGAAGGGCCGTGTTGCCGAGGACTCGTTGCCGTGCTGCGTCCTTAACGCTCCGCTCCAGAACCTCATCTTCCGCTACCTGCAGAACGTGAGTACCGCCGGGCTGCCGCGGCTTCGGCCCCGTGTGCGAGGAACGTCCCGGTGCTTCTTGCGCAGGGCCCTTCGAGCCGTGTGGGGAGCGGGGCGGCACGCCGGATGGGTCTTTCCGAATTCAGGATGGGGATTTTGGAGCCGGTCTCGCTTGAACTGAAGAACTTGCTGTCGTTGCGATCCGTGAGAAGAACAGCTAGTTCCGAGTTGGGCGTTTTCCCTTCTCACCTTAAGGAGTTACCTTTGTAAGAGGCCTTTGCTCTTGCAGTCAGGTGTGCAGGGATGTTTTCCGTGACAGTCTTAAAACCTGTGCTGTTGCGTGTTTGCCAGTGAAGGCAGAGAGGATTTCCAAAATAGTCTACCACCTTAAAAATTACTGAGGACATAACTGAAACCATGTGTAAGAGTTACTGCCTCGAGTGTTACAAAGGTATCGGCAGCAAGGAGTTCTTAATGCACAGGAGAGGACAAAATTGTGTGGAGTGTTTATGTTCCCATTTTGTTCTCCCCCTCCATTGTTTTGCAGAGGTCTAGGATCCAGGTGTGGCTTTATGAGCAAGTGAACATGCGGATAGAAGGCTGCATCATTGTGAGTATCAGGATCTCTTTGGATTGGGTGTTTTGTGGGTTGTTCTTCAAATTTATAAAACTGTTTCTTCCTGTCAGGAAAAACTAGGGTGGGGAGTGCCTCTCCAATTAATAGTCTTAATTGTCCAGCCCACGTCAGCACAGCTCACGATAGTTTGTGTCGTTGTTGCTGAAGTTTAGAGCAGGGCACGTAGCTCAGCGGCGGCTTTTGTTGCTGATTTTTGGGGCTTTGATGAATGTGTGAACTTGGTGCCGGACGATGCAGAGGAAATTCACTCTAAACCAAAATCAAGGAAACAGCTGGGTATGTCAGTATGTCTGTGTAAGCCGAGCGATGCCTGAAACCTGGCTGCGTGAGCCTTCCCCGTAGCAAGGCTTTAAAGCATGAAAGGTGTGAAGAGGGTTGAGTTTGGAGTACAGTGAGTGGATACGGGCTAGGTCTCGGTTCCTGCTGTTTCTTGAGCTGGTGGTTTTGTTGAACGTGAAGGAGAACGAATTTGCCTCTGCCTGAGACGAATCTTTTTCTTTCAAATGTGTGTAACAACGGATGGGCTGCGCTGCACTTTTTCTGCAGCCCGGGTGGCTGGAGGGGTCCAGTCAAATTCCTGCCAGCTACGTCTAACACGGGTGGCCCTGAACAATTCTGACACTTGCTGTGTCATCTCTGAGTCAAAGCAGGTAACCATCTGAGTGGCGGTATTTGATATTTGCAGTCTGCTGGCGAGGATAAATAGCAGCCTCTGCTAAGTGACGTGTGGGCTCTTGGAGGGGACAGAGTGCTGTTGAAACAGCAAGCACAGGAATGATCAGTGATTCAGCTGATCATGCAGAACAGATAGACTTGAACAGATAGGCTTGAACAGATTGGTTTGCCTCTCATTTTAAGATAGGATGTCCTAATTCAGGTCCCTGAAGTGGCACATCTTCAAGTAGAGGTGGTCCAGCCAGCAAGGGGCGGCTGTGCCCTGTGGCTGTGGTAAGTGAGGGCTGTGACTCTCAGATCACGAAGAAAGCTGACCCCGACTCAGGGGAGAGGAGGCTGAGATAGTTGTCTGCTTTAAGCTTTGCTTTCATGCCTGGCAACCTTGCGGTTGTTGCTCAGAGAAGGTCTTGAGTGTTGTAACCACCAGGCTCGGCACATGCCCCCAGTCCAAGTTTAGACAGTATTTAACAGGTAGAGTTGACTAAAACAACTGTAAGGAGTGGAAATTCTGGCTATTCTGCTTCAGCTGTGGACAACTTGGCTTCAGATTCTCATCCAGAGAATGAGATGTGTTAGCAAGAGCTTGTCCTGTGCTTCAGACGACATGATGGGTGGTTTGCATACGCATCATAGTGCAGCATTCTCTGTGTAACTTGTGACACCGAGGGCGCTGTCAGGCTAGTGGAGTGCGGTGACCAGCAGGTAAATCATCAGCAGCTGTCTGCGTCTGGGGTAAGGCTGACGGATTGACAAGGGGGATGAGAACACGTAGTTCCTGGGGCTCTGCCTTCCTTGTGATCTGGCTGTCCTAATCAACAGGGGGGGCGTTAAGCATCTTTAATATTTTTGTAAGCGATTAAAGGCACAAAGCAGAGCAGCAAGAGAGACTGCCCAAGTGAAATACTTTGTGCTTTATAACCAGCAAGTACCCACAGGTAGGGGCAATAATACTCCTCTCGTGCGTTAGCTGGGGTACAACAAAAAAGGTTAGACCGGGGAGTAGGACTGTTTCTCCTTTTTCACTTACTGATACCTTTCTTTAGGGTTACTTTGAAAAAGACGATTTGACTGATCGAGCCATCAGGAGACTTTCCGTCCAAGAAAGAGCGAAGGCAGCTCTTACGAGGACTGGAGGAAGTCCCTGCTGAGAGCGAACCCTTCGAACCTGAGCTCGTTCTCAGACGGTGTCGATTATGTCCAAGCAAGGGGACGACTGCTACTTCTATTTCTATTCCACCTGTGACAAGGTATGTTTGGGCTGCTTTTGCTTTGGGGTTTCTTGTTGAGTTTTTAGGAGAGGAGGGGGCGGAGACATCCAGATGTCTGTTAACTTAAGAAGCAGTTAGATTCTGCTTCCAGTTCTACTAGCATGGATAATTTTTGAGGCTGTACTCTTTTAATTTCCTCTTTGTGGGTTTCCTTTTGGTTACAGGGAGACAGCTGTTCCTTCCGCCACTGTGCGGCTGCTCTGGGAAGTGAGAGAGTGTGCAGGCGGTGGCAGGAGGGTCGCTGTTTCAAGCCTACCTGCAGATTGAGACACATGGAAGTCGATGTGAGTGTTTGCCTAAAGATGTGTTCTCCAACTAAATCCCTGAAAGCATTTTTCCTTGCTGTCGGCAGACTGAATGTGCTTGTACGTGCTAGATTTACTTGCTTTCAAATGATACTGGTTTCTGTTACTTGGAGGGGGGTGGGAGGAAGTTGGGGGAAGAAAAATCAATTTCTGAGGTATACCTCAGCAAGACATTTTTGTATTAGGTGCTGGCGTTGTTCTGACGTCTTGGGGTAGCACAGGGCGGGGAGGGAGAAGATGGGAAGGAAATAAGGCTCTGAAAGAGAACTTGAGATAGATTCAAGCTAGGCAATTCAAGGCATTTTCCCCCTCTGAATAATCCCAGTATTTTGCACATTGTCTTAGTTTAACCCACCCTGAACTGATGTGTGCGAGCCCGCGACTTCTCCAGCGGAACGACAGGAAAGCTAGATAATATGTAGTAGTTACAGCTTACGCAAGTTTTGTCGATCTGCCCTGAAATGCTTTCAGTGATAGACTGCCCTTGGGAATGATGTTTCCGCACTGCACTGCGATAGCCCTGTCTCTGGCATGACGTGTAACTATGTCTCTTAGCAAGCCTAAGGCGAGTGTTACCACGAGCTTTTCTTTCTGTCTTCAGAAAAAGCGCAGTGAGATTCCTTGCTACTGGGAGGATCAATCAGCTGGCTGTGAGAAATCCAACTGCGCATTCCGTCACACGAAAGGATGCTATGTTGATGGGCGCTTCTTCCCGCCAAGCAAAAGTGAGTTTCTTGGGTCCTTTTCCTTTAAGCATGAAAGAATTAATTCTGAATATTACTTCGGAGTGGGTACAATGCCGTAGAAGGCATCAAGTAACTGCTCACTGATGAGCGTAGGGAGAAGTGAGCAGTCACAGGCTCTCAGCTAAACGGACTGTAATTCTGGTATTTAATTTTTTCTTTCATGCTCAGCTTCTCTGTGCTTTGTGTGATCTTTGCACTTCAGGTGGCTTTCCCTTCATTTCATCCTTTCTGGAGGGTAGGGTGGTGAGATGAGTGTGTGAAGGGAAGCCGTTGTTCCTAGTGTGTTCGTAGGGGTGGGGAATAGGAAACTCTGAATTCAGCAGCCAGGTGGGTTGTCTACCTTATCTACCGTATCTAGACAGTGAGTGCAAGGTTGGGGTGACAGTTTTACATGGCCAAATGAGAGATGGTCCTCGTCTTCCTCTAGCTACGCTTCCAAGTCCACCTCAGCCTGCAGAAGGTGATGTGAAAATGGCTCAGGCGTCACTGCAGCAAAACACACTTTCTGTCCAGTCAAGTCCCACTCCGCAGCTGAGGGGGGTGATGAAAGTGGAAAGCTCTGAAAAGGTCCCAAGTCCTACACATCCTCCAGCCAGTTGTAATCAGTGCTGCAGATGACGATGAAGATGGGTACTTTTTGCTTACTGAAGGCATTTCTACTGGAGGTGAATGTATAACTTCACAGAGTGCCTGAACTGTGTCGTGTTTAAAGCTACGGACGAGAGTCTGGAGTCTTAAATATTTTTTTCCCCGGTATAGCTCTCACTTATATGAGCCTGTCAAGTCAATGCAGCTGTTTAAAAAACACCTCCCGCACAGTTGCTTGTAGTTAAGAATACGAACAGAATATGAACCGTGGACTCAAACGTCGTTGTACGAGCTACATGAGCATGAAACGCCTTGTATAATCCCTGCTCCATAACTGAAGAGGTTTTATTTTGGACTTTCAGAGCAGCTTTCTGAAGAAGGAGGTGAAACTAAAACACCTGTCCAGCAACCAGCAACACAAGCCCATAGTGGATCGCGGATAATTTCCACTGGGAAACGCAGGGCTGATACAAAGCAAGGTATTCCAGCAGCTGTAGTAGGATGGCTTGGAAGGAGAACTTGACGATTATCTCCAAAGTGATATGTTCTAAAACTACAATAGAACATCGGGTAGCTGGATGGAGTCAGTTATTTCCACGAGCTCATTCCTGTCTAATACTGTCGTGTGTCCCTTGGGTCAGACAGGTCAACTCCTCCTTGTAGACTTTTGTAAAACAAAAGAGAGCCACAGCGTGGAGTTGAAATGCCTGCAAATGTGTCCTTTCAAACACTGTGGGAAGCCATGTGTAGTGACAGAGGAATCTAACATTGTGTAAATGGATTGAAACGCTTAAAACTGCAGGTTTTACTCTGTAGGGTGGGAGGAGGGGTGAAGAAGGGTGCCAATCGCTTACCAAAATACCCATCCGTTCTATGGCTTTTAGTACTGGTGAGGAGTGTTGAGAGGGTTTATTTGGAAGACTTTGGAAGGGTTCTGAGCTGTCAGAAGCTTGAGGATGTGTGCTCTTCAACATGTGCCTTTAGGCCTCAGCTTCATTAATGATTTTCTGTTTCCAGAGGACAATTTAAATTTTGGAATAAAAACACTTGAAGAAATCAAATTGGAGAAACTAAAGGAAAAAACAAAAAGCCAAGGTGGTGAGTTAATATCCCCTACTTGTAGTGACTACTATTGTTTCCATTTCATGGCTCCTCAACCAAAAGGTTAAGTAATAATTAAGATAATTCAGACACGTTAGCCTGCTGGTGCTGCCTTTTCTAATGGAAACCATGCTTTTAGGCTTCCAGGCCCTGGCTTGATTGCAAATATTTGGCATTTGTAGGTGCTCAGTTTGTTGTGTTGCAGTAAAAGATCCAGAGGGGGTTTTTATCAGCCTGACATTAAGCCGTAGCTCATCATGTATTACACCACCTTACAGACCCTCCAGTGTGCTTAATTGGACTCTCATGTTCCTGAAGTTGAGTGAGATTTGTGAATGAGCTAATGTGTCGACAGGACGTGGCAGAAGTAGCGGTTGGGTGAAGTGCAGTAGCAGCAGAGAGAGAGGCTAATGTCAATACGAGTGTCAGTATGCAAATAAGGGGATAACTGGGAAAACCAGGCAGTAATGCAAGGGCAGACCTATAGAAGATGGTATTATACAAGTAGCCAATTTTTGAAGCGTTGACCAGGCTGACGGTGGCTCTTGCGGACAGTAGCGTGATATGAGTCTGTGTATAAGTGGTGGTGTTCAGATCTGCACAAATTCCTTTGAAAGGCAAAAACCGTGTGGCACTACTACTACGCGTAGTCACTCGTTTCTGTGGTTTGGCTACCAGAAGAGTGCCTTTTGCTGGGACGTGGGCTAGAAGGACAATGCTCTTAGTGGCTACTGGTTTCTGTGCAGTGAAGAGATTATTCTTTGTCTTAGGGGAGGAGCCTGTGATTCAACTGAATCTTAGCGAGAGGATGGGAAAACGGAAAGCCTCCATAGGTAAGAGCTTTCTGTGAGGCGTTGTTCAGGTGCCCTCATCTAAACGTGACTATGTTGAAGGGTATTTTTGCTGCGTGCCGGAGGAAAATACATTTTGGCAGAGATGTGTATTGACGGCAGGCAGAAGTGGCAAATTTGGTTAGCAGCTGAAAGGCAAATCTAAGAAAAGATCCCCGGAAGCATGGAAGTTTGTGGCTGACTGTTCTAAAACCCTCCTGCAGAGAAACGTTCTTAAAGTATTGCTTGTTTTCTCTCTTTCTGAAGCTGGTAAAAGTGTCCTTCCGTTAAAGCGCAAGCTTGCTGACAGGCTGGGGAAGAAGATAGAGGTTCTGGAGAGTGCTGACAAAGCACCAAAGAGAGGTATGGCTACTAAGCAGACATCTGGATTTGATGCACAGGTTTTCTGTTTAGGTTTGCTGTTTGTCCTTTCTTCTAGTGGTTCTTTGTGCATGTTGGTTGAGGGCTCAAGGTAGCTCTGAATCCCAGTGAAGTGATGGCTCTCATTGCAAAATGAGATTTATGTGAACACCAAATGGAGATTTATGCAGCCTGCCGAACTTTTTCTGTTCTCTCTTGTAGTTCAAGTCCCCAGGTCTCTGAAGGAGAGGCTAGGACTGCCCTCTGAACAGACCAGTACAGAGACAGGTACGAACTGGGTATTAAGTATGCTTTCCCCTTTTGTCTTTCCATGAGCTTTCATACAGCCCTAAAAGTGAATTTAAAAAACCCTGCCTGATTCCTCTTGCTTGAGTGCTGAAGCTGTCCTGTTTAGCCACTGTCAGAGATCTGCCTCGGGGGCGGGGGGGGGCGAGGGGGTGTGTTGTCCACTCGTGCCTCATCAAAGTTTCCGCTTGAAAACTGCTGTGAACCGTCAGAAGCTGCAGTATGCTTACGCACAAGTAGGACAGAAGCACTGCCAGGAGCAGGAGTTTGAGATGCGAACAGAGAGACAACGGTCTGAGAAAGTAACAAAATAAAATAGACTAATGCTTTTTGTGTTGCCACTCTCACCAGATAGCGCTAGTTTTCAAAATACAAGTGGCTTAAAGGAGGAGAATACCGTGCAGAATGGTGCTGTCCTAAGATGCCTTCTTGGGATCACGCAAACCTAGTTTTCCTTAGTACTGTGACAGATTTTGGAGACTTTAACTATTGCTTTTCTCTCCTTAAATGTTGGTGCTTCTCTTTTTTTTCTTTTTTTTTTTTTTTTTTTTTTTGATGATGATGACAGAGAAGGCTGCTAAGCCGGCAGGAGAGATTCATGTGAAAACATTGGAGGAAATTCGACTTGAGAGAGCTCACCAGAGACGAGGAGAACCTCAAGTGAAACCCCAGACTGAAGGACGTTGTAAAACAGAAGATCGCAGCTTGGGGGCAAGACCTTCCCCTGCAGTTCGTGTCAAAACTTTCTCAGGCTCCCTGGCTGAAAAAAACCACAAGCGATTGGAACGAAAGAAGCAAAAAACAGAAGAGTTTCCTACCGAGACAAAAGTTGAGAGTGAACCCAAGAAGCAGAGCATACTTGCTCCGTCTGTGCCCAGCCAAGTGCGCCCGGCAGAGCCTACAGGTAAAGCCAAGCCAGCAGGAGAAGTGCGTGTTAAAACCTTGGAAGAAATCAAGCGGGAGAAAGCTCTGCGGACGCAGCAGAGTGGAGGAAAAGTGCCAGCTCCACCGGCACAACCTGAACCTGCCCCAACAGGGAGGAGGATGTTACGGATCACAAAGCTAATAGGTAATAAGGTGATTTGATACCTGCCCTGGTGAAGCACTTCCCCTGTCAAGCAAATTCAGTTTCCTCAGGTTTTGCTTTGCTTTTTCCCTCTGCATATCGTAGAGGGTAGAAGAGTTTAAGGCTACAAAGTCAGAAGGCAAGGCAGTGCCAGAATATGCAACCATATTATTTTCCATGAATCACGTGATAGCTTTCTGTATTTCCCACTGGAAAATTCTTCCACTGAGGAGCTTTGTAGCCTAGTTTCTTGCTTCTGTTTTTTCTGCCATCCGCTTGTGGTATGGGATCTTCCCTGGGCTGAATCCAGGCTTACCTTCCTCTTTGGCATATGTGTTGTTTGATGCAGTTATTGATGTATCTATGTTTGCAAAGCATGTATCAACTTCTTAATGTGAGGGCCAGTTTTTGTCAAAATTGGCAGAGCACTAAAGCTATCGTTAAGATTATATAAGCCACCTAAAAAGAGAATAGTGCGACTGAGGGAAGGAGAGCTCAAACGGTGCAGGGATTGCTTACTGTAGCCTTTCCCTCTGTCCCATTATTAGACGTGAGGAAATAAACAGAACAAGGAAACAGAGGTAGCCAGGATTCTTTATTTCTGCTGTTGACAAAATGATGATCTTTTTTTTTTTTTTTTTGCTTGTTTTGAAGCACCTGGAAGAGAAGAAAAGATGACAGTGGAATTGAGCAAGCCTTTTCCCAAAGCTGTCTCTGCACCTGCAGAGGTGAGTCCTTTGTGAAGACATACATCTATCTATTCATACAGTTTTGGATACATTTTGTTATGTTTTGTTTGTAACTGGCTGCATGCTCCCAGTTTGAGTGTGTTCCTACCTTTCTGCATTTGGTAAGCGCTGCAGTGCTGTCGCAAGTCCTGTCACTCCTTTGAATAGGATTTCCAGACAATGTGTTAAACCCCAAGCTTTGAATTAATCTTATTATACCTGACAGTGAATAAGAAACCCTATTAGCACCAGATAAAATCTGCAAGGTTAATGTTTTTCGTCTCCGTGACTTTATCTGTGAGACTGGAAGAAGGAGATCTTAAAATCCTGGGCTAAGAACTTTAATAGAAAAGGCTAGAGGTTTGTATTAGAGGAAATGAGTCTGTCAGGGAATGCTGTCTTGGGGGAGCTTGTATGGCTTCCTGTTGCTGAAAAAGAATGTAATAGATTACAGCTAGAGTCTTCTGCTCTATTGAAGAAGCTTGCTGTGTTGGGAAGTGTAGGCTTTTGAAACTATTTCCATAGCAAAGCATGGATCTTGTCACAGGGAACGTTTTATGGGGAAAAATGTCAGGTCTGAATAGTATTAACATGCTCTGTTCCACATGGAGCTGTTTCAGAGGGATTGCTACTGAGATTTTCTTAATGAAATCTCCATAGATTTTTGTCCTCTTAGTCCTCTTCTATTGTTTCCCTGTAGCCCTCTGATCAGAGTGCAACTAATTCTAAAGTTCAAGTGAAGAGCCTTGAAGAGATAATGTGGGAGAAGCGGCAACTGAAGCAACGCCAAGAAGAGAAGCTTCAGAAGGAAGCAGCTGCTGTGCTGTCTCCTACTGAACAGGCAATCAAGGATAGAACTCCAGCATCAGGGAGTCCTGAATCCAGTGTGGTTTCAGGGTCAGCTTATCAGCTTCCAAAGAGGATATTGGTGAAATCTCCAGGAGATGGGGTTGAAAGCCCCGGAGAGGGTGCTGCCGTATCACCAGGGAAAGGGGCAGCCCAACTTCTGGAATGGAAAGCTGAAAGTAAGTGTTGACTGTATGTTAAAGAGTTACTTTAGGTCATGCTTTGAAAGAAAGGCAGAGGGTGACAATTTTCACGTTGTAACTCTGGCTCCTTTTTGTAATTTCTTTGCACCTTCTTATAGCTTGTTGGTAAACAGAGTTTACGGTGTGGAAAATACTGCTGAGAATCTGGGAAATGGCAGTGTACTTGTGCTGGCTAAATACAATTAACTAGAAGGGTTGTGGTGCTGTTAAGAGAACCTGTTTGTTGTTTTTTTTTTCCTGAGGCAGAGCAAGACTGTATCAGTTCTCTCTTCCTTTTACTCTAGCCAAACCGAAGGTGTGCCTGAAGCCTTTGGATGGGAAAGCCACCTTCCCCAGAAAGCAGCCACTGAAACGTAAGGCAGCCGAGAGTCATCCGTCTGCCGTGGCGGCTGTGAAGCCACTGAGTGCCACTGGTGGCGACGGGAAGGAGCCTTCAGCTAAAAAAGCGGCTGTGGTAAGGAGAGCGGCTGAGGCAGTAGTGGGTCCCTAGTAAAATTTATGCCCAAGTTGTAGCCTCCTCTTGGAGAAAAGATGGAAGACTGAAATGTTCTACGGGTCTCCGTTCCCTTTTAAATCCAAAAGTGGTCGACAGGACGCTCGTAGTACCTTTCTGCTCTTTACGAGGTGAATGGCAGTGTTTACATAATGCTCTGCTATGTCCCTTAATTGCTGCGTTCTTTAAGAAGACCCAAGGTCGTTAGTAAACGTTAAGGGAATGCTAACTTTTCTTCAGGTGTGCCCTGGCTCTGTATTTTGGTTAAGGCTCAGCACTGCCAGAGGAGAAGCAGCGGAGGAAGAATCTGCAAAGCAGTCTTTGACCTGTGTATCATAAAAACCATCTTGCTTCTTCCTAGGCCCTTGTTCCGGCTTTGACGGAGGACAGCCTCCTCTCCATAGGCGGGAGAGAAAAACCCCAAACCAGGTAACAACCACAACTTGTTCTATTGCTTGATCCGTGTGCCTTTCGCGTGAAACTAAGGTTGGGTTTACTTCACACGTGGAAAAATTAGAGTTTTGAGATAATTCATGCTAAAATCCAGCAGAGGAAAAACTCATCTGAAATAATAAGTTTCTAGGAGTTGGCTGGACTGCTTATCTAGATCCTTGTCTGAAAATGCTGCAAGTTGGTACAGCTTTTCAGTGGCTTCTTGGGTTTTCTGAACGCCTGCGGAGGTTGACTTGGTCACCCTTTTGCAGTCAAATTAGTAAAGGTGGCAAAGTGTCTCTGGCGACAAAAATGGAACCTTCTTTGCCAGACCCCAGATGCTGTGTCTTCGCGGATAAATCCCCAAACTGCAAAATGTACCTGCTGATACGTTGGACTCTAGAAGCAGCCCCAGGTTAATTGAATAACAATCCCTGCGTAAGGCTGAGGGGTAGGAGGGATTAACTACCATTTTAAGAGCTGGTTTGCAGAAAACATCTCTCTGCTTAAGGAATGTCATACACTGATTTGCTCTCTTTCTTGTTCTTCCCAGTCCTGAACTGCATACTGGAAGCCCGGCAGACTCTGTGGCACCGTCAGAGGTCTCAAGCTCAACCTCAGCGTCCTCAGGAGTAGCTGTAAAGAAACGCCGGTTGAGCTCCACAGGGGCCTGGGAAGCCCCCTTCTCTGTAGAAGACAACTTTCAGAAGTTTCTTTGGGAGATCTCAGGAGGCAAACTGGAAGAGATAATTGACGTGTACCCAGATAATGATGAGGATGACTTCTTCATGGAAATTGGTGAACTGATTGATGGCTGAAAATAAAGAAAGAAATAAATGGAAACTGATTCTTTTGTTGGATACCCAGAGGTGATTCTTTTTCTAGCTGAGGCTTTGCAAGGAGTCTTAAAGCACAGGTGAACTGGTAGACATTGGGAGTACCTGCACGCAGTTGTCTTAAGATTCCCTGCTGGTCAGACATGTAGTGTGAATTTGTGACCCTGCAGAAGACAGCTGAGACTGGGGTCTATTGTGTACCCTGCCACCAGGGATCGTTTTCCCTAGCAGCTACCTTTTGAATAATTTTCTTAAAGTTTTGAAGAACTTGAGTCTCTTCCTACGAGGATTTGTGAAGGTGGGGCAGCCCTCAGGCACTTGCTGCTGGCAGAGGAAAAATCGGTTGTCGGAGTGGATTGTCAATACTTTCTCTTTGGAAGAAAACACTTGCGTGCTTTGATAGTCCACTGTGCTGTCTTTGTTCCTAGAGGAAAGGTCTGAAACGAAAACTGAGCAAACTGCTGTTCCGGCTCCAGAAGGGTCACCCAGCCCCAAGCTGCTGACGCTTTATCCTGCCGAAGGACTTTCTCCCTCTGAACCTTCTGCCAGCATGGGTCGGTCAGTTGTGGACTTTGGGAGAGAGGAAGAGCGCGCAAGAGCCCGGCGAGGAAGGCTTCCCCCTCGCTCTTCCCTCCTCCTGCTCTGTCGTCAGCCTTCACTGTCCCCAGCCTAGGCTCTGTCCATGTACACGGTGTTTGGTGTATGCCATGGTTTCTGTAAATATTTTATTTTTCCCTGTTGTGCCCGTATTGTCCTGAAGGTCCTATATTAAATGTAGCCTGTTCTCCTTTGCCTTCACCGGTAGTTGAGCTGTTCCCCATGACAGCAGTTAACAGCGTTTTTACCGAACCCTGGCACAGGAAAGGTGCGGGTGTGTGCTCTGTCTGTGGGGCGTCCTTAATACTCGCTCCAGAACCTCATCTTCCGCTACCTGCAGAACGTGAGTACCGCTGGGCTGCCGCGGCTTCGGCCCTGTGTGAGAGGAACGTCCTGGTGCTTCTTGCGCAGGGCCCTTCGAGTCTTGTGGGGAGTGGGGCGGCACGCCGGATGGGTCTTTCCGAGTTCTGAACTACCTGAGTGGTGGTATTATTTACCACCTGCTGGCGAGGATAAACAGCAGCCTGTGCTAAGTGACATGCTTGTGCTCTTGGTGGGGACAGAGTGCTGTTGAAACAGCGAGCGCAGGAGTGATCAGTGATTCAACTGATTGCGCTGAACAGATAGGCTGAATTTGTTGCTGGGTGGCCGGTTGTCTCAGGGTGAAAGGTAGTCTAGAGATAATTTTCTCTTGCTGTCGCTTTTCATCTAAAAATGGTACCCTTCCAAATGGCTGCAAATTGACTCTTTCTGAGATTTACTAAAATGCGTTAGTGAGGAAGCTGAATCGTTGTATTAAATTGCTGCCAGGCCCCAGCATTGACTCCAGAAATGGAAAAAGAATGAGCGTGTCTTATTTAAGTATGCCTGTGTCGCCCAAGAGTAGATGTAGCACCTTTAGCAGTCCCCTTGGTTTGTAATTGATTCCCGATGCCCATTTGAACACGGAGGAGGAAAAGCTGGTGGACAGAGTGAGCAATAGAGGAGAGCCGCCCGCTAAAAATACGAGAAGGAAGGGGTTATACATTAAGGGAAAGCCACTACATTAAAAATTGGTGCTGTCTAAAAATTTGTTGAGGATTTGGGACGTGCAGGTACCGCTACAGCTGCGTGTGCTGCAGTCATGCCTGTTGGCACTGAGCAAGATGGAGAGAGCTTCGTTACTGAATGCAGTATGTTGAAGCACTCTCTGTTGCCTGGAAGAAGAGCAAAGACTTGCATTGTGTGGAACTTTGGATCTGTGGTTCACCTGGTGTGCCATATCTAGAACAAACAAACAAAAAATGAGCCGTGGCAAGCCAGGTACTCATCTGGGGACAGTGAGTCTTTGGTGACATCTGCAATCAGAGCGTTGTGTGTGATGGGCCATGGCTGACAGGCAGGGGTCATAGCTGGAAGTGCTGTAGGGGAGGGTGACTGTGCCTGTAACGTGTCTGTGTCAGCCGTCTCCCTGGACAGGGGGTTTAACAGTGGTAGTTGGATGTATGTTCCCAGCTCTCACGTTGGCAGTGACGGTGTGGCCGAGCCAGCGGGCTGTTTTTTCAGCTGGAAGAAGAGGAGCGATGGACTGCAACTGTGCCTGGGTAAACAAGAGCTGTCAAAGAGATTTGCCATAGACGTGGGTTGTTGCAGCTGCAGCAGTAGCGGATTCTGGAGCATCTGGAGAAGGTAGAGGGAGTTTTCTTTGTGCAAGTGATACCGTCCAAAGCCTTTTGATGCCAGAAATCAGTAGAAACACATCTGTTGTCTGGAACTTCTCAGTCGACCCCCCGTATAGCGGCGAGGCCAGCAGAGGCAACGGTAAGTCGGCGGCTAAGCGCTAGACTGAGGCGGGCCGGGAGGTTCCCGAGGCCCAGGAGCCCCGGGGAAGAGTGGAGGGATTGTGCAGAGCCGGCGGCTCTCCTGAGAGAGGCTGTGGCGGCGCGGGCGTTGCCGGGGGCGACCAGGCCGTGGCAGTTTGTGCGGCAGTTGGTGCAGGCGGGGCGCAGCCCCCGTCTTCCTCCTCCAGGCTCGAGAAGGCTACTTGAGCGGTGGGCATCGGCCTGGAGGGAGACCCAGGTATGGTTGCCGCTCGGGTAAAAGCTGTTTTTAGGAAAAATGTGGCAGCGCAGACAGCGGTCCCGTGTCAACAGGCAGCTGTCCATGTCTCTGGCTGCAGGGAGTGCCTGAGTCTGTCACTGATGGTGGAGGGCAGCGGGGACAGCTCTTGTGTGAGTTGTGACTGGGTGGATGATCTGCTCAGCCTGGTGGCAGAGCTGAAGGAGGAAGTGGAAAGGTTGAGGAGTGTCAGGGAGTGTGAGAGGGAGATAGACTGGTGGGCCCACACCCCGCCATTCCTGAGGCAGAGGCAGCAGATGGAGGGTCTGCAAGAAGCGGAGGTTCCCCTGCCCTCCTGCCACCAGACAGGAGGGGACCTAAGAGATGGAGGGGAATGGATACAGGTCCCTGCTCGGGGAGGCGGGCAAGTCCGCTCCTGGTCTCCCTCACCTTCCAGTTGCCCCTGCACAACAGGTGTGGGGCTCTGGAACTTGAGGACCAGGCCAGTGAAGATCGGGGTGTAGATGAAGTCCTATCTAGGGAGGTGCCTAGGCTCAGTTGGGCGGCCTCACGCATTCTCACATCCTCTGAAAAAAGAAAAAGGAAGGTAATTGTCAAAGGCAACTCCCTTCTGAGGGGGATAGAGGGCCCAATATGCAGACCTGACCCACCCCACAGGGAAGTCTGCTGCCTCCCTGGGGCCCGGGTAAAAGACATTAGCAGGAAACTCCCTGGTCTGGTTTGGACCTCTGATTATTACCCATTGCTGGTTGTGCAGGTTCGTGGTGATGAGATTGCAGGGAGAAATCCAAAAGCAATCAAAAGGGACTTCTGGGCACTGGGACGATTAGTGGAAGGATTGGGAACACAGGTAGTGTTTTCCTCAATCCCTTCAGTGGCAGGGAAATACACTGAAAGGAACAGGAAAACACACCTGGTTAATATGTGGCTTGGAGGCTGGTGCCATCCGTGGAATTTTGGTTTTTTTGATTGTGGGGAGGTTTACATGGCATTGCGCTTGCTAGCAACAGATAGTTTCCAGCTATCTCAAAGGGGTAAAAGAATCCTCGCTCATGAGATGGCCGGGCTCATAGAGAGGGCTTTAAACTAGGTTCAAAGGGGGTAAGGGATAAAACTAGGTGCACCAGAGATGAGCCTGGGGGCAGCGTGCTGATGTTAGGGGTGGATTCTATAACCCAGCTCAAATGCATCTATGCCAGTGCATGCAGAATGAGCAATAAACAGGAGGAGCTGGAAGCCATTGTGCAGCAGGACAGATATGGCTTAGTCGCTATCACAGAAACATGGTGGGATGACTCCCATGACTGGAGTGCTGCAATGGTCTCTTCAGAAGGGATAGACAAGGTAGAAGAGGTGGTGGGGTGGCTCTCTGTGTTAGGGAATGTTTTGACTGTACAGAGCTACACGATTCTGATGACAAGGTAGAGTGCTTATGGGTGAGGATGAGAGGGAAAGCCAATAAGACAGATATTGTGCTGGGAGTCTGTTACAGACCACCCAACCAGCTTGAAGAGACAGATGAATTGTTCTACAAGCGGCTGGCAGGAGTCTCAGAATTGTGTGCCCTTGTCCTCGTGGGGGACTTTAACTTTCCAGACATCTGCTGGAAATAGAATACAGCAGTGAGTAAACAATCTAGGAGGTTCCTGGAGTGTGTGGAAGATAACTTCCTGACACGGCTGGTGGGTGAGCCGACCAGGGGAGGAGCCTTGCTAGATCTGTTGTTTATAAACAGGGAAGGACTGGTGGGAGGTGTGATGGTCGGGGGCTGTGTTGGACTTGGGGACCGTGAAATGATAGAATTTTCAATTCTTGGTGAGGCAAGGAAGGTGGTCATCAAAACCACCACGATGGACTTCTGGAGGGCAAACTTTGGCCTCTTCGAGGTACTGGTTGAGAGAGTCCCTTGGGAGACGGTCCTGAAGGGTAAAGGGGTCCAGGAGGGATGAACATAAGAAGGAAATCTTAGTGGCTCAGGACCAGGCTATTCCCATGAGCCGCAAGTCGAACCGCCAAGGAAAATGACCAGCCTGGCCAAACGGGAAGCTCTTGCTAGGTGTCAAGAAATAAAGGAGAGCTTATCATCTCTGGAGGAAAGGGCGGGCAACTTGGGAGGGGTACAGGGATCTTGTTAGATCATACAGAAAGAAAATTAGAAAGGCAAAAGCTCAGCTAGAACTAAGTCTGGCCACTATTGTAAGGGACAACAAAAAATGTTTTTACAAATATGTTAACAGTAAAAAGAATCCCAAGGAGAATATCTATCCTTTAATGGATACAGAAGGGAATGTAGCAACCAGAGATGAGGAAAAGGCCGAGGTACTTAATGCCGCTGCTGCCTCAGTCTTTAATAGTGAGTCCAGTTATGCTCGGGGTACTCCAGCCCTTGAGCTGGAAGGTAAGGATGAAGAGCAGAACATACCCCCCTTCATCCAGGAGGAAATGGTTAATGACCTACAACACCATCTGGATACTCACAAATCTATGGGACCTGATGGGATCCATCCAAGAATACTTAGGGAACTGGCAGAGGTCCTTGCCTAGCCACTCTATCATCTATCAGCGATCCTGGTCGTCAGGGGAGGTCCCAAAGGACTTGGAGGCTTGCTAATGTGACTCGCATTTATAAAAAAGGTCGGAGGGAGGATCTGGGGAACTATGGGCCTGTCAGCCTGACCCCAGCACTGGGGAAGATTATGGAATGGTGTCCTGGTTTCAGCTGGGATAGTTAACTGTCTTCCTAATAGCTGGTACGGTGCTATGTTTTGAGTTCAGTATGCGAAGAAAGTTGATAACACTGTTGTTTTCAGTTGTTGCTCAGTATTGTTTAGACTATAGTCAAGGATTTTTCAGCTTCTCATGGCCAGCCAGGGCACAAGGAGCTGGCACAGGACACAACCAGGGCACCTGGCCCAAATTGGCCAACGGTGTATTCCATACCATGTGATGTCCCATCCTGTATAGGAACTGGGAAGTGGGGGGGCAGGGAATCGCCGCTCGGGGACTGGCAGGGTGTTGGTTGGCAGGTGGTGAGCAATTGCCCTGTGCATCATTTCTACATTCCAATCCTTTTATTACTACTGTTGTCATTTTATTAGTGTTATCTTTATCATTATTAGTTTCTTCTTTTCTGTTCTATTAAACCGTTCTTATCTCAACCCACGAGTTTTACTTCTTTTTCCCGATTTTCTCCCCCATCCCACTGGATGGGGGGGGGGAGTGAGTGAGCGGCTGCATGATGCTTAGTTGCTGCCTGGGATTAAACCACAACAAACGGTTTGTCTTGAGAGCACTCACATGGCAAGTCCAGGACAAGCAGGGGATCGGGCCTGGTCAGCATGGCTTTACGAAAGACAGGTCCTGCTTGACCAACCTGATCTCCTTCTTTGAGCAGGTGACCCTCCTAGTGGATGAGGGAAAGGCTGTGGATGTTACCTACCTTGACTTCAGCAAGGCCGTTGACACTGTCTCTCACGGCACACTCCTTGAGAAGCTGGCGTCTCATGGCTTGGACAAGTGTACTCTTCACTGGGTGAAAAACTGGCCGGATGGACGAGCACAATGGGTTGTGGTGACTGGGGTGAAATCCAGCTGGGGGCTGGTCACAAGTGGTATTCCCCAGGGCTCAGTATTGTTGCCAGTTCTGTTTAATATCTTCATCAACGATTTGGACGAGGGGATCGAGTGCACCCTCAGCAAGTTTGCAGATGACACCCAGTTGGGAGGCAGGGTCGATCTGCTTGAGGGTAGGGATCTGGGCAGGCTAGGTCGATGGGCCAAGGCCAATGGTATGAAGTTCAACAAGGCCGAGGGCCGGGTCCTGCGCTTCAGTCACAGCGACCCCATGCAGCGCTACGGGCTTGGGGAAGAGTGGCTGGAAAGCTGCCCGGCAGAGAAAGACCTGGGGATGCTGGTTGAAGCCGTCTGAATATGAGCCAGCAGTGTGCCCAGGTGGCCAAGGAGGCCAACGGCGTGCTGGCCTGTATCAGACATAGTGTGGCCGGCAGAAGCAGGGAGGTGGTTGTTCCCCTGTACTCGGCACTGATGAGGCCGCACCTCGAGTACTGCATTTAGTTTTGGGCCCCTCACTACAAGAAAGACATGGAGGTGCTGGAACGTGTCCAGAGAAGGGCAACCGAGTTGGTGAGGGGCCTGGAGCACAAGTCTTGTGAGGAGCAGCTGAGGGAGCTGGGGCTGTTTAGAGGAGGCTGAGGGGAGACCTTATCGCTCTGTACAACTACCTGAAGGGAGGGGTGTAGTGAGGTGGGTGCTGGTCTCTTCTGTCAGGTGGCCGCAGATGGGACGAGAGAAAATGGCCTCAAGTTGCTGCAGGGGAGGTTTACACTAGATACTAGGAAAAATTTCTTTACTGACAGGGTTGTCAGATATTGGAATAGGCTGCCCTGCGAAGTGGTTGAGTCACCATCCCTGAAGGTAAAAAAGTGGTTTAGACAAGGTACTCCACAACATGGGTTAGTGGGCATGGATGATGGTTGGACTCAATGATCTTGAAGGTCTTTTCCAACCTAAATGATTCTAACAGGGAAGAATAAAATATTTACAGAAACCATGGCGTACACCAAACCCCATCTCCACGGAAAGAGCCTAGGCCGGGGACAGTGAAGGCTGACAACAGAGCAGGAGGAGGGAAGCAGCGAGGGGGAAGCCTTCCTCGCTGGGCTCTTGCGCGCTCTTCCTCTCTCCCAAAGTCCACGAGCGAGTGACCGACTGACTGACCCATGCTTGGCAGAAGTCTCAGCAGGAGAAAGTCCTTTGGCAGGATAAAGCATCGGCAGCTTGGGGCTGGGTGACCCTTCTGGAGCCGGAACAGCAGTTTGCTCAGTTTTGGTTTCAGACCTTTCCTCTAGGAACAAAGACAGCACAGTGGACTATCAAAGCACGCAAGTGTTTTCTTCCAAAGAGAAAGTATTGACAATCCACTCCGACAACCGATTTTTCCTCTGCCAGCAGCAAGTGCCTGAGGGCTGCCCCACCTTCACAAATCCTCGTAGGAAGACACACAAGTTCATCAAAACTTTAAGAAAATGATTCAGAAGGTAGCTGCTAAGAAAAATGATCCCTGGTGGCAGGGTACAGAATAGACCCCAGTCTCGGCTGTCTTCTGCAGGGTCACAAATTCACACTATGTGTGTGACCAGCAGGGAAGTTCAGGACAACTGCGTGCAGGTACTCCCAATGTCTACCAGTTCACCTGTGCTTTAAGACTCCTTGCAAAGCCTCAGCTAGAAAAAGAATCACCTCTGGGTATCCAACAAAAGAATCAGTTTCCATTTATTTCTTTCTTTATTTTAAGCCTTAAGACTATGCGCTTCAGGTGTCCAGCATTTCAGCAAGCTCCATGAGGAGCTCATCCTCATCCTTCTCTGGGTCCGGGTCAATTATCTCTTCCAGTTTGCCTCCTGAGATCTCCCAAAGAAACTGCTCAAAGTCGTCTTCTACAGAGAAGGGGGCTTCCCAGGCCCCTGTGGAGCTCAACCCCTCTGTCTTTACTGCTACTCCTGAGGAAGCTGAGGTCGAGCTTGAGACCTCTGACGGTGCCACAGAGTCTGCCGGGCTTCCAGGATGCAGTTCAGGACTGGGAAGAACAAGAAAGAGAGCAAATCAGTGTATGACATTCCTTAAGCAGAGAGATGTTTTCTGCAAACCAGCTCTTAAAATGGTAGTTAATCCCTCCTACCCCTCAGCCTTACGCAGGGATTGTTATTCAATTAACCTGGGGCTGCTTCTAGAGTCCAATGTATCAGCAGGTACATTTTGCAGTTTGGGGATTTATCCGCGAAGACACAGCATCTGGGGTCTGGCAAAGAAGGTTCCGTTTTTGTCGCCACAGGCACTTTGCCACCTTTACTAATTTGACTGCAAAAGGGTGACCAAGTCAACCTCCGCAGGCGTTCAGAAAACCCAAGAAGCCACTGAAAAGCTGTACCAACTTGCAGCATTTTCAGACAAGGATCTAGATAAGCAGTCCAGCCAGCTCCTAGAAACTTATTATTTCAGACGAGTTTTTCCTCTGCTGGATTTTGGCATGAATTATCTCAAAACTCTCATTTTTCCACGTGTGAAAAAAAAAACCAACAACCTTCGTTTCACGTGAAAGGCACACTGATGAAGCGAAAGAACAAGTTGTGGTTGTTACCTGGTTTGGGGTTTTCCTCTCCCGCCAATGGAGAAGAGGCTGCCCTCTGGCAAAGCCGGAACAAGGGCCTAGGAAGAAGCAAGATGGTTTTTATGATACACAGGTCAAAGACTGCTTTGCAGATTCTTCCTCCGCTGCTTCTCCTCTGGCATTGCTGAGCCTTAACCAAAATACAGAGCCAGGGCACACCTGAAGAAAAGTTAGCATTCCCTTAACGTTTACTAACGACCTTGGGTCTTCTTAAAGAACGCAGCAATTAAGGGACATGGCAGAGCATTATGTAAACACTGCCATTCACCTCGTAAAGAGCAGAAAGGTACTGCGAGCGTCCTGTCGACCACTTTTGGATTTAAAAGGGAACGGCGACCCGTAGAACATTTCAGTCTTCCATCTTTTCTCCAAGAGGAGGCTACAACTTGGGCATAAATTTTACTAGGGACCCACTACTGCCTCAGCCGCTCTCCTTACCACAGCCGCTTTTTTAGCTGAAGGCTCCTTCCCGTCGCCACCAGTGGCACTCAGTGGCTTCACAGCCGCCACGGCAGACGGATGACTCTCGGCTGCCTTACGTTTCAGTGGCTGCTTTGTGGGAGAGGTGGCTTTCCCATCCAAAGGCTTCAGGCACCCCTTTGGTTTGGCTAGAGTAAAAGGAAGAGAGAATTGATACCGTCTTGCTCTGCCTCAGGAAAAAAAAACCCAACAAACAAACAGGTTCTCTTAACAGCGCCACAGTCCTTCTAGTTAAGTGTATTTAGCCAGCAGCTAAACAGCACTCGAGCTTCAGCACTCGAGCAAGAGGAATCAGGCAGGGTTTTTTAAATTCACTTTTAGGGCTGTATGAAAGCTCATGGAAAGACAAAAGGGGAAAGCATACTTAATAGCCAGTTCGTACCTGTCTCTGTACGGCTCTGTTCAGAGGGCAGTCCTAGCCTCTCCTTCAGAGACCTGGGGACTTGAACTACAAGAGAGAACAGAAAAAGTTCGGCAGGCTGCATAAATCTCCATTTGCTGTTCACGTTTCGAAATGAGAGCCGTCACGTCACTGGGATTCAGAGCTACCTTGAGCCCGCAACCAACACGCACAAAGAACCACTAGAAGAAAGGACAAACAGCAAACCTAAACAGAAAATCTGTGCATCAAATCCCCATGTCTGCTTAGTAGCTGCACCTCTCTTTGGTGCTTTGTCAGCACTCTCCAGAACCTCTGTCTTCTTCCCCAGCCTGTCAGCAAGCTTGCGCTTTAACGGAAGGACACTTTTACCAGCTTCAGAAAGAGAGGAAACAGGCAATACTTTAAGAACGTTTCTCTGGAGGCGGATTTTAGAACAGTCAGCCACAAACTTCCATGCTTCCGGGGATCTTTTCTTAGATTTGCCTATCAGCTGCTAACCAAATTTGCCACTTCTGCCTGCCGTCAATACACATCTCTGCCAAAATGTATTTTCCTCCGGCACGCAGCAAAAATACCCTTCAACATAGTCACGTTTAGATGAGGGCACCCGAACAACGCCTCACAAAAAGCTCTTCCTCTGGAGGCTTTCCGTTTTCCCATCCTCTCGCCAAGATTCAGTTGAATCACGGGCTCCTCCCCTAAGACAAAGACTAATCTAGCTCTTCACTGCACAGAAGCCAGTAGCCACTAAGAGCATTGTCCTTCTAGCCCACGTCCCGGCAAAAGGCACTCTTCTGGTAGCCAAACCACAGAAACGAGTGACTACGCGTAGTAGTAGTGCCCCACGGTTTTTGCCTTTCAAAGGAATTTGTGCAGATCTGAACACCACCACTTATACACAGACTCGTATCACGCTACTGTCCGCAAGAGCCACCGTCAGCCTGGTCAACGCTTCAAAAATTGGCTACTTGTATAATACCATCTTCTATAGGTCTGCCCTTGCATTACTGCCCGGTTTTCCCAGTTATCCCCTTATTTGCATACTGACACTCGTATTGACATTAGCCTCACTCTCTGCTGCTACTGCACTTCACCCAACCGCTACTTCTGCCACGTGCTGTCGACACATTAGCTCATTCACAAATCTCACTCAACTTCAGGAACATGAGAGTCCAATTAAGCACACTGGAGGGTCTGTAAGGTGGTGTAATACATGATGAGCTATGGCTTAATGTCAGGCTGATAAAAACCCCTTCTGTATCTTTTACTGCAACACAACAAACTGAGCACCTACAAATGCCAAATATTTGCAATCAAACCAGGGCCTGGAAGCCTAAAAGCATGGTTTCCATTAGAAAAGGCAGCACCAGCAGGCAGACGTGTCTGAATTATCTTAATTATTACTTAACCTTTTGGTTGAGGAGCCATGAAATGGAAACAATAGTAGTCACTACAAGTAGGGGATATTAACTCACCACCTTGGCTTTTTGTTTTTTCCTTTAGTTTCTCCAATTTGATTTCTTCAAGTGTTTTTATTCCAAAATTTAAATTGTCCTCTGGAAACAGAAAATCATTAATGAAGCTGAGGCCTAAAGGCACATGTTGAAGAGCACACATCCTCAAGCTTCTGACAGCTCAGAACCCTTCCAAAGTCTTCCAAATAAACCCTCTCAACACTCCCCACCAGGACAAAAAGCCATAGAACGGATGGGTATTTTGGTAAGCGATTGGCACCCTTCTTCACCCCTCCTCCCACCCTACAGAGTAAAACCTGCAGTTTTAAGCGTTTTAATCCATCTACACGATATTAGATTCCATTAGACATGGCTTCTTCCCACAGTGTTTGAAAGGACACATTTGCAGGCATTTCAACTCCACGCTGTGGCTCTCTTTTGTTTTACAAAAGTCTACAAGGAGGAGTTGACCTGTCTGACCCAAGGGACACACGACAGTATTAGACAGGAATGAGCTCGTGGAAATAACTGACTCCATCCAGCTACCCGATGTTCTACTGTAGATTTAGAACATATCACTTTGGAGTTCATCGTCAAGTTCTCCTTCCAAGCCATCCTACTACAGCTGCTAGAATACCTTGCTTTGTATCAGCCCTGCGTTTCCCAGTGGAAATTATCCGCGATCCACTATGGGCTTGTGTTGCTGGTTGCTGGACAGGTGTTTTAGTTTCACCTCCTTCTTCAGAAAGCTGCTCTGAAAGTCCAAAATAAAACCTCTTCAGTTATGGAGCAGGGATTATACAAGGCGTTTCATGCTCATGTAGCTCGTACAACGACGTTTCAGTCCACGGTTCATATTCTGTTCGCATTCTTAACTACAAGCAACTGTTTGCGGGAGGTGTTTTTTAAACAGCTGCATTGACTTGACAGGCTCATATAAGCGAGAGCTATACCGGGGAAAAAAATATTTAAGACTCCAGACTCTCGTCCGTAGCTTTAAACACGACACAGTTCAGGCACTCTGTGAAGTTATACATTCACCTCCAGTAGAAATGCCTTCAGTAAGCAAAAAGTACCCATCTTCATCGTCATCTGCAGCACTGATTACAACTGGCTGGAGGATGTGTAGGACTTGGGACCTTTTCAGAGCTTTCCACTTTCATCACCCCCCTCAGCTGCGGAGTGGGACTTGACTGGACAGAAAGTGTGTTTTGCTGCAGTGACGCCTGAGCCATTTTCACATCATCTTCTGCAGGCTCAGGTGGACTTGGAAGCGTAGCTAGAGGAAGACGAGGACCATCTCTCATTTGGCCATGTAAAACTGTCACCCCAACCTTGCACTCACTGTCTAGATACGGTAGATAAGGTAGACAACCCACCTGGCTGCTGAATTCAGAGTTTCCTATTCCCCACCCCTACGAACACACTAGGAACAACGGCTTCCCTTCACACACTCATCTCACCACCCTACCCTCCAGAAAGGATGAAATGAAGGGAAAGCCACCTGAAGTGCAAAGATCACACAAAGCACAGAGAAGCTGAGCATGAAAGAAAAAATTAAACACCAGAATTACAGTCCGTTTAGCTGAGAGCCTGTGACTGCTCACTTCTCCCTACGCTCATCAGTGAGCAGTTACTTGATGCCTTCTACGGCATTGTACCCACTCCGAAGTAATATTCAGAATTAATTCTTTCATGCTTAAAGGAAAAGGGCCCAAGAAACTCACTTTTGCTTGGCGGGAAGAAGCGCCCATCAACATAGCGTCCTTTCGTGTGATGGAACGCGCAGTTGGATTTCTGACAGCCAGCTGGTTGATTCTCCCAGTAGCAAGGAATCTCACTGCGCTTTTTCTGAAGACAGAAAGAAAGAAAAGCTCGTGGTAACACTCGCCTTAGGCTTGCTAAGAGACATAGTTACACGTCATGCCAGAGACAGGGCTATCGCAGTGCAGTGCAGTGCGGAAACATCATTCCCAAGGGCAGTCTATCACTGAAAGCATTTCAGGGCAGATCGACAAAACTTGCGTAAGCTGTAACTACTACATATTATCTAGCTTTCCTGTCGTTCCGTTGGAGAAGTCGCGGGCTCGCACACATCAGTTCAGGGTGGGTTAAACTAAGACAATGTGCAAAATACTGGGATTATTCAGAGGGGAAAAATGCCTTGAACTGCCTAGCTTGAATCTATCTCAAGTTCTCTTTCAGAGCCTTATTTCCTTCCCATCTTCTCCCTCCCCGCCCTGTGCTACCCCAAGACGTCAGAACAACGCCAGCACCTAATACAAAAATGTCTTGCTGAGGTATACCTCAGAAATTGATTTTTCTTCCCCCAACTTCCTCCCACCCCCCTCCAAGTAACAGAAACCAGTATCATTTGAAAGCAAGTAAATCTAGCACGTACAAGCACATTCAGTCTGCCGACAGCAAGGAAAAATGCTTTCAGGGATTTAGTTGGAGAACACATCTTTAGGCAAACACTCACATCGACTTCCATGTGTCTCAATCTGCAGGTAGGCTTGAAACAGCGACCCTCCTGCCACCGCCTGCACACTCTCTCACTTCCCAGAGCAGCCGCACAGTGGCGGAAGGAACAGCTGTCTCCCTGTAACCAAAAGGAAACCCACAAAGAGGAAATTAAAAGAGTACAGCCTCAAAAATTATCCATGCTAGTAGAACTGGAAGCAGAATCTAACTGCTTCTTAAGTTAACAGACATCTGGATGTCTCCGCCCCCTCCTCTCCTAAAAACTCAACAAGAAACCCCAAAGCAAAAGCAGCCCAAACATACCTTGTCACAGGTGGAATAGAAATAGAAGTAGCAGTCGTCCCCTTGCTTGGACATAATCGACACCGTCTGAGAACGAGCTCAGGTTCGAAGGGTTCGCTCTCAGCAGGGACTTCCTCCAGTCCTCGTAAGAGCTGGCTTTGCTCTTTCTTGGACGGAAAGTCTCCTGACGGCTCGATCAGTCAAATCGTCTTTTTCAAAGTAACCCTAAAGAAAGGTATCAGTAAGTGAAAAAGGAGAAACAGTCCTACTCCCCGGTCTAACCTTTTTTGTTGCACCCCAGCTAACGCACGAGAGGAGTATTATTGCCCCTACCTGTGGGTACTTGCGGGTTATAAAGCACAAAGTATTTCACTTGGGCAGTCTCTCTTGCTGCTCTGCTTTGTGCCTTTAATCGCTTACAAAAATATTAAAGATGCTTAACGCCCCCCCTGTTGATTAGGACAGCCAGATCACAAGGAAGGCAGAGCCCCAGGAACTACGTGTTCTCATCCCCCTTGTCAATCCGTCAGCCTTACCCCAGACGCAGACAGCTGCTGATGATTTACCTGCTGGTCACCGCACTCCACTAGCCTGACAGCGCCCTCGGTGTCACAAGTTACACAGAGAATGCTGCACTATGATGCGTATGCAAACCACCCATCATGTCGTCTGAAGCGCAGGACAAGCTCTTGCTAACACATCTCATTCTCTGGATGAGAATCTGAAGCCAAGTTGTCCACAGCTGAAGCAGAATAGCCAGAATTTCCACTCCTTACAGTTGTTTTAGTCAACTCTACCTGTTAAATACTGTCTGGACATACATACACATACCTGTTTATGCACACACCAAGAGCGAGTGATGATAAAGTCAGCAAGAGTGAGAGTGAAAATTAGAATGTGGGGCTATTTGCCACAGCAGACTGCATAGAAAGTCTCTCATTTTGAGGGAACCGGCAAACCCAAAAGATCTACGTAACGGTTTGATGAATGTGCCTTCAAGGCTGATGCTTTATAACACGAGGGATTTGGGGGTCAGCACACAAACAGGCATACCTACCTACACGCATACAGTATCAACGTTTCTACACACGCGAGCGTGCACAGCCTATGTTGCACGATATCCGTAGCGAGAGCAACTCTCAGCCCTAATCGGACACGCGGAGTTGCAATCAATTAACAGCAGGGAGACAGCAGATCGAGGATACCGCAAGCTTTGAGAGGCAGGGAAATGCTTCCTTTGCAAGTGGCATGGCTGCATGATACCAAGAATTTGGGATGACTTTGATTTTTAGGAAAGAATTTGTTCTCTTTTTACATCAGAGCCAATGCTACAAGTTTGCCTTCATACGCTCTTCTCTAATCCATATATCCATCATCATGCATTGCAGCAAGATCACGGAAGGTTTGAAAAGATGGCTTAGGTCCAGTTCGACAGCTGATGATTTTTTGGTGCCTCCAGAGCTGAAACTGATCTTCTTTAGCCACAAGCAGGTTTTCTTCATGCGAAGTCAGATACTTTGATTCTTACCCTTTTAAAGATACTAAATGCCATAAAACCTGCAACCACACCAGATAAAGCTCAAATTCAAGCGGTTCTGACCCCTTTCATTCAGACGCTGCGCGTTTCCGTGCAAGTATTTCTGACTCTCTTGGACAAAACGGAATGAAATGGTTCTTACAAATTAATAGCAAAAGGTTGGAACCTTCTACTCACATAAACACTAGCGGATTTTCCAGGAGTTTTTTTTTTTTTTCTGGCAGGGAATTTTCCCAAATCTGAAATAAAGAGAGGACAAGGTGGGTTCTCATGTTAGTTATTGGGTTTTGACTGCTTGTCAAAGGGAAGAAAAACAGTTGTTAAGTGCAAGGGTTCCTTCCCTTCTTCAGTATTGATGGGACTATTCACTTTTCACCCTTAGCACCTTCGAAAACAGACTGTTGTGTCCTGCAGATTCCTACGCATCTCCTCCTAGAAATTACTGGATGTGCTGCTGATGCCATTGATAATTAAATGAAATTTCAAGCACGATTTCTGCAGTTTGCACAAGCCAACTCCTAAATGGAAGGCAAGTAAGGACCACTGCTTTGCCCAGCAGAGGCATTCCAACACAAATCAGGAGGAATTCACGGTCTAGAAGGTGCCATTTCTTTTCCCTAGGAAGTGAGACACACCTGTATAGTGCAACTTTACTATATCCACCACCATGGGGGGAACAAGAGAAATCCCCTCAGATCTAGCTCTTTTGAATGTCCAAGCAGCTCAGCATTCCGCTTGTCGCCTTCCATATTCCTGAGCAGGAGTTTGACTGGACCCCTCCAGCCACCCGGGCTGCAGAAAAAGTGCAGCGCAGCCCATCCGTTGTTACGCACATTTGAAAGACAAAGACTCGTCTCAGGCAGAGGCAGATTCTTTCTCCTTCACGTTCAACAAAACCACCAGCTCAAGAAACAGCAGGAACCGAGACCTAGCCCGTATCCGCTCACTGTACTCCAAACTCAACCCTCTTCACACCTTTCATGCTTTAAAGCCTTGCTACGGGGAAGGCTCACGCAGCCAGGTTTCAGGCATCGCTCGGCTTACACAGACATACTGACATACCCAGCTGTTTCCTTGATTTTGGTTTGGAGTGAATTTCCTCTGCGTCGTCCGGCACCAAGTTCACACATTCATCAAAGCCCTAAAAATCAGCAACAAAAGCCGCCGCTGAGCTACGTGCCCTGCTCTAAACTTCAGCAACAACGACACAAACTATCGTGAGCTGTGCTGACGTGGGCTGGACAATTAAGACTATTAATTGGAGAGGCACCCCCCACGCTAGTTTTTCCTGACAGGAAGAAACAGTTTTATAAATTTGAAGAACAACCAACAAAACACCCAATCCAAAGAGATCCTGAGACTCACAGTGATGCAGCCTTCTAGCCGCATGCTCGGAAAGACCCGTCCGGTGTGCCGCCCCGCTCCCCACACGGCTCAAAGGGCCCTGCGCAAGAAGCACCAGGACGTTCCTCGCACACGGGGCCGAAGCCGCGGCAGCCCGGCGGTACTCACGTTCTGCAGGTAGCGGAAGATGAGGTTCTGGAGCGGAGCGTTAAGGACGCCCCACAGACAGACCACGCACCTGCACCTTTCCTGCGCCAGGGTTT
The DNA here is from genome assembly GCF_929443795.1 of Astur gentilis. NCBI lineage: Eukaryota > Metazoa > Chordata > Aves > Accipitriformes > Accipitridae > Astur > Astur gentilis. Next base: position 4,000,446 of record NC_064908.1, on the reverse strand, counting down.
GGTAAAAATGCTGTTAACTGCTGTCATGGGGAACAGCTCAACTACCGGTAAAGGCGGAGGCGGCCAGGCTACATTTAATACAGGACCTTCAGGAGAATACGGGCATAACAGCGAAAAATAAAATATTTACAGAAACCATGGCATACACCAAACCTCGTCTCCACGGACAGAGCCTAGGCCGGGGACAGTGAAGGCTGACAACAGAGCAGGAGGAGGGAAGCAGCGAGGGGAAAGCCTTCCTCGCCGGGCTCTCGCGCGCTCTTCCTCTCTCCCAAAGTCCACGAGCGACCGACCGACCGACCGACCCATGCTGGCAGAAACTCCATGCTTGCTCCCAGCGGGAGAAAGTCCTTTGGCAGGATAAAGCATCGGCAGCTTGGGGCTGGGTGACCCTTCTGGAGCCGGAACAGCAGTTTGCTCAGTTTTGGTTTCAGACCTTTCCTCTAGGAACAAAGACAGCACAGTGGACTATCAAAGCACGCAAGTGTTTTCTTCCAAAGAGAAAGTATTGACAATCCACTCCGACAACCGATTTTTCCTCTGCCAGCAGCAAATGCCTGAGGGCCGCCCCACCTTCACAAATCCTCGTAGGAAGAGACTCAAGTTCTTCAAAACTTTAAGAAAATGATTCAAAAGGTAGCTGCTAGGGAAAACGATCCCTGGTGGCAGGGTACACAATAGACCCCAGTCTCAGCTGTCTTCTGCAGGGTCACAAATTCAGACCGCATGTCTGACCAGCAGGGAATCTTAAGACAACTGCGTGCAGATACTCCCAATGTCTACCAGTTCACCTGTGCTTTAAGACTCCTTGCAAAGCCTCAGCTAGAAAAAGAATCACCTCTGGGTATCCAACAAAAGAATCAGTTTCCATTTATTTCTTTCTTTATTTTAAGCCTTAAGACTATGCGCTTCAGGTGTCCAGCATTTCAGCAAGCTCCATGAGGAGCTCATCCTCATCCTTCTCTGGGTCCGGGTCAATTATCTCTTCCAGTTTGCCTCCTGAGATCTCCCAAAGAAACTGCTCAAAGTCGTCTTCTACAGAGAAGGGGGCTTCCCAGGCCCCTGTGGAGCTCAACCCCTCTGTCTTTACTGCTACTCCTGAGGAAGCTGAGGTCGAGCTTGAGACCTCTGACGGTGCCACAGAGTCTGCCGGGCTTCCAGGATGCAGTTCAGGACTGGGAAGAACAAGAAAGAGAGCAAATCAGTGTATGACATTCCTTAAGCAGAGAGATGTTTTCTGCAAACCAGCTCTTAAAATGGTAGTTAATCCCTCCTACCCCTCAGCCTTACGCAGGGATTGTTATTCAATTAACCTGGGGCTGCTTCTAGAGTCCAATGTATCAGCAGGTACATTTTGCAGTTTGGGGATTTATCCGCGAAGACACAGCATCTGGGGTCTGGCAAAGAAGGTTCCGTTTTTGTCGCCACAGGCACTTTGCCACCTTTACTAATTTGACTGCAAAAGGGTGACCAAGTCAACCTCCGCAGGCGTTCAGAAAACCCAAGAAGCCACTGAAAAGCTGTACCAACTTGCAGCATTTTCAGACAAGGATCTAGATAAGCAGTCCAGCCAGCTCCTAGAAACTTATTATTTCAGACGAGTTTTTCCTCTGCTGGATTTTGGCATGAATTATCTCAAAACTCTCATTTTTCCACGTGTGAAAAAAAAGACCAACAACCTTCGTTTCACGTGAAAGGCACACTGATGAAGCGAAAGAACAAGTTGTGGTTGTTACCTGGTTTGGGGTTTTCCTCTCCCGCCTATGGAGAAGAGGCTGCCCTCTGGCAAAGCCGGAACAAGGGCCTAGGAAGAAGCAAGATGGTTTTTATGATACACAGGTCAAAGACTGCTTTGCAGATTCTTCCTCCGCTGCTTCTCCTCTGGCAGTGCTGAGCCTTAACCAAAATACAGAGCCAGGGCACACCTGAAGAAAAGTTAGCATTCCCTTAACGTTTACTAACGACCTTGGGTCTTCTTAAAGAACGCAGCAATTAAGGGACATGGCAGAGCATTATGTAAACACTGCCATTCACCTCGTAAAGAGCAGAAAGGTACTACGAGCGTCCTGTCGACCACTTTTGGATTTAAAAGTGAACGGAGACCCGTAGAACATTTCAGTCTTCCATCTTTTCTCCAAGAGGAGGCTACAACTTGGGCATAAATTTTACTAGGGACCCACTACTGCCTCAGCCGCTCTCCTTACCACAGCTGCTTTTTTAGCTGAAGGCTCCTTTGTATCGCCACCAGTGGCACTCAGTGGCTTCACAGCCGCCACGGCAGACGGATGACTCTCGGCTGCCTTACGTTTCAGTGGCTGCTTTGTGGGAGAGGTGGCTTTCCCATCCAAAGGCTTCAGGCACCCCTTTGGTTTGGCTAGAGTAAAAGGAAGAGAGAACTGATACAGTCTTGCTCTGCCTCAGGAAAAAAAAAACAACAAACAAACAGGTTCTCTTAACAGCACCACAACCCTTCTAGTTAATTGTATTTAGCCAGCACAAGTACACTGCCATTTCCCAGATTCTCAGCAGTATTTTCCACACCGTAAACTCTGTTTACCAACAAGCTATAAGAAGGTGCAAAGAAATTACAAAAAGGAGCCAGAGTTACAACGTGAAAATTGTCACCCTCTGCCTTTCTTTCAAAGCATGACCTAAAGTAACTCTTTAACATACAGTCAACACTTACTTTCAGCTTTCCATTCCAGAAGTTGGGCTGCCCCTTTTCCTTGTGATACGGCAGCACCCTTTCCGGGGCTTTCCACCCCATCTCCCGGAGATTTCACCCATATCCTCTTTGGAAGCTGATAAGCTGACCCTGAAACCACACTGGATTCAGGACTCCCTGATGCTGGAGTTCTATCCTTGATTGCCTGTTCAGTAGGAGACAGCACAGCAGCTGCTTCCTTCTGAAGCTTCTCTTCTTGGCGTTGCTTCAGTTGCCGCTTCTCCCACATTATCTCTTCAAGGCTCTTCACTTGAACTTTAGAATTAGTTGCACTCTGATCAGAGGGCTACAGGGAAACAATAGAAGAGGACTAAGAGGACAAAAATCTATGGAGATTTCATTAAGAAAATCTCAGTAGCAATCCCTCTGAAACAGCTCCATGTGGAACAGAGCATGTTAATACCATTCAGACCTGACATTTTTCCCCATAAAACGTTCCCTGTGACAAGATCCATGCTTTGCTATGGAAATAGTTTCAAAAGCCTACACTTCCCAACACAGCAAGTTTCTTCAATAGAGCAGAAGACTCTAGCTGTAATCTATTACATTCTTTTTCAGCAACAGGAAGCCATACAAGCTCCCCCAAGACAGCATTCCCTGACAGACTCATTTCCTCTAATACAAACCTCTAGCCTTTTCTATTAAAGTTCTTAGCCCAGGATTTTAAGATCTCCTTCTTCCAGTCTCACAGATAAAGTCACGGAGACGAAAAACATTAACCTTGCAGATTTTATCTGGTGCTAATAGGGTTTCTTATTCACTGTCAGGTATAATAAGATTAATTCAAAGCTTGGGGTTTAACACATTGTCTGGAAATCCTATTCAAAGGAGTGACAGGACTTGCGACAGCACTGCAGCGCTTACCAAGTGCAGAAAGGTAGGAACACACTCAAACTGGGAGCATGCAGCCAGTTACAAACAAAACATAACAAAATGTATCCAAAACTGTATGAATAGATAGATGTATGTCTTCACAAAGGACTCACCTCTGCAGGTGCAGAGACAGCTTTGGGAAAAGGCTTGCTCAATTCCACTGTCATCTTTTCTTCTCTTCCAGGTGCTTCAAAACAAGCAAAAAAAAAAAAAAAAAAAAAAAAAGATCATAATTTTGTCAACAGCAGAAATAAAGAATCCTGGCTACCTCTGTTTCCTTGTTCTGTTTATTTCCTCACGTCTAATAATGGGACAGAGGGAAAGGCTACAGTAAGCAATCCCTGCACCGTTCGAGCTCTCCTTCCCTCAATCGCACTATTCTCTTTTTAGGTGGCTTATATAATCTTAACGATAGCTTTAGTGCTCTGCCAATTTTGACAAAAACTGGCCCTCACATTAAGAAGTTGATACATGCTTTGCAAACATAGATACATCAATAACTGCATTAAACAACACATATGCCAAAGAGGAAGGTAAGCCTGGATTCAGCCCAGGGAAGATCCCATACCACAAGCGGATGGCAGAAAAAACAGAAGCAAGAAACTAGGCTACAAAGCCCCTCAGTGGAAGAATTTTCCAGTGGGAAATACAGAAAGCTATCACGTGATTCATGGAAAATAATATGGTTGCATATTCTGGCACTGCCTTGCCTTCTGACTTTGTAGCCTTAAACTCTTCTACCCTCTACGATATGCAGAGGGAAAAAGCAAAGCAAAACCTGAGGAAACTGAATTTGCTTGACAGGGGAAGCGCTTCACCAGGGCAGGTATCAAATCACCTTATTACCTATTAGCTTTGTGATCCGTAACAACCTCCTCCCTGTTGGGGCAGGTTCAGGTTGTGCCGGTGGAGCTGGCACTTTTCCTCCACTCTGCTGCATCCGCAGAGCTTTCTCCCGCTTGATTTCTTCCAAGGTTTTAACACGCACTTCTCCTGCTGGCTTGGCTTTACGTGACGGCTCTGCCGGGCGCACTTGGCTGAGCACAGACGGAGCAAGTATGCTCTGCTTCTTGGGTTCGCTCTCAACTTTTGCCTTGGTAGCAAACTCTTTTGTTTTTTGCTTCTCTCGTTCCAATCGCTTGTGTTTTTTTTCAGCCAGGGAAGGTCTTGCACCCAAGCTGGCATCTTCTGTTTTACAACGTCCTTCAGTCTGGGGTTTCACTTGAGGTTCTCCTCGTCTCCTATTAGTGCTCTCAAGTTGAATTTCCTCCAGTGCTTTCACATGGATCTCTCCTGCTGGCTTAGCAGCCTTCTCTGTCATCATCATCAAAAAAGAGAAGCACCAACATTTAAGCAGAGCCCAGCAATAGTTAAAGTCTCCAAAATCTGTCACAGTACTAAGGAAAACTAGGTTTGCGTGATCCCAAGAAGGCATCTTAGGACAGCACCATTCTGCACGGTATTCTCCTCCTTTAAGCCACTTGTATTTTGAAAACTAGTGCTATCCGGTGAGAGGGGCGACACAAAAAGCATTACTTTATTTTATTTCGTTACTTTCTCAGACAGTTGTCTCTCTGTTCGCATCTCAAACTCCTGCTCCTGGCAGTGCTTCTGTCCTACTTGTGCGTAAGCATACTGCAGCTTCTGACGGTTCACAGCAGTTTTCAAGCGGAAACTTTGATGAGGCACAAGTGGACAACACCCCCTCCTAGAGCCAGATCTCTGACAGTGGCTAAACAGGACAGCTTCAGCACTCAAGCAAGAGGAATCAGGCAGGGTTTTTTAAATTCACTTTTAGGGCTGTATGAAAGCTCATGGAAAGACAAAAGGGGAAAGCATACTTAATAGCCAGTTCGTACCTGTCTCTGTACGGCTCTGTTCAGAGGGCAGTCCTAGCCTCTCCTTCAGAGACCTGGGGACTTGAACCACAAGAGAGAACAGAAAAAGTTCGGCAGGCTGCATAGATCTCCATTTGCTGTTCACGTTTCGAAATGAGAGCCATCACTTCACTGGGATTCAGAGCTACCTTGAGCCCGCAACCAACACGCACAAAGAACCACTAGAAGAAAGCACAAACAGCAAACCTAAACAGAAAATCTGTGCATCAAATCCCCATGTCTGCTTAGTAGCTGTACCTCTCTTTGGTGCTTTGTCAGCATTCTCCAGAACCTCTGTCTTCTTCCCCAGCCTGTCAGCAAGCTTGTGCTTTAGCGTAAGGACACTTTTACCAGCTTCAGAAAGAGAGGAAACAGGCAATACTTTAAGAACGTTTCTCTGGAGGCGGATTTTAGAACAGTCAGCCACAAACTTCCATGCTTCCGGGGATCTTTTCTTAGATTTGCCTTTCAGCTGATAACCAAATTTGCCACTTCTGCCTGCCGTCAATACACATCTCTGCCAAAATGTATTTTCCTCCGGCACGCAGCAAAAATACCCTTCAACATAGTCACGTTTAGATGAGGGCACCCGAACAACGCCTCACAAAAAGCTCTTCCTCTGGAGGCTTTCTGTTTTCCCATCCTCTCGCCAAGATTCAGTTGAATCACAGGCTCCCCCCGTAAAACAAAAACTAATCTCTTCACTGCACAGAAACCAGTAGCCACTAAGAGCATTGTCCTTCTAGCCCACATCCCGGCAAAAGGCACTCTTCTGGTAGCCAAACCACAGAAACGAGTGACTACGCGTAGTAGTAGTGCCCCACGGTTTTTGCCTTTCAAAGGAATTTGTGCAGATCTGAACACCACCACTTATACACAGACTCGTATCACGCTACTGTCCGCAAGAGCCACCGTCAGCCTGGTCAACGCTTCAAAAATTGGCTACTTGTATAATACCATCTTCTATAGGTCTGCCCTTGCATTACTGCCTGGTTTTCCCAGTTATCCCCTTATTTGCATACTGACACTCGTATTGACATTAGCCTCTCTCTCTGCTGCTACTGCACTTCACCCAACCGCTACTTCCGCCACGTGGTGTCGACACATTAGCTCATTCACAAATCTCACTCAACTTCAGGAACATGAGAGTCCAATTAAGCACACTGGAGGGTCTGTAAGGTGGTGTAATACATGATGAGCTACGGCTTAATGTCAGGCTGATAAAAACCCCTTCTGGACCTTTTACTGCAACACAACAAACTGAGCACCTACAAATGCCAAATATTTGCAATCAAACCAGGGCCTGGAAGCCTAAAAGCATGGTTTCCATTAGAAAAGGCAGCACCAGCAGGCTAACGTGTCTGAATTATCCTAATTATTACTTAACCTTTTGGTTGAGGAGCCATGAAATGGAAACAATAGTAGTCACTACAAGTAGGGGATATTAACTCACCACCTTGGCTTTTTGTTTTTTCCTTTAGTTTCTCCAATTTGATTTCTTCAAGTGCTTTTATTCCAAAATTTAAATTGTCCTTCAAGATCATTAAGTCCAACCATCATCCATGCACAGTAACCCATGTTCTGGAGTACCCCGTCTACGTGCTTTTTGAATACCTCCAGGATGGTGACTCAACCACTTCCCTGGGCAGCCTATTCCATTGTCTTGCAACCCTGTCAGTAAAGCATTTTTTTCCTAATATCCAACTTCAATCTCCCTTGCCTCAACTTGAGGCCATTTCCTCTCATCCCACCTCCAGCCACCTGACAGAAGAGACCAGCACCCCCTCACTACACCCCCCACTTCAGGCAGTTATAGAGAGCGATAAGGTCTCCCCTCAGCCTCCTCTTCTCCAGACTAAAAAGCCCCAGCTCTGAACCAAGTAGTCGAGGTGCGGCCTCACCAGTGCCGAGTACAGGGGAACAACCACCTCCCTGCTTCTGCCGGCCACACTATTTCTGATACAGGCCAGCACGCCGTTGGCCTCCTTGGCCACCTGGGCACACTGCTGGCTCATATTCAGACGGCTTCAACCAGCATCCCCAGGTCTTTCTCTGCCGGGCAGCTTTCCAGCCACTCTTCCCCAAGCCCGTAGCGCTGCATGGGGTCGCTGTGACTGAAGCGCAGGACCCGGCCCTCGGCCTTGTTGAACTTCATACGATTGGCCTTGGCCCATCGACCTAGCCTGCCCAGATCCCTACCCTCAAGCAGATCGACCCTGCCTCCCAACTGGGTGTCATCTGCAAACTTGCTGAGGGTGCACTCGATCCCCTCGTCCAAATCGTTGATGAAGATATTAAACAGAACTGGCAACAATACTGAGCCCTGGGGAATACCACTTGTGACCAGCCCCCAGCTGGATTTCACCCCAGTCACCACAACCCATTGTGCTCGTCCATCCGGCCAGTTTTTCACCCAGTGAAGAGTACACTTGTCCAAGCCATGAGACGCCAGCTTCTCAAGGAGTGTGCCGTGAGAGACAGTGTCAACGGCCTTGCTGAAGTCAAGGTAGGTAACATCCACAGCCTTTCCCTCATCCACTAGGAGGGTCACCTGCTCAAAGAAGGAGATCAGGTTGGTCAAGCAGGACCTGTCTTTCGTAAAGCCATGCTGACCAGGCCCGATCCCCTGCTTGTCCTGGACTTGCCATGTGAGTGCTCTCAAGACAAACCGTTTGTTGTGGTTTAATCCCAGGCAGCAACTAAGCATCATGCAGCCGCTCACTCACTCCCCCCCCCCATCCAGTGGGATGAGATAAGAACGGTTTAATAGAACAGAAAAGAAGAAACTAATAATGATAAAGATAACACTAATAAAATGACAACAGTAGTAATAAAAGGATTGGAATGTAGAAATGATGCACAGGGCAATTGCTCACCACCTGCCAACCAACACCCTGCCAGTCCCCGAGCGGCGATTCCCTGCCCCCCCACTTCCCAGTTCCTATACAGGATGGGACATCACATGGTATGGAATACACCGTTGGCCAATTTGGGCCAGGTGCCCTGGTTGTGTCCTGTGCCAGCTCCTTGTGCCCTGGCTGGCCATGAGAAGCTGAAAAATCCTTGACTATAGTCTAAACAATACTGAGCAACAACTGAAAACAACAGTGTTATCAACTTTCTTCGCATACTGAACTCAAAACATAGCACCGTACCAGCTATTAGGAAGACAGTTAACTATCCCAGCTGAAACCAGGACACCATTCCATAATCTTCCCCAGTGCTGGGGTCAGGCTGACAGGCCCATAGTTCCCCAGATCCTCCCTCCGACCTTTTTTATAAATGCGAGTCACATTAGCAAGCCTCCAAGTCCTTTGGGACCTCCCCTGACGACCAGGATCGCTGATAGATGATAGAGTGGCTTGGCAAGGACCTCTGCCAGTTCCCTAAGTATTCTTGGATGGATCCCATCAGGTCCCATAGATTTGTGAGTATCCAGATGGTGTTGTAGGTCATTAACCATTTCCTCCTGGATGAAGGGGGGTATGTTCTGCTCTTCATCCTTACCTTCCAGCTCAAGGGCTGGAGTACCCCGAGCATAACTGGACTCACTATTAAAGACTGAGGCAGCAGCGGCATTAAGTACCTCGGCCTTTTCCTCATCTCTGGTTGCTACATTCCCTTCTGTATCCATTAAAGGATAGATATTCTCCTTGGGATTCTTTTTACTGTTAACATATTTGTAAAAACATTTTTTGTTGTCCCTTACAATAGTGGCCAGACTTAGTTCTAGCTGAGCTTTTGCCTTTCTAATTTTCTTTCTGTATGATCTAACAAGATCCCTGTACCCCTCCCAAGTTGCCCGCCCTTTCCTCCAGAGATGATAAGCTCTCCTTTATTTCTTGACACCTAGCAAGAGCTTCCCGTTTGGCCAGGCTGGTCATTTTCCTTGGCGGTTCGACTTGCGGCTCATGGGAATAGCCTGGTCCTGAGCCACTAAGATTTCCTTCTTATGTTCATCCCTCCTGGACCCCTTTACCCTTCAGGACCGTCTCCCAAGGGATTCTCTCAACCAGTACCTCAAAGAGGCCAAAGTTTGCCCTCCAGAAGTCCATCGTGGTGGTTTTGATGACCACCTTCCTTGCCTCACCAAGAATTGAAAATTCTATCATTTCACGGTCCCCAAGCCCAACACAGCCCCCGACCATCACACCTCCCACCAGTCCTTCCCTGTTTATAAACAACAGATCTAGCAAGGCTCCTCCCCTGGTCGGCTCACCCACCAGCCGTGTCAGGAAGTTATCTTCCACACACTCCAGGAACCTCCTAGATTGTTTACTCACTGCTGTATTCTATTTCCAGCAGATGTCTGGAAAGTTAAAGTCCCCCACGAGGACAAGGGCACACAATTCTGAGACTCCTGCCAGCCGCTTGTAGAACAATTCATCTGTCTCTTCAAGCTGGTTGGGTGGTCTGTAACAGACTCCCAGCACAATATCTGTCTTATTGGCTTTCCCTCTCATCCTCACCCATAAGCACTCTACCTTGTCATCAGAATCGTGTAGCTCTGTACAGTCAAAACATTCCCTAACACAGAGAGCCACCCCACCACCTCTTCTACCTTGTCTATCCCTTCTGAAGAGACCATTGCAGCACTCCAGTCATGGGAGTCATCCCACCATGTTTCTGTGATAGCGACTAAGCCATATCTGTCCTGCTGCACAATGGCTTCCAGCTCCTCCTGTTTATTGCTCATTCTGCATGCACTGGCATAGATGCATTTGAGCTGGGTTATAGAATCCACCCCTAACATCAGCACGCTGCCCCCAGGCTCATCTCTGGTGCACCTAGTTTTATCCCTTACCCCCTTTGAACCTAGTTTAAAGCCCTCTCTATGAGCCCGGCCATCTCATGAGCGAGGATTCTTTTACCCCTTTGAGATAGCTGGAAACTATCTGTTGCTAGCAAGCGCAATGCCATGTAAACCTCCCCACAATCAAAAAAACCAAAATTCCACGGATGGCACCAGCCTCCAAGCCACATATTAACCAGGTGTGTTTTCCTGTTCCTTTCAGTGTATTTCCCTGCCACTGAAGGGATTGAGGAAAACACTACCTGTGTTCCCGATCCTTCCACTAATCGTCCCAGTGCCCAGAAGTCCCTTTTGATTGCTTTTGGATTTCTCCCTGCAATCTCATCACCACGAACCTGCACAACCAGCAATGGGTAATAATCAGAGGTCCAAACCAGACCAGGGAGTTTCCTGCTAATGTCTTTTACCCGGGCCCCAGGGAGGCAGCAGACTTCCCTGTGGGGTGGGTCAGGTCTGCATATTGGGCCCTCTATCCCCCTCAGAAGGGAGTTGCCTTTGACAATTACCTTCCTTTTTCTTTTTTCAGAGGATGTGAGAATGCGTGAGGCTGCCCAACTGAGCCTAGGCACCTCCCTAGATAGGACTTCATCTACACCCCGATCTTCACTGGCCTGGTCCTCAAGTTCCAGAGCCCCACACCTGTTGTGCAGGGGCAACTGGAAGGTGAGGGAGACCAGGAGCGGACTTGCCCGCCTCCCCGAGCAGGGACCTGTATCCATTCCCCTCCATCTCTTAGGTCCCCTCCTGTCTGGTGGCAGGAGGGCAGGGGAACCTCCGCTTCTTGCAGACCCTCCATCTGCTGCCTCTGCCTCAGGAATGGCGGGGTGTGGGCCCACCAGTCTATCTCCCTCTCACACTCCCTGACACTCCTCAACCTTTCCACTTCCTCCTTCAGCTCTGCCACCAGGCTGAGCAGATCATCCACCCAGTCACAACTCACACAAGAGCTGTCCCCGCTGCCCTCCACCATCAGTGACAGACTCAGGCACTCCCTGCAGCCAGAGACATGGACAGCTGCCTGTTGACACGGGACCGCTGTCTGCGCTGCCACATTTTTCCTAAAAACAGCTTTTACCCGAGCGGCAACCATACCTGGGTCTCCCTCCAGGCCGATGCCCACCGCTCAAGTAGCCTTCTCGAGCCTGGAGGAGGAAGACGGGGGCTGCGCCCCGCCTGCACCAACTGCCGCACAAACTGCCACGGCCTGGTCGCCCCCGGCAACGCCCGCGCCGCCACAGCCTCTCTCAGGAGAGCCGCCGGCTCTGCACAATCCCTCCACTCTTCCCCGGGGCTCCTGGGCCTCGGGAACCTCCCGGCCCGCCTCAGTCTAGCGCTTAGCCGCCGACTTACCGTTGCCTCTGCTGGCCTCGCCGCTATACGGGGGGTCGACTGAGAAGTTCCAGACAACAGATGTGTTTCTACTGATTTCTGGCATCAAAAGGCTTTGGACGGTATCACTTGCACAAAGAAAACTCCCTCTACCTTCTCCAGATGCTCCAGAATCCGCTACTGCTGCAGCTGCAACAACCCACGTCTATGGCAAATCTCTTTGACAGCTCTTGTTTACCCAGGCACAGTTGCAGTCCATCGCTCCTCTTCTTCCAGCTGAAAAAACAGCCCGCTGGCTCGGCCACACCGTCACTGCCAACGTGAGAGCTGGGAACATACATCCAACTACCACTGTTAAACCCCCTGTCCAGGGAGACGGCTGACACAGACACGTTACAGGCACAGTCACCCTCCCCTACAGCACTTCCAGCTATGACCCCTGCCTGTCAGCCATGGCCCATCACACACAACGCTCTGATTGCAGATGTCACCAAAGACTCACTGTCCCCAGATGAGTACCTGGCTTGCCACGGCTCATTTTTTGTTTGTTTGTTCTAGATATGGCACACCAGGTGAACCACAGATCCAAAGTTCCACACAATGCAAGTCTTTGCTCTTCTTCCAGGCAACAGCGAGTGCTTCAACATACTGCATTCAGTAACGAAGCTCTCTCCATCTTGCTCAGTGCCAACAGGCATGACTGCAGCACACGCAGCTGTAGCGGTACCTGCACGTCCCAAATCCTCAACAAATTTTTAGACAGCACCAATTTTTAATGTAGTGGCTTTCCCTTAATGTATAACCCCTTCCTTCTCGTATTTTTAGCGGGCGGCTCTCCTCTATTGCTCACTCTGTCCACCAGCTTTTCCTCCTCCGTGTTCAAATGGGCATCGGGAATCAATTACAAACCAAGGGGACTGCTAAAGGTGCTACATCTACTCTTGGGCGACACAGGCATACTTAAATAAGACACGCTCATTCTTTTTCCATTTCTGGAGTCAATGCTGGGGCCTGGCAGCAATTTAATACAACGATTCAGCTTCCTCACTAACGCATTTTAGTAAATCTCAGAAAGAGTCAATTTGCAGCCATTTGGAAGGGTACCATTTTTAGATGAAAAGCGACAGCAAGAGAAAATTATCTCTAGACTACCTTTCACCCTGAGACAACCGGCCACCCAGCAACAAATTCAGCCTATCTGTTCAGCGCAATCAGTTGAATCACTGATCACTCCTGCGCTCGCTGTTTCAACAGCACTCTGTCCCCACCAAGAGCACAAGCACGTCACTTAGCACAGGCTGCTGTTTATCCTCGCCAGCAGGTGGTAAATAATAAATACCACCACTCAGGTAGTTCAGAACTCGGAAAGACCCATCCGGCGTGCCGCCCCACTCCCCACAAGACTCGAAGGGCCCTGCGCAAGAAGCACCAGGACGTTCCTCTCACACAGGGCCGAAGCCGCGGCAGCCCAGCGGTACTCACGTTCTGCAGGTAGCGGAAGATGAGGTTCTGGAGCGAGTATTAAGGACGCCCCACAGACAGAGCACACACCCGCACCTTTCCTGTGCCAGGGTTCGGTAAAAACGCTGTTAACTGCTGTCATGGGGAACAGCTCAACTACCGGTGAAGGCAAAGGAGAACAGGCTACATTTAATATAGGACCTTCAGGACAATACGGGCACAACAGGGAAAAATAAAATATTTACAGAAACCATGGCATACACCAAACACCGTGTACATGGACAGAGCCTAGGCTGGGGACAGTGAAGGCTGACGACAGAGCAGGAGGAGGGAAGAGCGAGGGGGAAGCCTTCCTCGCCGGGCTCTTGCGCGCTCTTCCTCTCTCCCAAAGTCCACAACTGACCGACCCATGCTGGCAGAAGGTTCAGAGGGAGAAAGTCCTTCGGCAGGATAAAGCGTCAGCAGCTTGGGGCTGGGTGACCCTTCTGGAGCCGGAACAGCAGTTTGCTCAGTTTTGGTTTCAGACCTTTCCTCTAGGAACAAAGACAGCACAGTGGACTATCAAAGCACGCAAGTGTTTTCTTCCAAAGAGAAAGTATTGACAATCCACTCCGACAACCGATTTTTCCTCTGCCAGCAGCAAGTGCCTGAGGGCTGCCCCACCTTCACAAATCCTCGTAGGAAGAGACTCAAGTTCTTCAAAACTTTAAGAAAATGATTCAAAAGGTAGCTGCTAGGGAAAACGATCCCTGGTGGCAGGGTACACAATAGACCCCAGTCTCAGCTGTCTTCTGCAGGGTCACAAATTCAGACCGCATGTCTGACCAGCAGGGAATCTTAAGACAACTGCGTGCAGATACTCCCAATGTCTACCAGTTCACCTGTGCTTTAAGACTCCTTGCAAAGCCTCAGCTAGAAAAAGAATCACCTCTGGGTATCCAACAAAAGAATCAGTTTCCATTTATTTCTTTCTTTATTTTCAGCCATCAATCAGTTCACCAATTTCCATGAAGAAGTCATCCTCATCATTATCTGGGTACACGTCAATTATCTCTTCTAGTTTGCCTCCTGAGATCTCCCAAAGAAACTTCTGAAAGTTGTCTTCTACAGAGAAGGGGGCTTCCCAGGCCCCTGTGGAGCTCAACCGGCGTTTCTTTACAGCTACTCCTGAGGACGCTGAGGTTGAGCTTGAGACCTCTGACGGTGCCACAGAGTCTGCCGGGCTTCCAGGATGCAGTTCAGGACTGGGAAGAACAAGAAAGAGAGCAAATCAGTGTATGACATTCCTTAAGCAGAGAGATGTTTTCTGCAAACCAGCTCTTAAAATGGTAGTTAATCCCTCCTACCCCTCAGCCTTACGCAGGGATTGTTATTCAATTAACCTGGGGCTGCTTCTAGAGTCCAATGTATCAGCAGGTACATTTTGCAGTTTGGGGATTTATCCGCGAAGACACAGCATCTGGGGTCTGGCAAAGAAGGTTCCGTTTTTGTCGCCAGAGGCACTTTGCCACCTTTACTAATTTGACTGCAAAATGGTGACCAAGTCAACCTCCGCAGGCGTTCAGAAAACCCAAGAAGCCACTGAAAAGCTGTACCAACTTGCAGCATTTTCAGACAAGGATCTAGATAAGCAGTCCAGCCAGCTCCTAGAAACTTATTATTTCAGACGAGTTTTTCCTCTGCTGGATTTTAGCATGAATTATCTCAAAACTCTCATTTTTCCACGTGTGAAAAAAAAGACCAACAACCTTCGTTTCACGTGAAAGGCACACTGATGAAGCGAAAGAACAAGTTGTGGTTGTTACCTGGTTTGGGGTTTTCCTCTCCCGCCTATGGAGAAGAGGCTGTCCTCTGGCAAAGCCAGAACAAGGGCCTAGGAAGAAGCAAGATGGTTTTTATGATACACAGGTCAAAGACTGCTTTGCAGATTCTTCCTCCGCTGCTTCTCCTCTGGCACTGCTGAGCCTTAACCAAAATACAGAGCCAGGGCACACCTGAAGAAAAGTTAGCATTCCCTTAACGTTTACTAACGACCTTGGGTCTTCTTAAAGAACGCAGCAATTAAGGGACATAGCAGAGCATTATGTAAACACTGCCATTCACCTCGTAAAGAGCAGAAAGGTACTACGAGCGTCCTGTCGACCACTTTTGGATTTAAAAGGGAACGGAGACCCGTAGAACATTTCAGTCTTCCATCTTTTCTCCAAGAGGAGGCTACAACTTGGGCATAAATTTTACTAGGGACCCACTACTGCCTCAGCCGCTCTCCTTACCACAGCCGCTTTTTTAGCTGAAGGCTCCTTTGTATCGCCACCAGTGGCACTCAGTGGCTTCACAGCCGCCACGGCAGACGGATGACTCTCGGCTGCCTTACGTTTCAGTGGCTGCTTTGTGGGAGAGGTGGCTTTCCCATCCAAAGGCTTCAGGCACACCTTCGGTTTGGCTAGAGTAAAAGGAAGAGAGAACTGATACAGTCTTGCTCTGCCTCAGGAAAAAAAAAACAACAAACAGGTTCTCTTAACAGCACCACAACCCTTCTAGTTAATTGTATTTAGCCAGCACAAGTACACTGCCATTTCCCAGATTCTCAGCAGTATTTTCCACACCGTAAACTCTGTTTACCAACAAGCCATAAGAAGGTGCAAAGAAATTACAAAAAGGAGCCAGAGTTACAACGTGAAAATTGTCACCCTCTGCCTTTCTTTCAAAGCATGACCTAAAGTAACTCTTTAACGTACAGTCAACACTTACTTTCAGCTTTCCATTCCAGAAGTTGGGCTGCCCCTTTCCCTGGTGATACGGCAGCACCCTTTCCGGGGCTTTCAACCCCATCTCCTGGAGATTTCACCAATATCCTCTTTGGAAGCTGATAAGCTGACCCTGAAACCACACTGGATTCAGGACTCCCTGATGCTGGAGTTCTATCCTTGATTGCCTGTTCAGTAGGAGACAGCACAGCAGCTGCTTCCTTCTGAAGCTTCTCTTCTTGGCGTTGCTTCAGTTGCCGCTTCTCCCACATTATCTCTTCAAGGCTCTTCACTTGAACTTTAGAATTAGTTGCACTCTGATCAGAGGGCTACAGGGAAACAATAGAAGAGGACTAAGAGGACAAAAATCTATGGAGATTTCATTAAGAAAATCTCAGTAGCAATCCCTCTGAAACAGCTCCATGTGGAACAGAGCATGTTAATACTATTCAGACCTGACATTTTTCCCCATAAAACGTTCCCTGTGACAAGATCCATGCTTTGCTATGGAAATAGTTTCAAAAGCCTACACTTCCCAACACAGCAAGCTTCTTCAATAGAGCAGAAGACTCTAGCTGTAATCTATTACATTCTTTTTCAGCAACAGGAAGCCATACAAGCTCCCCCAAGACAGCATTCCCTGACAGACTCATTTCCTCTAATACAAACCTCTAGCCTTTTCTATTAAAGTTCTTAGCCCAGGATTTTAAGATCTCCTTCTTCCAGTCTCACAGATAAAGTCACGGAGACGAAAAACATTAACCTTGCAGATTTTATCTGGTGCTAATAGGGTTTCTTATTCACTGTCAGGTATAATAAGATTAATTCAAAGCTTGGGGTTTAACACATTGTCTGGAAATCCTATTCAAAGGAGTGACAGGACTTGCGACAGCACTGCAGCGCTTACCAAATGCAGAAAGGTAGGAACACACTCAAACTGGGAGCATGCAGCCAGTTACAAACAAAACATAACAAAATGTATCCAAAACTGTATGAATAGATAGATGTATGTCTTCACAAAGGACTCACCTCTGCAGGTGCAGAGACAGCTTTGGGAAAAGGCTTGCTCAATTCCACTATCTTCTTTTCTTCTCTTCCAGGTGCTTCAAAACAAGCAAAAAAAAAAAAAAAAAAAAAAAAAGATCATCATTTTGTCAACAGCAGAAATAAAGAATCCTGGCTACCTCTGTTTCCTTGTTCTGTTTATTTCCTCACGTCTAATAATGGGACAGAGGGAAAGGCTACAGTAAGCAATCCCTGCACCGTTCGAGCTCTCCTTCCCTCAATCGCACTATTCTCTTTTTAGGTGGCTTATATAATCTTAACGATAGCTTTAGTGCTCTGCCAATTTTGACAAAAACTGGCCCTCACATTAAGAAGTTGATACATGCTTTGCAAACATAGATACATCAATAACTGCATCAAACAACACATATGCCAAAGAGGAAGGTAAGCCTGGATTCAGCCCAGGGAAGATCCCATACCACAAGCGGATGGCAGAAAAAACAGAAGCAAGAAACTAGGCTACAAAGCTCCTCAGTGGAAGAATTTTCCAGTGGGAAATACAGAAAGCTATCACGTGATTCATGGAAAATAATATGGTTGCATATTCTGGCACTGCCTTGCCTTCTGACTTTGTAGCCTTAAACTCTTCTACCCTCTACGATATGCAGAGGGAAAAAGCAAAGCAAAACCTGAGGAAACTGAATTTGCTTGACAGGGGAAGTGCTTCACCAGGGCAGGTATCAAATCACCTTATTACCTATTAGCTTTGTGATCCGTAACATCCTCCTCCCTGTTGGGGCAGGTTCAGGTTGTGCCGGTGGAGCTGGCACTTTTCCTCCACTCTGCTGCATCCGCAGAGCTTTCTCCCGCTTGATTTCTTCCAAGGTTTTAACACGCACTTCTCCTGCTGGCTTGGCTTTACGTGACGGCTCTGCCGGGCGCACTTGGCTGGGCACAGACGGAGCAAGTATGCTCTGCTTCTTGGGTTCCCTCTCAACTTTTGTCTCGGTAGGAAACTCTTCTGTTTTTTGCTTCTTTCGTTCCAATCGCTTGTGGTTTTTTTCAGCCAGGGAGCCTGAGAAAGTTTTGACACGAACTGCAGGGGAAGGTCTTGCCCCCAAGCTGCGATCTTCTGTTTTACAACGTCCTTCAGTCTGGGGTTTCACTTGAGGTTCTCCTCGTCTCTGGTGAGCTCTCTCAAGTCGAATTTCCTCCAATGTTTTCACATGAATCTCTCCTGCCGGCTTAGCAGCCTTCTCTGTCATCATCATCAAAAAAAAAAAAAAAAAAAAAAAAAAAAAAAAAAGAGAAGCACCAACATTTAAGGAGAGAAAAGCAATAGTTAAAGTCTCCAAAATCTGTCACAGTACTAAGGAAAACTAGGTTTGCGTGATCCCAAGAAGGCATCTTAGGACAGCACCATTCTGCACGGTATTCTCCTCCTTTAAGCCACTTGTATTTTGAAAACTAGCGCTATCCGGTGAGAGTGGCAACACAAAAAGCATTAGTCTATTTTATTTTGTTACTTTCTCAGACCGTTGTCTCTCTGTTCGCATCTCAAACTCCTGCTCCTGGCAGTGCTTCTGTCCTACTTGTGCGTAAGCATACTGCAGCTTCTGACGGTTCACAGCAGTTTTCAAGCGGAAACTTTGATGAGGCACGAGTGGACAACACACCCCCTCGCCCCCCCCCGCCCCCGAGGCAGATCTCTGACAGTGGCTAAACAGGACAGCTTCAGCACTCAAGCAAGAGGAATCAGGCAGGGTTTTTTAAATTCACTTTTAGGGCTGTATGGAAGCTCATGGAAAGACAAAAGGGGAAAGCATACTTAATACCCAGTTCTTACCTGTCTCTGTACTGGTCTGTTCAGAGGGCAGTCCTAGCCTCTCCTTCAGAGACCTGGGGACTTGAACTACAAGAGAGAACAGAAAAAGTTCGGCAGGCTGCATAAATCTCCATTTGGTGTTCACATAAATCGCATTTTGCAATGAGAGCCATCACTTCACTGGGATTCAGAGCTACCTTGAGCCCGCAACCAACATGCACAAAGAACCACTAGAAGAAAGGACAAACAGCAAACCTAAACAGAAAACCTGTGCATCAAATCCAGATGTCTGCTTAGTAGCCATACCTCTCTTTGGTGCTTTGTCAGCACTCTCCAGAACCTCTGTCTTCTTCCCCAGCCTGTCAGCAAGCTTGCGCTTTAACGGAAGGACACTTTTACCAGCTTCAGAAAGAGAGAAAACAAGCAATACTTTAAGAACGTTTCTCTGCAGGAGGGTTTTAGAACAGTCAGCCACAAACTTCCATGCTTCCGGGGATCTTTTCTTAGATTTGCCTTTCAGCTGATAACCAAATTTGCCACTTCTGCCTGCCGTCAATACACATCTCTGCCAAAATGTATTTTCCTCCGGCATGCAGCAAAAATACCCTTCAACATAGTCACGTTTAGATGAGGGCACCTGAACAACGCCTCACAAAAAGCTCTTACCTATGGAGGCTTTCCGTTTTCCCATCCTCTCGCTAAGATTCAGTTGAATCACAGGCTCCTCCCCTAAGACAAAGAATAATCTCTTCACTGCACAGAAACCAGTAGCCACTAAGAGCATTGTCCTTCTAGCCCACGTCCCAGCAAAAGGCACTCTTCTGGTAGCCAAACCACAGAAACGAGTGACTACGCGTAGTAGTAGTGCCACACGGTTTTTGCCTTTCAAAGGAATTTGTGCAGATCTGAACACCACCACTTATACACAGACTCGTATCACGCTACTGTCCGCAAGAGCCACCGTCAGCCTGGTCAACGCTTCAAAAATTGGCTACTTGTATAATACCATCTTCTATAGGTCTGCCCTTGCATTACTGCCTGGTTTTCCCAGTTATCCCCTTATTTGCATACTGACACTCGTATTGACATTAGCCTCTCTCTCTGCTGCTACTGCACTTCACCCAACCGCTACTTCTGCCACGTGCTGTCGACACATTAGCTCATTCACAAATCTCACTCAACTTCAGGAACATGAGAGTCCAATTAAGCACACTGGAGGGTCTGTAAGGTGGTGTAATACATGATGAGCTACGGCTTAATGTCAGGCTGATAAAAACCCCTTCTGGATCTTTTACTGCAACACAACAAACTGAGCACCTACAAATGCCAAATATTTGCAATCAAACCAGGGCCTGGAAGCCTAAAAGCATGGTTTCCATTAGAAAAGGCAGCACCAGCAGGCTAACGTGTCTGAATTATCTTAATTATTACTTAACCTTTTGGTTAAGGAGCCATGAAATGGAAACAATAGTAGTCACTACAAGTAGGGGATATTAACTCACCACCTTGGCTTTTTGTTTTTTCCTTTAGTTTCTCCAATTTGATTTCTTCAAGTGTTTTTATTCCAAAATTTAAATTGTCCTCTGAAAACAGAAAATCATTAATGAAGCTGAGGCCTAAAGGCACATGTTGAAGAGCACACATCCTCAAGCTTCTGACAGCTCAGAACCCTTCCAAAGTCTTCCAAATAAACCCTCTCAACACTCCCCACCAGGACAAAAAGCCATAGAACGGATGGGTATTTTGGTAAGCGATTGGCACCCTTCTTCACCCCTCCTCCCACCCTACAGAGTAAAACCTGCAGTTTTAAGCGTTTTAATCCATCTACACGATATTAGATTCCATTAGACATGGCTTCTTCCCACAGTGTTTGAAAGGACACATTTGCAGGCATTTCAACTCCACGCTGTGGCTCTCTTTTGTTTTACAAAAGTCTACAAGGAGGAGTTGACCTGTCTGACCCAAGGGACACACGACAGTATTAGACAGGAATGAGCTCGTGGAAATAACTGACTCCATCCAGCTACCCGATGTTCTACTGTAGATTTAGAACATATCACTTTGGAGTTCATCGTCAAGTTCTCCTTCCAAGCCATCCTACTACAGCTGCTAGAATACCTTGCTTTGTATCAGCCCTGCGTTTCCCAGTGGAAATTATCCGCGATCCACTATGGGCTTGTGTTGCTGGTTGCTGGACAGGTGTTTTAGTTTCACCTCCTTCTTCAGAAAGCTGCTCTGAAAGTCCAAAATAAAACCTCTTCAGTTATGGAGCAGGGATTATACAAGGCGTTTCATGTTCATGTAGCTCGTACAACGACGTTTCAGTCCACGGTTCATATTCTGTTCGTATTCTTAACTACAAGCAACTGTGCGGGAGGTGTTTTTTAAACAGCTGTATTGACTTGACAGGCTCATATAAGCGAGAGCTATACCGGGGAAAAAAATATTTAAGACTCCGGACTCTCGTCCGTAGCTTTAAACACGACACAGTTCAGGCACTCTGTGAAGTTATACATTCACCTCCAGTAGAAATGCCTTCAGTAAGCAAAAAGTACCCATCTTCATCGTCATCTGCAGCACTGATTACAACTGGCTGGAGGATGTGTAGGACTTGGGACCTTTTCAGAGCTTTCCACTTTCATCACCCCCCTCAGCTGCGGAGTGGGACTTGA
Organism: Astur gentilis; assembly: GCF_929443795.1. Lineage (NCBI taxonomy): Eukaryota > Metazoa > Chordata > Aves > Accipitriformes > Accipitridae > Astur > Astur gentilis. The sequence goes on along the minus strand of NC_064908.1, from coordinate 3,979,119 downwards.
CTGGACAGAAAGTTTGTTTTGCTGCAGTGACGCCTGAGCCATTTTCACATCATCTTCTGCAGGCTCAGGTGGACTTGGAAGCGTAGCTAGAGGAAGACGAGGACCATCTCTCATTTGGCCATGTAAAACTGTCACCCCAACCTTGCACTCACTGTCTAGATACGGTAGATAAGGTAGACAACCCACCTGGCTGCTGAATTCAGAGTTTCCTATTCCCCACCCCTACGAACACACTAGGAACAACGGCTTCCCTTCACACACTCATCTCACCACCCTACCCTCCAGAAAGGATGAAATGAAGGGAAAGCCACCTGAAGTGCAAAGATCACACAAAGCACAGAGAAGCTGAGCATGAAAGAAAAAATTAAACACCAGAATTACAGTCCGTTTAGCTGAGAGCCTGTGACTGCACACTTCTCCCTACACTCATCAGTGAGCAGTTACTTGATGCCTTCTACGGCATTGTACCCACTCCGAAGTAATATTCAGAATTAATTCTTTCATGCTTAAAGGAAAAGGACCCAAGAAACTCACTTTTGCTTGGCGGGAAGAAGCGCCCATCAACATAGCATCCTTTCGTGTGACGGAACGCGCAGTTGGATTTCTCACAGCCAGCTGATTGATCCTCCCAGTAGCAAGGAATCTCACTGCGCTTTTTCTGAAGACAGAAAGAAAGAAAAGCTCGTGGTAACACTCGCCTTAGGCTTGCTAAGAGACATAGTTACACGTCATGCCAGAGACAGGGCTATCGCAGTGAAGTGCGGAAACATCATTCCCAAGGGCAGTCTATCACTGAAAGCATTTCAGGGCAGATCGACAAAGCTTGCGTAAGCTGTAACTACTACATATTATCTAGCTTTCCTGTCGTTCCGCTGGAGAAGTCGCGGGCTCGCACACATCAGTTCAGGGTGGGTTAAACTAAGACAATGTGCAAAATACTGGGATTATTCAGAGGGGAAAAATGCCTTGAATTGCCTAGCTTGAATCTATCTCAAGTTCTCTTTCAGAGCCTTATTTCCTTCCCATCTTCTCCCTCCCCGCCCTGTGCTACCCCAAGACGTCAGAACAACGCCAGCACCTAATACAAAAATGTCTTGCTGAGGTATACCTCAGAAATTGATTTTTCTTCCCCCAACTTCCTCCCACCCCCCTCCAAGTAACAGAAACCAGTATCATTTGAAAGCAAGTAAATCTAGCACGTACAAGCACATTCAGTCTGCCGACAGCAAGGAAAAATGCTTTCAGGGATTTAGTTGGAGAACACATCTTTAGGCAAACACTCACATCGACTTCCATGTGTCTCAATCTGCAGGTAGGCTTGAAACAGCGACCCTCCTGCCACCGCCTGCACACTCTCTCACTTCCCAGAGCAGCCGCACAGTGGCGGAAGGAACAGCTGTCTCCCTGTAACCAAAAGGAAACCCACAAAGAGGAAATTAAAAGAGTACAGCCTCAAAAATTATCCATGCTAGTAGAACTGGAAGCAGAATCTAACTGCTTCTTAAGTTAACAGACATCTGGATGTCTCCGCCCCCTCCTCTCCTAAAAACTCAACAAGAAACCCCAAAGCAAAAGCAGCCCAAACATACCTTGTCACAGGTGGAATAGAAATAGAAGTAGCAGTCGTCCCCTTGCTTGGACATAATCGACACCGTCTGAGAACGAGCTCAGGTTCGAAGGGTTCGCTCTCAGCAGGGACTTCCTCCAGTCCTCGTAAGAGCTGCCTTCGCTCTTTCTTGGACGGAAAGTCTCCTGACGGCTCGATCAGTCAAATCGTCTTTTTCAAAGTAACCCTAAAGAAAGGTATCAGTAAGTGAAAAAGGAGAAACAGTCCTACTCCCCGGTCTAACCTTTTTTGTTGTACCCCAGCTAACGCACGAGAGGAGTATTATTGCCCCTACCTGTGGGTACTTGCGGGTTATAAAGCACAAAGTATTTCACTTGGGCAGTCTCTCTTGCTGCTCTGCTTTGTGCCTTTAATCGCTTACAAAAATATTAAAGATGCTTAACGCCCCCCCTGTTGATTAGGACAGTCAGATCACAAGGAAGGCAGAGCCCCAGGAACTACGTGTTCTCATCCCCCTTGTCAATCCGTCAGCCTTACCCCAGACGCAGACAGCTGCTGATGATTTACCTGCTGGTCACCGCACTCCACTAGCCTGACAGCGCCCTCGGTGTCACTAGTTACACAGAGAATGCTGCACTATGATGCGTATGCAAACCACCCATCATGTCGTCTGAAGCGCAGGACAAGCTCTTGCTAACACATCTCATTCTCTGGATGAGAATCTGAAGCCAAGTTGTCCACAGCTGAAGCAGAATAGCCAGAATTTCCACTCCTTACAGTTGTTTCAGTCAACTCTACCTGTTAAATACTGTCTAAACTTTGACTGGGGGCATGTGCCGAGCCTGGTGGTTACAACACTCAAGACCTTCTCTGAGCAACAACCGCAAGGTTGCCAGGCATGAAAGCAAAGCTTAAAGCAGACAACTATCTCAGCCTCCTCTCCCCTGAGTCGGGGTCAGCTTTCCTCGTGATCTGAGAGTCACAGCCCTCACCACAGCCACAGGGCACAGCCGCCCCTTGCTGGCTGGACCACCTCTACTTGAAGATGTGCCACTTCAGGGACCTGAATTAGGACATCCTATCTTAAAATGAGAGGCAAACCAATCTGTTCAAGCCTATCTGTTCAAGTCTATCTGTTCTGCCTGATCAGCTGAATCACTGATCATTCCTGTGCTTGCTGTTTCAACAGCACTCTGTCCCCTCCAAGAGCCCACACGTCACTTAGCAGAGGCTGCTATTTATCCTCGCCAGCAGACTGCAAATATCAAATACCGCCACTCAGATGGTTACCTGCTTTGACTCAGAGATGACACAGCAAGTGTCAGAATTGTTCAGGGCCACCCGTGTTAGACGTAGCTGGCAGGAATTTGACTGGACCCCTCCAGCCACCCGGGCTGCAGAAAAAGTGCAGCGCAGCCCATCCGTTGTTACACACATTTGAAAGAAAAAGATTCGTCTCAGGCAGAGGCAAATTCATTCTCCTTCACGTTCAACAAAACCACCAGCTCAAGAAACAGCAGGAACCGAGACCTAGCCCGTATCCGCTCACTGTACTCCAAACTCAACCCTCTTCACACCTTTCATGCTTTAAAGCCTTGCTACGGGGAAGGCTCACGCAGCCCGGTTTCAGGCATCGCTCGGCTTACACAGACATACTGACATACCCAGCTGTTTCCTTGATTTTGGTTTGGAGTGAATTTCCTCTGCGTCGTCCGGCACCAAGTTCACACATTCATCAAAGCCCTAAAAATCAGCAACAAAAGCCGCCGCTGAGCTACGTGCCCTGCTCTAAACTTCAGCAACAACGACACAAACTATCGTGAGCTGTGCTGACGTGGGCTGGACAATTAAGACTATTAATTGGAGAGGCACCCCCCACGCTAGTTTTTCCTGACAGGAAGAAACAGTCTTATAAATTTGAAGAGCAACCCACAAAACACCCAATCCAAAGAGATCCTGATACTCACAGTGATGCAGCCTTCTAGCCGCATGTTCACTTGCTCATAAAGCCACACCTGGATCCTGGACCTCTGCAAAACAATGGAGGGGGAGAGCACAACAGGAACATAAACACTCCACACAATTTTGTCCTCTCCTGTGCATTAAGAACTCCTTGCTGCCGATACCTTTGTAACACTCGAGGCAGTAACTCTTACACATGGTTTCAGTTATGTCCTCAGTAATTTTTAAGGTGGTAGACTATTTTGGAAATCCTCTCTGCCTTCACTGGAAACACGCAACAGCACAGGTTTTAAGGCTGTCACGGAAAACATCCCTGCACACCTGACTGCAAGAGCAAACGTCTCTCACAAAGGTAACTCCTTAAGGTGAGAAGGGAAAATGCCCAACTCGGAACTAGCTGTTCTTCTCACGGATCGCAACGACAGCAAGTTCTTCAGTTCAAGCGAGACCGGCTCCAAAATCCCCATCCTGAATTCGGAAAGACCCATCCGGCGTGCCGCCCCGCTCCCCACACGGCTCGAAGGGCCCTGCGCAAGAAGCACCGGGACGTTCCTCGCACACGGGGCCGAAGCCGCGGCAGCCCGGCGGTACTCACGTTCTGCAGGTAGCGGAAGATGAGGTTCTGGAGCGGAGCGTTAAGGACGCAGCACGGCAACGAGTCCTCGGCAACACGGCCCTTCGGCGCCTCCCGGCCGCACTCAGCAGCTCCTGCCCGCCTAGCCCAGGCCCCCGCCCCCGCCAGACCGCCCCCCCCCCGCCACAGGAAGGATACGATGGGCTGCACCATCACCTTCTGCACCTTCTGGCCCTGCCCGCGGTACGCCATGGCTATGGCTGCTGCTGCCGCCGCCGCCACCGGAAGCCGCGAAGCAGGGCGGGAGCGCGCAAGGAGCCCTGGGATGCTGGCGGACCAGGCCGCTCGAGGCGGCTGGGAGGACCCGCGTCTCTACTGCTCCGCGGCGGGGTGGCGAGCAGCGGGGAGCCCCCCCGGGACCCTCTGTCGTCGTCCCCCCCCCCCCGCCTCCATCGTCTACCGGCGATCAGGGCAGGTCCCAGAGGACTGGAGGCTTGCCAATGTGACTCCCATTTATAAAAAGGGTCAGAGGGGGAATCCGGGGAACCACGGGCCTGTCAGCCTGACCCCGCTACTGGGGAAGATTATGGCACGGTTTGTCTTGAGGGCGCTCACATGGCAAGTCCAGGACAAGCAGGGGATCAGGCCTGGTCAGCATGGCTTTACGAAAGACAGGTCCTGCTTGACCAACCTGATCTCCTTCTTTGAGCAGGTGACCCTCCTAGTGGATGAGGGAAAGGCTGTGGATGTTACCTACCTTGACTTCAGCAAGGCCGTTGACACTGTCTCTCACGGCACACTCCTTGAGAAGCTGGCGTCTCATGGCTTGGACAAGTGTACTCTTCACTGGGTGAAAAACTGGCCGGATGGACGAGCACAATGGGTTGTGGTGACTGGGGTGAAATCCAGCTGGGGGCTGGTCACAAGTGGTATTCCCCAGGGCTCAGTATTGTTGCCAGTTCTGTTTAATATCTTCATCAACGATTTGGACGAGGGGATCGAGTGCACCCTCAGCAAGTTTGCAGATGACACCCAGTTGGGAGGCAGGGTCGATCTGCTTGAGGGTAGGGATCTGGGCAGGCTAGGTCGATGGGCCAAGGCCAATCGTATGAAGTTCAACAAGGCCGAGGGCCGGGTCCTGCGCTTCAGTCACAGCGACCCCATGCAGCGCTACGGGCTTGGGGAAGAGTGGCTGGAAAGCTGCCCGGCAGAGAAAGACCTGGGGATGCTGGTTGAAGCCGTCTGAATATGAGCCAGCAGTGTGCCCAGGTGGCCAAGGAGGCCAACGGCGTGCTGGCCTGTATCAGAAATAGTGTGGCTGGCAGAAGCAGGGAGGTGGTTGTTCCCCTGTACTCGGCACTGATGAGGCCGCACCTCGAGTACTGCATTTAGTTTTGGGCCCCTCACTACAAGAAAGACATGGAGGTGCTGGAACGTGTCCAGAGAAGGGCAACCGAGTTGGTGAGGGGCCTGGAGCACAAGTCTTGTGAGGAGCAGCTGAGGGAGCTGGGGCTGTTTAGAGGAGGCTGAGGGGAGACCTTATCGCTCTGTACAACTACCTGAAGGGAGGGGTGTAGTGAGGTGGGTGCTGGTCTCTTCTGTCAGGTGGCCGCAGATGGGACGAGAGAAAATGGCCACAAGTTGCTGCAGGGGAGGTTTACACTAGATACTAGGAAAAATTTCTTTACTGACAGGGTTGTCAGATATTGGAATAGGCTGCCCTGCGAAGTGGTTGAGTCACCATCCCTGAAGGTAAAAAAGTGGTTTAGACAAGGTACTCCACAACATGGGTTAGTGGGCATGGATGATGGTTGGACTCAATGATCTTGAAGGTCTTTTCCAACCTAAATGATTCTAACAGGGAAGAATAAAATATTTACAGAAACCATGGCGTACACCAAACCCCATCTCCACGGAAAGAGCCTAGGCCGGGGACAGTGAAGGCTGACAACAGAGCAGGAGGAGGGAAGCAGCGAGGGGGAAGCCTTCCTCGCTGGGCTCTTGCGCGCTCTTCCTCTCTCCCAAAGTCCACGAGCGAGTGACCGACTGACTGACCCATGCTTGGCAGAAGTCTCAGCAGGAGAAAGTCCTTTGGCAGGATAAAGCGTCAGCAGCTTGGGGCTGGGTGACCCTTCTGGAGCCGGAACAGCAGTTTGCTCAGTTTTGGTTTCAGACCTTTCCTCTAGGAACAAAGACAGCACAGTGGACTATCAAAGCACGCAAGTGTTTTCTTCCAAAGAGAAAGTATTGACAATCCACTCCGACAACCGATTTTTCCTCTGGCAGCAGCAAATGCCTGAGGGCCGCCCCACCTTCACAAATCCTCGTAGGAAGACACACAAGTTCATCAAAACTTTAAGAAAATGATTCAAAAGGTAGCTGCTAGGGAAAACGATCCCTGGTGGCAGGGTACACAATAGACCCCAGTCTCAGCTGTCTTCTGCAGGGTCACAAATTCAGACCGCATGTCTGACCAGCAGGGAAGTTCAGGACAACTGCGTGCAGGTACTCCCAATGTCTACCAGTTCACCTGTGCTTTAAGACTCCTTGCAAAGCCTCAGCTAGAAAAAGAATCACCTCTGGGTATCCAACAAAAGAATCAGTTTCCATTTATTTCTTTCTTTATTTTAAGCCTTAAGACTATGCGCTTCAGGTGTCCAGCATTTCAGCAAGCTCCATGAGGAGCTCATCCTCATCCTTCTCTGGGTCCGGGTCAATTATCTCTTCCAGTTTGCCTCCTGAGATCTCCCAAAGAAACTGCTCAAAGTCGTCTTCTACAGAGAAGGGGGCTTCCCAGGCCCCTGTGGAGCTCAACCCCTCTGTCTTTACTGCTACTCCTGAGGAAGCTGAGGTCGAGCTTGAGACCTCTGACGGTGCCACAGAGTCTGCCGGGCTTCCAGGATGCAGTTCAGGACTGGGAAGAACAAGAAAGAGAGCAAATCAGTGTATGACATTCCTTAAGCAGAGAGATGTTTTCTGCAAACCAGCTCTTAAAATGGTAGTTAATCCCTCCTACCCCTCAGCCTTACGCAGGGATTGTTATTCAATTAACCTGGGGCTGCTTCTAGAGTCCAATGTACCAGCAGGTACATTTTGCAGTTTGGGGATTTATCCGCGAAGACACAGCATCTGGGGTCTGGCAAAGAAGGTTCCGTTTTTGTCGCCACAGGCACTTTGCCACCTTTACTAATTTGACTGCAAAAGGGTGACCAAGTCAACCTCCGCAGGCGTTCAGAAAACCCAAGAAGCCACTGAAAAGCTGTACCAACTTGCAGCATTTTCAGACAAGGATCTAGATAAGCAGTCCAGCCAGCTCCTAGAAACTTATTATTTCAGACGAGTTTTTCCTCTGCTGGATTTTGGCATGAATTATCTCAAAACTCTCATTTTTCCACGTGTGAAAAAAAAGACCAACAACCTTCGTTTCACGTGAAAGGCACACTGATGAAGCGAAAGAACAAGTTGTGGTTGTTACCTGGTTTGGGGTTTTCCTCTCCCACCTATGGAGAAGAGGCTGCCCTCTGGCAAAGCCGGAACAAGGGCCTAGGAAGAAGCAAGATGGTTTTTATGATACACAGGTCAAAGACCGCTTTGCAGATTCTTCCTCCGCTGCTTCTCCTCTGGCATTGCTGAGCCTTAACCAAAATACAGAGCCAGGGCACACCTGAAGAAAAGTTAGCATTCCCTTAACGTTTACTAACGACCTTGGGTCTTCTTAAAGAACGCAGCAATTAAGGGACATGGCAGAGCATTATGTAAACACTGCCATTCACCTCGTAAAGAGCAGAAAGGTACTACGAGCGTCCTGTTGACCACTTTTGGATTTAAAAGGGAACGGAGACCCGTAGAACATTTCAGTCTTCCATCTTTTCTCCAAGAGGAGGCTACAACTTGGGCATAAATTTTACTAGGGACCCACTACTGCCTCAGCCGCTCTCCTTACCACAGCCGCTTTTTTAGCTGAAGGCTCCTTCCCGTCGCCACCAGTGGCACTCAGTGGCTTCACAGCCGCCACGGCAGACGGATGACTCTCGGCTGCCTTACGTTTCAGTGGCTGCTTTCTGGGGAAGGTGGCTTTCCCATCCAAAGGCTTCAGGCACCCCTTTGGTTTGGCTAGAGTAAAAGGAAGAGAGAATTGATACCGTCTTGCTCTGCCTCAGGAAAAAAAAACCCAACAAACAAACAGGTTCTCTTAACAGCGCCACAGTCCTTCTAGTTAAGTGTATTTAGCCAGCAGCTAAACAGCACTCGAGCTTCAGCACTCGAGCAAGAGGAATCAGGCAGGGTTTTTTAAATTCACTTTTAGGGCTGTATGAAAGCTCATGGAAAGACAAAAGGGGAAAGCATACTTAATAGCCAGTTCGTACCTGTCTCTGTACGGCTCTGTTCAGAGGGCAGTCCTAGCCTCTCCTTCAGAGACCTGGGGACTTGAACTACAAGAGAGAACAGAAAAAGTTGGGCAGGCTGCATAAATCTCCATTTGCTGTTCACGTTTCGAAATGAGAGCCGTCACGTCACTGGGATTCAGAGCTACCTTGAGCCCGCAACCAACACGCACAAAGAACCACTAGAAGAAAGGACAAACAGCAAACCTAAACAGAAAATCTGTGCATCAAATCCCCATGTCTGCTTAGTAGCTGCACCTCTCTTTGGTGCTTTGTCAGCATTCTCCAGAACCTCTGTATTCTTCCCCAGCCTGTCAGCAAGCTTGCGCTTTAACGGAAGGACACTTTTACCAGCTTCAGAAAGAGAGGAAACAGGCAATACTTTAAGAACGTTTCTCTGGAGGCGGATTTTAGAACAGTCAGCCACAAACTTCCATGCTTCCGGGGATCTTTTCTTAGATTTGCCTATCAGCTGCTAACCAAATTTGCCACTTCTGCCTGCCGTCAATACACATCTCTGCCAAAATGTATTTTCCTCCGGCACGCAGCAAAAATACCCTTCAACATAGTCACGTTTAGATGAGGGCACCCGAACAACGCCTCACAAAAAGCTCTTCCTCTGGAGGCTTTCCGTTTTCCCATCCTCTCGCTAAGATTCAGTTGAATCACAGGCTCCTCCCCTAAGACAAAGACTAATCTAGCTCTTCACTGCACAGAAGCCAGTAGCCACTAAGAGCATTGTCCTTCTAGCCCACGTCCCGGCAAAAGGCACTCTTCTGGTAGCCAAACCACAGAAACGAGTGACTACGCGTAGTAGTAGTGCCCCACGGTTTTTGCCTTTCAAAGGAATTTGTGCAGATCTGAACACCACCACTTATACACAGACTCGTATCACGCTACTGTCCGCAAGAGCCACCGTCAGCCTGGTCAACGCTTCAAAAATTGGCTACTTGTATAATACCATCTTCTATAGGTCTGCCCTTGCATTACTGCCCGGTTTTCCCAGTTATCCCCTTATTTGCATACTGACACTCGTATTGACATTAGCCTCTCTCTCTGCTGCTACTGCACTTCACCCAACCGCTACTTCCGCCACGTGCTGTCGACACATTAGCTCATTCACAAGTCTCACTCAACTTCAGGAACATGAGAGTCCAATTAAGCACATTGGAGGGTCTGTAAGGTGGTGTAATACATGATGAGCTACGGCTTAATGTCAGGCTGATAAAAACCCCTTCTGGACCTTTTACTGCAACACAACAAACTGAGCACCTACAAATGCCAAATATTTGCAATCAAGCCAGGGCCTGGAAGCCTAAAAGCATGGTTTCCATTAGAAAAGGCAGCACCAGCAGGCTAACGTGTCTGAATTATCTTAATTATTACTTAACCTTTCGGTTGAGGAGCCATGAAATGGAAACAATAGTAGTCACTACAAGTAGGGGATATTAACTCACCACCTTGGCTTTTTGTTTTTTCCTTTAGTTTCTCCAATTTGATTTCTTCAAGTGTTTTTATTCCAAAATTTAAATTGTCCTCTGAAAACAGAAAATCATTAATGAAGCTGAGGCCTAAAGGCACATGTTGAAGAGCACACATCCTCAAGCTTCTGACAGCTCAGAACCCTTCCAAAGTCTTCCAAATAAACCCTCTCAACACTCCCCACCAGGACAAAAAGCCATAGAACGGATGGGTATTTTGGTAAGCGATTGGCACCCTTCTTCACCCCTCCTCCCACCCTACAGAGTAAAACCTGCAGTTTTAAGCGTTTTAATCCATCTACACGATATTAGATTCCATTAGACATGGCTTCTTCCCACAGTGTTTGAAAGGACACATTTGCAGGCATTTCAACTCCACGCTGTGGCTCTCTTTTGTTTTACAAAAGTCTACAAGGAGGAGTTGACCTGTCTGACCCAAGGGACACACGACAGTATTAGACAGGAATGAGCTCGTGGAAATAACTGACTCCATCCAGCTACCCGATGTTCTACTGTAGATTTAGAACATATCACTTTGGAGTTCATCGTCAAGTTCTCCTTCCAAGCCATCCTACTACAGCTGCTAGAATACCTTGCTTTGTATCAGCCCTGCGTTTCCCAGTGGAAATTATCCGCGATCCACTACGGGCTTGTGTTGCTGGTTGCTGGACAGGTGTTTTAGTTTCATCTCCTTCTTCAGAAAGCTGCTCTGAAAGTCCAAAATAAAACCTCTTCAGTTATGGAGCAGGGATTATACAAGGCGTTTCATGCTCATGTAGCTCGTACAACGACGTTTCAGTCCACGGTTCATATTCTGTTCGCATTCTTAACTACAAGCAACTGTTTGCGGGAGGTGTTTTTTAAACAGCTGCATTGACTTGACAGGCTCATACAAGCGAGAGCTATACCGGGGAAAAAAATATTTAAGACTCCAGACTCTCGTCCGTAGCTTTAAACACGACACAGTTCAGGCACTCTGTGAAGTTATACATTCACCTCCAGTAGAAATGCCTTCAGTAAGCAAAAAGTACCCATCTTCATCGTCATCTGCAGCACTGATTACAACTGGCTGGAGGATGTGTAGGACTTGGGACCTTTTCAGAGCTTTCCACTTTCATCACCCCCCTCAGCTGCGGAGTGGGACTTGACTGGACAGAAAGTGTGTTTTGCTGCAGTGACGCCTGAGCCATTTTCACATCACCTTCTGCAGGCTCAGGTGGACTTGGAAGCGTAGCTAGAGGAAGACGAGGACCATCTCTCATTTGGCCATGTAAAACTGTCACCCCAACCTTGCACTCACTGTCTAGATACGGTAGATAAGGTAGACAACCCACCTGGCTGCTGAATTCAGAGTTTCCTATTCCCCACCCCTACGAACACACTAGGAACAACGGCTTCCCTTCACACACTCATCTCACCACCCTACCCTCCAGAAAGGATGAAATGAAGGGAAAGCCACCTGAAGTGCAAAGATCACACAAAGCACAGAGAAGCTGAGCATGAAAGAAAAAATTAAACACCAGAATTACAGTCCGTTTAGCTGAGAGCCTGTGACTGCTCACTTCTCCCTACGCTCATCAGTGAGCAGTTACTTGATGCCTTCTACGGCATTGTACCCACTCCGAAGTAATATTCAGAATTAATTCTTTCATGCTTAAAGGAAAAGGGCCCAAGAAACTCACTTTTGCTTGGCGGGAAGAAGCGCCCATCAACATAGCGTCCTTTCGTGTGATGGAACGCGCAGTTGGATTTCTGACAGCCAGCTGGTTGATTCTCCCAGTAGCAAGGAATCTCACTGCGCTTTTTCTGAAGACAGAAAGAAAGAAAAGCTCGTGGTAACACTCGCCTTAGGCTTGCTAAGAGACATAGTTACACGTCATGCCAGAGACAGGGCTATCGCAGTGCAGTGCGGAAACATCATTCCCAAGGGCAGTCTATCACTGAAAGCATTTCAGGGCAGATCGACAAAACTTGCGTAAGCTGTAACTACTACATATTATCTAGCTTTCCTGTCGTTCCGTTGGAGAAGTCGCGGGCTCGCACACATCAGTTCAGGGTGGGTTAAACTAAGACAATGTGCAAAATACTGGGATTATTCAGAGGGGAAAAATGCCTTGAACTGCCTAGCTTGAATCTATCTCAAGTTCTCTTTCAGAGCCTTATTTCCTTCCCATCTTCTCCCTCCCCGCCCTGTGCTACCCCAAGACGTCAGAACAACGCCAGCACCTAATACAAAAATGTCTTGCTGAGGTATACCTCAGAAATTGATTTTTCTTCCCCCAACTTCCTCCCACCCCCCTCCAAGTAACAGAAACCAGTATCATTTGAAAGCAAGTAAATCTAGCACGTACAAGCACATTCAGTCTGCCGACAGCAAGGAAAAATGCTTTCAGGGATTTAGTTGGAGAACACATCTTTAGGCAAACACTCACATCGACTTCCATGTGTCTCAATCTGCAGGTAGGCTTGAAACAGCGACCCTCCTGCCACCGCCTGCACACTCTCTCACTTCCCAGAGCAGCCGCACAGTGGCGGAAGGAACAGCTGTCTCCCTGTAACCAAAAGGAAACCCACAAAGAGGAAATTAAAAGAGTACAGCCTCAAAAATTATCCATGCTAGTAGAACTGGAAGCAGAATCTAACTGCTTCTTAAGTTAACAGACATCTGGATGTCTCCGCCCCCTCCTCTCCTAAAAACTCAACAAGAAACCCCAAAGCAAAAGCAGCCCAAACATACCTTGTCACAGGTGGAATAGAAATAGAAGTAGCAGTCGTCCCCTTGCTTGGACATAATCGACACCGTCTGAGAACGAGCTCAGGTTCGAAGGGTTCGCTCTCAGCAGGGACTTCCTCCAGTCCTCGTAAGAGCTGCCTTCGCTCTTTCTTGGACGGAAAGTCTCCTGACGGCTCGATCAGTCAAATCGTCTTTTTCAAAGTAACCCTAAAGAAAGGTATCAGTAAGTGAAAAAGGAGAAACAGTCCTACTCCCCGGTCTAACCTTTTTTGTTGCACCCCAGCTAACGCACGAGAGGAGTATTATTGCCCCTACCTGTGGGTTATAAAGCACAAAGTATTTCACTTGGGCAGTCTCTCTTGCTGCTCTGCTTTGTGCCTTTAATCGCTTACAAAAATATTAAAGATGCTTAACGCCCCCCCTGTTGATTAGGACAGCCAGATCACAAGGAAGGCAGAGCCCCAGGAACTACGTGTTCTCATCCCCCTTGTCAATCCGTCAGCCTTACCCCAGACGCAGACAGCTGCTGATGATTTACCTGCTGGTCACCGCACTCCACTAGCCTGACAGCGCCCTCGGTGTCACAAGTTACACAGAGAATGCTGCACTATGATGCGTATGCAAACCACCCATCATGTCGTCTGAAGCGCAGGACAAGCTCTTGCTAACACATCTCATTCTCTGGATGAGAATCTGAAGCCAAGTTGTCCACAGCTGAAGCAGAATAGCCAGAATTTCCACTCCTTACAGTTGTTTTAGTCAACTCTACCTGTTAAATACTGTCTGGACATACATACACATACCTGTTTATGCACACACCAAGAGCGAGTGATGATAAAGTCAGCAAGAGTGAGAGTAAAAATTAGAATGTGGGGCTATTTGCCACAGCAGACTGCATAGAAAGTCTCTCATTTTGAGGGAACCAGCAAACCCAAAAGATCTACGTAACGGTTTGATGAATGTGCCTTCAAGGCTGATGCTTTATAACACGAGGGATTTGGGGGTCAGCACACAAACAGGCATACCTACCTACACGCATACAGTATCAACGTTTCTACACACGCGAGCGTGCACAGCCTATGTTGCACGATATCCGTAGCGAGAGCAACTCTCAGCCCTAATCGGACACGCGGAGTTGCAATCAATTAACAGCAGGGAGACAGCAGATCGAGGATACCGCAAGCTTTGAGAGGCAGGGAAATGCTTCCTTTGCAAGTGGCATGGCTGCATGATACCAAGAATTTGGGATGACTTTGATTTTTAGGAAAGAATTTGTTCTTTTTTTACATCAGAGCCAATGCTACAAGTTTGCCTTCATACGCTCTTCTCTAATCCATATATCCATCATCATGCATTGCAGCAAGATCACGGAAGGTTTGAAAAGATGGCTTAGGTCCAGTTCGACAGCTGATGATTTTTTGGTGCCTCCAGAGCTGAAACTGATCTTCTTTAGCCACAAGCAGGTTTTCTTCATGCGAAGTCAGATACTTTGATTCTTACTCTTTTAAAGATACTAAATGCCATAAAACCTGCAACCACACCAGATAAAGCTCAAATTCAAGCGGTTCTGACCCCTTTCATTCAGACGCTGCGCGTTTCTGTGCAAGTATTTCTGACTCTCTTGGACAAAACAGAATGAAATGGTTCTTACAAATTAATAGCAAAAGGTTGGAACCTTCTACTCACACAAACACTAGCGGATTTTCAAGGAGGTTTTTTTTTTCTCTGGCAGGGAATTTTCCCAAATCTGAAATAAAGAGAGGACAAGGTGGGTTCTCATGTTAGTTATTGGGTTTTGACTGCTTGTCAAAGGGAAGAAAAACAGTTGTTAAGTGCAAGGGTTCCTTCCCTTCTTCAGTATTGATGGGACTATTCACTTTTCACCCTTAGCACCTTCGAAAACAGACTGTTGTGTCCTGCAGATTCCTACGCATCTCCTCCTAGAAATTACTGGGTGTGCTGCTGATGCCATTGATAATTAAATGAAATTTCAAGCACGATTTCCGCAGTTTGCACAAGCCAACTCCTAAATGGAAGGCAAGTAAGGACCACTGCTTTGCCCAGCAGAGGCATTCCAACACAAATCAGGAGGAATTCACGGTCTAGAAGGTGCCATTTCTTTTCCCTAGGAAGTGAGACACACCTGTATAGTGCAACTTTACTATATCCACCACCATGGGGGGAACAAGAGAAATCCCCTCAGATCTAGCTCTTTTGAATGTCCAAGCAGCTCAGCATTCCGCTTGTCGCCTTCCATATTCCTGAGCAGGAGTTTGACTGGACCCCTCCAGCCACCCGGGCTGCAGAAAAAGTGCAGCGCAGCCCATCCGTTGTTACGCACATTTGAAAGACAAAGACTCGTCTCAGGCAGAGGCAGATTCTTTCTCCTTCACGTTCAACAAAACCACCAGCTCAAGAAACAGCAGGAACCGAGACCTAGCCCGTATCCGCTCACTGTACTCCAAACTCAACCCTCTTCACACCTTTCATGCTTTAAAGCCTTGCTACGGGGAAGGCTCACGCAGCCAGGTTTCAGGCATCGCTCGGCTTACACAGACATACTGACATACCCAGCTGTTTCCTTGATTTTGGTTTGGAGTGAATTTCCTCTGCGTCGTCCGGCACCAAGTTCACACATTCATCAAAGCCCTAAAAATCAGCAACAAAAGCCGCCGCTGAGCTACGTGCCCTGCTCTAAACTTCAGCAACAACGACACAAACTATCGTGAGCTGTGCTGACGTGGGCTGGACAATTAAGACTATTAATTGGAGAGGCACCCCCCACGCTAGTTTTTCCTGACAGGAAGAAACAGTTTTATAAATTTGAAGAACAACCAACAAAACACCCAATCCAAAGAGATCCTGAGACTCACAGTGATGCAGCCTTCTAGCCGCATGCTCGGAAAGACCCGTCCGGTGTGCCGCCCCGCTCCCCACACGGCTCGAAGGGCCCTGCGCAAGAAGCACCAGGACGTTCCTCGCACACGGGGCCGAAGCCGCGGCAGCCCGGCGGTACTCACGTTCTGCAGGTAGCGGAAGATGAGGTTCTGGAGCGGAGCGTTAAGGACGCCCCACAGACAGACCACGCACCTGCACCTTTCCTGCGCCAGGGTTTGGTAAAAATGCTGTTAACTGCTGTCATGGGGAACAGCTCAACTACCGGTGAAGGCGGAGGCGGCCAGGCTACATTTAATACAGGACCTTCAGGAGAATACGGGCATAACAGCGAAAAATAAAATATTTACAGAAACCATGGCATACACCAAACCTCGTCTCCACGGACAGAGCCTAGGCCGGGGACAGTGAAGGCTGACAACAGAGCAGGAGGAGGGAAGCAGCGAGGGGAAAGCCTTCCTCGCCGGGCTCTCGCGCGCTCTTCCTCTCTCCCAAAGTCCACGAGCGACCGACCGACCGACCGACCCATGCTGGCAGAAACTCCATGCTTGCTCCCAGCGGGAGAAAGTCCTTTGGCAGGATAAAGCATCGGCAGCCTGGGGCTGGGTGACCCTTCTGGAGCCGGAACAGCAGTTTGCTCAGTTTTGGTTTCAGACCTTTCCTCTAGGAACAAAGACAGCACAGTGGACTATCAAAGCACGCAAGTGTTTTCTTCCAAAGAGAAAGTATTGACAATCCACTCCGACAACCGATTTTTCCTCTGCCAGCAGCAAATGCCTGAGGGCTGCCCCACCTTCACAAATCCTCGTAGGAAGAGACTCAAGTTCTTCAAAACTTTAAGAAAATGATTCAAAAGGTAGCTGCTAGGGAAAACGATCCCTGGTGGCAGGGTACACAATAGACCCCAGTCTCAGCTGTCTTCTGCAGGGTCACAAATTCAGACCGCATGTCTGACCAGCAGGGAAGTTCAGGACAACTGCGTGCAGGTACTCCCAATGTCTACCAGTTCACCTGTGCTTTAAGACTCCTTGCAAAGCCTCAGCTAGAAAAAGAATCACCTCTGGGTATCCAACAAAAGAATCAGTTTCCATTTATTTCTTTCTTTATTTTAAGCCTTAAGACTATGCGCTTCAGGTGTCCAGCATTTCAGCAAGCTCCATGAGGAGCTCATCCTCATCCTTCTCTGGGTCCGGGTCAATTATCTCTTCCAGTTTGCCTCCTGAGATCTCCCAAAGAAACTGCTCAAAGTCGTCTTCTACAGAGAAGGGGGCTTCCCAGGCCCCTGTGGAGCTCAACCCCTCTGTCTTTACTGCTACTCCTGAGGAAGCTGAGGTCGAGCTTGAGACCTCTGACGGTGCCACAGAGTCTGCCGGGCTTCCAGGATGCAGTTCAGGACTGGGAAGAACAAGAAAGAGAGCAAATCAGTGTATGACATTCCTTAAGCAGAGAGATGTTTTCTGCAAACCAGCTCTTAAAATGGTAGTTAATCCCTCCTACCCCTCAGCCTTACGCAGGGATTGTTATTCAATTAACCTGGGGCTGCTTCTAGAGTCCAATGTACCAGCAGGTACATTTTGCAGTTTGGGGATTTATCCGCGAAGACACAGCATCTGGGGTCTGGCAAAGAAGGTTCCGTTTTTGTCGCCACAGGCACTTTGCCACCTTTACTAATTTGACTGCAAAAGGGTGACCAAGTCAACCTCCGCAGGCGTTCAGAAAACCCAAGAAGCCACTGAAAAGCTGTACCAACTTGCAGCATTTTCAGACAAGGATCTAGATAAGCAGTCCAGCCAGCTCCTAGAAACTTATTATTTCAGACGAGTTTTTCCTCTGCTGGATTTTGGCATGAATTATCTCAAAACTCTCATTTTTCCACGTGTGAAAAAAAAGACCAACAACCTTCGTTTCACGTGAAAGGCACACTGATGAAGCGAAAGAACAAGTTGTGGTTGTTACCTGGTTTGGGGTTTTCCTCTCCCACCTATGGAGAAGAGGCTGCCCTCTGGCAAAGCCGGAACAAGGGCCTAGGAAGAAGCAAGATGGTTTTTATGATACACAGGTCAAAGACCGCTTTGCAGATTCTTCCTCCGCTGCTTCTCCTCTGGCAGTGCTGAGCCTTAACCAAAATACAGAGCCAGGGCACACCTGAAGAAAAGTTAGCATTCCCTTAACGTTTACTAACGACCTTGGGTCTTCTTAAAGAACGCAGCAATTAAGGGACATAGCAGAGCATTATGTAAACACTGCCATTCACCTCGTAAAGAGCAGAAAGGTACTACGAGCGTCCTGTCGACCACTTTTGGATTTAAAAGGGAACGGAGACCCGTAGAACATTTCAGTCTTCCATCTTTTCTCCAAGAGGAGGCTACAACTTGGGCATAAATTTTACTAGGGACCCACTACTGCCTCAGCCGCTCTCCTTACCACAGCCGCTTTTTTAGCTGAAGGCTCCTTCCCGTCGCCACCAGTGGCACTCAGTGGCTTCACAGCCGCCACGGCAGACGGATGACTCTCGGCTGCCTTACGTTTCAGTGGCTGCTTTCTGGGGAAGGTGGCTTTCCCATCCAAAGGCTTCAGGCACCCCTTTGGTTTGGCTAGAGTAAAAGGAAGAGAGAATTGATACCGTCTTGCTCTGCCTCAGGAAAAAAAAACCCAACAAACAAACAGGTTCTCTTAACAGCGCCACAGTCCTTCTAGTTAAGTGTATTTAGCCAGCAGCTAAACAGCACTCGAGCTTCAGCACTCGAGCAAGAGGAATCAGGCAGGGTTTTTTAAATTCACTTTTAGGGCTGTATGAAAGCTCATGGAAAGACAAAAGGGGAAAGCATACTTAATAGCCAGTTCGTACCTGTCTCTGTACGGCTCTGTTCAGAGGGCAGTCCTAGCCTCTCCTTCAGAGACCTGGGGACTTGAACTACAAGAGAGAACAGAAAAAGTTGGGCAGGCTGCATAAATCTCCATTTGCTGTTCACGTTTCGAAATGAGAGCCGTCACGTCACTGGGATTCAGAGCTACCTTGAGCCCGCAACCAACACGCACAAAGAACCACTAGAAGAAAGGACAAACAGCAAACCTAAACAGAAAATCTGTGCATCAAATCCCCATGTCTGCTTAGTAGCTGCACCTCTCTTTGGTGCTTTGTCAGCATTCTCCAGAACCTCTGTATTCTTCCCCAGCCTGTCAGCAAGCTTGCGCTTTAACGGAAGGACACTTTTACCAGCTTCAGAAAGAGAGGAAACAGGCAATACTTTAAGAACGTTTCTCTGGGGGCAGATTTTAGAACAGTCAGCCACAAACTTCCATGCTTCCGGGGATCTTTTCTTAGATTTGCCTTTCAGCTGCTAACCAAATTTGCCACTTCTGCCTGCCGTCAATACACGTCTCTGCCAAAATGTATTTTCCTCCGGCACGCAGCAAAAATACCCTTCAACATAGTCACGTTTAGATGAGGGCACCCGAACAACGCCTCACAAAAAGCTCTTCCTCTGGAGGCTTTCCGTTTTCCCATCCTCTCGCCAAGATTCAGTTGAATCACAGGCTCCTCCCCTAAGACAAAGACTAATCTAGCTCTTCACTGCACAGAAGCCAGTAGCCACTAAGAGCATTGTCCTTCTAGCCCACGTCCCGGCAAAAGGCACTCTTCTGGTAGCCAAACCACAGAAACGAGTGACTACGCGTAGTAGTAGTGCCCCACGGTTTTTGCCTTTCAAAGGAATTTGTGCAGATCTGAACACCACCACTTATACACAGACTCGTATCATGCTACTGTCCGCAAGAGCCACCGTCAGCCTGGTCAACGCTTCAAAAATTGGCTACTTGTATAATACCATCTTCTATAGGTCTGCCCTTGCATTACTGCCCGGTTTTCCCAGTTATCCCCTTATTTGCATACTGACACTCGTATTGACATTAGCCTCTCTCTCTGCTGCTACTGCACTTCACCCAACCGCTACTTCCGCCACGTGCTGTCGACACATTAGCTCATTCACAAGTCTCACTCAACTTCAGGAACATGAGAGTCCAATTAAGCACATTGGAGGGTCTGTAAGGTGGTGTAATACATGATGAGCTACGGCTTAATGTCAGGCTGATAAAAACCCCTTCTGGACCTTTTACTGCAACACAACAAACTGAGCACCTACAAATGCCAAATATTTGCAATCAAGCCAGGGCCTGGAAGCCTAAAAGCATGGTTTCCATTAGAAAAGGCAGCACCAGCAGGCTAACGTGTCTGAATTATCTTAATTATTACTTAACCTTTCGGTTGAGGAGCCATGAAATGGAAACAATAGTAGTCACTACAAGTAGGGGATATTAACTCACCACCTTGGCTTTTTGTTTTTTCCTTTAGTTTCTCCAATTTGATTTCTTCAAGTGTTTTTATTCCAAAATTTAAATTGTCCTCTGAAAACAGAAAATCATTAATGAAGCTGAGGCCTAAAGGCACATGTTGAAGAGCACACATCCTCAAGCTTCTGACAGCTCAGAACCCTTCCAAAGTCTTCCAAATAAACCCTCTCAACACTCCCCACCAGGACAAAAAGCCATAGAACGGATGGGTATTTTGGTAAGCGATTGGCACCCTTCTTCACCCCTCCTCCCACCCTACAGAGTAAAACCTGCAGTTTTAAGCGTTTTAATCCATCTACACGATATTAGATTCCATTAGACATGGCTTCTTCCCACAGTGTTTGAAAGGACACATTTGCAGGCATTTCAACTCCACGCTGTGGCTCTCTTTTGTTTTACAAAAGTCTACAAGGAGGAGTTGACCTGTCTGACCCAAGGGACACACGACAGTATTAGACAGGAATGAGCTCGTGGAAATAACTGACTCCATCCAGCTACCCGATGTTCTACTGTAGATTTAGAACATATCACTTTGGAGTTCATCGTCAAGTTCTCCTTCCAAGCCATCCTACTACAGCTGCTAGAATACCTTGCTTTGTATCAGCCCTGCGTTTCCCAGTGGAAATTATCCGCGATCCACTACGGGCTTGTGTTGCTGGTTGCTGGACAGGTGTTTTAGTTTCATCTCCTTCTTCAGAAAGCTGCTCTGAAAGTCCAAAATAAAACCTCTTCAGTTATGGAGCAGGGATTATACAAGGCGTTTCATGCTCATGTAGCTCGTACAACGACGTTTCAGTCCACGGTTCATATTCTGTTCGCATTCTTAACTACAAGCAACTGTTTGCGGGAGGTGTTTTTTAAACAGCTGCATTGACTTGACAGGCTCATACAAGCGAGAGCTATACCGGGGAAAAAAATATTTAAGACTCCAGACTCTCGTCCGTAGCTTTAAACACGACACAGTTCAGGCACTCTGTGAAGTTATACATTCACCTCCAGTAGAAATGCCTTCAGTAAGCAAAAAGTACCCATCTTCATCGTCATCTGCAGCACTGATTACAACTGGCTGGAGGATGTGTAGGACTTGGGACCTTTTCAGAGCTTTCCACTTTCATCACCCCCCTCAGCTGCGGAGTGGGACTTGACTGGACAGAAAGTGTGTTTTGCTGCAGTGACGCCTGAGCCATTTTCACATCACCTTCTGCAGGCTCAGGTGGACTTGGAAGCGTAGCTAGAGGAAGACGAGGACCATCTCTCATTTGGCCATGTAAAACTGTCACCCCAACCTTGCACTCACTGTCTAGATACGGTAGATAAGGTAGACAACCCACCTGGCTGCTGAATTCAGAGTTTCCTATTCCCCACCCCTACGAACACACTAGGAACAACGGCTTCCCTTCACACACTCATCTCACCACCCTACCCTCCAGAAAGGATGAAATGAAGGGAAAGCCACCTGAAGTGCAAAGATCACACAAAGCACAGAGAAGCTGAGCATGAAAGAAAAAATTAAACACCAGAATTACAGTCCGTTTAGCTGAGAGCCTGTGACTGCTCACTTCTCCCTACGCTCATCAGTGAGCAGTTACTTGATGCCTTCTACGGCATTGTACCCACTCCGAAGTAATATTCAGAATTAATTCTTTCATGCTTAAAGGAAAAGGGCCCAAGAAACTCACTTTTGCTTGGCGGGAAGAAGCGCCCATCAACATAGCGTCCTTTCGTGTGATGGAACGCGCAGTTGGATTTCTGACAGCCAGCTGGTTGATTCTCCCAGTAGCAAGGAATCTCACTGCGCTTTTTCTGAAGACAGAAAGAAAGAAAAGCTCGTGGTAACACTCGCCTTAGGCTTGCTAAGAGACATAGTTACACGTCATGCCAGAGACAGGGCTATCGCAGTGCAGTGCGGAAACATCATTCCCAAGGGCAGTCTATCACTGAAAGCATTTCAGGGCAGATCGACAAAACTTGCGTAAGCTGTAACTACTACATATTATCTAGCTTTCCTGTCGTTCCGTTGGAGAAGTCGCGGGCTCGCACACATCAGTTCAGGGTGGGTTAAACTAAGACAATGTGCAAAATACTGGGATTATTCAGAGGGGAAAAATGCCTTGAACTGCCTAGCTTGAATCTATCTCAAGTTCTCTTTCAGAGCCTTATTTCCTTCCCATCTTCTCCCTCCCCGCCCTGTGCTACCCCAAGACGTCAGAACAACGCCAGCACCTAATACAAAAATGTCTTGCTGAGGTATACCTCAGAAATTGATTTTTCTTCCCCCAACTTCCTCCCACCCCCCTCCAAGTAACAGAAACCAGTATCATTTGAAAGCAAGTAAATCTAGCACGTTCAGTCTGCCGACAGCAAGGAAAAATGCTTTCAGGGATTTAGTTGGAGAACACATCTTTAGGCAAACACTCACATCGACTTCCATGTGTCTCAATCTGCAGGTAGGCTTGAAACAGCGACCCTCCTGCCACCGCCTGCACACTCTCTCACTTCCCAGAGCAGCCGCACAGTGGCGGAAGGAACAGCTGTCTCCCTGTAACCAAAAGGAAACCCACAAAGAGGAAATTAAAAGAGTACAGCCTCAAAAATTATCCATGCTAGTAGAACTGGAAGCAGAATCTAACTGCTTCTTAAGTTAACAGACATCTGGATGTCTCCGCCCCCTCCTCTCCTAAAAACTCAACAAGAAACCCCAAAGCAAAAGCAGCCCAAACATACCTTGTCACAGGTGGAATAGAAATAGAAGTAGCAGTCGTCCCCTTGCTTGGACATAATCGACACCGTCTGAGAACGAGCTCAGGTTCGAAGGGTTCGCTCTCAGCAGGGACTTCCTCCAGTCCTCGTAAGAGCTGGCTTCGCTCTTTCTTGGACGGAAAGTCTCCTGACGGCTCGATCAGTCAAATCGTCTTTTTCAAAGTAACCCTAAAGAAAGGTATCAGTAAGTGAAAAAGGAGAAACAGTCCTACTCCCCGGTCTAACCTTTTTTGTTGCACCCCAGCTAACGCACGAGAGGAGTATTATTGCCCCTACCTGTGGGTACTTGCGGGTTATAAAGCACAAAGTATTTCACTTGGGCAGTCTCTCTTGCTGCTCTGCTTTGTGCCTTTAATCGCTTACAAAAATATTAAAGATGCTTAACGCCCCCCCTGTTGATTAGGACAGCCAGATCACAAGGAAGGCAGAGCCCCAGGAACTACGTGTTCTCATCCCCCTTGTCAATCCGTCAGCCTTACCCCAGACGCAGACAGCTGCTGATGATTTACCTGCTGGTCACCGCACTCCACTAGCCTGACAGCGCCCTCGGTGTCACAAGTTACACAGAGAATGCTGCACTATGATGCGTATGCAAACCACCCATCATGTCGTCTGAAGCGCAGGACAAGCTCTTGCTAACACATCTCATTCTCTGGATGAGAATCTGAAGCCAAGTTGTCCACAGCTGAAGCAGAATAGCCAGAATTTCCACTCCTTACAGTTGTTTTAGTCAACTCTACCTGTTAAATACTGTCTGGACATACATACACATACCTGTTTATGCACACACCAAGAGCGAGTGATGATAAAGTCAGCAAGAGTGAGAGTAAAAATTAGAATGTGGGGCTATTTGCCACAGCAGACTGCATAGAAAGTCTCTCATTTTGAGGGAACCGGCAAACCCAAAAGATCTACGTAACGGTTTGATGAATGTGCCTTCAAGGCTGATGCTTTATAACACGAGGGATTTGGGGGTCAGCACACAAACAGGCATACCTACCTACACGCATACAGTATCAACGTTTCTACACACGCGAGCGTGCACAGCCTATGTTGCACGATATCCGTAGCGAGAGCAACTCTCAGCCCTAATCGGACACGCGGAGTTGCAATCAATTAACAGCAGGGAGACAGCAGATCGAGGATACCGCAAGCTTTGAGAGGCAGGGAAATGCTTCCTTTGCAAGTGGCATGGCTGCATGATACCAAGAATTTGGGATGACTTTGATTTTTAGGAAAGAATTTGTTCTCTTTTTACATCAGAGCCAATGCTACAAGTTTGCCTTCATACGCTCTTCTCTAATCCATATATCCATCATCATGCATTGCAGCAAGATCACGGAAGGTTTGAAAAGATGGCTTAGGTCCAGTTCGACAGCTGATGATTTTTTGGTGCCTCCAGAGCTGAAACTGATCTTCTTTAGCCACAAGCAGGTTTTCTTCATGCGAAGTCAGATACTTTGATTCTTACCCTTTTAAAGATACTAAATGCCATAAAACCTGCAACCACACCAGATAAAGCTCAAATTCAAGCGGTTCTGACCCCTTTCATTCAGACGCTGCGCGTTTCCGTGCAAGTATTTCTGACTCTCTTGGACAAAACGGAATGAAATGGTTCTTACAAATTAATAGCAAAAGGTTGGAACCTTCTACTCACATAAACACTAGCGGATTTTCCAGGAGTTTTTTTTTTTTTTCTGGCAGGGAATTTTCCCAAATCTGAAATAAAGAGAGGACAAGGTGGGTTCTCATGTTAGTTATTGGGTTTTGACTGCTTGTCAAAGGGAAGAAAAACAGTTGTTAAGTGCAAGGGTTCCTTCCCTTCTTCAGTATTGATGGGACTATTCACTTTTCACCCTTAGCACCTTCGAAAACAGACTGTTGTGTCCTGCAGATTCCTACGCATCTCCTCCTAGAAATTACTGGATGTGCTGCTGATGCCATTGATAATTAAATGAAATTTCAAGCACGATTTCTGCAGTTTGCACAAGCCAACTCCTAAATGGAAGGCAAGTAAGGACCACTGCTTTGCCAAGCAGAGGCATTCCAACACAAATCAGGAGGAATTCACGGTCTAGAAGGTGCCATTTCTTTTCCCTAGGAAGTGAGACACACCTGTATAGTGCAACTTTACTATATCCACCACCATGGGGGGAACAAGAGAAATCCCCTCAGATCTAGCTCTTTTGAATGTCCAAGCAGCTCAGCATTCCGCTTGTCGCCTTCCATATTCCTGAGCAGGAGTTTGACTGGACCCCTCCAGCCACCCGGGCTGCAGAAAAAGTGCAGCGCAGCCCATCCGTTGTTACGCACATTTGAAAGACAAAGACTCGTCTCAGGCAGAGGCAGATTCTTTCTCCTTCACGTTCAACAAAACCACCAGCTCAAGAAACAGCAGGAACCGAGACCTAGCCCGTATCCGCTCACTGTACTCCAAACTCAACCCTCTTCACCCCTTTCATGCTTTAAAGCCTTGCTACGGGGAAGGCTCACGCAGCCAGGTTTCAGGCATCGCTCAGCTTACACAGACATACTGACATACCCAGCTGTTTCCTTGATTTTGGTTTGGAGTGAATTTCCTCTGCGTCGTCCGGCACCAAGTTCACACATTCATCAAAGCCCTAAAAATCAGCAACAAAAGCCGCCGCTGAGCTACGTGCCCTGCTCTAAACTTCAGCAACAACGACACAAACTATCGTGAGCTGTGCTGACGTGGGCTGGACAATTAAGACTATTAATTGGAGAGGCACCCCCCCACGCTAGTTTTTCCTGACAGGAAGAAACAGTTTTATAAATTTGAAGAACAACCAACAAAACACCCAATCCAAAGAGATCCTGAGACTCACAGTGATGCAGCCTTCTAGCCGCATGCTCGGAAAGACCCGTCCGGTGTGCCGCCCCGCTCCCCACACGGCTCGAAGGGCCCTGCGCAAGAAGCACCAGGACGTTCCTCGCACACGGGGCCGAAGCCGCGGCAGCCCGGCGGTACTCACGTTCTGCAGGTAGCGGAAGATGAGGTTCTGGAGCGGAGCGTTAAGGACGCCCCACAGACAGACCACGCACCTGCACCTTTCCTGCGCCAGGGTTTGGTAAAAATGCTGTTAACTGCTGTCATGGGGAACAGCTCAACTACCGGTAAAGGCGGAGGCGGCCAGGCTACATTTAATACAGGACCTTCAGGAGAATACGGGCATAACAGCGAAAAATAAAATATTTACAGAAACCATGGCATACACCAAACCTCGTCTCCATGGACAGAGCCTAGGCCGGGGACAGTGAAGGCTGACAACAGAGCAGGAGGAGGGAAGCAGCGAGGGGAAAGCCTTCCTCGCCGGGCTCTCGCGCGCTCTTCCTCTCTCCCAAAGTCCACGAGCGACCGACCGACCGACCGACCCATGCTGGCAGAAACTCCATGCTTGCTCCCAGCGGGAGAAAGTCCTTTGGCAGGATAAAGCATCGGCAGCTTGGGGCTGGGTGACCCTTCTGGAGCCGGAACAGCAGTTTGCTCAGTTTTGGTTTCAGACCTTTCCTCTAGGAACAAAGACAGCACAGTGGACTATCAAAGCACGCAAGTGTTTTCTTCCAAAGAGAAAGTATTGACAATCCACTCCGACAACCGATTTTTCCTCTGCCAGCAGCAAATGCCTGAGGGCCGCCCCACCTTCACAAATCCTCGTAGGAAGAGACTCAAGTTCTTCAAAACTTTAAGAAAATGATTCAAAAGGTAGCTGCTAGGGAAAACGATCCCTGGTGGCAGGGTACACAATAGACCCCAGTCTCAGCTGTCTTCTGCAGGGTCACAAATTCAGACCGCATGTCTGACCAGCAGGGAAGTTCAGGACAACTGCGTGCAGGTACTCCCAATGTCTACCAGTTCACCTGTGCTTTAAGACTCCTTGCAAAGCCTCAGCTAGAAAAAGAATCACCTCTGGGTATCCAACAAAAGAATCAGTTTCCATTTATTTCTTTCTTTATTTTAAGCCTTAAGACTATGCGCTTCAGGTGTCCAGCATTTCAGCAAGCTCCATGAGGAGCTCATCCTCATCCTTCTCTGGGTCCGGGTCAATTATCTCTTCCAGTTTGCCTCCTGAGATCTCCCAAAGAAACTGCTCAAAGTCGTCTTCTACAGAGAAGGGGGCTTCCCAGGCCCCTGTGGAGCTCAACCCCTCTGTCTTTACTGCTACTCCTGAGGAAGCTGAGGTCGAGCTTGAGACCTCTGACGGTGCCACAGAGTCTGCCGGGCTTCCAGGATGCAGTTCAGGACTGGGAAGAACAAGAAAGAGAGCAAATCAGTGTATGACATTCCTTAAGCAGAGAGATGTTTTCTGCAAACCAGCTCTTAAAATGGTAGTTAATCCCTCCTACCCCTCAGCCTTACGCAGGGATTGTTATTCAATTAACCTGGGGCTGCTTCTAGAGTCCAATGTATCAGCAGGTACATTTTGCAGTTTGGGGATTTATCCGCGAAGACACAGCATCTGGGGTCTGGCAAAGAAGGTTCCGTTTTTGTCGCCACAGGCACTTTGCCACCTTTACTAATTTGACTGCAAAAGGGTGACCAAGTCAACCTCCGCAGGCGTTCAGAAAACCCAAGAAGCCACTGAAAAGCTGTACCAACTTGCAGCATTTTCAGACAAGGATCTAGATAAGCAGTCCAGCCAGCTCCTAGAAACTTATTATTTCAGACGAGTTTTTCCTCTGCTGGATTTTGGCATGAATTATCTCAAAACTCTCATTTTTCCACGTGTGAAAAAAAAGACCAACAACCTTCGTTTCACGTGAAAGGCACACTGATGAAGCGAAAGAACAAGTTGTGGTTGTTACCTGGTTTGGGGTTTTCCTCTCCCGCCTATGGAGAAGAGGCTGCCCTCTGGCAAAGCCGGAACAAGGGCCTAGGAAGAAGCAAGATGGTTTTTATGATACACAGGTCAAAGACTGCTTTGCAGATTCTTCCTCCGCTGCTTCTCCTCTGGCAGTGCTGAGCCTTAACCAAAATACAGAGCCAGGGCACACCTGAAGAAAAGTTAGCATTCCCTTAACGTTTACTAACGACCTTGGGTCTTCTTAAAGAACGCAGCAATTAAGGGACATGGCAGAGCATTATGTAAACACTGCCATTCACCTCGTAAAGAGCAGAAAGGTACTACGAGCGTCCTGTCGACCACTTTTGGATTTAAAAGGGAACGGAGACCCGTAGAACATTTCAGTCTTCCATCTTTTCTCCAAGAGGAGGCTACAACTTGGGCATAAATTTTACTAGGGACCCACTACTGCCTCAGCCGCTCTCCTTACCACAGCCGCTTTTTTAGCTGAAGGCTCCTTCCCGTCGCCACCAGTGGCACTCAGTGGCTTCACAGCCGCCACGGCAGACGGATGACTCTCGGCTGCCTTACGTTTCAGTGGCTGCTTTCTGGGGAAGGTGGCTTTCCCATCCAAAGGCTTCAGGCACCCCTTTGGTTTGGCTAGAGTAAAAGGAAGAGAGAATTGATACCGTCTTGCTCTGCCTCAGGAAAAAAAAAACCAACAAACAAACAGGTTCTCTTAACAGCGCCACAGTCCTTCTAGTTAAGTGTATTTAGCCAGCAGCTAAACAGCACTCGAGCTTCAGCACTCGAGCAAGAGGAATCAGGCAGGGTTTTTTAAATTCACTTTTAGGGCTGTATGAAAGCTCATGGAAAGACAAAAGGGGAAAGCATACTTAATAGCCAGTTCGTACCTGTCTCTGTACGGCTCTGTTCAGAGGGCAGTCCTAGCCTCTCCTTCAGAGACCTGGGGACTTGAACTACAAGAGAGAACAGAAAAAGTTCGGCAGGCTGCATAAATCTCCATTTGCTGTTCACGTTTCGAAATGAGAGCCGTCACGTCACTGGGATTCAGAGCTACCTTGAGCCCACAACCAACACGCACAAAGAACCACTAGAAGAAAGGACAAACAGCAAACCTAAACAGAAAATCTGTGCATCAAATCCCCATGTCTGCTTAGTAGCTGTACCTCTCTTTGGTGCTTTGTCAGCATTCTCCAGAACCTCTGTCTTCTTCCCCAGCCTGTCAGCAAGCTTGCGCTTTAGCGTAAGGACACTTTTACCAGCTTCAGAAAGAGAGGAAACAAGCAATACTTTAAGAACGTTTCTCTGGAGGCAGAATTTAGAACAGTCAGCCACAAACTTCCATGCTTCCGGGGATCTTTTCTTAGATTTGCCTTTCAGCTGCTAACCAAATTTGCCACTTCTGCCTGCCGTCAATACACATCTCTGCCAAAATGTATTTTCCTCTGGCACGCAGCAAAAATACCCTTCAACATAGTCACGTTTAGATGAGGGCACCCAAAGAACACCTCACAAAAAGCTCTTCCTCTGGAGGCTTTCCGTTTTCCCATCCTCTCGCCAAGATTCAGTTGAATCACAGGCTCCCCCCGTAAAACAAAAACTAATCTCTTCACTGCACAGAAGCCAGTAGCCACTAAGAGCATTGTCCTTCTAGCCCACGTCCCGGCAAAAGGCACTCTTCTGGTAGCCAAACCACAGAAACGAGTGACTACGCGTAGTAGTAGTGCCCCACGGTTTTTGCCTTTCAAAGGAATTTGTGCAGATCTGAACACCACCACTTATACACAGACTCGTATCACGCTACTGTCCGCAAGAGCCACCGTCAGCCTGGTCAACGCTTCAAAAATTGGCTACTTGTATAATACCATCTTCTATAGGTCTGCCCTTGCATTACTGCCCGGTTTTCCCAGTTATCCCCTTATTTGCATACTGACACTCGTATTGACATTAGCCTCTCTCTCTGCTGCTACTGCACTTCACCCAACCGCTACTTCCGCCACGTGCTGTCGACACATTAGCTCATTCACAAATCTCACTCAACTTCAGGAACATGAGAGTCCAATTAAGCACATTGGAGGGTCTGTAAGGTGGTGTAATACATGATGAGCTACGGCTTAATGTCAGGCTGATAAAAACCCCTTCTGGACCTTTTACTGCAACACAACAAACTGAGCACCTACAAATGCCAAATATTTGCAATCAAACCAGGGCCTGGAAGCCTAAAAGCATGGTTTCCATTAGAAAAGGCAGCACCAGCAGGCTAACGTGTCTGAATTATCCTAATTATTACTTAACCTTTTGGTTGAGGAGCCATGAAATGGAAACAATAGTAGTCACTACAAGTAGGGGATATTAACTCACCACCTTGGCTTTTTGTTTTTTCCTTTAGTTTCTCCAATTTGATTTCTTCAAGTGCTTTTATTCCAAAATTTAAATTGTCCTTCAAGATCATTAAGTCCAACCATCATCCATGCACAGTAACCCATGTTCTGGAGTACCCCGTCTACGTGCTTTTTGAATACCTCCAGGATGGTGACTCAACCACTTCCCTGGGCAGCCTATTCCATTGTCTTGCAACCCTGTCAGTAAAGCATTTTTTTCCTAATATCCAACTTCAATCTCCCTTGCCTCAACTTGAGGCCATTTCCTCTCATCCCACCTCCAGCCACCTGACAGAAGAGACCAGCACCCCCTCACTACACCCCCCACTTCAGGCAGTTATAGAGAGCGATAAGGTCTCCCCTCAGCCTCCTCTTCTCCAGACTAAAAAGCCCCAGCTCTGAACCAAGTAGTCGAGGTGCGGCCTCACCAGTGCCGAGTACAGGGGAACAACCACCTCCCTGCTTCTGCCGGCCACACTATTTCTGATACAGGCCAGCACGCCGTTGGCCTTCTTGGCCACCTGGGCACACTGCTGGCTCATATTCAGATGGCTTCAACCAGCATCCCCAGGTCTTTCTCTGCCGGGCAGCTTTCCAGCCACTCTTCCCCAAGCCCGTAGCGCTGCATGGGGTCGCTGTGACTGAAGCGCAGGACCCGGCCCTCGGCCTTGTTGAACTTCATACGATTGGCCTTGGCCCATCGACCTAGCCTGCCCAGATCCCTACCCTCAAGCAGATCGACCCTGCCTCCCAACTGGGTGTCATCTGCAAACTTGCTGAGGGTGCACTCGATCCCCTCGTCCAAATCGTTGATGAAGATATTAAACAGAACTGGCAACAATACTGAGCCCTGGGGAATACCACTTGTGACCAGCCCCCAGCTGGATTTCACCCCAGTCACCACAACCCATTGTGCTCGTCCATCCGGCCAGTTTTTCACCCAGTGAAGAGTACACTTGTCCAAGCCATGAGACGCCAGCTTCTCAAGGAGTGTGCCGTGAGAGACAGTGTCAACGGCCTTGCTGAAGTCAAGGTAGGTAACATCCACAGCCTTTCCCTCATCCACTAGGCGGGTCACCTGCTCAAAGAAGGAGATCAGGTTGGTCAAGCAGGACCTGCCTTTCGTAAAGCCATGCTGACCAGGCCCGATCCCCTGCTTGTCCTGGACTTGCCATGTGAGCGCCCTCATGACAAACCGTGCCATAATCTTCCCCAGTAGCGGGGTCAGGCTGACAGGCCCGTGGTTCCCCGGATTCCCCCTCTGACCCTTTTTATAAATGGGAGTCACATTGGCAAGCCTCCAGTCCTCTGGGACCTGCCCTGATCGCCGGTAGACGATGGAGGCGGGGGGGGGGGGACGACGACAGAGGGTCCCGGGGGGGCTCCCCGCTGCTCGCCACCCCGCCGCGGAGCAGTAGAGACGCGGGTCCTCCCAGCCGCCTCGAGCGGCCTGGTCCGCCAGCATCCCAGGGCTCCTTGCGCGCTCCCGCCCTGCTTCGTGGCTTCCGGTGGCGGCGGCGGCAGCAGCAGCCATAGCCATGGCGTACCGCGGGCAGGGCCAGAAGGTGCAGAAGGTGATGGTGCAGCCCATCGTATCCTTCCTGTGGCGGGGGGGGGCGGTCTGGCGGGGGCGGGGGCCTGGGCTAGGCGGGCAGGAGCTGCTGAGTGCGGCCGGGAGGCACCGAAGGGCCGTGTTGCCGAGGACTCGTTGCCGTGCTGCGTCCTTAACGCTCCGCTCCAGAACCTCATCTTCCGCTACCTGCAGAACGTGAGTACCGCCGGGCTGCCGCGGCTTCGGCCCCGTGTGCGAGGAACGTCCCGGTGCTTCTTGCGCAGGGCCCTTCGAGCCGTGTGGGGAGCGGGGCGGCACGCCGGATGGGTCTTTCCGAATTCAGGATGGGGATTTTGGAGCCGGTCTCGCTTGAACTGAAGAACTTGCTGTCGTTGCGATCCGTGAGAAGAACAGCTAGTTCCGAGTTGGGCATTTTCCCTTCTCACCTTAAGGAGTTACCTTTGTAAGAGACGTTTGCTCTTGCAGTCAGGTGTGCAGGGATGTTTTCCGTGACAGTCTTAAAACCTGTGCTGTTGCGTGTTTCCAGTGAAGGCAGAGAGGATTTCCAAAATAGTCTACCACCTTAAAAATTACTGAAGACATAACTGAAACCATGTGTAAGAGTTACTGCCTCGAGTGTTACAAAGGTATCGGCAGCAAGGAGTTCTTAATGCACAGGAGAGGACAAAATTGTGTGGAGTGTTTATGTTCCTGTTGTGCTCTCCCCCTCCATCGTTTTGCAGAGGTCCAGGATCCAGGTGTGGCTTTATGAGCAAGTGAACATGCGGATAGAAGGCTGCATCACTGTGAGTATCAGGATCTCTTTGGATTGGGTGTTTTGTGGGTTGCTCTTCAAATTTATAAGACTGTTTCTTCCTGTCAGGAAAAACTAGCGTGGGGGGTGCCTCTCCAATTAATAGTCTTAATTGTCCAGCCCATGTCAGCACAGCTCACGATAGTTTGTGTCGTTGTTGCTGAAGTTTAGAGCAGGGCACGTAGCTCAGCGGCGGCTTTTGTTGCTGATTTTTAGGGCTTTGATGAATGTGTGAACTTGGTGCCGGACGACGCAGAGGAAATTCACTCCAAACCAAAATCAAGGAAACAGCTGGGTATGTCAGTATGTCTGTGTAAGCCGAGCGATGCCTGAAACCGGGCTGCGTGAGCCTTCCCCGTAGCAAGGCTTTAAAGCATGAAAGGTGTGAAGAGGGTTGAGTTTGGAGTACAGTGAGCGGATACGGGCTAGGTCTCGGTTCCTGCTGTTTCTTGAGCTGGTGGTTTTGTTGAACGTGAAGGAGAATGAATTTGCCTCTGCCTGAGACGAATCTTTTTCTTTCAAATGTGTGTAACAACGGATGGGCTGCGCTGCACTTTTTCTGCAGCCCGGGTGGCTGGAGGGGTCCAGTCAAATTCCTGCCAGCTACGTCTAACACGGGTGGCCCTGAACAATTCTGACACTTGCTGTGTCATCTCTGAGTCAAAGCAGGTAACCATCTGAGTGGCGGTATTTGATATTTGCAGTCTGCTGGCGAGGATAAATAGCAGCCTCTGCTAAGTGACGTGTGGGCTCTTGGAGGGGACAGAGTGCTGTTGAAACAGCAAGCACAGGAATGATCAGTGATTCAGCTGATCAGGCAGAACAGATAGACTTGAACAGATAGGCTTGAACAGATTGGTTTGCCTCTCATTTTAAGATAGGATGTCCTAATTCAGGTCCCTGAAGTGGCACATCTTCAAGTAGAGGTGGTCCAGCCAGCAAGGGGCGGCTGTGCCCTGTGGCTGTGGTAAGTGAGGGCTGTGACTCTCAGATCACGAGGAAAGCTGACCCCGACTCAGGGGAGAGGAGGCTGAGATAGTTGTCTGCTTTAAGCTTTGCTTTCATGCCTGGCAACCTTGCGGTTGTTGCTCAGAGAAGGTCTTGAGTGTTGTAACCACCAGGCTCGGCACATGCCCCCAGTCCAAGTTTAGACAGTATTTAACAGGTAGAGTTGACTGAAACAACTGTAAGGAGTGGAAATTCTGGCTATTCTGCTTCAGCTGTGGACAACTTGGCTTCAGATTCTCATCCAGAGAATGAGATGTGTTAGCAAGAGCTTGTCCTGCGCTTCAGACGACATGATGGGTGGTTTGCATACGCATCATAGTGCAGCATTCTCTGTGTAACTTGTGACACCGAGGGCGCTGTCAGGCTAGTGGAGTGCGGTGACCAGCAGGTAAATCATCAGCAGCTGTCTGCGTCTGGGGTAAGGCTGACGGATTGACAAGGGGGATGAGAACACGTAGTTCCTGGGGCTCTGCCTTCCTTGTGATCTGGCTGTCCTAATCAACAGGGGGGGCGTTAAGCATCTTTAATATTTTTGTAAGCGATTAAAGGCACAAAGCAGAGCAGCAAGAGAGACTGCCCAAGTGAAATAC
The DNA here is from genome assembly GCF_929443795.1 of Astur gentilis. Lineage (NCBI taxonomy): Eukaryota > Metazoa > Chordata > Aves > Accipitriformes > Accipitridae > Astur > Astur gentilis. The sequence continues at coordinate 3,945,240 of NC_064908.1, read as the reverse complement.
TTTGTGCTTTATAACCCACAGGTAGGGGCAATAATACTCCTCTCGTGCGTTAGCTGGGGTGCAACAAAAAAGGTTAGACTGGGGAGTAGGGCTGTTTCTCCTTTTTCACTTACTGATACCTTTCTTTAGGGTTACTTTGAAAAAGACGATTTGACTGATCGAGCCATCAGGAGACTTTCCGTCCAAGAAAGAGCGAAGGCAGCTCTTACGAGGACTGGAGGAAGTCCCTGCTGAGAGCGAACCCTTCGAACCTGAGCTCGTTCTCAGACGGTGTCGATTATGTCCAAGCAAGGGGACGACTGCTACTTCTATTTCTATTCCACCTGTGACAAGGTATGTTTGGGCTGCTTTTGCTTTGGGGTTTCTTGTTGAGTTTTTAGGAGAGGAGGGGGCGGAGACATCCAGATGTCTGTTAACTTAAGAAGCAGTTAGATTCTGCTTCCAGTTCTACTAGCATGGATAATTTTTGAGGCTGTACTCTTTTAATTTCCTCTTTGTGGGTTTCCTTTTGGTTACAGGGAGACAGCTGTTCCTTCCGCCACTGTGCGGCTGCTCTGGGAAGTGAGAGAGTGTGCAGGCGGTGGCAGGAGGGTCGCTGTTTCAAGCCTACCTGCAGATTGAGACACATGGAAGTCGATGTGAGTGTTTGCCTAAAGATGTGTTCTCCAACTAAATCCCTGAAAGCATTTTTCCTTGCTGTCGGCAGACTGAATGTGCTTGTACGTGCTAGATTTACTTGCTTTCAAATGATACTGGTTTCTGTTACTTGGAGGGGGGTGGGAGGAAGTTGGGGGAAGAAAAATCAATTTCTGAGGTATACCTCAGCAAGACATTTTTGTATTAGGTGCTGGCGTTGTTCTGACGTCTTGGGGTAGCACAGGGCGGGGAGGGAGAAGATGGGAAGGAAATAAGGCTCTGAAAGAGAACTTGAGATAGATTCAAGCTAGGCAATTCAAGGCATTTTCCCCCTCTGAATAATCCCAGTATTTTGCACATTGTCTTAGTTTAACCCACCCTGAACTGATGTGTGCGAGCCCGCGACTTCTCCAACGGAACGACAGGAAAGCTAGATAATATGTAGTAGTTACAGCTTACGCAAGTTTTGTCGATCTGCCCTGAAATGCTTTCAGTGATAGACTGCCCTTGGGAATGATGTTTCCGCACTGCACGGCAATAGCCCTGTCTCTGGCATGACGTGTAACTATGTCTCTTAGCAAGCCTAAGGCGAGTGTTACCACGAGCTTTTCTTTCTTTCTGTCTTCAGAAAAAGCGCAGTGAGATTCCTTGCTACTGGGAGGATCAATCAGCTGGCTGTGAGAAATCCAACTGCGCATTCCGTCACACGAAAGGATGCTATGTTGATGGGCGCTTCTTCCCGCCAAGCAAAAGTGAGTTTCTTGGGCCCTTTTCCTTTAAGCATGAAAGAATTAATTCTGAATATTACTTCGGAGTGGGTACAATGCCGTAGAAGGCATCAAGTAACTGCTCACTGATGAGTGTAGGGAGAAGTGTGCAGTCACAGGCTCTCAGCTAAACGGACTGTAATTCTGGTGTTTAATTTTTTCTTTCATGCTCAGCTTCTCTGTGCTTTGTGTGATCTTTGCACTTCAGGTGGCTTTCCCTTCATTTCATCCTTTCTGGAGGGTAGGGTGGTGAGATGAGTGTGTGAAGGGAAGCCGTTGTTCCTAGTGTGTTCGTAGGGGTGGGGAATAGGAAACTCTGAATTCAGCAGCCAGGTGGGTTGTCTACCTTATCTACCGTATCTAGACAGTGAGTGCAAGGTTGGGGTGACAGTTTTACATGGCCAAATGAGAGATGGTCCTCGTCTTCCTCTAGCTACGCTTCCAAGTCCACCTGAGCCTGCAGAAGATGATGTGAAAATGGCTCAGGCGTCACTGCAGCAAAACAAACTTTCTGTCCAGTCAAGTCCCACTCCGCAGCTGAGGGGGGTGATGAAAGTGGAAAGCTCTGAAAAGGTCCCAAGTCCTACACATCCTCCAGCCAGTTGTAATCAGTGCTGCAGATGACGATGAAGATGGGTACTTTTTGCTTACTGAAGGCATTTCTACTGGAGGTGAATGTATAACTTCACAGAGTGCCTGAACTGTGTCGTGTTTAAAGCTACGGACGAGAGTCCGGAGTCTTAAATATTTTTTTCCCCGGTATAGCTCTCGCTTATATGAGCCTGTCAAGTCAATGCAGCTGTTTAAAAAACACCTCCCGCACAGTTGCTTGTAGTTAAGAATACGAACAGAATATGAACCGTGGACTGAAACGTCGTTGTACGAGCTACATGAACATGAAACGCCTTGTATAATCCCTGCTCCATAACTGAAGAGGTTTTATTTTGGACTTTCAGAGCAGCTTTCTGAAGAAGGAGGTGAAACTAAAACACCTGTCCAGCAACCAGCAACACAAGCCCATAGTGGATCGCGGATAATTTCCACTGGGAAACGCAGGGCTGATACAAAGCAAGGTATTCTAGCAGCTGTAGTAGGATGGCTTGGAAGGAGAACTTGACGATGAACTCCAAAGTGATATGTTCTAAATCTACAGTAGAACATCGGGTAGCTGGATGGAGTCAGTTATTTCCACGAGCTCATTCCTGTCTAATACTGTCGTGTGTCCCTTGGGTCAGACAGGTCAACTCCTCCTTGTAGACTTTTGTAAAACAAAAGAGAGCCACAGCGTGGAGTTGAAATGCCTGCAAATGTGTCCTTTCAAACACTGTGGGAAGCCATGTGTAATGACAGAGGAATCTAACATTGTGTAAATGGATTGAAACGCTTAAAACTGCAGGTTTTACTCTGTAGGGTGGGAGGAGGGGTGAAGAAGGGTGCCAATCGCTTACCAAAATACCCATCCGTTCTATGGCTTTTTGTCCTGGTGGGGAGTGTTGAGAGGGTTTATTTGGAAGACTTTGGAAGGGTTCTGAGCTGTCAGAAGCTTGAGGATGTGTGCTCTTCAACATGTGCCTTTAGGCCTCAGCTTCATTAATGATTTTCTGTTTTCAGAGGACAATTTAAATTTTGGAATAAAAACACTTGAAGAAATCAAATTGGAGAAACTAAAGGAAAAAACAAAAAGCCAAGGTGGTGAGTTAATATCCCCTACTTGTAGTGACTACTATTGTTTCCATTTCATGGCTCCTTAACCAAAAGGTTAAGTAATAATTAAGATAATTCAGACACGTTAGCCTGCTGGTGCTGCCTTTTCTAATGGAAACCATGCTTTTAGGCTTCCAGGCCCTGGTTTGATTGCAAATATTTGGCATTTGTAGGTGCTCAGTTTGTTGTGTTGCAGTAAAAGGTCCAGAAGGGGTTTTTATCAGCCTGACATTAAGCCGTAGCTCATCATGTATTACACCACCTTACAGACCCTCCAGTGTGCTTAATTGGACTCTCATGTTCCTGAAGTTGAGTGAGATTTGTGAATGAGCTAATGTGTCGACAGCACGTGGCGGAAGTAGCGGTTGGGTGAAGTGCAGTAGCAGCAGAGAGAGAGGCTAATGTCAATACGAGTGTCAGTATGCAAATAAGGGGATAACTGGGAAAACCGGGCAGTAATGCAAGGGCAGACCTATAGAAGATGGTATTATACAAGTAGCCAATTTTTGAAGCGTTGACCAGGCTGACGGTGGCTCTTGCGGACAGTAGCGTGATACGAGTCTGTGTATAAGTGGTGGTGTTCAGATCTGCACAAATTCCTTTGAAAGGCAAAAACCGTGTGGCACTACTACTACGCGTAGTCACTCGTTTCTGTGGTTTGGCTACCAGAAGAGTGCCTTTTGCCGGGACGTGGGCTAGAAGGACAATGCTCTTAGTGGCTACTGGCTTCTGTGCAGTGAAGAGCTAGATTAGTCTTTGTCTTAGGGGAGGAGCCCGTGATTCAACTGAATCTTGGCGAGAGGATGGGAAAACGGAAAGCCTCCAGAGGAAGAGCTTTTTGTGAGGCGTTGTTCGGGTGCCCTCATCTAAACGTGACTATGTTGAAGGGTATTTTTGCTGCGTGCCGGAGGAAAATACATTTTGGCAGAGACGTGTATTGACGGCAGGCAGAAGTGGCAAATTTGGTTAGCAGCTGAAAGGCAAATCTAAGAAAAGATCCCCGGAAGCATGGAAGTTTGTGGCTGACTGTTCTAAAATCCGCCTCCAGAGAAACGTTCTTAAAGTATTGCCTGTTTCCTCTCTTTCTGAAGCTGGTAAAAGTGTCCTTCCGTTAAAGCGCAAGCTTGCTGACAGGCTGGGGAAGAAGATAGAGGTTCTGGAGAATGCTGACAAAGCACCAAAGAGAGGTATGGCTACTAAGCAGACATCTGGATTTGATGGACAGGTGTTCTGTTTAGGTTTGCTGTTTGTCCTTTCTTCTAGTGGTTCTTTGTGCATGTTGGTTGAGGGCTCAAGGTAGCTCTGAATCCCAGTGAAGTGATGGCTCTCATTGCAAAATGAGATTTATGTGAACACCAAATGGAGATTTATGCAGCCTGCCGAACTTTTTCTGTTCTCTCTTGTAGTTCAAGTCCCCAGGTCTCTGAAGGAGAGGCTAGGACTGCCCTCTGAACAGACCAGTACAGAGACAGGTAAGAACTGGCTATTAAGTATGCTTTCCCCTTTTGTCTTTCCATGAGCTTTCATACAGCCCTAAAAGTGAATTTAAAAAACCCTGCCTGATTCCTCTTGCTTGAGTGCTGAAGCTGTCCTGTTTAGCCACTGTCAGAGATCTGCCTCGGGGGCGGGGGGGGGGCGAGGGGATGTGTTGTCCACTCGTGCCTCATCAAAGTTTCCGCTTGAAAACTGCTGTGAACCGTCAGAAGCTGCAGTATGCTTACGCACAAGTAGGACAGAAGCACTGCCAGGAGCAGGAGTTTGAGATGCGAACAGAGAGACAACGGTCTGAGAAAGTAACAAAATAAAATAGACTAATGCTTTTTGTGTTGCCACTCTCACCGGATAGCGCTAGTTTTCAAAATACAAGTGGCTTAAAGGAGGAGAATACCGTGCAGAATGGTGCTGTCCTAAGATGCCTTCTTGGGATCACGCAAACCTAGTTTTCCTTAGTACTGTGACAGATTTTGGAGACTTTAACTATTGCTTTTCTCTCCTTAAATGTTGGTGCTTCTCTTTTTTTTCTTTTTTTTTTTTTTTTTTTTTTTGATGATGATGACAGAGAAGGCTGCTAAGCCGGCAGGAGAGATTCATGTGAAAACATTGGAGGAAATTCGACTTGAGAGAGCTCACCAGAGACGAGGAGAACCTCAAGTGAAACCCCAGACTGAAGGACGTTGTAAAACAGAAGATCGCAGCTTGGGGGCAAGACCTTCCCCTGCAGTTCGTGTCAAAACTTTCTCAGGCTCCCTGGCTGAAAAAAACCACAAGCGATTGGAACGAAAGAAGCAAAAAACAGAAGAGTTTCCTACCGAGACAAAAGTTGAGAGCGAACCCAAGAAGCAGAGCATACTTGCTCCGTCTGTGCCCAGCCAAGTGCGCCCGGCAGAGCCTACAGGTAAAGCCAAGCCAGCAGGAGAAGTGCGTGTTAAAACCTTGGAAGAAATCAAGCGGGAGAAAGCTCTGCGGATGCAGCAGAGTGGAGGAAAAGTGCCAGCTCCACCGGCACAACCTGAACCTGCCCCAACAGGGAGGAGGTTGTTACGGATCACAAAGCTAATAGGTAATAAGGTGATTTGATACCTGCCCTGGTGAAGCGCTTCCCCTGTCAAGCAAATTCAGTTTCCTCAGGTTTTGCTTTGCTTTTTCCCTCTGCATATCGTAGAGGGTAGAAGAGTTTAAGGCTGCAAAGTCAGAAGGCAAGGCAGTGCCAGAATATGCAACCATATTATTTTCCATGAATCACGTGATAGCTTTCTGTATTTCCCACTGGAAAATTCTTCCACTGAGGGGCTTTGTAGCCTAGTTTCTTGCTTCTGTTTTTTCTGCCATCCGCTTGTGGTATGGGATCTTCCCTGGGCTGAATCCAGGCTTACCTTCCTCTTTGGCATATGTGTTGTTTGATGCAGTTATTGATGTATCTATGTTTGCAAAGCATGTATCAACTTCTTAATGTGAGGGCCAGTTTTTGTCAAAATTGGCAGAGCACTAAAGCTATCGTTAAGATTATATAAGCCACCTAAAAAGAGAATAGTGCGATTGAGGGAAGGAGAGCTCGAACGGTGCAGGGATTGCTTACTGTAGCCTTTCCCTCTGTCCCATTATTAGACGTGAGGAAATAAACAGAACAAGGAAACAGAGGTAGCCAGGATTCTTTATTTCTGCTGTTGACAAAATGATGATTTTTTTGTTGTTGTTTTTTTTTTTTTTCTTGTTTTGAAGCACCTGGAAGAGAAGAAAAGAAGATAGTGGAATTGAGCAAGCCTTTTCCCAAAGCTGTCTCTGCACCTGCAGAGGTGAGTCCTTTGTGAAGACATACATCTATCTATTCATACAGTTTTGGATACATTTTGTTATGTTTTGTTTGTAACTGGCTGCATGCTCCCAGTTTGAGTGTGTTCCTACCTTTCTGCATTTGGTAAGCGCTGCAGTGCTGTCGCAAGTCCTGTCACTCCTTTGAATAGGATTTCCAGACAATGTGTTAAACCCCAAGCTTTGAATTAATCTTATTATACCTGACAGTGAATAAGAAACCCTATTAGCACCAGATAAAATCTGCAAGGTTAATGTTTTTCGTCTCCGTGACTTTATCTGTGAGACTGGAAGAAGGAGATCTTAAAATCCTGGGCTAAGAACTTTAATAGAAAAGGCTAGAGGTTTGTATTAGAGGAAATGAGTCTGTCAGGGAATGCTGTCTTGGGGGAGCTTGTATGGCTTCCTGTTGCTGAAAAAGAATGTAATAGATTACAGCTAGAGTCTTCTGCTCTATTGAAGAAACTTGCTGTGTTGGGAAGTGTAGGCTTTTGAAACTATTTCCATAGCAAAGCATGGATCTTGTCACAGGGAATGTTTTATGGGGAAAAATGTCAGGTCTGAATGGTATTAACATGCTCTGTTCCACATGGAGCTGTTTCAGAGGGATTGCTACTGAGATTTTCTTAATGAAATCTCCATAGATTTTTGTCCTCTTAGTCCTCTTCTATTGTTTCCCTGTAGCCCTCTGATCAGAGTGCAACTAATTCTAAAGTTCAAGTGAAGAGCCTTGAAGAGATAATGTGGGAGAAGCGGCAACTGAAGCAACGCCAAGAAGAGAAGCTTCAGAAGGAAGCAGCTGCTGTGCTGTCTCCTACTGAACAGGCAATCAAGGATAGAACTCCAGCATCAGGGAGTCCTGAATCCAGTGTGGTTTCAGGGTCAGCTTATCAGCTTCCAAAGAGGATATGGGTGAAATCTCCAGGAGATGGGGTTGAAAGCCCCGGAAAGGGTGCTGCCGTATCACCAGGGAAAGGGGCAGCCCAACTTCTGGAATGGAAAGCTGAAAGTAAGTGTTGACTGTATGTTAAAGAGTTACTTTAGGTCATGCTTTGAAAGAAAGGCAGAGGGTGACAATTTTCACGTTGTAACTCTGGCTCCTTTTTGTAATTTCTTTGCACCTTCTTATGGCTTGTTGGTAAACAGAGTTTACGTTGTGGAAAATACTGCTGAGAATCTGGGAAATGGCAGTGTACTTGTGCTGGCTAAATACAATTAACTAGAAGGGTTGTGGTGCTGTTAAGAGAACCTGTTTGTTGTTTTTTTTTTCCTGAGGCAGAGCAAGACTGTATCAGTTCTCTCTTCCTTTTACTCTAGCCAAACCGAAGGTGTGCCTGAAGCCTTTGGATGGGAAAGCCACCTCTCCCACAAAGCAGCCACTGAAACGTAAGGCAGCCGAGAGTCATCCGTCTGCCGTGGCGGCTGTGAAGCCACTGAGTGCCACTGGTGGCGATACAAAGGAGCCTTCAGCTAAAAAAGCAGCTGTGGTAAGGAGAGCGGCTGAGGCAGTAGTGGGTCCCTAGTAAAATTTATGCCCAAGTTGTAGCCTCCTCTTGGAGAAAAGATGGAAGACTGAAATGTTCTACGGGTCTCCGTTCACTTTTAAATCCAAAAGTGGTCGACAGGACGCTCGTAGTACCTTTCTGCTCTTTACGAGGTGAATGGCAGTGTTTACATAATGCTCTGCCATGTCCCTTAATTGCTGCGTTCTTTAAGAAGACCCAAGGTCGTTAGTAAACGTTAAGGGAATGCTAACTTTTCTTCAGGTGTGCCCTGGCTCTGTATTTTGGTTAAGGCTCAGCACTGCCAGAGGAGAAGCAGCGGAGGAAGAATCTGCAAAGCAGTCTTTGACCTGTGTATCATAAAAACCATCTTGCTTCTTCCTAGGCCCTTGTTCCGGCTTTGCCAGAGGGCAGCCTCTTCTCCATAGGCGGGAGAGGAAAACCCCAAACCAGGTAACAACCACAACTTGTTCTTTCGCTTCATCAGTGTGCCTTTCACGTGAAACGAAGGTTGTTGGTCTTTTTTTTCACACGTGGAAAAATGAGAGTTTTGAGATAATTCATGCCAAAATCCAGCAGAGGAAAAACTCGTCTGAAATAATAAGTTTCTAGGAGCTGGCTGGACTGCTTATCTAGATCCTTGTCTGAAAATGCTGCAAGTTGGTACAGCTTTTCAGCGGCTTCTTGGGTTTTCTGAATGCCTGCGGAGGTTGAATTGGTCACCCTTTTGCAGTCAAATTAGTAAAGGTGGCAAAGTGTCTCTGGCAACAAAAATGGAACCTTCTTTGCCAGACCCCAGATGCTGTGTCTTCGCGGATAAATCCCCAAACTGCAAAATGTACCTGCTGATACGTTGGACTCTAGAAGCAGCCCCAGGTTAATTGAATAACAATCCCTGCGTAAGGCTGAGGGGTAGGAAGGATTAACTACCATTTTAAGAGCTGGTTTGCAGAAAACATCTCTCTGCTTAAGGAATGTCATACACTGATTTGCTCTCTTTCTTGTTCTTCCCAGTCCTGAACTGCATCCTGGAAGCCCGGCAGACTCTGTGGCACCGTCAGAGGTCTCAAGCTCAACCTCAGCGTCCTCAGGAGTGGCTGTAAAGAAACGCCGGTTGAGCTCCACAGGGGCCTGGGAAGCCCCCTTCTCTGTAGAAGACGACTTTCAGAAGTTTCTTTGGGAGATCTCAGGAGGCAAACTAGAAGAGATAATTGACGTGTACCCAGATAATGATGAGGATGACTTTTTCATGGAAATTGGTGAACTGATTGATGGCTGAAAATAAAGAAAGAAATAAATGGAAACTGATTCTTTTGTTGGATACCCAGAGGTGATTCTTTTTCTAGCTGAGGCTTTGCAAGGAGTCTTAAAGCACAGGTGAACTGGTAGACATTGGGAGTATCTGCACGCAGTTGTCTTAAGATTCCCTGCTGGTCAGACATGTAGTGTGAATTTGTGACCCTGCAGAAGACAGCTGAGACTGGGGTCTATTGTGTACCCTGCCACCAGGGATCATTTTTCTTAGCAGCTACCTTCTGAATCATTTTCTTAAACTTTTGATGAACTTGTGTGTCTTCCTACGAGGATTTGTGAAGGTGGGGCAGCCCTCAGGCACTTGCTGCTGGCAGAGGAAAAATCGGTTGTCGGAGTGGATTGTCAATACTTTCTCTTTGGAAGAAAACACTTGCGTGCTTTGATAGTCCACTGTGCTGTCTTTGTTCCTAGAGGAAAGGTCTGAAACCAAAACTGAGCAAACTGCTGTTCCGGCTCCAGAAGGGTCACCCAGCCCCAAGCTGCTGACGCTTTATCCTGCCGAAGGACTTTCTCCCTCTGAACCTTCTGCCAGCATGGGTCGGTCAGTTGTGGACTTTGGGAGAGAGGAAGAGCGCGCAAGAGCCCGGCGAGGAAGGCTTCCCCCTCGCTCTTCCCTCCTCCTGCTCTGTCGTCAGCCTTCACTGTCCCCAGCCTAGGCTCTGTCCATGTACACGGTGTTTGGTGTATGCCATGGTTTCTGTAAATATTTTATTTTTCCCTGTTGTGCCCGTATTGTCCTGAAGGTCCTATATTAAATGTAGCCTGTTCTCCTTTGCCTTCACCGGTAGTTGAGCTGTTCCCCATGACAGCAGTTAACAGCGTTTTTACCGAACCCTGGCACAGGAAAGGTGCGGGTGTGTGCTCTGTCTGTGGGGCGTCCTTAATACTCGCTCCAGAACCTCATCTTCCGCTACCTGCAGAACGTGAGTACCGCTGGGCTGCCGCGGCTTCGGCCCTGTGTGAGAGGAACGTCCTGGTGCTTCTTGCGCAGGGCCCTTCGAGTCTTGTGGGGAGTGGGGCGGCACGCCGGATGGGTCTTTCCGAGTTCTGAACTACCTGAGTGGTGGTATTTATTATTTACCACCTGCTGGCGAGGATAAACAGCAGCCTGTGCTAAGTGACGTGCTTGTGCTCTTGGTGGGGACAGAGTGCTGTTGAAACAGCGAGCGCAGGAGTGATCAGTGATTCAACTGATTGCGCTGAACAGATAGGCTGAATTTGTTGCTGGGTGGCCGGTTGTCTCAGGGTGAAAGGTAGTCTAGAGATAATTTTCTCTTGCTGTCGCTTTTCATCTAAAAATGGTACCCTTCCAAATGGCTGCAAATTGACTCTTTCTGAGATTTACTAAAATGCGTTAGTGAGGAAGCTGAATCGTTGTATTAAATTGCTGCCAGGCCCCAGCATTGACTCCAGAAATGGAAAAAGAATGAGCGTGTCTTATTTAAGTATGCCTGTGTCGCCCAAGAGTAGATGTAGCACCTTTAGCAGTCCCCTTGGTTTGTAATTGATTCCCGATGCCCATTTGAACACGGAGGAGGAAAAGCTGGTGGACAGAGTGAGCAATAGAGGAGAGCCGCCCGCTAAAAATACGAGAAGGAAGGGGTTATACATTAAGGGAAAGCCACTACATTAAAAATTGGTGCTGTCTAAAAATTTGTTGAGGATTTGGGACGTGCAGGTACCGCTACAGCTGCGTGTGCTGCAGTCATGCCTGTTGGCACTGAGCAAGATGGAGAGAGCTTCGTTACTGAATGCAGTATGTTGAAGCACTCGCTGTTGCCTGGAAGAAGAGCAAAGACTTGCATTGTGTGGAACTTTGGATCTGTGGTTCACCTGGTGTGCCATATCTAGAACAAACAAACAAAAAATGAGCCGTGGCAAGCCAGGTACTCATCTGGGGACAGTGAGTCTTTGGTGACATCTGCAATCAGAGCGTTGTGTGTGATGGGCCATGGCTGACAGGCAGGGGTCATAGCTGGAAGTGCTGTAGGGGAGGGTGACTGTGCCTGTAACGTGTCTGTGTCAGCCGTCTCCCTGGACAGGGGGTTTAACAGTGGTAGTTGGATGTATGTTCCCAGCTCTCACGTTGGCAGTGACGGTGTGGCCGAGCCAGCGGGCTGTTTTTTCAGCTGGAAGAAGAGGAGCGATGGACTGCAACTGTGCCTGGGTAAACAAGAGCTGTCAAAGAGATTTGCCATAGACGTGGGTTGTTGCAGCTGCAGCAGTAGCGGATTCTGGAGCATCTGGAGAAGGTAGAGGGAGTTTTCTTTGTGCAAGTGATACCGTCCAAAGCCTTTTGATGCCAGAAATCAGTAGAAACACATCTGTTGTCTGGAACTTCTCAGTCGACCCCCCGTATAGCGGCGAGGCCAGCAGAGGCAACGGTAAGTCGGCGGCTAAGCGCTAGACTGAGGCGGGCCGGGAGGTTCCCGAGGCCCAGGAGCCCCGGGGAAGAGTGGAGGGATTGTGCAGAGCCGGCGGCTCTCCTGAGAGAGGCTGTGGCGGTGCGGGCATTGCCGGGGGCGACCAGGCCGTGGCAGTTTGTGCGGCAGTTGGTGCAGGCGGGGCGCAGCCCCCGTCTTCCTCCTCCAGGCTCGAGAAGGCTACTTGAGCGGTGGGCATCGGCCTGGAGGGAGACCCAGGTATGGTTGCCGCTCGGGTAAAAGCTGTTTTTAGGAAAAATGTGGCAGCGCAGACAGCGGTCCCGTGTCAACAGGCAGCTGTCCATGTCTCTGGCTGCAGGGAGTGCCTGAGTCTGTCACTGATGGTGGAGGGCAGCGGGGACAGCTCTTGTGTGAGTTGTGACTGGGTGGATGATCTGCTCAGCCTGGTGGCAGAGCTGAAGGAGGAAGTGGAAAGGTTGAGGAGTGTCAGGGAGTGTGAGAGGGAGATAGACTGGTGGGCCCACACCCCGCCATTCCTGAGGCAGAGGCAGCAGATGGAGGGTCTGCAAGAAGCGGAGGTTCCCCTGCCCTCCTGCCACCAGACAGGAGGGGACCTAAGAGATGGAGGGGAATGGATACAGGTCCCTGCTCGGGGAGGCGGGCAAGTCCGCTCCTGGTCTCCCTCACCTTCCAGTTGCCCCTGCACAACAGGTGTGGGGCTCTGGAACTTGAGGACCAGGCCAGTGAAGATCGGGGTGTAGATGAAGTCCTATCTAGGGAGGTGCCTAGGCTCAGTTGGGCGGCCTCACGCATTCTCACATCCTCTGAAAAAAAGAAAAAGGAAGGTAATTGTCAAAGGCAACTCCCTTCTGAGGGGGATAGAGGGCCCAATATGCAGACCTGACCCACCCCACAGGGAAGTCTGCTGCCTCCCTGGGGCCCGGGTAAAAGACATTAGCAGGAAACTCCCTGGTCTGGTTTGGACCTCTGATTATTACCCATTGCTGGTTGTGCAGGTTCGTGGTGATGAGATTGCAGGGAGAAATCCAAAAGCAATCAAAAGGGACTTCTGGGCACTGGGACGATTAGTGGAAGGATCGGGAACACAGGTAGTGTTTTCCTCAATCCCTTCAGTGGCAGGGAAATACACTGAAAGGAACAGGAAAACACACCTGGTTAATATGTGGCTTGGAGGCTGGTGCCATCCGTGGAATTTTGGTTTTTTTGATTGTGGGGAGGTTTACATGGCATTGCGCTTGCTAGCAACAGATAGTTTCCAGCTATCTCAAAGGGGTAAAAGAATCCTCGCTCATGAGATGGCCGGGCTCATAGAGAGGGCTTTAAACTAGGTTCAAAGGGGGTAAGGGATAAAACTAGGTGCACCAGAGATGAGCCTGGGGGCAGCGTGCTGATGTTAGGGGTGGATTCTATAACCCAGCTCAAATGCATCTATGCCAGTGCATGCAGAATGAGCAATAAACAGGAGGAGCTGGAAGCCATTGTGCAGCAGGACAGATATGGCTTAGTCGCTATCACAGAAACATGGTGGGATGACTCCCATGACTGGAGTGCTGCAATGGTCTCTTCAGAAGGGATAGACAAGGTAGAAGAGGTGGTGGGGTGGCTCTCTGTGTTAGGGAATGTTTTGACTGTACAGAGCTACACGATTCTGATGACAAGGTAGAGTGCTTATGGGTGAGGATGAGAGGGAAAGCCAATAAGACAGATATTGTGCTGGGAGTCTGTTACAGACCACCCAACCAGCTTGAAGAGACAGATGAATTGTTCTACAAGCGGCTGGCAGGAGTCTCAGAATTGTGTGCCCTTGTCCTCGTGGGGGACTTTAACTTTCCAGACATCTGCTGGAAATAGAATACAGCAGTGAGTAAACAATCTAGGAGGTTCCTGGAGTGTGTGGAAGATAACTTCCTGACACGGCTGGTGGGTGAGCCGACCAGGGGAGGAGCCTTGCTAGATCTGTTGTTTATAAACAGGGAAGGACTGGTGGGAGGTGTGATGGTCGGGGGCTGTGTTGGACTTGGGGACCGTGAAATGATAGAATTTTCAATTCTTGGTGAGGCAAGGAAGGTGGTCATCAAAACCACCACGATGGACTTCTGGAGGGCAAACTTTGGCCTCTTCGAGGTACTGGTTGAGAGAATCCCTTGGGAGACGGTCCTGAAGGGTAAAGGGGTCCAGGAGGGATGAACATAAGAAGGAAATCTTAGTGGCTCAGGACCAGGCTATTCCCATGAGCCGCAAGTCGAACCGCCAAGGAAAATGACCAGCCTGGCCAAACGGGAAGCTCTTGCTAGGTGTCAAGAAATAAAGGAGAGCTTATCATCTCTGGAGGAAAGGGCGGGCAACTTGGGAGGGGTACAGGGATCTTGTTAGATCATACAGAAAGAAAATTAGAAAGGCAAAAGCTCAGCTAGAACTAAGTCTGGCCACTATTGTAAGGGACAACAAAAAATGTTTTTACAAATATGTTAACAGTAAAAAGAATCCCAAGGAGAATATCTATCCTTTAATGGATACAGAAGGGAATGTAGCAACCAGAGATGAGGAAAAGGCCGAGGTACTTAATGCCGCTGCTGCCTCAGTCTTTAATAGTGAGTCCAGTTATGCTCGGGGTACTCCAGCCCTTGAGCTGGAAGGTAAGGATGAAGAGCAGAACATACCCCCCTTCATCCAGGAGGAAATGGTTAATGACCTACAACACCATCTGGATACTCACAAATCTATGGGACCTGATGGGATCCATCCAAGAATACTTAGGGAACTGGCAGAGGTCCTTGCCAAGCCACTCTATCATCTATCAGCGATCCTGGTCGTCAGGGGAGGTCCCAAAGGACTTGGAGGCTTGCTAATGTGACTCGCATTTATAAAAAAGGTCGGAGGGAGGATCTGGGGAACTATGGGCCTGTCAGCCTGACCCCAGCACTGGGGAAGATTATGGAATGGTGTCCTGGTTTCAGCTGGGATAGTTAACTGTCTTCCTAATAGCTGGTACGGTGCTATGTTTTGAGTTCAGTATGCGAAGAAAGTTGATAACACTGTTGTTTTCAGTTGTTGCTCAGTATTGTTTAGACTATAGTCAAGGATTTTTCAGCTTCTCATGGCCAGCCAGGGCACAAGGAGCTGGCACAGGACACAACCAGGGCACCTGGCCCAAATTGGCCAACGGTGTATTCCATACCATGTGATGTCCCATCCTGTATAGGAACTGGGAAGTGGGGGGGCAGGGAATCGCCGCTCGGGGACTGGCAGGGTGTTGGTTGGCAGGTGGTGAGCAATTGCCCTGTGCATCATTTCTACATTCCAATCCTTTTATTACTACTGTTGTCATTTTATTAGTGTTATCTTTATCATTATTAGTTTCTTCTTTTCTGTTCTATTAAACCGTTCTTATCTCATCCCACTGGATGGGGGGGGGAGTGAGTGAGCGGCTGCATGATGCTTAGTTGCTGCCTGGGATTAAACCACAACAAACGGTTTGTCTTGAGAGCACTCACATGGCAAGTCCAGGACAAGCAGGGGATCGGGCCTGGTCAGCATGGCTTTACGAAAGACAGGTCCTGCTTGACCAACCTGATCTCCTTCTTTGAGCAGGTGACCCTCCTAGTGGATGAGGGAAAGGCTGTGGATGTTACCTACCTTGACTTCAGCAAGGCCGTTGACACTGTCTCTCACGGCACACTCCTTGAGAAGCTGGCGTCTCATGGCTTGGACAAGTGTACTCTTCACTGGGTGAAAAACTGGCCGGATGGACGAGCACAATGGGTTGTGGTGACTGGGGTGAAATCCAGCTGGGGGCTGGTCACAAGTGGTATTCCCCAGGGCTCAGTATTGTTGCCAGTTCTGTTTAATATCTTCATCAACGATTTGGACGAGGGGATCGAGTGCACCCTCAGCAAGTTTGCAGATGACACCCAGTTGGGAGGCAGGGTCGATCTGCTTGAGGGTAGGGATCTGGGCAGGCTAGGTCGATGGGCCAAGGCCAATCGTATGAAGTTCAACAAGGCCGAGGGCCGGGTCCTGCGCTTCAGTCACAGCGACCCCATGCAGCGCTACGGGCTTGGGGAAGAGTGGCTGGAAAGCTGCCCGGCAGAGAAAGACCTGGGGATGCTGGTTGAAGCCGTCTGAATATGAGCCAGCAGTGTGCCCAGGTGGCCAAGGAGGCCAACGGCGTGCTGGCCTGTATCAGAAATAGTGTGGCCGGCAGAAGCAGGGAGGTGGTTGTTCCCCTGTACTCGGCACTGGTGAGGCCGCACCTCGACTACTTGGTTCAGAGCTGGGGCTTTTTAGTCTGGAGAAGAGGAGGCTGAGGGGAGACCTTATCGCTCTCTATAACTGCCTGAAGTGGGGGGTGTAGTGAGGGGGTGCTGGTCTCTTCTGTCAGGTGGCTGGAGGTGGGATGAGAGGAAATGGCCTCAAGTTGAGGCAAGGGAGATTGAAGTTGGATATTAGGAAAAAAATGCTTTACTGACAGGGTTGCAAGACAATGGAATAGGCTGCCCAGGGAAGTGGTTGAGTCACCATCCTGGAGGTATTCAAAAAGCACGTAGACGGGGTACTCCAGAACATGGGTTACTGTGCATGGATGATGGTTGGACTTAATGATCTTGAAGGACAATTTAAATTTTGGAATAAAAGCACTTGAAGAAATCAAATTGGAGAAACTAAAGGAAAAAACAAAAAGCCAAGGTGGTGAGTTAATATCCCCTACTTGTAGTGACTACTATTGTTTCCATTTCATGGCTCCTCAACCAAAAGGTTAAGTAATAATTAGGATAATTCAGACACGTTAGCCTGCTGGTGCTGCCTTTTCTAATGGAAACCATGCTTTTAGGCTTCCAGGCCCTGGTTTGATTGCAAATATTTGGCATTTGTAGGTGCTCAGTTTGTTGTGTTGCAGTAAAAGGTCCAGAAGGGGTTTTTATCAGCCTGACATTAAGCCGTAGCTCATCATGTATTACACCACCTTACAGACCCTCCAGTGTGCTTAATTGGACTCTCATGTTCCTGAAGTTGAGTGAGATTTGTGAATGAGCTAATGTGTCGACAGCACGTGGCGGAAGTAGCGGTTGGGTGAAGTGCAGTAGCAGCAGAGAGAAAGGCTAATGTCAATACGAGTGTCAGTATGCAAATAAGGGGATAACTGGGAAAACCAGGCAGTAATGCAAGGGCAGACCTATAGAAGATGGTATTATACAAGTAGCCAATTTTTGAAGCGTTGACCAGGCTGACGGTGGCTCTTGCGGACAGTAGCGTGATACGAGTCTGTGTATAAGTGGTGCTGTTCAGATCTGCACAAATTCCTTTGAAAGGCAAAAACCGTGTGGCACTACTACTACGCGTAGTCACTCGTTTCTGTGGTTTGGCTACCAGAAGAGTGCCTTTTGCCGGGACGTGGGCTAGAAGGACAATGCTCTTAGTGGCTACTGGTTTCTGTGCAGTGAAGAGATTAGTTTTTGTTTTACGGGGGGAGCCTGTGATTCAACTGAATCTTGGCGAGAGGATGGGAAAACAGAAAGCCTCCAGAGGAAGAGCTTTTTGTGAGGCGTTGTTCGGGTGCCCTCATCTAAACGTGACTATGTTGAAGGGTATTTTTGCTGCGTGCCGGAGGAAAATACATTTTGGCAGAGATGTGTATTGACGGCAGGCAGAAGTGGCAAATTTGGTTATCAGCTGAAAGGCAAATCTAAGAAAAGATCCCCGGAAGCATGGAAGTTTGTGGCTGACTGTTCTAAAATCCGCCTCCAGAGAAACGTTCTTAAAGTATTGCCTGTTTCCTCTCTTTCTGAAGCTGGTAAAAGTGTCCTTACGCTAAAGCACAAGCTTGCTGACAGGCTGGGGAAGAAGACAGAGGTTCTGGAGAATGCTGACAAAGCACCAAAGAGAGGTACAGCTACTAAGCAGACATGGGGATTTGATGCACAGATTTTCTGTTTAGGTTTGCTGTTTGTGCTTTCTTCTAGTGGTTCTTTGTGCGTGTTGGTTGCGGGCTCAAGGTAGCTCTGAATCCCAGTGAAGTGATGGCTCTCATTTCGAAACGTGAACAGCAAATGGAGATCTATGCAGCCTGCCGAACTTTTTCTGTTCTCTCTTGTGGTTCAAGTCCCCAGGTCTCTGAAGGAGAGGCTAGGACTGCCCTCTGAACAGAGCCGTACAGAGACAGGTACGAACTGGCTATTAAGTATGCTTTCCCCTTTTGTCTTTCCATGAGCTTTCATACAGCCCTAAAAGTGAATTTAAAAAACCCTGCCTGATTCCTCTTGCTTGAGTGCTGAAGCTGTCCTGTTTAGCCACTGTCAGAGATCTGGCTCTAGGAGGGGGTGTTGTCCACTTGTGCCTCATCAAAGTTTCCGCTTGAAAACTGCTGTGAACCGTCAGAAGCTGCAGTATGCTTACGCACAAGTAGGACAGAAGCACTGCCAGGAGCAGGAGTTTGAGATGCGAACAGAGAGACAACTGTCTGAGAAAGTAACGAAATAAAATAAAGTAATGCTTTTTGTGTCGCCCCTCTCACCGGATAGCACTAGTTTTCAAAATACAAGTGGCTTAAAGGAGGAGAATACCGTGCAGAATGGTGCTGTCCTAAGATGCCTTCTTGGGATCACGCAAACCTAGTTTTCCTTAGTACTGTGACAGATTTTGGAGACTTTAACTATTGCTGGGCTCTGCTTAAATGTTGGTGCTTCTCTTTTTTGATGATGATGACAGAGAAGGCTGCTAAGCCAGCAGGAGAGATCCCTGGTGGCAGGGTACACAATAGACCCCAGTCTCGGCTGTCTTCTGCAGGGTCACAAATTCACACTATGTGTGTGACCAGCAGGGAATTTCAGGACAACTGCGTGCAGGTACTCCCAATGTCTACCAGTTCACCTGTGCTTTAAGACTCCTTGCAAAGCCTCAGCTAGAAAAAGAATCACCTCTGGGTATCCAACAAAAGAATCAGTTTCCATTTATTTCTTTCTTTATTTTAAGCCTTAAGACTATGCGCTTCAGGTGTCCAGCATTTCAGCAAGCTCCATGAGGAGCTCATCCTCATCCTTCTCTGGGTCCGGGTCAATTATCTCTTCCAGTTTGCCTCCTGAGATCTCCCAAAGAAACTGCTCAAAGTCGTCTTCTACAGAGAAGGGGGCTTCCCAGGCCCCTGTGGAGCTCAACCCCTCTGTCTTTACTGCTACTCCTGAGGAAGCTGAGGTCGAGCTTGAGACCTCTGACGGTGCCACAGAGTCTGCCGGGCTTCCAGGATGCAGTTCAGGACTGGGAAGAACAAGAAAGAGAGCAAATCAGTGTATGACATTCCTTAAGCAGAGAGATGTTTTCTGCAAACCAGCTCTTAAAATGGTAGTTAATCCCTCCTACCCCTCAGCCTTACGCAGGGATTGTTATTCAATTAACCTGGGGCTGCTTCTAGAGTCCAATGTATCAGCAGGTACATTTTGCAGTTTGGGGATTTATCCGCGAAGACACAGCATCTGGGGTCTGGCAAAGAAGGTTCCGTTTTTGTCGCCAGAGGCACTTTGCCACCTTTACTAATTTGACTGCAAAAGGGTGACCAAGTCAACCTCCGCAGGCGTTCAGAAAACCCAAGAAGCCACTGAAAAGCTGTACCAACTTGCAGCATTTTCAGACAAGGATCTAGATAAGCAGTCCAGCCAGCTCCTAGAAACTTATTATTTCAGACGAGTTTTTCCTCTGCTGGATTTTGGCATGAATTATCTCAAAACTCTCATTTTTCCACGTGTGAAAAAAAAAGACCAACAACCTTCGTTTCACGTGAAAGGCACACTGATGAAGCGAAAGAACAAGTTGTGGTTGTTACCTGGTTTGGGGTTTTCCTCTCCCGCCAATGGAGAAGAGGCTGCCCTCTGGCAAAGCCGGAACAAGGGCCTAGGAAGAAGCAAGATGGTTTTTATGATACACAGGTCAAAGACTGCTTTGCAGATTCTTCCTCCGCTGCTTCTCCTCTGGCATTGCTGAGCCTTAACCAAAATACAGAGCCAGGGCACACCTGAAGAAAAGTTAGCATTCCCTTAACGTTTACTAACGACCTTGGGTCTTCTTAAAGAACGCAGCAATTAAGGGACATAGCAGAGCATTATGTAAACACTGCCATTCACCTCGTAAAAAGCAGAAAGGTACTGCGAGCGTCCTGTCGACCACTTTTGGATTTAAAAGGGAACGGCGACCCGTAGAACATTTCAGTCTTCCATCTTTTCTCCAAGAGGAGGCTACAACTTGGGCATAAATTTTACTAGGGACCCACTACTGCCTCAGCCGCTCTCCTTACCACAGCCGCTTTTTTAGCTGAAGGCTCCTTCCCGTCGCCACCAGTGGCACTCAGTGGCTTCACAGCCGCCACGGCAGACGGATGACTCTCGGCTGCCTTACGTTTCAGTGGCTGCTTTGTGGGAGAGGTGGCTTTCCCATCCAAAGGCTTCAGGCACCCCTTTGGTTTGGCTAGAGTAAAAGGAAGAGAGAATTGATACCGTCTTGCTCTGCCTCAGGAAAAAAAAACCCAACAAACAAACAGGTTCTCTTAACAGCGCCACAGTCCTTCTAGTTAAGTGTATTTAGCCAGCAGCTAAACAGCACTCGAGCTTCAGCACTCGAGCAAGAGGAATCAGGCAGGGTTTTTTAAATTCACTTTTAGGGCTGTATGAAAGCTCATGGAAAGACAAAAGGGGAAAGCATACTTAATAGCCAGTTCGTACCTGTCTCTGTACGGCTCTGTTCAGAGGGCAGTCCTAGCCTCTCCTTCAGAGACCTGGGGACTTGAACTACAAGAGAGAACAGAAAAAGTTCGGCAGGCTGCATAAATCTCCATTTGCTGTTCACGTTTCGAAATGAGAGCCGTCACGTCACTGGGATTCAGAGCTACCTTGAGCCCGCAACCAACACGCACAAAGAACCACTAGAAGAAAGGACAAACAGCAAACCTAAACAGAAAATCTGTGCATCAAATCCCCATGTCTGCTTAGTAGCTGCACCTCTCTTTGGTGCTTTGTCAGCACTCTCCAGAACCTCTGTCTTCTTCCCCAGCCTGTCAGCAAGCTTGCGCTTTAACGGAAGGACACTTTTACCAGCTTCAGAAAGAGAGGAAACAGGCAATACTTTAAGAACGTTTCTCTGGAGGCGGATTTTAGAACAGTCAGCCACAAACTTCCATGCTTCCGGGGATCTTTTCTTAGATTTGCCTATCAGCTGCTAACCAAATTTGCCACTTCTGCCTGCCGTCAATACACATCTCTGCCAAAATGTATTTTCCTCCGGCACGCAGCAAAAATACCCTTCAACATAGTCACGTTTAGATGAGGGCACCCGAACAACGCCTCACAAAAAGCTCTTCCTCTGGAGGCTTTCCGTTTTCCCATCCTCTCGCCAAGATTCAGTTGAATCACGGGCTCCTCCCCTAAGACAAAGACTAATCTAGCTCTTCACTGCACAGAAGCCAGTAGCCACTAAGAGCATTGTCCTTCTAGCCCACGTCCCGGCAAAAGGCACTCTTCTGGTAGCCAAACCACAGAAACGAGTGACTACGCGTAGTAGTAGTGCCCCACGGTTTTTGCCTTTCAAAGGAATTTGTGCAGATCTGAACACCACCACTTATACACAGACTCGTATCACGCTACTGTCCGCAAGAGCCACCGTCAGCCTGGTCAACGCTTCAAAAATTGGCTACTTGTATAATACCATCTTCTATAGGTCTGCCCTTGCATTACTGCCCGGTTTTCCCAGTTATCCCCTTATTTGCATACTGACACTCGTATTGACATTAGCCTCACTCTCTGCTGCTACTGCACTTCACCCAACCGCTACTTCTGCCACGTGCTGTCGACACATTAGCTCATTCACAAATCTCACTCAACTTCAGGAACATGAGAGTCCAATTAAGCACACTGGAGGGTCTGTAAGGTGGTGTAATACATGATGAGCTATGGCTTAATGTCAGGCTGATAAAAACCCCTTCTGGATCTTTTACTGCAACACAACAAACTGAGCACCTACAAATGCCAAATATTTGCAATCAAACCAGGGCCTGGAAGCCTAAAAGCATGGTTTCCATTAGAAAAGGCAGCACCAGCAGGCAGACGTGTCTGAATTATCTTAATTATTACTTAACCTTTTGGTTGAGGAGCCATGAAATGGAAACAATAGTAGTCACTACAAGTAGGGGATATTAACTCACCACCTTGGCTTTTTGTTTTTTCCTTTAGTTTCTCCAATTTGATTTCTTCAAGTGTTTTTATTCCAAAATTTAAATTGTCCTCTGGAAACAGAAAATCATTAATGAAGCTGAGGCCTAAAGGCACATGTTGAAGAGCACACATCCTCAAGCTTCTGACAGCTCAGAACCCTTCCAAAGTCTTCCAAATAAACCCTCTCAACACTCCCCACCAGGACAAAAAGCCATAGAACGGATGGGTATTTTGGTAAGCGATTGGCACCCTTCTTCACCCCTCCTCCCACCCTACAGAGTAAAACCTGCAGTTTTAAGCGTTTTAATCCATCTACACGATATTAGATTCCATTAGACATGGCTTCTTCCCACAGTGTTTGAAAGGACACATTTGCAGGCATTTCAACTCCACGCTGTGGCTCTCTTTTGTTTTACAAAAGTCTACAAGGAGGAGTTGACCTGTCTGACCCAAGGGACACACGACAGTATTAGACAGGAATGAGCTCGTGGAAATAACTGACTCCATCCAGCTACCCGATGTTCTACTGTAGATTTAGAACATATCACTTTGGAGTTCATCGTCAAGTTCTCCTTCCAAGCCATCCTACTACAGCTGCTAGAATACCTTGCTTTGTATCAGCCCTGCGTTTCCCAGTGGAAATTATCCGCGATCCACTATGGGCTTGTGTTGCTGGTTGCTGGACAGGTGTTTTAGTTTCACCTCCTTCTTCAGAAAGCTGCTCTGAAAGTCCAAAATAAAACCTCTTCAGTTATGGAGCAGGGATTATACAAGGCGTTTCATGCTCATGTAGCTCGTACAACGACGTTTCAGTCCACGGTTCATATTCTGTTCGCATTCTTAACTACAAGCAACTGTTTGCGGGAGGTGTTTTTTAAACAGCTGCATTGACTTGACAGGCTCATATAAGCGAGAGCTATACCGGGGAAAAAAATATTTAAGACTCCAGACTCTCGTCCGTAGCTTTAAACACGACACAGTTCAGGCACTCTGTGAAGTTATACATTCACCTCCAGTAGAAATGCCTTCAGTAAGCAAAAAGTACCCATCTTCATCGTCATCTGCAGCACTGATTACAACTGGCTGGAGGATGTGTAGGACTTGGGACCTTTTCAGAGCTTTCCACTTTCATCACCCCCCTCAGCTGCGGAGTGGGACTTGACTGGACAGAAAGTGTGTTTTGCTGCAGTGACGCCTGAGCCATTTTCACATCATCTTCTGCAGGCTCAGGTGGACTTGGAAGCGTAGCTAGAGGAAGACGAGGACCATCTCTCATTTGGCCATGTAAAACTGTCACCCCAACCTTGCACTCACTGTCTAGATACGGTAGATAAGGTAGACAACCCACCTGGCTGCTGAATTCAGAGTTTCCTATTCCCCACCCCTACGAACACACTAGGAACAACGGCTTCCCTTCACACACTCATCTCACCACCCTACCCTCCAGAAAGGATGAAATGAAGGGAAAGCCACCTGAAGTGCAAAGATCACACAAAGCACAGAGAAGCTGAGCATGAAAGAAAAAATTAAACACCAGAATTACAGTCCGTTTAGCTGAGAGCCTGTGACTGCTCACTTCTCCCTACACTCATCAGTGAGCAGTTACTTGATGCCTTCTACGGCATTGTACCCACTCCGAAGTAATATTCAGAATTAATTCTTTCATGCTTAAAGGAAAAGGGCCCAAGAAACTCACTTTTGCTTGGCGGGAAGAAGCGCCCATCAACATAGCGTCCTTTCGTGTGATGGAACGCGCAGTTGGATTTCTGACAGCCAGCTGGTTGATTCTCCCAGTAGCAAGGAATCTCACTGCGCTTTTTCTGAAGACAGAAAGAAAGAAAAGCTCGTGGTAACACTCGCCTTAGGCTTGCTAAGAGACATAGTTACACGTCATGCCAGAGACAGGGCTATCGCAGTGCAGTGCAGTGCGGAAACATCATTCCCAAGGGCAGTCTATCACTGAAAGCATTTCAGGGCAGATCGACAAAACTTGCGTAAGCTGTAACTACTACATATTATCTAGCTTTCCTGTCGTTCCGTTGGAGAAGTCGCGGGCTCGCACACATCAGTTCAGGGTGGGTTAAACTAAGACAATGTGCAAAATACTGGGATTATTCAGAGGGGAAAAATGCCTTGAACTGCCTAGCTTGAATCTATCTCAAGTTCTCTTTCAGAGCCTTATTTCCTTCCCATCTTCTCCCTCCCCGCCCTGTGCTACCCCAAGACGTCAGAACAACGCCAGCACCTAATACAAAAATGTCTTGCTGAGGTATACCTCAGAAATTGATTTTTCTTCCCCCAACTTCCTCCCACCCCCCTCCAAGTAACAGAAACCAGTATCATTTGAAAGCAAGTAAATCTAGCACGTACAAGCACATTCAGTCTGCCGACAGCAAGGAAAAATGCTTTCAGGGATTTAGTTGGAGAACACATCTTTAGGCAAACACTCACATCGACTTCCATGTGTCTCAATCTGCAGGTAGGCTTGAAACAGCGACCCTCCTGCCACCGCCTGCACACTCTCTCACTTCCCAGAGCAGCCGCACAGTGGCGGAAGGAACAGCTGTCTCCCTGTAACCAAAAGGAAACCCACAAAGAGGAAATTAAAAGAGTACAGCCTCAAAAATTATCCATGCTAGTAGAACTGGAAGCAGAATCTAACTGCTTCTTAAGTTAACAGACATCTGGATGTCTCCGCCCCCTCCTCTCCTAAAAACTCAACAAGAAACCCCAAAGCAAAAGCAGCCCAAACATACCTTGTCACAGGTGGAATAGAAATAGAAGTAGCAGTCGTCCCCTTGCTTGGACATAATCGACACCGTCTGAGAACGAGCTCAGGTTCGAAGGGTTCGCTCTCAGCAGGGACTTCCTCCAGTCCTCGTAAGAGCTGGCTTTGCTCTTTCTTGGACGGAAAGTCTCCTGACGGCTCGATCAGTCAAATCGTCTTTTTCAAAGTAACCCTAAAGAAAGGTATCAGTAAGTGAAAAAGGAGAAACAGTCCTACTCCCCGGTCTAACCTTTTTTGTTGCACCCCAGCTAACGCACGAGAGGAGTATTATTGCCCCTACCTGTGGGTACTTGCGGGTTATAAAGCACAAAGTATTTCACTTGGGCAGTCTCTCTTGCTGCTCTGCTTTGTGCCTTTAATCGCTTACAAAAATATTAAAGATGCTTAACGCCCCCCCTGTTGATTAGGACAGCCAGATCACAAGGAAGGCAGAGCCCCAGGAACTACGTGTTCTCATCCCCCTTGTCAATCCGTCAGCCTTACCCCAGACGCAGACAGCTGCTGATGATTTACCTGCTGGTCACCGCACTCCACTAGCCTGACAGCGCCCTCAGTGTCACAAGTTACACAGAGAATGCTGCACTATGATGCGTATGCAAACCACCCATCATGTCGTCTGAAGCGCAGGACAAGCTCTTGCTAACACATCTCATTCTCTGGATGAGAATCTGAAGCCAAGTTGTCCACAGCTGAAGCAGAATAGCCAGAATTTCCACTCCTTACAGTTGTTTTAGTCAACTCTACCTGTTAAATACTGTCTGGACATACATACACATACCTGTTTATGCACACACCAAGAGCGAGTGATGATAAAGTCAGCAAGAGTGAGAGTGAAAATTAGAATGTGGGGCTATTTGCCACAGCAGACTGCATAGAAAGTCTCTCATTTTGAGGGAACCGGCAAACCCAAAAGATCTACGTAACGGTTTGATGAATGTGCCTTCAAGGCTGATGCTTTATAACACGAGGGATTTGGGGGTCAGCACACAAACAGGCATACCTACCTACACGCATACAGTATCAACGTTTCTACACACGCGAGCGTGCACAGCCTATGTTGCACGATATCCGTAGCGAGAGCAACTCTCAGCCCTAATCGGACACGCGGAGTTGCAATCAATTAACAGCAGGGAGACAGCAGATCGAGGATACCGCAAGCTTTGAGAGGCAGGGAAATGCTTCCTTTGCAAGTGGCATGGCTGCATGATACCAAGAATTTGGGATGACTTTGATTTTTAGGAAAGAATTTGTTCTCTTTTTACATCAGAGCCAATGCTACAAGTTTGCCTTCATACGCTCTTCTCTAATCCATATATCCATCATCATGCATTGCAGCAAGATCACGGAAGGTTTGAAAAGATGGCTTAGGTCCAGTTCGACAGCTGATGATTTTTTGGTGCCTCCAGAGCTGAAACTGATCTTCTTTAGCCACAAGCAGGTTTTCTTCATGCGAAGTCAGATACTTTGATTCTTACCCTTTTAAAGATACTAAATGCCATAAAACCTGCAACCACACCAGATAAAGCTCAAATTCAAGCGGTTCTGACCCCTTTCATTCAGACGCTGCGCGTTTCCGTGCAAGTATTTCTGACTCTCTTGGACAAAACGGAATGAAATGGTTCTTACAAATTAATAGCAAAAGGTTGGAACCTTCTACTCACATAAACACTAGCGGATTTTCCAGGAGTTTTTTTTTTTTTTCTGGCAGGGAATTTTCCCAAATCTGAAATAAAGAGAGGACAAGGTGGGTTCTCATGTTAGTTATTGGGTTTTGACTGCTTGTCAAAGGGAAGAAAAACAGTTGTTAAGTGCAAGGGTTCCTTCCCTTCTTCAGTATTGATGGGACTATTCACTTTTCACCCTTAGCACCTTCGAAAACAGACTGTTGTGTCATGCAGATTCCTACGCATCTCCTCCTAGAAATTACTGGGTGTGCTGCTGATGCCATTGATAATTAAATGAAATTTCAAGCACGATTTCTGCAGTTTGCACAAGCCAACTCCTAAATGGAAGGCAAGTAAGGACCACTGCTTTGCCCAGCAGAGGCATTCCAACACAAATCAGGAGGAATTCACGGTCTAGAAGGTGCCATTTCTTTTCCCTAGGAAGTGAGACACACCTGTATAGTGCAACTTTACTATATCCACCACCATGGGGGGAACAAGAGAAATCCCCTCAGATCTAGCTCTTTTGAATGTCCAAGCAGCTCAGCATTCCGCTTGTCGCCTTCCATATTCCTGAGCAGGAGTTTGACTGGACCCCTCCAGCCACCCGGGCTGCAGAAAAAGTGCAGCGCAGCCCATCCGTTGTTACGCACATTTGAAAGACAAAGACTCGTCTCAGGCAGAGGCAGATTCTTTCTCCTTCACGTTCAACAAAACCACCAGCTCAAGAAACAGCAGGAACCGAGACCTAGCCCGTATCCGCTCACTGTACTCCAAACTCAACCCTCTTCACACCTTTCATGCTTTAAAGCCTTGCTACGGGGAAGGCTCACGCAGCCAGGTTTCAGGCATCGCTCGGCTTACACAGACATACTGACATACCCAGCTGTTTCCTTGATTTTGGTTTGGAGTGAATTTCCTCTGCGTCGTCCGGCACCAAGTTCACACATTCATCAAAGCCCTAAAAATCAGCAACAAAAGCCGCCGC
Source organism: Astur gentilis (assembly GCF_929443795.1). Classification (NCBI taxonomy): domain Eukaryota; kingdom Metazoa; phylum Chordata; class Aves; order Accipitriformes; family Accipitridae; genus Astur; species Astur gentilis. Next base: position 3,917,973 of record NC_064908.1, on the reverse strand, counting down.
TGAGCTACGTGCCCTGCTCTAAACTTCAGCAACAACGACACAAACTATCGTGAGCTGTGCTGACGTGGGCTGGACAATTAAGACTATTAATTGGAGAGGCACCCCCCACGCTAGTTTTTCCTGACAGGAAGAAACAGTTTTATAAATTTGAAGAACAACCAACAAAACACCCAATCCAAAGAGATCCTGAGACTCACAGTGATGCAGCCTTCTAGCCGCATGCTCGGAAAGACCCGTCCGGTGTGCCGCCCAGCTCCCCACACGGCTCGAAGGGCCCTGCGCAAGAAGCACCAGGACGTTCCTCGCACACGGGGCCGAAGCCGCGGCAGCCCGGCGGTACTCACGTTCTGCAGGTAGCGGAAGATGAGGTTCTGGAGCGGAGCGTTAAGGACGCCCCACAGACAGACCACGCACCTGCACCTTTCCTGCGCCAGGGTTTGGTAAAAATGCTGTTAACTGCTGTCATGGGGAACAGCTCAACTACCGGTAAAGGCGGAGGCGGCCAGGCTACATTTAATACAGGACCTTCAGGAGAATACGGGCATAACAGCGAAAAATAAAATATTTACAGAAACCATGGCATACACCAAACCTCGTCTCCACGGACAGAGCCTAGGCCGGGGACAGTGAAGGCTGACAACAGAGCAGGAGGAGGGAAGCAGCGAGGGGAAAGCCTTCCTCGCCGGGCTCTCGCGCGCTCTTCCTCTCTCCCAAAGTCCACGAGCGACCGACCGACCGACCGACCCATGCTGGCAGAAACTCCATGCTTGCTCCCAGCGGGAGAAAGTCCTTTGGCAGGATAAAGCATCGGCAGCTTGGGGCTGGGTGACCCTTCTGGAGCCGGAACAGCAGTTTGCTCAGTTTTGGTTTCAGACCTTTCCTCTAGGAACAAAGACAGCACAGTGGACTATCAAAGCACGCAAGTGTTTTCTTCCAAAGAGAAAGTATTGACAATCCACTCCGACAACCGATTTTTCCTCTGCCAGCAGCAAATGCCTGAGGGCCGCCCCACCTTCACAAATCCTCGTAGGAAGAGACTCAAGTTCTTCAAAACTTTAAGAAAATGATTCAAAAGGTAGCTGCTAGGGAAAACGATCCCTGGTGGCAGGGTACACAATAGACCCCAGTCTCAGCTGTCTTCTGCAGGGTCACAAATTCAGACCGCATGTCTGACCAGCAGGGAATCTTAAGACAACTGCGTGCAGATACTCCCAATGTCTACCAGTTCACCTGTGCTTTAAGACTCCTTGCAAAGCCTCAGCTAGAAAAAGAATCACCTCTGGGTATCCAACAAAAGAATCAGTTTCCATTTATTTCTTTCTTTATTTTAAGCCTTAAGACTATGCGCTTCAGGTGTCCAGCATTTCAGCAAGCTCCATGAGGAGCTCATCCTCATCCTTCTCTGGGTCCGGGTCAATTATCTCTTCCAGTTTGCCTCCTGAGATCTCCCAAAGAAACTGCTCAAAGTCGTCTTCTACAGAGAAGGGGGCTTCCCAGGCCCCTGTGGAGCTCAACCCCTCTGTCTTTACTGCTACTCCTGAGGAAGCTGAGGTCGAGCTTGAGACCTCTGACGGTGCCACAGAGTCTGCCGGGCTTCCAGGATGCAGTTCAGGACTGGGAAGAACAAGAAAGAGAGCAAATCAGTGTATGACATTCCTTAAGCAGAGAGATGTTTTCTGCAAACCAGCTCTTAAAATGGTAGTTAATCCCTCCTACCCCTCAGCCTTACGCAGGGATTGTTATTCAATTAACCTGGGGCTGCTTCTAGAGTCCAATGTATCAGCAGGTACATTTTGCAGTTTGGGGATTTATCCGCGAAGACACAGCATCTGGGGTCTGGCAAAGAAGGTTCCGTTTTTGTCGCCACAGGCACTTTGCCACCTTTACTAATTTGACTGCAAAAGGGTGACCAAGTCAACCTCCGCAGGCGTTCAGAAAACCCAAGAAGCCACTGAAAAGCTGTACCAACTTGCAGCATTTTCAGACAAGGATCTAGATAAGCAGTCCAGCCAGCTCCTAGAAACTTATTATTTCAGACGAGTTTTTCCTCTGCTGGATTTTGGCATGAATTATCTCAAAACTCTCATTTTTCCACGTGTGAAAAAAAAGACCAACAACCTTCGTTTCACGTGAAAGGCACACTGATGAAGCGAAAGAACAAGTTGTGGTTGTTACCTGGTTTGGGGTTTTCCTCTCCCGCCTATGGAGAAGAGGCTGCCCTCTGGCAAAGCCGGAACAAGGGCCTAGGAAGAAGCAAGATGGTTTTTATGATACACAGGTCAAAGACTGCTTTGCAGATTCTTCCTCCGCTGCTTCTCCTCTGGCAGTGCTGAGCCTTAACCAAAATACAGAGCCAGGGCACACCTGAAGAAAAGTTAGCATTCCCTTAACGTTTACTAACGACCTTGGGTCTTCTTAAAGAACGCAGCAATTAAGGGACATGGCAGAGCATTATGTAAACACTGCCATTCACCTCGTAAAGAGCAGAAAGGTACTACGAGCGTCCTGTCGACCACTTTTGGATTTAAAAGTGAACGGAGACCCGTAGAACATTTCAGTCTTCCATCTTTTCTCCAAGAGGAGGCTACAACTTGGGCATAAATTTTACTAGGGACCCACTACTGCCTCAGCCGCTCTCCTTACCACAGCTGCTTTTTTAGCTGAAGGCTCCTTCCCGTCGCCACCAGTGGCACTCAGTGGCTTCACAGCCGCCACGGCAGACGGATGACTCTCGGCTGCCTTACGTTTCAGTGGCTGCTTTGTGGGAGAGGTGGCTTTCCCATCCAAAGGCTTCAGGCACCCCTTTGGTTTGGCTAGAGTAAAAGGAAGAGAGAACTGATACAGTCTTGCTCTGCCTCAGGAAAAAAAAAACAACAAACAGGTTCTCTTAACAGCACCACAACCCTTCTAGTTAATTGTATTTAGCCAGCACAAGTACACTGCCATTTCCCAGATTCTCAGCAGTATTTTCCACACCGTAAACTCTGTTTACCAACAAGCTATAAGAAGGTGCAAAGAAATTACAAAAAGGAGCCAGAGTTACAACGTGAAAATTGTCACCCTCTGCCTTTCTTTCAAAGCATGACCTAAAGTAACTCTTTAACATACAGTCAACACTTACTTTCAGCTTTCCATTCCAGAAGTTGGGCTGCCCCTTTTCCTTGTGATACGGCAGCACCCTTTCCGGGGCTTTCCACCCCATCTCCCGGAGATTTCACCCATATCCTCTTTGGAAGCTGATAAGCTGACCCTGAAACCACACTGGATTCAGGACTCCCTGATGCTGGAGTTCTATCCTTGATTGCCTGTTCAGTAGGAGACAGCACAGCAGCTGCTTCCTTCTGAAGCTTCTCTTCTTGGCGTTGCTTCAGTTGCCGCTTCTCCCACATTATCTCTTCAAGGCTCTTCACTTGAACTTTAGAATTAGTTGCACTCTGATCAGAGGGCTACAGGGAAACAATAGAAGAGGACTAAGAGGACAAAAATCTATGGAGATTTCATTAAGAAAATCTCAGTAGCAATCCCTCTGAAACAGCTCCATGTGGAACAGAGCATGTTAATACCATTCAGACCTGACATTTTTCCCCATAAAACGTTCCCTGTGACAAGATCCATGCTTTGCTATGGAAATAGTTTCAAAAGCCTACACTTCCCAACACAGCAAGTTTCTTCAATAGAGCAGAAGACTCTAGCTGTAATCTATTACATTCTTTTTCAGCAACAGGAAGCCATACAAGCTCCCCCAAGACAGCATTCCCTGACAGACTCATTTCCTCTAATACAAACCTCTAGCCTTTTCTATTAAAGTTCTTAGCCCAGGATTTTAAGATCTCCTTCTTCCAGTCTCACAGATAAAGTCACGGAGACGAAAAACATTAACCTTGCAGATTTTATCTGGTGCTAATAGGGTTTCTTATTCACTGTCAGGTATAATAAGATTAATTCAAAGCTTGGGGTTTAACACATTGTCTGGAAATCCTATTCAAAGGAGTGACAGGACTTGCGACAGCACTGCAGCGCTTACCAAGTGCAGAAAGGTAGGAACACACTCAAACTGGGAGCATGCAGCCAGTTACAAACAAAACATAACAAAATGTATCCAAAACTGTATGAATAGATAGATGTATGTCTTCACAAAGGACTCACCTCTGCAGGTGCAGAGACAGCTTTGGGAAAAGGCTTGCTCAATTCCACTGTCATCTTTTCTTCTCTTCCAGGTGCTTCAAAACAAGCAAAAAAAAAAAAAAAAAAAAAAAAGATCATCATTTTGTCAACAGCAGAAATAAAGAATCCTGGCTACCTCTGTTTCCTTGTTCTGTTTATTTCCTCACGTCTAATAATGGGACAGAGGGAAAGGCTACAGTAAGCAATCCCTGCACCGTTCGAGCTCTCCTTCCCTCAATCGCACTATTCTCTTTTTAGGTGGCTTATATAATCTTAACGATAGCTTTAGTGCTCTGCCAATTTTGACAAAAACTGGCCCTCACATTAAGAAGTTGATACATGCTTTGCAAACATAGATACATCAATAACTGCATTAAACAACACATATGCCAAAGAGGAAGGTAAGCCTGGATTCAGCCCAGGGAAGATCCCATACCACAAGCGGATGGCAGAAAAAACAGAAGCAAGAAACTAGGCTACAAAGCCCCTCAGTGGAAGAATTTTCCAGTGGGAAATACAGAAAGCTATCACGTGATTCATGGAAAATAATATGGTTGCATATTCTGGCACTGCCTTGCCTTCTGACTTTGTAGCCTTAAACTCTTCTACCCTCTACGATATGCAGAGGGAAAAAGCAAAGCAAAACCTGAGGAAACTGAATTTGCTTGACAGGGGAAGCGCTTCACCAGGGCAGGTATCAAATCACCTTATTACCTATTAGCTTTGTGATCCGTAACAACCTCCTCCCTGTTGGGGCAGGTTCAGGTTGTGCCGGTGGAGCTGGCACTTTTCCTCCACTCTGCTGCATCCGCAGAGCTTTCTCCCGCTTGATTTCTTCCAAGGTTTTAACACGCACTTCTCCTGCTGGCTTGGCTTTACGTGACGGCTCTGCCGGGCGCACTTGGCTGAGCACAGACGGAGCAAGTATGCTCTGCTTCTTGGGTTCGCTCTCAACTTTTGCCTTGGTAGCAAACTCTTTTGTTTTTTGCTTCTCTCGTTCCAATCGCTTGTGTTTTTTTTCAGCCAGGGAAGGTCTTGCACCCAAGCTGGCATCTTCTGTTTTACAACGTCCTTCAGTCTGGGGTTTCACTTGAGGTTCTCCTCGTCTCCTATTAGTGCTCTCAAGTTGAATTTCCTCCAGTGCTTTCACATGGATCTCTCCTGCTGGCTTAGCAGCCTTCTCTGTCATCATCATCAAAAAAGAGAAGCACCAACATTTAAGCAGAGCCCAGCAATAGTTAAAGTCTCCAAAATCTGTCACAGTACTAAGGAAAACTAGGTTTGCGTGATCCCAAGAAGGCATCTTAGGACAGCACCATTCTGCACGGTATTCTCCTCCTTTAAGCCACTTGTATTTTGAAAACTAGTGCTATCCGGTGAGAGGGGCGACACAAAAAGCATTACTTTATTTTATTTCGTTACTTTCTCAGACAGTTGTCTCTCTGTTCGCATCTCAAACTCCTGCTCCTGGCAGTGCTTCTGTCCTACTTGTGCGTAAGCATACTGCAGCTTCTGACGGTTCACAGCAGTTTTCAAGCGGAAACTTTGATGAGGCACAAGTGGACAACACCCCCTCCTAGAGCCAGATCTCTGACAGTGGCTAAACAGGACAGCTTCAGCACTCAAGCAAGAGGAATCAGGCAGGGTTTTTTAAATTCACTTTTAGGGCTGTATGAAAGCTCATGGAAAGACAAAAGGGGAAAGCATACTTAATAGCCAGTTCGTACCTGTCTCTGTACGGCTCTGTTCAGAGGGCAGTCCTAGCCTCTCCTTCAGAGACCTGGGGACTTGAACCACAAGAGAGAACAGAAAAAGTTCGGCAGGCTGCATAGATCTCCATTTGCTGTTCACGTTTCGAAATGAGAGCCATCACTTCACTGGGATTCAGAGCTACCTTGAGCCCGCAACCAACACGCACAAAGAACCACTAGAAGAAAGCACAAACAGCAAACCTAAACAGAAAATCTGTGCATCAAATCCCCATGTCTGCTTAGTAGCTGTACCTCTCTTTGGTGCTTTGTCAGCATTCTCCAGAACCTCTGTCTTCTTCCCCAGCCTGTCAGCAAGCTTGTGCTTTAGCGTAAGGACACTTTTACCAGCTTCAGAAAGAGAGGAAACAGGCAATACTTTAAGAACGTTTCTCTGGAGGCGGATTTTAGAACAGTCAGCCACAAACTTCCATGCTTCCGGGGATCTTTTCTTAGATTTGCCTTTCAGCTGATAACCAAATTTGCCACTTCTGCCTGCCGTCAATACACATCTCTGCCAAAATGTATTTTCCTCCGGCACGCAGCAAAAATACCCTTCAACATAGTCACGTTTAGATGAGGGCACCCGAACAACGCCTCACAAAAAGCTCTTCCTCTGGAGGCTTTCTGTTTTCCCATCCTCTCGCCAAGATTCAGTTGAATCACAGGCTCCCCCCGTAAAACAAAAACTAATCTCTTCACTGCACAGAAACCAGTAGCCACTAAGAGCATTGTCCTTCTAGCCCACGTCCCGGCAAAAGGCACTCTTCTGGTAGCCAAACCACAGAAACGAGTGACTACGCGTAGTAGTAGTGCCACACGGTTTTTGCCTTTCAAAGGAATTTGTGCAGATCTGAACAGCACCACTTATACACAGACTCGTATCACGCTACTGTCCGCAAGAGCCACCGTCAGCCTGGTCAACGCTTCAAAAATTGGCTACTTGTATAATACCATCTTCTATAGGTCTGCCCTTGCATTACTGCCTGGTTTTCCCAGTTATCCCCTTATTTGCATACTGACACTCGTATTGACATTAGCCTTTCTCTCTGCTGCTACTGCACTTCACCCAACCGCTACTTCCGCCACGTGCTGTCGACACATTAGCTCATTCACAAATCTCACTCAACTTCAGGAACATGAGAGTCCAATTAAGCACACTGGAGGGTCTGTAAGGTGGTGTAATACATGATGAGCTACGGCTTAATGTCAGGCTGATAAAAACCCCTTCTGGACCTTTTACTGCAACACAACAAACTGAGCACCTACAAATGCCAAATATTTGCAATCAAACCAGGGCCTGGAAGCCTAAAAGCATGGTTTCCATTAGAAAAGGCAGCACCAGCAGGCTAACGTGTCTGAATTATCCTAATTATTACTTAACCTTTTGGTTGAGGAGCCATGAAATGGAAACAATAGTAGTCACTACAAGTAGGGGATATTAACTCACCACCTTGGCTTTTTGTTTTTTCCTTTAGTTTCTCCAATTTGATTTCTTCAAGTGCTTTTATTCCAAAATTTAAATTGTCCTTCAAGATCATTAAGTCCAACCATCATCCATGCACAGTAACCCATGTTCTGGAGTACCCCGTCTACGTGCTTTTTGAATACCTCCAGGATGGTGACTCAACCACTTCCCTGGGCAGCCTATTCCATTGTCTTGCAACCCTGTCAGTAAAGCATTTTTTTCCTAATATCCAACTTCAATCTCCCTTGCCTCAACTTGAGGCCATTTCCTCTCATCCCACCTCCAGCCACCTGACAGAAGAGACCAGCACCCCCTCACTACACCCCCCACTTCAGGCAGTTATAGAGAGCGATAAGGTCTCCCCTCAGCCTCCTCTTCTCCAGACTAAAAAGCCCCAGCTCTGAACCAAGTAGTCGAGGTGCGGCCTCACCAGTGCCGAGTACAGGGGAACAACCACCTCCCTGCTTCTGCCGGCCACACTATTTCTGATACAGGCCAGCACGCCGTTGGCCTCCTTGGCCACCTGGGCACACTGCTGGCTCATATTCAGACGGCTTCAACCAGCATCCCCAGGTCTTTCTCTGCCGGGCAGCTTTCCAGCCACTCTTCCCCAAGCCCGTAGCGCTGCATGGGGTCGCTGTGACTGAAGCGCAGGACCCGGCCCTCGGCCTTGTTGAACTTCATACGATTGGCCTTGGCCCATCGACCTAGCCTGCCCAGATCCCTACCCTCAAGCAGATCGACCCTGCCTCCCAACTGGGTGTCATCTGCAAACTTGCTGAGGGTGCACTCGATCCCCTCGTCCAAATCGTTGATGAAGATATTAAACAGAACTGGCAACAATACTGAGCCCTGGGGAATACCACTTGTGACCAGCCCCCAGCTGGATTTCACCCCAGTCACCACAACCCATTGTGCTCGTCCATCCGGCCAGTTTTTCACCCAGTGAAGAGTACACTTGTCCAAGCCATGAGACGCCAGCTTCTCAAGGAGTGTGCCGTGAGAGACAGTGTCAACGGCCTTGCTGAAGTCAAGGTAGGTAACATCCACAGCCTTTCCCTCATCCACTAGGAGGGTCACCTGCTCAAAGAAGGAGATCAGGTTGGTCAAGCAGGACCTGTCTTTCGTAAAGCCATGCTGACCAGGCCCGATCCCCTGCTTGTCCTGGACTTGCCATGTGAGTGCTCTCAAGACAAACCGTTTGTTGTGGTTTAATCCCAGGCAGCAACTAAGCATCATGCAGCCGCTCACTCACTCCCCCCCCCATCCAGTGGGATGAGATAAGAACGGTTTAATAGAACAGAAAAGAAGAAACTAATAATGATAAAGATAACACTAATAAAATGACAACAGTAGTAATAAAAGGATTGGAATGTAGAAATGATGCACAGGGCAATTGCTCACCACCTGCCAACCAACACCCTGCCAGTCCCCGAGCGGCGATTCCCTGCCCCCCCACTTCCCAGTTCCTATACAGGATGGGACATCACATGGTATGGAATACACCGTTGGCCAATTTGGGCCAGGTGCCCTGGTTGTGTCCTGTGCCAGCTCCTTGTGCCCTGGCTGGCCATGAGAAGCTGAAAAATCCTTGACTATAGTCTAAACAATACTGAGCAACAACTGAAAACAACAGTGTTATCAACTTTCTTCGCATACTGAACTCAAAACATAGCACCGTACCAGCTATTAGGAAGACAGTTAACTATCCCAGCTGAAACCAGGACACCATTCCATAATCTTCCCCAGTGCTGGGGTCAGGCTGACAGGCCCATAGTTCCCCAGATCCTCCCTCCGACCTTTTTTATAAATGCGAGTCACATTAGCAAGCCTCCAAGTCCTTTGGGACCTCCCCTGACGACCAGGATCGCTGATAGATGATAGAGTGGCTTGGCAAGGACCTCTGCCAGTTCCCTAAGTATTCTTGGATGGATCCCATCAGGTCCCATAGATTTGTGAGTATCCAGATGGTGTTGTAGGTCATTAACCATTTCCTCCTGGATGAAGGGGGGTATGTTCTGCTCTTCATCCTTACCTTCCAGCTCAAGGGCTGGAGTACCCCGAGCATAACTGGACTCACTATTAAAGACTGAGGCAGCAGCGGCATTAAGTACCTCGGCCTTTTCCTCATCTCTGGTTGCTACATTCCCTTCTGTATCCATTAAAGGATAGATATTCTCCTTGGGATTCTTTTTACTGTTAACATATTTGTAAAAACATTTTTTGTTGTCCCTTACAATAGTGGCCAGACTTAGTTCTAGCTGAGCTTTTGCCTTTCTAATTTTCTTTCTGTATGATCTAACAAGATCCCTGTACCCCTCCCAAGTTGCCCGCCCTTTCCTCCAGAGATGATAAGCTCTCCTTTATTTCTTGACACCTAGCAAGAGCTTCCCGTTTGGCCAGGCTGGTCATTTTCCTTGGCGGTTCGACTTGCGGCTCATGGGAATAGCCTGGTCCTGAGCCACTAAGATTTCCTTCTTATGTTCATCCCTCCTGGACCCCTTTACCCTTCAGGACCGTCTCCCAAGGGATTCTCTCAACCAGTACCTCGAAGAGGCCAAAGTTTGCCCTCCAGAAGTCCATCGTGGTGGTTTTGATGACCACCTTCCTTGCCTCACCAAGAATTGAAAATTCTATCATTTCACGGTCCCCAAGTCCAACACAGCCCCCGACCATCACACCTCCCACCAGTCCTTCCCTGTTTATAAACAACAGATCTAGCAAGGCTCCTCCCCTGGTCGGCTCACCCACCAGCCGTGTCAGGAAGTTATCTTCCACACACTCCAGGAACCTCCTAGATTGTTTACTCACTGCTGTATTCTATTTCCAGCAGATGTCTGGAAAGTTAAAGTCCCCCACGAGGACAAGGGCACACAATTCTGAGACTCCTGCCAGCCGCTTGTAGAACAATTCATCTGTCTCTTCAAGCTGGTTGGGTGGTCTGTAACAGACTCCCAGCACAATATCTGTCTTATTGGCTTTCCCTCTCATCCTCACCCATAAGCACTCTACCTTGTCATCAGAATCGTGTAGCTCTGTACAGTCAAAACATTCCCTAACACAGAGAGCCACCCCACCACCTCTTCTACCTTGTCTATCCCTTCTGAAGAGACCATTGCAGCACTCCAGTCATGGGAGTCATCCCACCATGTTTCTGTGATAGCGACTAAGCCATATCTGTCCTGCTGCACAATGGCTTCCAGCTCCTCCTGTTTATTGCTCATTCTGCATGCACTGGCATAGATGCATTTGAGCTGGGTTATAGAATCCACCCCTAACATCAGCACGCTGCCCCCAGGCTCATCTCTGGTGCACCTAGTTTTATCCCTTACCCCCTTTGAACCTAGTTTAAAGCCCTCTCTATGAGCCCGGCCATCTCATGAGCGAGGATTCTTTTACCCCTTTGAGATAGCTGGAAACTATCTGTTGCTAGCAAGCGCAATGCCATGTAAACCTCCCCACAATCAAAAAAACCAAAATTCCACGGATGGCACCAGCCTCCAAGCCACATATTAACCAGGTGTGTTTTCCTGTTCCTTTCAGTGTATTTCCCTGCCACTGAAGGGATTGAGGAAAACACTACCTGTGTTCCCGATCCTTCCACTAATCGTCCCAGTGCCCAGAAGTCCCTTTTGATTGCTTTTGGATTTCTCCCTGCAATCTCATCACCACGAACCTGCACAACCAGCAATGGGTAATAATCAGAGGTCCAAACCAGACCAGGGAGTTTCCTGCTAATGTCTTTTACCCGGGCCCCAGGGAGGCAGCAGACTTCCCTGTGGGGTGGGTCAGGTCTGCATATTGGGCCCTCTATCCCCCTCAGAAGGGAGTTGCCTTTGACAATTACCTTCCTTTTTCTTTTTTTCAGAGGATGTGAGAATGCGTGAGGCCGCCCAACTGAGCCTAGGCACCTCCCTAGATAGGACTTCATCTACACCCCGATCTTCACTGGCCTGGTCCTCAAGTTCCAGAGCCCCACACCTGTTGTGCAGGGGCAACTGGAAGGTGAGGGAGACCAGGAGCGGACTTGCCCGCCTCCCCGAGCAGGGACCTGTATCCATTCCCCTCCATCTCTTAGGTCCCCTCCTGTCTGGTGGCAGGAGGGCAGGGGAACCTCCGCTTCTTGCAGACCCTCCATCTGCTGCCTCTGCCTCAGGAATGGCGGGGTGTGGGCCCACCAGTCTATCTCCCTCTCACACTCCCTGACACTCCTCAACCTTTCCACTTCCTCCTTCAGCTCTGCCACCAGGCTGAGCAGATCATCCACCCAGTCACAACTCACACAAGAGCTGTCCCCGCTGCCCTCCACCATCAGTGACAGACTCAGGCACTCCCTGCAGCCAGAGACATGGACAGCTGCCTGTTGACACGGGACCGCTGTCTGCGCTGCCACATTTTTCCTAAAAACAGCTTTTACCCGAGCGGCAACCATACCTGGGTCTCCCTCCAGGCCGATGCCCACCGCTCAAGTAGCCTTCTCGAGCCTGGAGGAGGAAGACGGGGGCTGCGCCCCGCCTGCACCAACTGCCGCACAAACTGCCACGGCCTGGTTGCCCCCGGCAACGCCCGCGCCGCCACAGCCTCTCTCAGGAGAGCCGCCGGCTCTGCACAATCCCTCCACTCTTCCCCGGGGCTCCTGGGCCTCGGGAACCTCCCGGCCCGCCTCAGTCTAGCGCTTAGCCGCCGACTTACCGTTGCCTCTGCTGGCCTCGCCGCTATACGGGGGGTCGACTGAGAAGTTCCAGACAACAGATGTGTTTCTACTGATTTCTGGCATCAAAAGGCTTTGGACGGTATCACTTGCACAAAGAAAACTCCCTCTACCTTCTCCAGATGCTCCAGAATCTGCTACTGCTGCAGCTGCAACAACCCACGTCTATGGCAAATCTCTTTGACAGCTCTTGTTTACCCAGGCACAGTTGCAGTCCATCGCTCCTCTTCTTCCAGCTGAAAAAACAGCCCGCTGGCTCGGCCACACCGTCACTGCCAACGTGAGAGCTGGGAACATACATCCAACTACCACTGTTAAACCCCCTGTCCAGGGAGACGGCTGACACAGACACGTTACAGGCACAGTCACCCTCCCCTACAGCACTTCCAGCTATGACCCCTGCCTGTCAGCCATGGCCCATCACACACAACGCTCTGATTGCAGATGTCACCAAAGACTCACTGTCCCCAGATGAGTACCTGGCTTGCCACGGCTCATTTTTTGTTTGTTTGTTCTAGATATGGCACACCAGGTGAACCACAGATCCAAAGTTCCACACAATGCAAGTCTTTGCTCTTCTTCCAGGCAACAGCGAGTGCTTCAACATACTGCATTCAGTAACGAAGCTCTCTCCATCTTGCTCAGTGCCAACAGGCATGACTGCAGCACACGCAGCTGTAGCGGTACCTGCACGTCCCAAATCCTCAACAAATTTTTAGACAGCACCAATTTTTAATGTAGTGGCTTTCCCTTAATGTATAACCCCTTCCTTCTCGTATTTTTAGCGGGCGGCTCTCCTCTATTGCTCACTCTGTCCACCAGCTTTTCCTCCTCCGTGTTCAAATGGGCATCGGGAATCAATTACAAACCAAGGGGACTGCTAAAGGTGCTACATCTACTCTTGGGCGACACAGGCATACTTAAATAAGACACGCTCATTCTTTTTCCATTTCTGGAGTCAATGCTGGGGCCTGGCAGCAATTTAATACAACGATTCAGCTTCCTCACTAACGCATTTTAGTAAATCTCAGAAAGAGTCAATTTGCAGCCATTTGGAAGGGTACCATTTTTAGATGAAAAGCGACAGCAAGAGAAAATTATCTCTAGACTACCTTTCACCCTGAGACAACCGGCCACCCAGCAACAAATTCAGCCTATCTGTTCAGCGCAATCAGTTGAATCACTGATCACTCCTGCGCTCGCTGTTTCAACAGCACTCTGTCCCCACCAAGAGCACAAGCACGTCACTTAGCACAGGCTGCTGTTTATCCTCGCCAGCAGGTGGTAAATAATAAATACCACCACTCAGGTAGTTCAGAACTCGGAAAGACCCATCCGGCGTGCCGCCCCACTCCCCACAAGACTCGAAGGGCCCTGCGCAAGAAGCACCAGGACGTTCCTCTCACACAGGGCCGAAGCCGCGGCAGCCCAGCGGTACTCACGTTCTGCAGGTAGCGGAAGATGAGGTTCTGGAGCGAGTATTAAGGACGCCCCACAGACAGAGCACACACCCGCACCTTTCCTGTGCCAGGGTTCGGTAAAAACGCTGTTAACTGCTGTCATGGGGAACAGCTCAACTACCGGTGAAGGCAAAGGAGAACAGGCTACATTTAATATAGGACCTTCAGGACAATACGGGCACAACAGGGAAAAATAAAATATTTACAGAAACCATGGCATACACCAAACACCGTGTACATGGACAGAGCCTAGGCTGGGGACAGTGAAGGCTGACGACAGAGCAGGAGGAGGGAAGAGCGAGGGGGAAGCCTTCCTCGCCGGGCTCTTGCGCGCTCTTCCTCTCTCCCAAAGTCCACAACTGACCGACCCATGCTGGCAGAAGGTTCAGAGGGAGAAAGTCCTTCGGCAGGATAAAGCGTCAGCAGCTTGGGGCTGGGTGACCCTTCTGGAGCCGGAACAGCAGTTTGCTCAGTTTTGGTTTCAGACCTTTCCTCTAGGAACAAAGACAGCACAGTGGACTATCAAAGCACGCAAGTGTTTTCTTCCAAAGAGAAAGTATTGACAATCCACTCCGACAACCGATTTTTCCTCTGCCAGCAGCAAGTGCCTGAGGGCTGCCCCACCTTCACAAATCCTCGTAGGAAGAGACTCAAGTTCTTCAAAACTTTAAGAAAATGATTCAAAAGGTAGCTGCTAGGGAAAACGATCCCTGGTGGCAGGGTACACAATAGACCCCAGTCTCAGCTGTCTTCTGCAGGGTCACAAATTCAGACCGCATGTCTGACCAGCAGGGAATCTTAAGACAACTGCGTGCAGATACTCCCAATGTCTACCAGTTCACCTGTGCTTTAAGACTCCTTGCAAAGCCTCAGCTAGAAAAAGAATCACCTCTGGGTATCCAACAAAAGAATCAGTTTCCATTTATTTCTTTCTTTATTTTCAGCCATCAATCAGTTCACCAATTTCCATGAAGAAGTCATCCTCATCATTATCTGGGTACACGTCAATTATCTCTTCTAGTTTGCCTCCTGAGATCTCCCAAAGAAACTTCTGAAAGTTGTCTTCTACAGAGAAGGGGGCTTCCCAGGCCCCTGTGGAGCTCAACCGGCGTTTCTTTACAGCTACTCCTGAGGACGCTGAGGTTGAGCTTGAGACCTCTGACGGTGCCACAGAGTCTGCCGGGCTTCCAGGATGCAGTTCAGGACTGGGAAGAACAAGAAAGAGAGCAAATCAGTGTATGACATTCCTTAAGCAGAGAGATGTTTTCTGCAAACCAGCTCTTAAAATGGTAGTTAATCCCTCCTACCCCTCAGCCTTACGCAGGGATTGTTATTCAATTAACCTGGGGCTGCTTCTAGAGTCCAATGTATCAGCAGGTACATTTTGCAGTTTGGGGATTTATCCGCGAAGACACAGCATCTGGGGTCTGGCAAAGAAGGTTCCGTTTTTGTCGCCAGAGGCACTTTGCCACCTTTACTAATTTGACTGCAAAATGGTGACCAAGTCAACCTCCGCAGGCGTTCAGAAAACCCAAGAAGCCACTGAAAAGCTGTACCAACTTGCAGCATTTTCAGACAAGGATCTAGATAAGCAGTCCAGCCAGCTCCTAGAAACTTATTATTTCAGACGAGTTTTTCCTCTGCTGGATTTTAGCATGAATTATCTCAAAACTCTCATTTTTCCACGTGTGAAAAAAAAAACCAACAACCTTCGTTTCACGTGAAAGGCACACTGATGAAGCGAAAGAACAAGTTGTGGTTGTTACCTGGTTTGGGGTTTTCCTCTCCCGCCTATGGAGAAGAGGCTGTCCTCTGGCAAAGCCAGAACAAGGGCCTAGGAAGAAGCAAGATGGTTTTTATGATACACAGGTCAAAGACTGCTTTGCAGATTCTTCCTCCGCTGCTTCTCCTCTGGCACTGCTGAGCCTTAACCAAAATACAGAGCCAGGGCACACCTGAAGAAAAGTTAGCATTCCCTTAACGTTTACTAACGACCTTGGGTCTTCTTAAAGAACGCAGCAATTAAGGGACATAGCAGAGCATTATGTAAACACTGCCATTCACCTCGTAAAGAGCAGAAAGGTACTACGAGCGTCCTGTCGACCACTTTTGGATTTAAAAGGGAACGGAGACCCGTAGAACATTTCAGTCTTCCATCTTTTCTCCAAGAGGAGGCTACAACTTGGGCATAAATTTTACTAGGGACCCACTACTGCCTCAGCCGCTCTCCTTACCACAGCCGCTTTTTTAGCTGAAGGCTCCTTTGTATCGCCACCAGTGGCACTCAGTGGCTTCACAGCCGCCACGGCAGACGGATGACTCTCGGCTGCCTTACGTTTCAGTGGCTGCTTTGTGGGAGAGGTGGCTTTCCCATCCAAAGGCTTCAGGCACACCTTCGGTTTGGCTAGAGTAAAAGGAAGAGAGAACTGATACAGTCTTGCTCTGCCTCAGGAAAAAAAAAACAACAAACAGGTTCTCTTAACAGCACCACAACCCTTCTAGTTAATTGTATTTAGCCAGCACAAGTACACTGCCATTTCCCAGATTCTCAGCAGTATTTTCCACACCGTAAACTCTGTTTACCAACAAGCCATAAGAAGGTGCAAAGAAATTACAAAAAGGAGCCAGAGTTACAACGTGAAAATTGTCACCCTCTGCCTTTCTTTCAAAGCATGACCTAAAGTAACTCTTTAACATACAGTCAACACTTACTTTCAGCTTTCCATTCCAGAAGTTGGGCTGCCCCTTTCCCTGGTGATACGGCAGCACCCTTTCCGGGGCTTTCAACCCCATCTCCTGGAGATTTCACCAATATCCTCTTTGGAAGCTGATAAGCTGACCCTGAAACCACACTGGATTCAGGACTCCCTGATGCTGGAGTTCTATCCTTGATTGCCTGTTCAGTAGGAGACAGCACAGCAGCTGCTTCCTTCTGAAGCTTCTCTTCTTGGCGTTGCTTCAGTTGCCGCTTCTCCCACATTATCTCTTCAAGGCTCTTCACTTGAACTTTAGAATTAGTTGCACTCTGATCAGAGGGCTACAGGGAAACAATAGAAGAGGACTAAGAGGACAAAAATCTATGGAGATTTCATTAAGAAAATCTCAGTAGCAATCCCTCTGAAACAGCTCCATGTGGAACAGAGCATGTTAATACTATTCAGACCTGACATTTTTCCCCATAAAACGTTCCCTGTGACAAGATCCATGCTTTGCTATGGAAATAGTTTCAAAAGCCTACACTTCCCAACACAGCAAGCTTCTTCAATAGAGCAGAAGACTCTAGCTGTAATCTATTACATTCTTTTTCAGCAACAGGAAGCCATACAAGCTCCCCCAAGACAGCATTCCCTGACAGACTCATTTCCTCTAATACAAACCTCTAGCCTTTTCTATTAAAGTTCTTAGCCCAGGATTTTAAGATCTCCTTCTTCCAGTCTCACAGATAAAGTCACGGAGACGAAAAACATTAACCTTGCAGATTTTATCTGGTGCTAATAGGGTTTCTTATTCACTGTCAGGTATAATAAGATTAATTCAAAGCTTGGGGTTTAACACATTGTCTGGAAATCCTATTCAAAGGAGTGACAGGACTTGCGACAGCACTGCAGCGCTTACCAAATGCAGAAAGGTAGGAACACACTCAAACTGGGAGCATGCAGCCAGTTACAAACAAAACATAACAAAATGTATCCAAAACTGTATGAATAGATAGATGTATGTCTTCACAAAGGACTCACCTCTGCAGGTGCAGAGACAGCTTTGGGAAAAGGCTTGCTCAATTCCACTATCTTCTTTTCTTCTCTTCCAGGTGCTTCAAAACAAGCAAAAAAAAAAAAAAAAAAAAAAAAGATCATCATTTTGTCAACAGCAGAAATAAAGAATCCTGGCTACCTCTGTTTCCTTGTTCTGTTTATTTCCTCACGTCTAATAATGGGACAGAGGGAAAGGCTACAGTAAGCAATCCCTGCACCGTTCGAGCTCTCCTTCCCTCAATCGCACTATTCTCTTTTTAGGTGGCTTATATAATCTTAACGATAGCTTTAGTGCTCTGCCAATTTTGACAAAAACTGGCCCTCACATTAAGAAGTTGATACATGCTTTGCAAACATAGATACATCAATAACTGCATCAAACAACACATATGCCAAAGAGGAAGGTAAGCCTGGATTCAGCCCAGGGAAGATCCCATACCACAAGCGGATGGCAGAAAAAACAGAAGCAAGAAACTAGGCTACAAAGCTCCTCAGTGGAAGAATTTTCCAGTGGGAAATACAGAAAGCTATCACGTGATTCATGGAAAATAATATGGTTGCATATTCTGGCACTGCCTTGCCTTCTGACTTTGTAGCCTTAAACTCTTCTACCCTCTACGATATGCAGAGGGAAAAAGCAAAGCAAAACCTGAGGAAACTGAATTTGCTTGACAGGGGAAGTGCTTCACCAGGGCAGGTATCAAATCACCTTATTACCTATTAGCTTTGTGATCCGTAACATCCTCCTCCCTGTTGGGGCAGGTTCAGGTTGTGCCGGTGGAGCTGGCACTTTTCCTCCACTCTGCTGCATCCGCAGAGCTTTCTCCCGCTTGATTTCTTCCAAGGTTTTAACACGCACTTCTCCTGCTGGCTTGGCTTTACCTGTAGGCTCTGCCGGGCGCACTTGGCTGGGCACAGACGGAGCAAGTATGCTCTGCTTCTTGGGTTCCCTCTCAACTTTTGTCTCGGTAGGAAACTCTTCTGTTTTTTGCTTCTTTCGTTCCAATCGCTTGTGGTTTTTTTCAGCCAGGGAGCCTGAGAAAGTTTTGACACGAACTGCAGGGGAAGGTCTTGCCCCCAAGCTGCGATCTTCTGTTTTACAACGTCCTTCAGTCTGGGGTTTCACTTGAGGTTCTCCTCGTCTCTGGTGAGCTCTCTCAAGTCGAATTTCCTCCAATGTTTTCACATGAATCTCTCCTGCCGGCTTAGCAGCCTTCTCTGTCATCATCATCAAAAAAAAAAAAAAAAAAAGAAAAAGAAAAAAAAGAGAAGCACCAACATTTAAGGAGAGAAAAGCAATAGTTAAAGTCTCCAAAATCTGTCACAGTACTAAGGAAAACTAGGTTTGCGTGATCCCAAGAAGGCATCTTAGGACAGCACCATTCTGCACGGTATTCTCCTCCTTTAAGCCACTTGTATTTTGAAAACTAGCGCTATCCGGTGAGAGTGGCAACACAAAAAGCATTAGTCTATTTTATTTTGTTACTTTCTCAGACCGTTGTCTCTCTGTTCGCATCTCAAACTCCTGCTCCTGGCAGTGCTTCTGTCCTACTTGTGCGTAAGCATACTGCAGCTTCTGACGGTTCACAGCAGTTTTCAAGCGGAAACTTTGATGAGGCACGAGTGGACAACACACCCCCTCGCCCCCCCCCGCCCCCGAGGCAGATCTCTGACAGTGGCTAAACAGGACAGCTTCAGCACTCAAGCAAGAGGAATCAGGCAGGGTTTTTTAAATTCACTTTTAGGGCTGTATGGAAGCTCATGGAAAGACAAAAGGGGAAAGCATACTTAATACCCAGTTCTTACCTGTCTCTGTACTGGTCTGTTCAGAGGGCAGTCCTAGCCTCTCCTTCAGAGACCTGGGGACTTGAACTACAAGAGAGAACAGAAAAAGTTCGGCAGGCTGCATAAATCTCCATTTGGTGTTCACATAAATCGCATTTTGCAATGAGAGCCATCACTTCACTGGGATTCAGAGCTACCTTGAGCCCTCAACCAACATGCACAAAGAACCACTAGAACAAAGGACAAACAGCAAACCTAAACAGAAAACCTGTGCATCAAATCCAGATGTCTGCTTAGTAGCCATACCTCTCTTTGGTGCTTTGTCAGCACTCTCCAGAACCTCTATCTTCTTCCCCAGCCTGTCAGCAAGCTTGCGCTTTAACGGAAGGACACTTTTACCAGCTTCAGAAAGAGAGAAAACAAGCAATACTTTAAGAACGTTTCTCTGCAGGAGGGTTTTAGAACAGTCAGCCACAAACTTCCATGCTTCCGGGGATCTTTTCTTAGATTTGCCTTTCAGCTGATAACCAAATTTGCCACTTCTGCCTGCCGTCAATACACATCTCTGCCAAAATGTATTTTCCTCCGGCATGCAGCAAAAATACCCTTCAACATAGTCACGTTTAGATGAGGGCACCTGAACAACGCCTCACAAAAAGCTCTTACCTATGGAGGCTTTCCGTTTTCCCATCCTCTCGCTAAGATTCAGTTGAATCACAGGCTCCTCCCCTAAGACAAAGAATAATCTCTTCACTGCACAGAAACCAGTAGCCACTAAGAGCATTGTCCTTCTAGCCCACGTCCCAGCAAAAGGCACTCTTCTGGTAGCCAAACCACAGAAACGAGTGACTACGCGTAGTAGTAGTGCCACACGGTTTTTGCCTTTCAAAGGAATTTGTGCAGATCTGAACACCACCACTTATACACAGACTCGTATCACGCTACTGTCCGCAAGAGCCACCGTCAGCCTGGTCAACGCTTCAAAAATTGGCTACTTGTATAATACCATCTTCTATAGGTCTGCCCTTGCATTACTGCCTGGTTTTCCCAGTTATCCCCTTATTTGCATACTGACACTCGTATTGACATTAGCCTCTCTCTCTGCTGCTACTGCACTTCACCCAACCGCTACTTCTGCCACGTGCTGTCGACACATTAGCTCATTCACAAATCTCACTCAACTTCAGGAACATGAGAGTCCAATTAAGCACACTGGAGGGTCTGTAAGGTGGTGTAATACATGATGAGCTACGGCTTAATGTCAGGCTGATAAAAACCCCTTCTGGATCTTTTACTGCAACACAACAAACTGAGCACCTACAAATGCCAAATATTTGCAATCAAACCAGGGCCTGGAAGCCTAAAAGCATGGTTTCCATTAGAAAAGGCAGCACCAGCAGGCTAACGTGTCTGAATTATCTTAATTATTACTTAACCTTTTGGTTAAGGAGCCATGAAATGGAAACAATAGTAGTCACTACAAGTAGGGGATATTAACTCACCACCTTGGCTTTTTGTTTTTTCCTTTAGTTTCTCCAATTTGATTTCTTCAAGTGTTTTTATTCCAAAATTTAAATTGTCCTCTGAAAACAGAAAATCATTAATGAAGCTGAGGCCTAAAGGCACATGTTGAAGAGCACACATCCTCAAGCTTCTGACAGCTCAGAACCCTTCCAAAGTCTTCCAAATAAACCCTCTCAACACTCCCCACCAGGACAAAAAGCCATAGAACGGATGGGTATTTTGGTAAGCGATTGGCACCCTTCTTCACCCCTCCTCCCACCCTACAGAGTAAAACCTGCAGTTTTAAGCGTTTTAATCCATCTACACGATATTAGATTCCATTAGACATGGCTTCTTCCCACAGTGTTTGAAAGGACACATTTGCAGGCATTTCAACTCCACGCTGTGGCTCTCTTTTGTTTTACAAAAGTCTACAAGGAGGAGTTGACCTGTCTGACCCAAGGGACACACGACAGTATTAGACAGGAATGAGCTCGTGGAAATAACTGACTCCATCCAGCTACCCGATGTTCTACTGTAGATTTAGAACATATCACTTTGGAGTTCATCGTCAAGTTCTCCTTCCAAGCCATCCTACTACAGCTGCTAGAATACCTTGCTTTGTATCAGCCCTGCGTTTCCCAGTGGAAATTATCCGCGATCCACTATGGGCTTGTGTTGCTGGTTGCTGGACAGGTGTTTTAGTTTCACCTCCTTCTTCAGAAAGCTGCTCTGAAAGTCCAAAATAAAACCTATTCAGTTATGGAGCAGGGATTATACAAGGCGTTTCATGTTCATGTAGCTCGTACAACGACGTTTCAGTCCACGGTTCATATTCTGTTCGTATTCTTAACTACAAGCAACTGTGCGGGAGGTGTTTTTTAAACAGCTGTATTGACTTGACAGGCTCATATAAGCGAGAGCTATACCGGGGAAAAAAATATTTAAGACTCCGGACTCTCGTCCGTAGCTTTAAACACGACACAGTTCAGGCACTCTGTGAAGTTATACATTCACCTCCAGTAGAAATGCCTTCAGTAAGCAAAAAGTACCCATCTTCATCGTCATCTGCAGCACTGATTACAACTGGCTGGAGGATGTGTAGGACTTGGGACCTTTTCAGAGCTTTCCACTTTCATCACCCCCCTCAGCTGCGGAGTGGGACTTGACTGGACAGAAAGTTTGTTTTGCTGCAGTGACGCCTGAGCCATTTTCACATCATCTTCTGCAGGCTCAGGTGGACTTGGAAGCGTAGCTAGAGGAAGACGAGGACCATCTCTCATTTGGCCATGTAAAACTGTCACCCCAACCTTGCACTCACTGTCTAGATACGGTAGATAAGGTAGACAACCCACCTGGCTGCTGAATTCAGAGTTTCCTATTCCCCACCCCTACGAACACACTAGGAACAACGGCTTCCCTTCACACACTCATCTCACCACCCTACCCTCCAGAAAGGATGAAATGAAGGGAAAGCCACCTGAAGTGCAAAGATCACACAAAGCACAGAGAAGCTGAGCATGAAAGAAAAAATTAAACACCAGAATTACAGTCCGTTTAGCTGAGAGCCTGTGACTGCACACTTCTCCCTACACTCATCAGTGAGCAGTTACTTGATGCCTTCTACGGCATTGTACCCACTCCGAAGTAATATTCAGAATTAATTCTTTCATGCTTAAAGGAAAAGGACCCAAGAAACTCACTTTTGCTTGGCGGGAAGAAGCGCCCATCAACATAGCATCCTTTCGTGTGACGGAACGCGCAGTTGGATTTCTCACAGCCAGCTGATTGATCCTCCCAGTAGCAAGGAATCTCACTGCGCTTTTTCTGAAGACAGAAAGAAAGAAAAGCTCGTGGTAACACTCGCCTTAGGCTTGCTAAGAGACATAGTTACACGTCATGCCAGAGACAGGGCTATCGCAGTGAAGTGCGGAAACATCATTCCCAAGGGCAGTCTATCACTGAAAGCATTTCAGGGCAGATCGACAAAGCTTGCGTAAGCTGTAACTACTACATATTATCTAGCTTTCCTGTCGTTCCGTTGGAGAAGTCGCGGGCTCGCACACATCAGTTCAGGGTGGGTTAAACTAAGACAATGTGCAAAATACTGGGATTATTCAGAGGGGAAAAATGCCTTGAATTGCCTAGCTTGAATCTATCTCAAGTTCTCTTTCAGAGCCTTATTTCCTTCCCATCTTCTCCCTCCCCGCCCTGTGCTACCCCAAGACGTCAGAACAACGCCAGCACCTAATACAAAAATGTCTTGCTGAGGTATACCTCAGAAATTGATTTTTCTTCCCCCAACTTCCTCCCACCCCCCTCCAAGTAACAGAAACCAGTATCATTTGAAAGCAAGTAAATCTAGCACGTACAAGCACATTCAGTCTGCCGACAGCAAGGAAAAATGCTTTCAGGGATTTAGTTGGAGAACACATCTTTAGGCAAACACTCACATCGACTTCCATGTGTCTCAATCTGCAGGTAGGCTTGAAACAGCGACCCTCCTGCCACCGCCTGCACACTCTCTCACTTCCCAGAGCAGCCGCACAGTGGCGGACGGAACAGCTGTCTCCCTGTAACCAAAAGGAAACCCACAAAGAGGAAATTAAAAGAGTACAGCCTCAAAAATTATCCATGCTAGTAGAACTGGAAGCAGAATCTAACTGCTTCTTAAGTTAACAGACATCTGGATGTCTCCGCCCCCTCCTCTCCTAAAAACTCAACAAGAAACCCCAAAGCAAAAGCAGCCCAAACATACCTTGTCACAGGTGGAATAGAAATAGAAGTAGCAGTCGTCCCCTTGCTTGGACATAATCGACACCGTCTGAGAACGAGCTCAGGTTCGAAGGGTTCGCTCTCAGCAGGGACTTCCTCCAGTCCTCGTAAGAGCTGCCTTCGCTCTTTCTTGGACGGAAAGTCTCCTGACGGCTCGATCAGTCAAATCGTCTTTTTCAAAGTAACCCTTAAGAAAGGTATCAGTAAGTGAAAAAGGAGAAACAGTCCTACTCCCCGGTCTAACCTTTTTTGTTGTACCCCAGCTAACGCACGAGAGGAGTATTATTGCCCCTACCTGTGGGTACTTGCGGGTTATAAAGCACAAAGTATTTCACTTGGGCAGTCTCTCTTGCTGCTCTGCTTTGTGCCTTTAATCGCTTACAAAAATATTAAAGATGCTTAACGCCCCCCCTGTTGATTAGGACAGTCAGATCACAAGGAAGGCAGAGCACCAGGAACTACGTGTTCTCATCCCCCTTGTCAATCCGTCAGCCTTACCCCAGACGCAGACAGCTGCTGATGATTTACCTGCTGGTCACCGCACTCCACTAGCCTGACAGCGCCCTCGGTGTCACAAGTTACACAGAGAATGCTGCACTATGATGCGTATGCAAACCACCCATCATGTCGTCTGAAGCGCAGGACAAGCTCTTGCTAACACATCTCATTCTCTGGATGAGAATCTGAAGCCAAGTTGTCCACAGCTGAAGCAGAATAGCCAGAATTTCCACTCCTTACAGTTGTTTTAGTCAACTCTACCTGTTAAATACTGTCTAAACTTGGACTGGGGGCATGTGCCGAGCCTGGTGGTTACAACACTCAAGACCTTCTCTGAGCAACAACCGCAAGGTTGCCAGGCATGAAAGCAAAGCTTAAAGCAGACAACTATCTCAGCCTCCTCTCCCCTGAGTCGGGGTCAGCTTTCCTCGTGATCTGAGAGTCACAGCCCTCACCACAGCCACAGGGCACAGCCGCCCCTTGCTGGCTGGACCACCTCTACTTGAAGATGTGCCACTTCAGGGACCTGAATTAGGACATCCTATCTTAAAATGAGAGGCAAACCAATCTGTTCAAGCCTATCTGTTCAAGTCTATCTGTTCTGCCTGATCAGCTGAATCACTGATCATTCCTGTGCTTGCTGTTTCAACAGCACTCTGTCCCCTCCAAGAGCCCACATGTCACTTAGCAGAGGCTGCTATTTATCCTCGCCAGCAGACTGCAAATATCAAATACCGCCACTCAGATGGTTACCTGCTTTGACTCAGAGATGACACAGCAAGTGTCAGAATTGTTCAGGGCCACCCGTGTTAGACGTAGCTGGCAGGAATTTGACTGGACCCCTCCAGCCACCCGGGCTGCAGAAAAAGTGCAGCGCAGCCCATCCGTTGTTACACACATTTGAAAGAAAAAGATTCGTCTCAGGCAGAGGCAAATTCATTCTCCTTCACGTTCAACAAAACCACCAGCTCAAGAAACAGCAGGAACCGAGACCTAGCCCGTATCCGCTCACTGTACTCCAAACTCAACCCTCTTCACACCTTTCATGCTTTAAAGCCTTGCTACGGGGAAGGCTCACGCAGCCCGGTTTCAGGCATCGCTCGGCTTACACAGACATACTGACATACCCAGCTGTTTCCTTGATTTTGGTTTGGAGTGAATTTCCTCTGCGTCGTCCGGCACCAAGTTCACACATTCATCAAAGCCCTAAAAATCAGCAACAAAAGCCGCCGCTGAGCTACGTGCCCTGCTCTAAACTTCAGCAACAACGACACAAACTATCGTGAGCTGTGCTGACGTGGGCTGGACAATTAAGACTATTAATTGGAGAGGCACCCCCCACGCTAGTTTTTCCTGACAGGAAGAAACAGTCTTATAAATTTGAAGAGCAACCCACAAAACACCCAATCCAAAGAGATCCTGATACTCACAGTGATGCAGCCTTCTAGCCGCATGTTCACTTGCTCATAAAGCCACACCTGGATCCTGGACCTCTGCAAAACAATGGAGGGGGAGAGCACAACAGGAACATAAACACTCCACACAATTTTGTCCTCTCCTGTGCATTAAGAACTCCTTGCTGCCGATACCTTTGTAACACTCGAGGCAGTAACTCTTACACATGGTTTCAGTTATGTCCTCAGTAATTTTTAAGGTGGTAGACTATTTTGGAAATCCTCTCTGCCTTCACTGGAAACACGCAACAGCACAGGTTTTAAGGCTGTCACGGAAAACATCCCTGCACACCTGACTGCAAGAGCAAACGTCTCTCACAAAGGTAACTCCTTAAGGTGAGAAGGGAAAATGCCCAACTCGGAACTAGCTGTTCTTCTCACGGATCGCAACGACAGCAAGTTCTTCAGTTCAAGCGAGACCGGCTCCAAAATCCCCATCCTGAATTCGGAAAGACCCATCCGGCGTGCCGCCCCGCTCCCCACACGGCTCGAAGGGCCCTGCGCAAGAAGCACCGGGACGTTCCTCGCACACGGGGCCGAAGCCGCGGCAGCCCGGCGGTACTCACGTTCTGCAGGTAGCGGAAGATGAGGTTCTGGAGCGGAGCGTTAAGGACGCAGCACGGCAACGAGTCCTCGGCAACACGGCCCTTCGGCGCCTCCCGGCCGCACTCAGCAGCTCCTGCCCGCCTAGCCCAGGCCCCCGCCCCCGCCAGACCGCCCCCCCCCCCCCACAGGAAGGATACGATGGGCTGCACCATCACCTTCTGCACCTTCTGGCCCTGCCCGCGGTACGCCATGGCTATGGCTGCTGCTGCCGCCGCCGCCACCGGAAGCCGCGAAGCAGGGCGGGAGCGCGCAAGGAGCCCTGGGATGCTGGCGGACCAGGCCGCTCGAGGCGGCTGGGAGGACCCGCGTCTCTACTGCTCCGCGGCGGGGTGGCGAGCAGCGGGGAGCCCCCCCGGGACCCTCTGTCGTCGTCCCCCCCCCCCGCCTCCATCGTCTACCGGCGATCAGGGCAGGTCCCAGAGGACTGGAGGCTTGCCAATGTGACTCCCATTTATAAAAAGGGTCAGAGGGGGAATCCGGGGAACCACGGGCCTGTCAGCCTGACCCCGCTACTGGGGAAGATTATGGCACGGTTTGTCTTGAGGGCGCTCACATGGCAAGTCCAGGACAAGCAGGGGATCGGGCCTGGTCAGCATGGCTTTACGAAAGACAGGTCCTGCTTGACCAACCTGATCTCCTTCTTTGAGCAGGTGACCCTCCTAGTGGATGAGGGAAAGGCTGTGGATGTTACCTACCTTGACTTCAGCAAGGCCGTTGACACTGTCTCTCACGGCACACTCCTTGAGAAGCTGGCGTCTCATGGCTTGGACAAGTGTACTCTTCACTGGGTGAAAAACTGGCCGGATGGACGAGCACAATGGGTTGTGGTGACTGGGGTGAAATCCAGCTGGGGGCTGGTCACAAGTGGTATTCCCCAGGGCTCAGTATTGTTGCCAGTTCTGTTTAATATCTTCATCAACGATTTGGACGAGGGGATCGAGTGCACCCTCAGCAAGTTTGCAGATGACACCCAGTTGGGAGGCAGGGTCGATCTGCTTGAGGGTAGGGATCTGGGCAGGCTAGGTCGATGGGCCAAGGCCAATCGTATGAAGTTCAACAAGGCCGAGGGCCGGGTCCTGCGCTTCAGTCACAGCGACCCCATGCAGTGCTACGGGCTTGGGGAAGAGTGGCTGGAAAGCTGCCCGGCAGAGAAAGACCTGGGGATGCTGGTTGAAGCCGTCTGAATATGAGCCAGCAGTGTGCCCAGGTGGCCAAGGAGGCCAACGGCGTGCTGGCCTGTATCAGAAATAGTGTGGCTGGCAGAAGCAGGGAGGTGGTTGTTCCCCTGTACTCGGCACTGATGAGGCCGCACCTCGAGTACTGCATTTAGTTTTGGGCCCCTCACTACAAGAAAGACATGGAGGTGCTGGAACGTGTCCAGAGAAGGGCAACCGAGTTGGTGAGGGGCCTGGAGCACAAGTCTTGTGAGGAGCAGCTGAGGGAGCTGGGGCTGTTTAGAGGAGGCTGAGGGGAGACCTTATCGCTCTGTACAACTACCTGAAGGGAGGGGTGTAGTGAGGTGGGTGCTGGTCTCTTCTGTCAGGTGGCCGCAGATGGGACGAGAGAAAATGGCCACAAGTTGCTGCAGGGGAGGTTTACACTAGATACTAGGAAAAATTTCTTTACTGACAGGGTTGTCAGATATTGGAATAGGCTGCCCTGCGAAGTGGTTGAGTCACCATCCCTGAAGGTAAAAAAGTGGTTTAGACAAGGTACTCCACAACATGGGTTAGTGGGCATGGATGATGGTTGGACTCAATGATCTTGAAGGTCTTTTCCAACCTAAATGATTCTAACAGGGAAGAATAAAATATTTACAGAAACCATGGCGTACACCAAACCCCATCTCCACGGAAAGAGCCTAGGCCGGGGACAGTGAAGGCTGACAACAGAGCAGGAGGAGGGAAGCAGCAAGGGGGAAGCCTTCCTCGCTGGGCTCTTGCGCGCTCTTCCTCTCTCCCAAAGTCCACGAGCGAGTGACCGACTGACTGACCCATGCTTGGCAGAAGTCTCAGCAGGAGAAAGTCCTTTGGCAGGATAAAGCGTCAGCAGCTTGGGGCTGGGTGACCCTTCTGGAGCCGGAACAGCAGTTTGCTCAGTTTTGGTTTCAGACCTTTCCTCTAGGAACAAAGACAGCACAGTGGACTATCAAAGCACGCAAGTGTTTTCTTCCAAAGAGAAAGTATTGACAATCCACTCCGACAACCGATTTTTCCTCTGCCAGCAGCAAATGCCTGAGGGCCGCCCCACCTTCACAAATCCTCGTAGGAAGACACACAAGTTCATCAAAACTTTAAGAAAATGATTCAAAAGGTAGCTGCTAGGGAAAACGATCCCTGGTGGCAGGGTACACAATAGACCCCAGTCTCAGCTGTCTTCTGCAGGGTCACAAATTCAGACCGCATGTCTGACCAGCAGGGAAGTTCAGGACAACTGCGTGCAGGTACTCCCAATGTCTACCAGTTCACCTGTGCTTTAAGACTCCTTGCAAAGCCTCAGCTAGAAAAAGAATCACCTCTGGGTATCCAACAAAAGAATCAGTTTCCATTTATTTCTTTCTTTATTTTAAGCCTTAAGACTATGCGCTTCAGGTGTCCAGCATTTCAGCAAGCTCCATGAGGAGCTCATCCTCATCCTTCTCTGGGTCCGGGTCAATTATCTCTTCCAGTTTGCCTCCTGAGATCTCCCAAAGAAACTGCTCAAAGTCGTCTTCTACAGAGAAGGGGGCTTCCCAGGCCCCTGTGGAGCTCAACCCCTCTGTCTTTACTGCTACTCCTGAGGAAGCTGAGGTCGAGCTTGAGACCTCTGACGGTGCCACAGAGTCTGCCGGGCTTCCAGGATGCAGTTCAGGACTGGGAAGAACAAGAAAGAGAGCAAATCAGTGTATGACATTCCTTAAGCAGAGAGATGTTTTCTGCAAACCAGCTCTTAAAATGGTAGTTAATCCCTCCTACCCCTCAGCCTTACGCAGGGATTGTTATTCAATTAACCTGGGGCTGCTTCTAGAGTCCAATGTACCAGCAGGTACATTTTGCAGTTTGGGGATTTATCCGCGAAGACACAGCATCTGGGGTCTGGCAAAGAAGGTTCCGTTTTTGTCGCCACAGGCACTTTGCCACCTTTACTAATTTGACTGCAAAAGGGTGACCAAGTCAACCTCCGCAGGCGTTCAGAAAACCCAAGAAGCCACTGAAAAGCTGTACCAACTTGCAGCATTTTCAGACAAGGATCTAGATAAGCAGTCCAGCCAGCTCCTAGAAACTTATTATTTCAGACGAGTTTTTCCTCTGCTGGATTTTGGCATGAATTATCTCAAAACTCTCATTTTTCCACGTGTGAAAAAAAAGACCAACAACCTTCGTTTCACGTGAAAGGCACACTGATGAAGCGAAAGAACAAGTTGTGGTTGTTACCTGGTTTGGGGTTTTCCTCTCCCACCTATGGAGAAGAGGCTGCCCTCTGGCAAAGCCGGAACAAGGGCCTAGGAAGAAGCAAGATGGTTTTTATGATACACAGGTCAAAGACCGCTTTGCAGATTCTTCCTCCGCTGCTTCTCCTCTGGCATTGCTGAGCCTTAACCAAAATACAGAGCCAGGGCACACCTGAAGAAAAGTTAGCATTCCCTTAACGTTTACTAACGACCTTGGGTCTTCTTAAAGAACGCAGCAATTAAGGGACATGGCAGAGCATTATGTAAACACTGCCATTCACCTCGTAAAGAGCAGAAAGGTACTACGAGCGTCCTGTTGACCACTTTTGGATTTAAAAGGGAACGGAGACCCGTAGAACATTTCAGTCTTCCATCTTTTCTCCAAGAGGAGGCTACAACTTGGGCATAAATTTTACTAGGGACCCACTACTGCCTCAGCCGCTCTCCTTACCACAGCCGCTTTTTTAGCTGAAGGCTCCTTCCCGTCGCCACCAGTGGCACTCAGTGGCTTCACAGCCGCCACGGCAGACGGATGACTCTCGGCTGCCTTACGTTTCAGTGGCTGCTTTCTGGGGAAGGTGGCTTTCCCATCCAAAGGCTTCAGGCACCCCTTTGGTTTGGCTAGAGTAAAAGGAAGAGAGAATTGATACCGTCTTGCTCTGCCTCAGGAAAAAAAAACCCAACAAACAAACAGGTTCTCTTAACAGCGCCACAGTCCTTCTAGTTAAGTGTATTTAGCCAGCAGCTAAACAGCACTCGAGCTTCAGCACTCGAGCAAGAGGAATCAGGCAGGGTTTTTTAAATTCACTTTTAGGGCTGTATGAAAGCTCATGGAAAGACAAAAGGGGAAAGCATACTTAATAGCCAGTTCGTACCTGTCTCTGTACGGCTCTGTTCAGAGGGCAGTCCTAGCCTCTCCTTCAGAGACCTGGGGACTTGAACTACAAGAGAGAACAGAAAAAGTTGGGCAGGCTGCATAAATCTCCATTTGCTGTTCACGTTTCGAAATGAGAGCCGTCACGTCACTGGGATTCAGAGCTACCTTGAGCCCGCAACCAACACGCACAAAGAACCACTAGAAGAAAGGACAAACAGCAAACCTAAACAGAAAATCTGTGCATCAAATCCCCATGTCTGCTTAGTAGCTGCACCTCTCTTTGGTGCTTTGTCAGCATTCTCCAGAACCTCTGTATTCTTCCCCAGCCTGTCAGCAAGCTTGCGCTTTAACGGAAGGACACTTTTACCAGCTTCAGAAAGAGAGGAAACAGGCAATACTTTAAGAACGTTTCTCTGGGGGCAGATTTTAGAACAGTCAGCCACAAACTTCCATGCTTCCGGGGATCTTTTCTTAGATTTGCCTTTCAGCTGCTAACCAAATTTGCCACTTCTGCCTGCCGTCAATACACATCTCTGCCAAAATGTATTTTCCTCCGGCACGCAGCAAAAATACCCTTCAACATAGTCACGTTTAGATGAGGGCACCCGAACAACGCCTCACAAAAAGCTCTTCCTCTGGAGGCTTTCCGTTTTCCCATCCTCTCGCCAAGATTCAGTTGAATCACAGGCTCCTCCCCTAAGACAAAGACTAATCTAGCTCTTCACTGCACAGAAGCCAGTAGCCACTAAGAGCATTGTCCTTCTAGCCCACGTCCCGGCAAAAGGCACTCTTCTGGTAGCCAAACCACAGAAACGAGTGACTACGCGTAGTAGTAGTGCCCCACGGTTTTTGCCTTTCAAAGGAATTTGTGCAGATCTGAACACCACCACTTATACACAGACTCGTATCATGCTACTGTCCGCAAGAGCCACCGTCAGCCTGGTCAACGCTTCAAAAATTGGCTACTTGTATAATACCATCTTCTATAGGTCTGCCCTTGCATTACTGCCCGGTTTTCCCAGTTATCCCCTTATTTGCATACTGACACTCGTATTGACATTAGCCTCTCTCTCTGCTGCTACTGCACTTCACCCAACCGCTACTTCCGCTACGTGCTGTCGACACATTAGCTCATTCACAAGTCTCACTCAACTTCAGGAACATGAGAGTCCAATTAAGCACATTGGAGGGTCTGTAAGGTGGTGTAATACATGATGAGCTACGGCTTAATGTCAGGCTGATAAAAACCCCTTCTGGACCTTTTACTGCAACACAACAAACTGAGCACCTACAAATGCCAAATATTTGCAATCAAGCCAGGGCCTGGAAGCCTAAAAGCATGGTTTCCATTAGAAAAGGCAGCACCAGCAGGCTAACGTGTCTGAATTATCTTAATTATTACTTAACCTTTCGGTTGAGGAGCCATGAAATGGAAACAATAGTAGTCACTACAAGTAGGGGATATTAACTCACCACCTTGGCTTTTTGTTTTTTCCTTTAGTTTCTCCAATTTGATTTCTTCAAGTGTTTTTATTCCAAAATTTAAATTGTCCTCTGAAAACAGAAAATCATTAATGAAGCTGAGGCCTAAAGGCACATGTTGAAGAGCACACATCCTCAAGCTTCTGACAGCTCAGAACCCTTCCAAAGTCTTCCAAATAAACCCTCTCAACACTCCCCACCAGGACAAAAAGCCATAGAACGGATGGGTATTTTGGTAAGCGATTGGCACCCTTCTTCACCCCTCCTCCCACCCTACAGAGTAAAACCTGCAGTTTTAAGCGTTTTAATCCATCTACACGATATTAGATTCCATTAGACATGGCTTCTTCCCACAGTGTTTGAAAGGACACATTTGCAGGCATTTCAACTCCACGCTGTGGCTCTCTTTTGTTTTACAAAAGTCTACAAGGAGGAGTTGACCTGTCTGACCCAAGGGACACACGACAGTATTAGACAGGAATGAGCTCGTGGAAATAACTGACTCCATCCAGCTACCCGATGTTCTACTGTAGATTTAGAACATATCACTTTGGAGTTCATCGTCAAGTTCTCCTTCCAAGCCATCCTACTACAGCTGCTAGAATACCTTGCTTTGTATCAGCCCTGCGTTTCCCAGTGGAAATTATCCGCGATCCACTACGGGCTTGTGTTGCTGGTTGCTGGACAGGTGTTTTAGTTTCATCTCCTTCTTCAGAAAGCTGCTCTGAAAGTCCAAAATAAAACCTATTCAGTTATGGAGCAGGGATTATACAAGGCGTTTCATGCTCATGTAGCTCGTACAACGACGTTTCAGTCCACGGTTCATATTCTGTTCGCATTCTTAACTACAAGCAACTGTTTGCGGGAGGTGTTTTTTAAACAGCTGCATTGACTTGACAGGCTCATACAAGCGAGAGCTATACCGGGGAAAAAAATATTTAAGACTCCAGACTCTCGTCCGTAGCTTTAAACACGACACAGTTCAGGCACTCTGTGAAGTTATACATTCACCTCCAGTAGAAATGCCTTCAGTAAGCAAAAAGTACCCATCTTCATCGTCATCTGCAGCACTGATTACAACTGGCTGGAGGATGTGTAGGACTTGGGACCTTTTCAGAGCTTTCCACTTTCATCACCCCCCTCAGCTGCGGAGTGGGACTTGACTGGACAGAAAGTGTGTTTTGCTGCAGTGACGCCTGAGCCATTTTCACATCACCTTCTGCAGGCTCAGGTGGACTTGGAAGCGTAGCTAGAGGAAGACGAGGACCATCTCTCATTTGGCCATGTAAAACTGTCACCCCAACCTTGCACTCACTGTCTAGATACGGTAGATAAGGTAGACAACCCACCTGGCTGCTGAATTCAGAGTTTCCTATTCCCCACCCCTACGAACACACTAGGAACAACGGCTTCCCTTCACACACTCATCTCACCACCCTACCCTCCAGAAAGGATGAAATGAAGGGAAAGCCACCTGAAGTGCAAAGATCACACAAAGCACAGAGAAGCTGAGCATGAAAGAAAAAATTAAACACCAGAATTACAGTCCGTTTAGCTGAGAGCCTGTGACTGCTCACTTCTCCCTACGCTCATCAGTGAGCAGTTACTTGATGCCTTCTACGGCATTGTACCCACTCCGAAGTAATATTCAGAATTAATTCTTTCATGCTTAAAGGAAAAGGGCCCAAGAAACTCACTTTTGCTTGGCGGGAAGAAGCGCCCATCAACATAGCGTCCTTTCGTGTGATGGAACGCGCAGTTGGATTTCTGACAGCCAGCTGGTTGATTCTCCCAGTAGCAAGGAATCTCACTGCGCTTTTTCTGAAGACAGAAAGAAAGAAAAGCTCGTGGTAACACTCGCCTTAGGCTTGCTAAGAGACATAGTTACACGTCATGCCAGAGACAGGGCTATCGCAGTGCAGTGCGGAAACATCATTCCCAAGGGCAGTCTATCACTGAAAGCATTTCAGGGCAGATCGACAAAACTTGCGTAAGCTGTAACTACTACATATTATCTAGCTTTCCTGTCGTTCCGTTGGAGAAGTCGCGGGCTCGCACACATCAGTTCAGGGTGGGTTAAACTAAGACAATGTGCAAAATACTGGGATTATTCAGAGGGGAAAAATGCCTTGAACTGCCTAGCTTGAATCTATCTCAAGTTCTCTTTCAGAGCCTTATTTCCTTCCCATCTTCTCCCTCCCCGCCCTGTGCTACCCCAAGACGTCAGAACAACGCCAGCACCTAATACAAAAATGTCTTGCTGAGGTATACCTCAGAAATTGATTTTTCTTCCCCCAACTTCCTCCCACCCCCCTCCAAGTAACAGAAACCAGTATCATTTGAAAGCAAGTAAATCTAGCACGTACAAGCACATTCAGTCTGCCGACAGCAAGGAAAAATGCTTTCAGGGATTTAGTTGGAGAACACATCTTTAGGCAAACACTCACATCGACTTCCATGTGTCTCAATCTGCAGGTAGGCTTGAAACAGCGACCCTCCTGCCACCGCCTGCACACTCTCTCACTTCCCAGAGCAGCCGCACAGTGGCGGAAGGAACAGCTGTCTCCCTGTAACCAAAAGGAAACCCACAAAGAGGAAATTAAAAGAGTACAGCCTCAAAAATTATCCATGCTAGTAGAACTGGAAGCAGAATCTAACTGCTTCTTAAGTTAACAGACATCTGGATGTCTCCGCCCCCTCCTCTCCTAAAAACTCAACAAGAAACCCCAAAGCAAAAGCAGCCCAAACATACCTTGTCACAGGTGGAATAGAAATAGAAGTAGCAGTCGTCCCCTTGCTTGGACATAATCGACACCGTCTGAGAACGAGCTCAGGTTCGAAGGGTTCGCTCTCAGCAGGGACTTCCTCCAGTCCTCGTAAGAGCTGCCTTCGCTCTTTCTTGGACGGAAAGTCTCCTGACGGCTCGATCAGTCAAATCGTCTTTTTCAAAGTAACCCTAAAGAAAGGTATCAGTAAGTGAAAAAGGAGAAACAGTCCTACTCCCCGGTCTAACCTTTTTTGTTGCACCCCAGCTAACGCACGAGAGGAGTATTATTGCCCCTACCTGTGGGTTATAAAGCACAAAGTATTTCACTTGGGCAGTCTCTCTTGCTGCTCTGCTTTGTGCCTTTAATCGCTTACAAAAATATTAAAGATGCTTAACGCCCCCCCTGTTGATTAGGACAGCCAGATCACAAGGAAGGCAGAGCCCCAGGAACTACGTGTTCTCATCCCCCTTGTCAATCCGTCAGCCTTACCCCAGACGCAGACAGCTGCTGATGATTTACCTGCTGGTCACCGCACTCCACTAGCCTGACAGCGCCCTCGGTGTCACAAGTTACACAGAGAATGCTGCACTATGATGCGTATGCAAACCACCCATCATGTCGTCTGAAGCGCAGGACAAGCTCTTGCTAACACATCTCATTCTCTGGATGAGAATCTGAAGCCAAGTTGTCCACAGCTGAAGCAGAATAGCCAGAATTTCCACTCCTTACAGTTGTTTTAGTCAACTCTACCTGTTAAATACTGTCTGGACATACATACACATACCTGTTTATGCACACACCAAGAGCGAGTGATGATAAAGTCAGCAAGAGTGAGAGTAAAAATTAGAATGTGGGGCTATTTGCCACAGCAGACTGCATAGAAAGTCTTTCATTTTGAGGGAACCAGCAAACCCAAAAGATCTACGTAACGGTTTGATGAATGTGCCTTCAAGGCTGATGCTTTATAACACGAGGGATTTGGGGGTCAGCACACAAACAGGCATACCTACCTACACGCATACAGTATCAACGTTTCTACACACGCGAGCGTGCACAGCCTATGTTGCACGATATCCGTAGCGAGAGCAACTCTCAGCCCTAATCGGACACGCGGAGTTGCAATCAATTAACAGCAGGGAGACAGCAGATCGAGGATACCGCAAGCTTTGAGAGGCAGGGAAATGCTTCCTTTGCAAGTGGCATGGCTGCATGATACCAAGAATTTGGGATGACTTTGATTTTTAGGAAAGAATTTGTTCTTTTTTTACATCAGAGCCAATGCTACAAGTTTGCCTTCATACGCTCTTCTCTAATCCATATATCCATCATCATGCATTGCAGCAAGATCACGGAAGGTTTGAAAAGATGGCTTAGGTCCAGTTCGACAGCTGATGATTTTTTGGTGCCTCCAGAGCTGAAACTGATCTTCTTTAGCCACAAGCAGGTTTTCTTCATGCGAAGTCAGATACTTTGATTCTTACTCTTTTAAAGATACTAAATGCCATAAAACCTGCAACCACACCAGATAAAGCTCAAATTCAAGCGGTTCTGACCCCTTTCATTCAGACGCTGCGCGTTTCTGTGCAAGTATTTCTGACTCTCTTGGACAAAACAGAATGAAATGGTTCTTACAAATTAATAGCAAAAGGTTGGAACCTTCTACTCACACAAACACTAGCGGATTTTCAAGGAGGTTTTTTTTTTTTCTGGCAGGGAATTTTCCCAAATCTGAAATAAAGAGAGGACAAGGTGGGTTCTCATGTTAGTTATTGGGTTTTGACTGCTTGTCAAAGGGAAGAAAAACAGTTGTTAAGTGCAAGGGTTCCTTCCCTTCTTCAGTATTGATGGGACTATTCACTTTTCACCCTTAGCACCTTCGAAAACAGACTGTTGTGTCCTGCAGATTCCTACGCATCTCCTCCTAGAAATTACTGGGTGTGCTGCTGATGCCATTGATAATTAAATGAAATTTCAAGCACGATTTCCGCAGTTTGCACAAGCCAACTCCTAAATGGAAGGCAAGTAAGGACCACTGCTTTGCCCAGCAGAGGCATTCCAACACAAATCAGGAGGAATTCACGGTCTAGAAGGTGCCATTTCTTTTCCCTAGGAAGTGAGACACACCTGTATAGTGCAACTTTACTATATCCACCACCATGGGGGGAACAAGAGAAATCCCCTCAGATCTAGCTCTTTTGAATGTCCAAGCAGCTCAGCATTCCGCTTGTCGCCTTCCATATTCCTGAGCAGGAGTTTGACTGGACCCCTCCAGCCACCCGGGCTGCAGAAAAAGTGCAGCGCAGCCCATCCGTTGTTACGCACATTTGAAAGACAAAGACTCGTCTCAGGCAGAGGCAGATTCTTTCTCCTTCACGTTCAACAAAACCACCAGCTCAAGAAACAGCAGGAACCGAGACCTAGCCCGTATCCGCTCACTGTACTCCAAACTCAACCCTCTTCACACCTTTCATGCTTTAAAGCCTTGCTACGGGGAAGGCTCACGCAGCCAGGTTTCAGGCATCGCTCGGCTTACACAGACATACTGACATACCCAGCTGTTTCCTTGATTTTGGTTTGGAGTGAATTTCCTCTGCGTCGTCCGGCACCAAGTTCACACATTCATCAAAGCCCTAAAAATCAGCAACAAAAGCCGCCGCTGAGCTACGTGCCCTGCTCTAAACTTCAGCAACAACGACACAAACTATCGTGAGCTGTGCTGACGTGGGCTGGACAATTAAGACTATTAATTGGAGAGGCACCCCCCACGCTAGTTTTTCCTGACAGGAAGAAACAGTTTTATAAATTTGAAGAACAACCAACAAAACACCCAATCCAAAGAGATCCTGAGACTCACAGTGATGCAGCCTTCTAGCCGCATGCTCGGAAAGACCCGTCCGGTGTGCCGCCCCGCTCCCCACACGGCTCGAAGGGCCCTGCGCAAGAAGCACCAGGACGTTCCTCGCACACGGGGCCGAAGCCGCGGCAGCCCGGCGGTACTCACGTTCTGCAGGTAGCGGAAGATGAGGTTCTGGAGCGGAGCGTTAAGGACGCCCCACAGACAGACCACGCACCTGCACCTTTCCTGCGCCAGGGTTTGGTAAAAATGCTGTTAACTGCTGTCATGGGGAACAGCTCAACTACCGGTGAAGGCGGAGGCGGCCAGGCTACATTTAATACAGGACCTTCAGGAGAATACGGGCATAACAGCGAAAAATAAAATATTTACAGAAACCATGGCATACACCAAACCTCGTCTCCACGGACAGAGCCTAGGCCGGGGACAGTGAAGGCTGACAACAGAGCAGGAGGAGGGAAGCAGCGAGGGGAAAGCCTTCCTCGCTGGGCTCTTGCGCGCTCTTCCTCTCTCCCAAAGTCCACGAGCGAGCGAGCGAGCGACCGACCCATGCTGGCAGAAACTCCATGCTTGCTCCCAGCGGGAGAAAGTCCTTTGGCAGGATAAAGCATCGGCAGCTTGGGGCTGGGTGACCCTTCTGGAGCCGGAACAGCAGTTTGCTCAGTTTTGGTTTCAGACCTTTCCTCTAGGAACAAAGACAGCACAGTGGACTATCAAAGCACGCAAGTGTTTTCTTCCAAAGAGAAAGTATTGACAATCCACTCCGACAACCGATTTTTCCTCTGCCAGCAGCAAATGCCTGAGGGCCGCCCCACCTTCACAAATCCTTGTAGGAAGAGACTCAAGTTCTTCAAAACTTTAAGAAAATGATTCAAAAGGTAGCTGCTAGGGAAAACGATCCCTGGTGGCAGGGTACACAATAGACCCCAGTCTCAGCTGTCTTCTGCAGGGTCACAAATTCAGACCGCATGTCTGACCAGCAGGGAAGTTCAGGACAACTGCGTGCAGGTACTCCCAATGTCTACCAGTTCACCTGTGCTTTAAGACTCCTTGCAAAGCCTCAGCTAGAAAAAGAATCACCTCTGGGTATCCAACAAAAGAATCAGTTTCCATTTATTTCTTTCTTTATTTTAAGCCTTAAGACTATGCGCTTCAGGTGTCCAGCATTTCAGCAAGCTCCATGAGGAGCTCATCCTCATCCTTCTCTGGGTCCGGGTCAATTATCTCTTCCAGTTTGCCTCCTGAGATCTCCCAAAGAAACTGCTCAAAGTCGTCTTCTACAGAGAAGGGGGCTTCCCAGGCCCCTGTGGAGCTCAACCCCTCTGTCTTTACTGCTACTCCTGAGGAAGCTGAGGTCGAGCTTGAGACCTCTGACGGTGCCACAGAGTCTGCCGGGCTTCCAGGATGCAGTTCAGGACTGGGAAGAACAAGAAAGAGAGCAAATCAGTGTATGACATTCCTTAAGCAGAGAGATGTTTTCTGCAAACCAGCTCTTAAAATGGTAGTTAATCCCTCCTACCCCTCAGCCTTACGCAGGGATTGTTATTCAATTAACCTGGGGCTGCTTCTAGAGTCCAATGTACCAGCAGGTACATTTTGCAGTTTGGGGATTTATCCGCGAAGACACAGCATCTGGGGTCTGGCAAAGAAGGTTCCGTTTTTGTCGCCACAGGCACTTTGCCACCTTTACTAATTTGACTGCAAAAGGGTGACCAAGTCAACCTCCGCAGGCGTTCAGAAAACCCAAGAAGCCACTGAAAAGCTGTACCAACTTGCAGCATTTTCAGACAAGGATCTAGATAAGCAGTCCAGCCAGCTCCTAGAAACTTATTATTTCAGACGAGTTTTTCCTCTGCTGGATTTTGGCATGAATTATCTCAAAACTCTCATTTTTCCACGTGTGAAAAAAAAACCCCAACAACCTTCGTTTCACGTGAAAGGCACACTGATGAAGCAAAAGAACAAGTTGTGGTTGTTACCTGGTTTGGGGTTTTCCTCTCCCGCCTATGGAGAAGAGGCTGCCCTCTGGCAAAGCCGGAACAAGGGCCTAGGAAGAAGCAAGATGGTTTTTATGATACACAGGTCAAAGACTGCTTTGCAGATTCTTCCTCCGCTGCTTCTCCTCTGGCATTGCTGAGCCTTAACCAAAATACAGAGCCAGGGCACACCTGAAGAAAAGTTAGCATTCCCTTAACGTTTACTAACGACCTTGGGTCTTCTTAAAGAACGCAGCAATTAAGGGACATGGCAGAGCATTATGTAAACACTGCCATTCACCTCGTAAAGAGCAGAAAGGTACTGCGAGCGTCCTGTCGACCACTTTTGGATTTAAAAGGGAACGGAGACCCGTAGAACATTTCAGTCTTCCATCTTTTCTCCAAGAGGAGGCTACAACTTGGGCATAAATTTTACTAGGGACCCACTACTGCCTCAGCCGCTCTCCTTACCACAGCCGCTTTTTTAGCTGAAGGCTCCTTCCCGTCGCCACCAGTGGCACTCGGTGGCTTCACAGCCGCCACGGCAGACGGATGACTCTCGGCTGCCTTACGTTTCAGTGGCTGCTTTCTGGGGAAGGTGGCTTTCCCATCCAAAGGCTTCAGGCACCCCTTTGGTTTGGCTAGAGTAAAAGGAAGAGAGAATTGATACCGTCTTGCTCTGCCTCAGGAAAAAAAAACCCAACAAACAAACAGGTTCTCTTAACAGCGCCACAGTCCTTCTAGTTAAGTGTATTTAGCCAGCAGCTAAACAGCACTCGAGCTTCAGCACTCGAGCAAGAGGAATCAGGCAGGGTTTTTTAAATTCACTTTTAGGGCTGTATGAAAGCTCATGGAAAGACAAAAGGGGAACGCATACTTAATAGCCAGTTCGTACCTGTCTCTGTACGGCTCTGTTCAGAGGGCAGTCCTAGCCTCTCCTTCAGAGACCTGGGGACTTGAACTACAAGAGAGAACAGAAAAAGTTGGGCAGGCTGCATAAATCTCCATTTGCTGTTCACGTTTCGAAATGAGAGCCGTCACGTCACTGGGATTCAGAGCTACCTTGAGCCCGCAACCAACACGCACAAAGAACCACTAGAAGAAAGGACAAACAGCAAACCTAAACAGAAAATCTGTGCATCAAATCCCCATGTCTGCTTAGTAGCTGCACCTCTCTTTGGTGCTTTGTCAGCACTCTCCAGAACCTCTGTCTTCTTCCCCAGCCTGTCAGCAAGCTTGCGCTTTAACGGAAGGACACTTTTACCAGCTTCAGAAAGAGAGGAAACAGGCAATACTTTAAGAACGTTTCTCTGGAGGCGGATTTTAGAACAGTCAGCCACAAACTTCCATGCTTCCGGGGATCTTTTCTTAGATTTGCCTTTCAGCTGATAACCAAATTTGCCACTTCTGCCTGCCGTCAATACACATCTCTGCCAAAATGTATTTTCCTCCGGCACGCAGCAAAAATACCCTTCAACATAGTCACGTTTAGATGAGGGCACCCGAACAACGCCTCACAAAAAGCTCTTCCTCTGGAGGCTTTCCGTTTTCCCATCCTCTCGCCAAGATTCAGTTGAATCACAGGCTCCTCCCCTAAGACAAAGACTAATCTAGCTCTTCACTGCACAGAAGCCAGTAGCCACTAAGAGCATTGTCCTTCTAGCCCACGTCCCGGCAAAAGGCACTCTTCTGGTAGCCAAACCACAGAAACGAGTGACTACGCGTAGTAGTAGTGCCCCACGGTTTTTGCCTTTCAAAGGAATTTGTGCAGATCTGAACACCACCACTTATACACAGACTCGTATCACGCTACTGTCCGCAAGAGCCACCGTCAGCCTGGTCAACGCTTCAAAAATTGGCTACTTGTATAATACCATCTTCTATAGGTCTGCCCTTGCATTACTGCCCGGTTTTCCCAGTTATCCCCTTATTTGCATACTGACACTTTTATTGACATTAGCCTCTCTCTCTGCTGCTACTGCACTTCACCCAACCGCTACTTCCGCCACGTGCTGTCGACACATTAGCTCATTCACAAATCTCACTCAACTTCAGGAACATGAGAGTCCAATTAAGCACATTGGAGGGTCTGTAAGGTGGTGTAATACATGATGAGCTACGGCTTAATGTCAGGCTGATAAAAACCCCTTCTGGATCTTTTACTGCAACACAACAAACTGAGCACCTACAAATGCCAAATATTTGCAATCAAACCAGGGCCTGGAAGCCTAAAA
This sequence comes from Astur gentilis, assembly GCF_929443795.1. Taxonomy (NCBI): domain Eukaryota; kingdom Metazoa; phylum Chordata; class Aves; order Accipitriformes; family Accipitridae; genus Astur; species Astur gentilis. The sequence continues at coordinate 3,876,428 of NC_064908.1, read as the reverse complement.
GCATGGTTTCCATTAGAAAAGGCAGCACCAGCAGGCTAACGTGTCTGAATTATCCTAATTATTACTTAACCTTTCGGTTGAGGAGCCATGAAATGGAAACAATAGTAGTCACTACAAGTAGGGGATATTAACTCACCACCTTGGCTTTTTGTTTTTTCCTTTAGTTTCTCCAATTTGATTTCTTCAAGTGTTTTTATTCCAAAATTTAAATTGTCCTCTGAAAACAGAAAATCATTAATGAAGCTGAGGCCTAAAGGCACATGTTGAAGAGCACACATCCTCAAGCTTCTGACAGCTCAGAACCCTTCCAAAGTCTTCCAAATAAACCCTCTCAACACTCCCCACCAGGACAAAAAGCCATAGAACGGATGGGTATTTTGGTAAGCGATTGGCACCCTTCTTCACCCCTCCTCCCACCCTACAGAGTAAAACCTGCAGTTTTAAGCGTTTTAATCCATCTACACGATATTAGATTCCATTAGACATGGCTTCTTCCCACAGTGTTTGAAAGGACACATTTGCAGGCATTTCAACTCCACGCTGTGGCTCTCTTTTGTTTTACAAAAGTCTACAAGGAGGAGTTGACCTGTCTGACCCAAGGGACACACGACAGTATTAGACAGGAATGAGCTCGTGGAAATAACTGACTCCATCCAGCTACCCGATGTTCTACTGTAGATTTAGAACATATCACTTTGGAGTTCATCGTCAAGTTCTCCTTCCAAGCCATCCTACTACAGCTGCTAGAATACCTTGCTTTGTATCAGCCCCGCGTTTCCCAGTGGAAATTATCCGCGATCCACTACGGGCTTGTGTTGCTGGTTGCTGGACAGGTGTTTTAGTTTCATCTCCTTCTTCAGAAAGCTGCTCTGAAAGTCCAAAATAAAACCTCTTCAGTTATGGAGCAGGGATTATACAAGGCGTTTCATGCTCATGTAGCTCGTACAACGACGTTTCAGTCCACGGTTCATATTCTGTTCGCATTCTTAACTACAAGCAACTGTTTGCGGGAGGTGTTTTTTAAACAGCTGCATTGACTTGACAGGCTCATACAAGCGAGAGCTATACCGGGGAAAAAAATATTTAAGACTCCAGACTCTCGTCCGTAGCTTTAAACACGACACAGTTCAGGCACTCTGTGAAGTTATACATTCACCTCCAGTAGAAATGCCTTCAGTAAGCAAAAAGTACCCATCTTCATCGTCATCTGCAGCACTGATTACAACTGGCTGGAGGATGTGTAGGACTTGGGACCTTTTCAGAGCTTTCCACTTTCATCACCCCCCTCAGCTGCGGAGTGGGACTTGACTGGACAGAAAGTGTGTTTTGCTGCAGTGACGCCTGAGCCATTTTCACATCATCTTCTGCAGGCTCAGGTGGACTTGGAAGCGTAGCTAGAGGAAGACGAGGACCATCTCTCATTTGGCCATGTAAAACTGTCACCCCGACCTTGCACTCACTGTCTAGATACGGTAGATAAGGTAGACAACCCACCTGGCTGCTGAATTCAGAGTTTCCTATTCCCCACCCCTACGAACACACTAGGAACAACGGCTTCCCTTCACACACTCATCTCACCACCCTACCCTCCAGAAAGGATGAAATGAAGGGAAAGCCACCTGAAGTGCAAAGATCACACAAAGCACAGAGAAGCTGAGCGTGAAAGAAAAAATTAAACACCAGAATTACAGTCCGTTTAGCTGAGAGCCTGTGACTGCTCACTTCTCCCTACGCTCATCAGTGAGCAGTTACTTGATGCCTTCTACGGCATTGTACCCACTCCGAAGTAATATTCAGAATTAATTCTTTCATGCTTAAAGGAAAAGGGCCCAAGAAACTCACTTTTGCTTGGCGGGAAGAAGCGCCCATCAACATAGCGTCCTTTCGTGTGATGGAACGCGCAGTTGGATTTCTGACAGCCAGCTGGTTGATTCTCCCAGTAGCAAGGAATCTCACTGCGCTTTTTCTGAAGACAGAAAGAAAGAAAAGCTCGTGGTAACACTCGCCTTAGGCTTGCTAAGAGACATAGTTACACGTCATGCCAGAGACAGGGCTATCGCAGTGCAGTGCGGAAACATCATTCCCAAGGGCAGTCTATCACTGAAAGCATTTCAGGGCAGATCGACAAAACTTGCGTAAGCTGTAACTACTACATATTATCTAGCTTTCCTGTCGTTCCGTTGGAGAAGTCGCGGGCTCGCACACATCAGTTCAGGGTGGGTTAAACTAAGACAATGTGCAAAATACTGGGATTATTCAGAGGGGAAAAATGCCTTGAACTGCCTAGCTTGAATCTATCTCAAGTTCTCTTTCAGAGCCTTATTTCCTTCCCATCTTCTCCCTCCCCACCCTGTGCTACCCCAAGACGTCAGAACAACGCCAGCACCTAATACAAAAATGTCTTGCTGAGGTATACCTCAGAAATTGATTTTTCTTCCCCCAACTTCCTCCCACCCCCCTCCAAGTAACAGAAACCAGTATCATGTGAAAGCAAGTAAATCTAGCACGTACAAGCACATTCAGTCTGCCGACAGCAAGGAAAAATGCTTTCAGGGATTTAGTTGGAGAACACATCTTTAGGCAAACACTCACATCGACTTCCATGTGTCTCAATCTGCAGGTAGGCTTGAAACAGCGACCCTCCTGCCACCGCCTGCACACTCTCTCACTTCCCAGAGCAGCCGCACAGTGGCGGAAGGAACAGCTGTCTCCCTGTAACCAAAAGGAAACCCACAAAGAGGAAATTAAAAGAGTACAGCCTCAAAAATTATCCATGCTAGTAGAACTGGAAGCAGAATCTAACTGCTTCTTAAGTTAACAGACATCTGGATGTCTCCGCCCCCTCCTCTCCTAAAAACTCAACAAGAAACCCCAAAGCAAAAGCAGCCCAAACATACCTTGTCACAGGTGGAATAGAAATAGAAGTAGCAGTCGTCCCCTTGCTTGGACATAATCGACACCGTCTGAGAACGAGCTCAGGTTCGAAGGGTTCGCTCTCAGCAGGGACTTCCTCCAGTCCTCGTAAGAGCTGCCTTCGCTCTTTCTTGGACGGAAAGTCTCCTGACGGCTCGATCAGTCAAATCGTCTTTTTCAAAGTAACCCTAAAGAAAGGTATCAGTAAGTGAAAAAGGAGAAACAGTCCTACTCCCCGGTCTAACCTTTTTTGTTGCACCCCAGCTAACGCACGAGAGGAGTATTATTGCCCCTACCTGTGGGTACTTGCGGGTTATAAAGCACAAAGTATTTCACTTGGGCAGTCTCTCTTGCTGCTCTGCTTTGTGCCTTTAATCGCTTACAAAAATATTAAAGATGCTTAACGCCCCCCCTGTTGATTAGGACAGCCAGATCACAAGGAAGGCAGAGCCCCAGGAACTACGTGTTCTCATCCCCCTTGTCAATCCGTCAGCCTTACCCCAGACGCAGACAGCTGCTGATGATTTACCTGCTGGTCACCGCACTCCACTAGCCTGACAGCGCCCTCGGTGTCACAAGTTACACAGAGAATGCTGCACTATGATGCGTATGCAAACCACCCATCATGTCGTCTGAAGCGCAGGACAAGCTCTTGCTAACACATCTCATTCTCTGGATGAGAATCTGAAGCCAAGTTGTCCACAGCTGAAGCAGAATAGCCAGAATTTCCACTCCTTACAGTTGTTTTAGTCAACTCTACCTGTTAAATACTGTCTGGACATACATACACATACCTGTTTGTGCACACACCAAGAGCGAGTGATGATAAAGTCAGCAAGAGTGAGAGTGAAAATTAGAATGTGGGGCTATTTGCCACAGCAGACTGCATAGAAAGTCTCTCATTTTGAGGGAACCGGCAAACCCAAAAGATCTACGTAACGGTTTGATGAATGTGCCTTCAAGGCTGATGCTTTATAACACGAGGGATTTGGGGGTCAGCACACAAACAGGCATACCTACCTACACGCATACAGTATCAACGTTTCTACACACGCGAGCGTGCACAGCCTATGTTGCACGATATCCGTAGCGAGAGCAACTCTCAGCCCTAATCGGACACGCGGAGTTGCAATCAATTAACAGCAGGGAGACAGCAGATCGAGGATACCGCAAGCTTTGAGAGGCAGGGAAATGCTTCCTTTGCAAGTGGCATGGCTGCATGATACCAAGAATTTGGGATGACTTTGATTTTTAGGAAAGAATTTGTTCTCTTTTTACATCAGAGCCAATGCTACAAGTTTGCCTTCATACGCTCTTCTCTAATCCATATATCCATCATCATGCATTGCAGCAAGATCACGGAAGGTTTGAAAAGATGGCTTAGGTCCAGTTCGACAGCTGATGATTTTTTGGTGCCTCCAGAGCTGAAACTGATCTTCTTTAGCCACAAGCAGGTTTTCTTCATGCGAAGTCAGATACTTTGATTCTTACCCTTTTAAAGATACTAAATGCCATAAAACCTGCAACCACACCAGATAAAGCTCAAATTCAAGCGGTTCTGACCCCTTTCATTCAGACGCTGCGCGTTTCTGTGCAAGTATTTCTGACTCTCTTGGACAAAACGGAATGAAATGGTTCTTACAAATTAATAGCAAAAGGTTGGAACCTTCTACTCACACAAACACTAGCGGATTTTCAAGAAGGTTTTTTTTTTTTCTGGCAGGGAATTTTCCCAAATCTGAAATAAAGAGAGGACAAGGTGGGTTCTCATGTTAGTTATTGGGTTTTGACTGCTTGTCAAAGGGAAGAAAAACAGTTGTTAAGTGCAAGGGTTCCTTCCCTTCTTCAGTATTGATGGGACTATTCACTTTTCACCCTTAGCACCTTCGAAAACAGACTGTTGTGTCATGCAGATTCCTACGCATCTCCTCCTAGAAATTACTGGGTGTGCTGCTGATGCCATTGATAATTAAATGAAATTTCAAGCACGATTTCCGCAGTTTGCACAAGCCAACTCCTAAATGGAAGGCAAGTAAGGACCACTGCTTTGCCCAGCAGAGGCATTCCAACACAAATCAGGAGGAATTCACGGTCTAGAAGGTGCCATTTCTTTTCCCTAGGAAGTGAGACACACCTGTATAGTGCAACTTTACTATATCCACCACCATGGGGGGAACAAGAGAAATCCCCTCAGATCTAGCTCTTTTGAATGTCCAAGCAGCTCAGCATTCCGCTTGTCGCCTTCCATATTCCTGAGCAGGAGTTTGACTGGACCCCTCCAGCCACCCGGGCTGCAGAAAAAGTGCAGCGCAGCCCATCCGTTGTTACGCACATTTGAAAGACAAAGACTCGTCTCAGGCAGAGGCAGATTCTTTCTCCTTCACGTTCAACAAAACCACCAGCTCAAGAAACAGCAGGAACCGAGACCTAGCCCGTATCCGCTCACTGTACTCCAAACTCAACCCTCTTCACACCTTTCATGCTTTAAAGCCTTGCTACGGGGAAGGCTCACGCAGCCAGGTTTCAGGCATCGCTCGGCTTACACAGACATACTGACATACCCAGCTGTTTCCTTGATTTTGGTTTGGAGTGAATTTCCTCTGTGTCGTCCGGCACCAAGTTCACACATTCATCAAAGCCCTAAAAATCAGCAACAAAAGCCGCCGCTGAGCTACGTGCCCTGCTCTAAACTTCAGCAACAACGACACAAACTATCGTGAGCTGTGCTGACGTGGGCTGGACAATTAAGACTATTAATTGGAGAGGCACCCCCCACGCTAGTTTTTCCTGACAGGAAGAAACAGTTTTATAAATTTGAAGAACAACCAACAAAACACCCAATCCAAAGAGATCCTGAGACTCACAGTGATGCAGCCTTCTAGCCGCATGCTCGGAAAGACCCGTCCGGTGTGCCGCCCCGCTCCCCACACGGCTCGAAGGGCCCTGCGCAAGAAGCACCAGGACGTTCCTCGCACACGGGGCCGAAGCCGCGGCAGCCCGGCGGTACTCACGTTCTGCAGGTAGCGGAAGATGAGGTTCTGGAGCGGAGCGTTAAGGACGCCCCACAGACAGACCACGCACCTGCACCTTTCCTGCGCCAGGGTTTGGTAAAAATGCTGTTAACTGCTGTCATGGGGAACAGCTCAACTACCGGTGAAGGCGGAGGCGGCCAGGCTACATTTAATACAGGACCTTCAGGAGAATACGGGCATAACAGCGAAAAATAAAATATTTACAGAAACCATGGCATACACCAAACCTCGTCTCCACGGACAGAGCCTAGGCTGGGGACAGTGAAGGCTGACAACAGAGCAGGAGGAGGGAAGCAGCGAGGGGAAAGCCTTCCTCGCCGGGCTCTCGCGCGCTCTTCCTCTCTCCCAAAGTCCACGAGCGACCGACCGACCGACCGACCCATGCTGGCAGAAACTCCATGCTTGCTCCCAGCGGGAGAAAGTCCTTTGGCAGGATAAAGCATCGGCAGCTTGGGGCTGGGTGACCCTTCTGGAGCCGGAACAGCAGTTTGCTCAGTTTTGGTTTCAGACCTTTCCTCTAGGAACAAAGACAGCACAGTGGACTATCAAAGCACGCAAGTGTTTTCTTCCAAAGAGAAAGTATTGACAATCCACTCCGACAACCGATTTTTCCTCTGCCAGCAGCAAATGCCTGAGGGCCGCCCCACCTTCACAAATCCTCGTAGGAAGAGACTCAAGTTCTTCAAAACTTTAAGAAAATGATTCAAAAGGTAGCTGCTAGGGAAAACGATCCCTGGTGGCAGGGTACACAATAGACCCCAGTCTCAGCTGTCTTCTGCAGGGTCACAAATTCAGACCGCATGTCTGACCAGCAGGGAAGTTCAGGACAACTGCGTGCAGGTACTCCCAATGTCTACCAGTTCACCTGTGCTTTAAGACTCCTTGCAAAGCCTCAGCTAGAAAAAGAATCACCTCTGGGTATCCAACAAAAGAATCAGTTTCCATTTATTTCTTTCTTTATTTTAAGCCTTAAGACTATGCGCTTCAGGTGTCCAGCATTTCAGCAAGCTCCATGAGGAGCTCATCCTCATCCTTCTCTGGGTCCGGGTCAATTATCTCTTCCAGTTTGCCTCCTGAGATCTCCCAAAGAAACTGCTCAAAGTCGTCTTCTACAGAGAAGGGGGCTTCCCAGGCCCCTGTGGAGCTCAACCCCTCTGTCTTTACTGCTACTCCTGAGGAAGCTGAGGTCGAGCTTGAGACCTCTGACGGTGCCACAGAGTCTGCCGGGCTTCCAGGATGCAGTTCAGGACTGGGAAGAACAAGAAAGAGAGCAAATCAGTGTATGACATTCCTTAAGCAGAGAGATGTTTTCTGCAAACCAGCTCTTAAAATGGTAGTTAATCCCTCCTACCCCTCAGCCTTACGCAGGGATTGTTATTCAATTAACCTGGGGCTGCTTCTAGAGTCCAATGTACCAGCAGGTACATTTTGCAGTTTGGGGATTTATCCGCGAAGACACAGCATCTGGGGTCTGGCAAAGAAGGTTCCGTTTTTGTCGCCACAGGCACTTTGCCACCTTTACTAATTTGACTGCAAAAGGGTGACCAAGTCAACCTCCGCAGGCGTTCAGAAAACCCAAGAAGCCACTGAAAAGCTGTACCAACTTGCAGCATTTTCAGACAAGGATCTAGATAAGCAGTCCAGCCAGCTCCTAGAAACTTATTATTTCAGACGAGTTTTTCCTCTGCTGGATTTTGGCATGAATTATCTCAAAACTCTCATTTTTCCACGTGTGAAAAAAAAGACCAACAACCTTCGTTTCACGTGAAAGGCACACTGATGAAGCGAAAGAACAAGTTGTGGTTGTTACCTGGTTTGGGGTTTTCCTCTCCCACCTATGGAGAAGAGGCTGCCCTCTGGCAAAGCCGGAACAAGGGCCTAGGAAGAAGCAAGATGGTTTTTATGATACACAGGTCAAAGACCGCTTTGCAGATTCTTCCTCCGCTGCTTCTCCTCTGGCATTGCTGAGCCTTAACCAAAATACAGAGCCAGGGCACACCTGAAGAAAAGTTAGCATTCCCTTAACGTTTACTAACGACCTTGGGTCTTCTTAAAGAACGCAGCAATTAAGGGACATGGCAGAGCATTATGTAAACACTGCCATTCACCTCGTAAAGAGCAGAAAGGTACTACGAGCGTCCTGTTGACCACTTTTGGATTTAAAAGGGAACGGAGACCCGTAGAACATTTCAGTCTTCCATCTTTTCTCCAAGAGGAGGCTACAACTTGGGCATAAATTTTACTAGGGACCCACTACTGCCTCAGCCGCTCTCCTTACCACAGCCGCTTTTTTAGCTGAAGGCTCCTTCCCGTCGCCACCAGTGGCACTCAGTGGCTTCACAGCCGCCACGGCAGACGGATGACTCTCGGCTGCCTTACGTTTCAGTGGCTGCTTTCTGGGGAAGGTGGCTTTCCCATCCAAAGGCTTCAGGCACCCCTTTGGTTTGGCTAGAGTAAAAGGAAGAGAGAATTGATACCGTCTTGCTCTGCCTCAGGAAAAAAAAACCCAACAAACAAACAGGTTCTCTTAACAGCGCCACAGTCCTTCTAGTTAAGTGTATTTAGCCAGCAGCTAAACAGCACTCGAGCTTCAGCACTCGAGCAAGAGGAATCAGGCAGGGTTTTTTAAATTCACTTTTAGGGCTGTATGAAAGCTCATGGAAAGACAAAAGGGGAAAGCATACTTAATAGCCAGTTCGTACCTGTCTCTGTACGGCTCTGTTCAGAGGGCAGTCCTAGCCTCTCCTTCAGAGACCTGGGGACTTGAACTACAAGAGAGAACAGAAAAAGTTGGGCAGGCTGCATAAATCTCCATTTGCTGTTCACGTTTCGAAATGAGAGCCGTCACGTCACTGGGATTCAGAGCTACCTTGAGCCCGCAACCAACACGCACAAAGAACCACTAGAAGAAAGGACAAACAGCAAACCTAAACAGAAAATCTGTGCATCAAATCCCCATGTCTGCTTAGTAGCTGCACCTCTCTTTGGTGCTTTGTCAGCATTCTCCAGAACCTCTGTATTCTTCCCCAGCCTGTCAGCAAGCTTGCGCTTTAACGGAAGGACACTTTTACCAGCTTCAGAAAGAGAGGAAACAGGCAATACTTTAAGAACGTTTCTCTGGGGGCAGATTTTAGAACAGTCAGCCACAAACTTCCATGCTTCCGGGGATCTTTTCTTAGATTTGCCTTTCAGCTGCTAACCAAATTTGCCACTTCTGCCTGCCGTCAATACACGTCTCTGCCAAAATGTATTTTCCTCCGGCACGCAGCAAAAATACCCTTCAACATAGTCACGTTTAGATGAGGGCACCCGAACAACGCCTCACAAAAAGCTCTTCCTCTGGAGGCTTTCCGTTTTCCCATCCTCTCGCCAAGATTCAGTTGAATCACAGGCTCCTCCCCTAAGACAAAGACTAATCTAGCTCTTCACTGCACAGAAGCCAGTAGCCACTAAGAGCATTGTCCTTCTAGCCCACGTCCCGGCAAAAGGCACTCTTCTGGTAGCCAAACCACAGAAACGAGTGACTACGCGTAGTAGTAGTGCCCCACGGTTTTTGCCTTTCAAAGGAATTTGTGCAGATCTGAACACCACCACTTATACACAGACTCGTATCATGCTACTGTCCGCAAGAGCCACCGTCAGCCTGGTCAACGCTTCAAAAATTGGCTACTTGTATAATACCATCTTCTATAGGTCTGCCCTTGCATTACTGCCCGGTTTTCCCAGTTATCCCCTTATTTGCATACTGACACTCGTATTGACATTAGCCTCTCTCTCTGCTGCTACTGCACTTCACCCAACCGCTACTTCCGCTACGTGCTGTCGACACATTAGCTCATTCACAAGTCTCACTCAACTTCAGGAACATGAGAGTCCAATTAAGCACATTGGAGGGTCTGTAAGGTGGTGTAATACATGATGAGCTACGGCTTAATGTCAGGCTGATAAAAACCCCTTCTGGACCTTTTACTGCAACACAACAAACTGAGCACCTACAAATGCCAAATATTTGCAATCAAGCCAGGGCCTGGAAGCCTAAAAGCATGGTTTCCATTAGAAAAGGCAGCACCAGCAGGCTAACGTGTCTGAATTATCTTAATTATTACTTAACCTTTCGGTTGAGGAGCCATGAAATGGAAACAATAGTAGTCACTACAAGTAGGGGATATTAACTCACCACCTTGGCTTTTTGTTTTTTCCTTTAGTTTCTCCAATTTGATTTCTTCAAGTGTTTTTATTCCAAAATTTAAATTGTCCTCTGAAAACAGAAAATCATTAATGAAGCTGAGGCCTAAAGGCACATGTTGAAGAGCACACATCCTCAAGCTTCTGACAGCTCAGAACCCTTCCAAAGTCTTCCAAATAAACCCTCTCAACACTCCCCACCAGGACAAAAAGCCATAGAACGGATGGGTATTTTGGTAAGCGATTGGCACCCTTCTTCACCCCTCCTCCCACCCTACAGAGTAAAACCTGCAGTTTTAAGCGTTTTAATCCATCTACACGATATTAGATTCCATTAGACATGGCTTCTTCCCACAGTGTTTGAAAGGACACATTTGCAGGCATTTCAACTCCACGCTGTGGCTCTCTTTTGTTTTACAAAAGTCTACAAGGAGGAGTTGACCTGTCTGACCCAAGGGACACACGACAGTATTAGACAGGAATGAGCTCGTGGAAATAACTGACTCCATCCAGCTACCCGATGTTCTACTGTAGATTTAGAACATATCACTTTGGAGTTCATCGTCAAGTTCTCCTTCCAAGCCATCCTACTACAGCTGCTAGAATACCTTGCTTTGTATCAGCCCTGCGTTTCCCAGTGGAAATTATCCGCGATCCACTACGGGCTTGTGTTGCTGGTTGCTGGACAGGTGTTTTAGTTTCATCTCCTTCTTCAGAAAGCTGCTCTGAAAGTCCAAAATAAAACCTATTCAGTTATGGAGCAGGGATTATACAAGGCGTTTCATGCTCATGTAGCTCGTACAACGACGTTTCAGTCCACGGTTCATATTCTGTTCGCATTCTTAACTACAAGCAACTGTTTGCGGGAGGTGTTTTTTAAACAGCTGCATTGACTTGACAGGCTCATACAAGCGAGAGCTATACCGGGGAAAAAAATATTTAAGACTCCAGACTCTCGTCCGTAGCTTTAAACACGACACAGTTCAGGCACTCTGTGAAGTTATACATTCACCTCCAGTAGAAATGCCTTCAGTAAGCAAAAAGTACCCATCTTCATCGTCATCTGCAGCACTGATTACAACTGGCTGGAGGATGTGTAGGACTTGGGACCTTTTCAGAGCTTTCCACTTTCATCACCCCCCTCAGCTGCGGAGTGGGACTTGACTGGACAGAAAGTGTGTTTTGCTGCAGTGACGCCTGAGCCATTTTCACATCACCTTCTGCAGGCTCAGGTGGACTTGGAAGCGTAGCTAGAGGAAGACGAGGACCATCTCTCATTTGGCCATGTAAAACTGTCACCCCAACCTTGCACTCACTGTCTAGATACGGTAGATAAGGTAGACAACCCACCTGGCTGCTGAATTCAGAGTTTCCTATTCCCCACCCCTACGAACACACTAGGAACAACGGCTTCCCTTCACACACTCATCTCACCACCCTACCCTCCAGAAAGGATGAAATGAAGGGAAAGCCACCTGAAGTGCAAAGATCACACAAAGCACAGAGAAGCTGAGCATGAAAGAAAAAATTAAACACCAGAATTACAGTCCGTTTAGCTGAGAGCCTGTGACTGCTCACTTCTCCCTACGCTCATCAGTGAGCAGTTACTTGATGCCTTCTACGGCATTGTACCCACTCCGAAGTAATATTCAGAATTAATTCTTTCATGCTTAAAGGAAAAGGGCCCAAGAAACTCACTTTTGCTTGGCGGGAAGAAGCGCCCATCAACATAGCGTCCTTTCGTGTGATGGAACGCGCAGTTGGATTTCTGACAGCCAGCTGGTTGATTCTCCCAGTAGCAAGGAATCTCACTGCGCTTTTTCTGAAGACAGAAAGAAAGAAAAGCTCGTGGTAACACTCGCCTTAGGCTTGCTAAGAGACATAGTTACACGTCATGCCAGAGACAGGGCTATCGCAGTGCAGTGCGGAAACATCATTCCCAAGGGCAGTCTATCACTGAAAGCATTTCAGGGCAGATCGACAAAACTTGCGTAAGCTGTAACTACTACATATTATCTAGCTTTCCTGTCGTTCCGTTGGAGAAGTCGCGGGCTCGCACACATCAGTTCAGGGTGGGTTAAACTAAGACAATGTGCAAAATACTGGGATTATTCAGAGGGGAAAAATGCCTTGAACTGCCTAGCTTGAATCTATCTCAAGTTCTCTTTCAGAGCCTTATTTCCTTCCCATCTTCTCCCTCCCCGCCCTGTGCTACCCCAAGACGTCAGAACAACGCCAGCACCTAATACAAAAATGTCTTGCTGAGGTATACCTCAGAAATTGATTTTTCTTCCCCCAACTTCCTCCCACCCCCCTCCAAGTAACAGAAACCAGTATCATTTGAAAGCAAGTAAATCTAGCACGTACAAGCACATTCAGTCTGCCGACAGCAAGGAAAAATGCTTTCAGGGATTTAGTTGGAGAACACATCTTTAGGCAAACACTCACATCGACTTCCATGTGTCTCAATCTGCAGGTAGGCTTGAAACAGCGACCCTCCTGCCACCGCCTGCACACTCTCTCACTTCCCAGAGCAGCCGCACAGTGGCGGAAGGAACAGCTGTCTCCCTGTAACCAAAAGGAAACCCACAAAGAGGAAATTAAAAGAGTACAGCCTCAAAAATTATCCATGCTAGTAGAACTGGAAGCAGAATCTAACTGCTTCTTAAGTTAACAGACATCTGGATGTCTCCGCCCCCTCCTCTCCTAAAAACTCAACAAGAAACCCCAAAGCAAAAGCAGCCCAAACATACCTTGTCACAGGTGGAATAGAAATAGAAGTAGCAGTCGTCCCCTTGCTTGGACATAATCGACACCGTCTGAGAACGAGCTCAGGTTCGAAGGGTTCGCTCTCAGCAGGGACTTCCTCCAGTCCTCGTAAGAGCTGCCTTCGCTCTTTCTTGGACGGAAAGTCTCCTGACGGCTCGATCAGTCAAATCGTCTTTTTCAAAGTAACCCTAAAGAAAGGTATCAGTAAGTGAAAAAGGAGAAACAGTCCTACTCCCCGGTCTAACCTTTTTTGTTGCACCCCAGCTAACGCACGAGAGGAGTATTATTGCCCCTACCTGTGGGTTATAAAGCACAAAGTATTTCACTTGGGCAGTCTCTCTTGCTGCTCTGCTTTGTGCCTTTAATCGCTTACAAAAATATTAAAGATGCTTAACGCCCCCCCTGTTGATTAGGACAGCCAGATCACAAGGAAGGCAGAGCCCCAGGAACTACGTGTTCTCATCCCCCTTGTCAATCCGTCAGCCTTACCCCAGACGCAGACAGCTGCTGATGATTTACCTGCTGGTCACCGCACTCCACTAGCCTGACAGCGCCCTCGGTGTCACAAGTTACACAGAGAATGCTGCACTATGATGCGTATGCAAACCACCCATCATGTCGTCTGAAGCGCAGGACAAGCTCTTGCTAACACATCTCATTCTCTGGATGAGAATCTGAAGCCAAGTTGTCCACAGCTGAAGCAGAATAGCCAGAATTTCCACTCCTTACAGTTGTTTTAGTCAACTCTACCTGTTAAATACTGTCTGGACATACATACACATACCTGTTTATGCACACACCAAGAGCGAGTGATGATAAAGTCAGCAAGAGTGAGAGTAAAAATTAGAATGTGGGGCTATTTGCCACAGCAGACTGCATAGAAAGTCTTTCATTTTGAGGGAACCAGCAAACCCAAAAGATCTACGTAACGGTTTGATGAATGTGCCTTCAAGGCTGATGCTTTATAACACGAGGGATTTGGGGGTCAGCACACAAACAGGCATACCTACCTACACGCATACAGTATCAACGTTTCTACACACGCGAGCGTGCACAGCCTATGTTGCACGATATCCGTAGCGAGAGCAACTCTCAGCCCTAATCGGACACGCGGAGTTGCAATCAATTAACAGCAGGGAGACAGCAGATCGAGGATACCGCAAGCTTTGAGAGGCAGGGAAATGCTTCCTTTGCAAGTGGCATGGCTGCATGATACCAAGAATTTGGGATGACTTTGATTTTTAGGAAAGAATTTGTTCTTTTTTTACATCAGAGCCAATGCTACAAGTTTGCCTTCATACGCTCTTCTCTAATCCATATATCCATCATCATGCATTGCAGCAAGATCACGGAAGGTTTGAAAAGATGGCTTAGGTCCAGTTCGACAGCTGATGATTTTTTGGTGCCTCCAGAGCTGAAACTGATCTTCTTTAGCCACAAGCAGGTTTTCTTCATGCGAAGTCAGATACTTTGATTCTTACTCTTTTAAAGATACTAAATGCCATAAAACCTGCAACCACACCAGATAAAGCTCAAATTCAAGCGGTTCTGACCCCTTTCATTCAGACGCTGCGCGTTTCTGTGCAAGTATTTCTGACTCTCTTGGACAAAACAGAATGAAATGGTTCTTACAAATTAATAGCAAAAGGTTGGAACCTTCTACTCACACAAACACTAGCGGATTTTCAAGGAGGTTTTTTTTTTTTCTGGCAGGGAATTTTCCCAAATCTGAAATAAAGAGAGGACAAGGTGGGTTCTCATGTTAGTTATTGGGTTTTGACTGCTTGTCAAAGGGAAGAAAAACAGTTGTTAAGTGCAAGGGTTCCTTCCCTTCTTCAGTATTGATGGGACTATTCACTTTTCACCCTTAGCACCTTCGAAAACAGACTGTTGTGTCCTGCAGATTCCTACGCATCTCCTCCTAGAAATTACTGGGTGTGCTGCTGATGCCATTGATAATTAAATGAAATTTCAAGCACGATTTCCGCAGTTTGCACAAGCCAACTCCTAAATGGAAGGCAAGTAAGGACCACTGCTTTGCCCAGCAGAGGCATTCCAACACAAATCAGGAGGAATTCACGGTCTAGAAGGTGCCATTTCTTTTCCCTAGGAAGTGAGACACACCTGTATAGTGCAACTTTACTATATCCACCACCATGGGGGGAACAAGAGAAATCCCCTCAGATCTAGCTCTTTTGAATGTCCAAGCAGCTCAGCATTCCGCTTGTCGCCTTCCATATTCCTGAGCAGGAGTTTGACTGGACCCCTCCAGCCACCCGGGCTGCAGAAAAAGTGCAGCGCAGCCCATCCGTTGTTACGCACATTTGAAAGACAAAGACTCGTCTCAGGCAGAGGCAGATTCTTTCTCCTTCACGTTCAACAAAACCACCAGCTCAAGAAACAGCAGGAACCGAGACCTAGCCCGTATCCGCTCACTGTACTCCAAACTCAACCCTCTTCACACCTTTCATGCTTTAAAGCCTTGCTACGGGGAAGGCTCACGCAGCCAGGTTTCAGGCATCGCTCGGCTTACACAGACATACTGACATACCCAGCTGTTTCCTTGATTTTGGTTTGGAGTGAATTTCCTCTGCGTCGTCCGGCACCAAGTTCACACATTCATCAAAGCCCTAAAAATCAGCAACAAAAGCCGCCGCTGAGCTACGTGCCCTGCTCTAAACTTCAGCAACAACGACACAAACTATCGTGAGCTGTGCTGACGTGGGCTGGACAATTAAGACTATTAATTGGAGAGGCACCCCCCACGCTAGTTTTTCCTGACAGGAAGAAACAGTTTTATAAATTTGAAGAACAACCAACAAAACACCCAATCCAAAGAGATCCTGAGACTCACAGTGATGCAGCCTTCTAGCCGCATGCTCGGAAAGACCCGTCCGGTGTGCCGCCCCGCTCCCCACACGGCTCGAAGGGCCCTGCGCAAGAAGCACCAGGACGTTCCTCGCACACGGGGCCGAAGCCGCGGCAGCCCGGCGGTACTCACGTTCTGCAGGTAGCGGAAGATGAGGTTCTGGAGCGGAGCGTTAAGGACGCCCCACAGACAGACCACGCACCTGCACCTTTCCTGCGCCAGGGTTTGGTAAAAATGCTGTTAACTGCTGTCATGGGGAACAGCTCAACTACCGGTGAAGGCGGAGGCGGCCAGGCTACATTTAATACAGGACCTTCAGGAGAATACGGGCATAACAGCGAAAAATAAAATATTTACAGAAACCATGGCATACACCAAACCTCGTCTCCACGGACAGAGCCTAGGCCGGGGACAGTGAAGGCTGACAACAGAGCAGGAGGAGGGAAGCAGCGAGGGGAAAGCCTTCCTCGCTGGGCTCTTGCGCGCTCTTCCTCTCTCCCAAAGTCCACGAGCGAGCGAGCGAGCGACCGACCCATGCTGGCAGAAACTCCATGCTTGCTCCCAGCGGGAGAAAGTCCTTTGGCAGGATAAAGCATCGGCAGCTTGGGGCTGGGTGACCCTTCTGGAGCCGGAACAGCAGTTTGCTCAGTTTTGGTTTCAGACCTTTCCTCTAGGAACAAAGACAGCACAGTGGACTATCAAAGCACGCAAGTGTTTTCTTCCAAAGAGAAAGTATTGACAATCCACTCCGACAACCGATTTTTCCTCTGCCAGCAGCAAATGCCTGAGGGCCGCCCCACCTTCACAAATCCTTGTAGGAAGAGACTCAAGTTCTTCAAAACTTTAAGAAAATGATTCAAAAGGTAGCTGCTAGGGAAAACGATCCCTGGTGGCAGGGTACACAATAGACCCCAGTCTCAGCTGTCTTCTGCAGGGTCACAAATTCAGACCGCATGTCTGACCAGCAGGGAAGTTCAGGACAACTGCGTGCAGGTACTCCCAATGTCTACCAGTTCACCTGTGCTTTAAGACTCCTTGCAAAGCCTCAGCTAGAAAAAGAATCACCTCTGGGTATCCAACAAAAGAATCAGTTTCCATTTATTTCTTTCTTTATTTTAAGCCTTAAGACTATGCGCTTCAGGTGTCCAGCATTTCAGCAAGCTCCATGAGGAGCTCATCCTCATCCTTCTCTGGGTCCGGGTCAATTATCTCTTCCAGTTTGCCTCCTGAGATCTCCCAAAGAAACTGCTCAAAGTCGTCTTCTACAGAGAAGGGGGCTTCCCAGGCCCCTGTGGAGCTCAACCCCTCTGTCTTTACTGCTACTCCTGAGGAAGCTGAGGTCGAGCTTGAGACCTCTGACGGTGCCACAGAGTCTGCCGGGCTTCCAGGATGCAGTTCAGGACTGGGAAGAACAAGAAAGAGAGCAAATCAGTGTATGACATTCCTTAAGCAGAGAGATGTTTTCTGCAAACCAGCTCTTAAAATGGTAGTTAATCCCTCCTACCCCTCAGCCTTACGCAGGGATTGTTATTCAATTAACCTGGGGCTGCTTCTAGAGTCCAATGTACCAGCAGGTACATTTTGCAGTTTGGGGATTTATCCGCGAAGACACAGCATCTGGGGTCTGGCAAAGAAGGTTCCGTTTTTGTCGCCACAGGCACTTTGCCACCTTTACTAATTTGACTGCAAAAGGGTGACCAAGTCAACCTCCGCAGGCGTTCAGAAAACCCAAGAAGCCACTGAAAAGCTGTACCAACTTGCAGCATTTTCAGACAAGGATCTAGATAAGCAGTCCAGCCAGCTCCTAGAAACTTATTATTTCAGACGAGTTTTTCCTCTGCTGGATTTTGGCATGAATTATCTCAAAACTCTCATTTTTCCACGTGTGAAAAAAAAACCCCAACAACCTTCGTTTCACGTGAAAGGCACACTGATGAAGCAAAAGAACAAGTTGTGGTTGTTACCTGGTTTGGGGTTTTCCTCTCCCGCCTATGGAGAAGAGGCTGCCCTCTGGCAAAGCCGGAACAAGGGCCTAGGAAGAAGCAAGATGGTTTTTATGATACACAGGTCAAAGACTGCTTTGCAGATTCTTCCTCCGCTGCTTCTCCTCTGGCATTGCTGAGCCTTAACCAAAATACAGAGCCAGGGCACACCTGAAGAAAAGTTAGCATTCCCTTAACGTTTACTAACGACCTTGGGTCTTCTTAAAGAACGCAGCAATTAAGGGACATGGCAGAGCATTATGTAAACACTGCCATTCACCTCGTAAAGAGCAGAAAGGTACTGCGAGCGTCCTGTCGACCACTTTTGGATTTAAAAGGGAACGGAGACCCGTAGAACATTTCAGTCTTCCATCTTTTCTCCAAGAGGAGGCTACAACTTGGGCATAAATTTTACTAGGGACCCACTACTGCCTCAGCCGCTCTCCTTACCACAGCCGCTTTTTTAGCTGAAGGCTCCTTCCCGTCGCCACCAGTGGCACTCAGTGGCTTCACAGCCGCCACGGCAGACGGATGACTCTCGGCTGCCTTACGTTTCAGTGGCTGCTTTCTGGGGAAGGTGGCTTTCCCATCCAAAGGCTTCAGGCACCCCTTTGGTTTGGCTAGAGTAAAAGGAAGAGAGAATTGATACCGTCTTGCTCTGCCTCAGGAAAAAAAAACCCAACAAACAAACAGGTTCTCTTAACAGCGCCACAGTCCTTCTAGTTAAGTGTATTTAGCCAGCAGCTAAACAGCACTCGAGCTTCAGCACTCGAGCAAGAGGAATCAGGCAGGGTTTTTTAAATTCACTTTTAGGGCTGTATGAAAGCTCATGGAAAGACAAAAGGGGAACGCATACTTCATAGCCAGTTCGTACCTGTCTCTGTACGGCTCTGTTCAGAGGGCAGTCCTAGCCTCTCCTTCAGAGACCTGGGGACTTGAACTACAAGAGAGAACAGAAAAAGTTGGGCAGGCTGCATAAATCTCCATTTGCTGTTCACGTTTCGAAATGAGAGCCGTCACGTCACTGGGATTCAGAGCTACCTTGAGCCCGCAACCAACACGCACAAAGAACCACTAGAAGAAAGGACAAACAGCAAACCTAAACAGAAAATCTGTGCATCAAATCCCCATGTCTGCTTAGTAGCTGCACCTCTCTTTGGTGCTTTGTCAGCACTCTCCAGAACCTCTGTCTTCTTCCCCAGCCTGTCAGCAAGCTTGCGCTTTAACGGAAGGACACTTTTACCAGCTTCAGAAAGAGAGGAAACAGGCAATACTTTAAGAACGTTTCTCTGGAGGCGGATTTTAGAACAGTCAGCCACAAACTTCCATGCTTCCGGGGATCTTTTCTTAGATTTGCCTTTCAGCTGATAACCAAATTTGCCACTTCTGCCTGCCGTCAATACACATCTCTGCCAAAATGTATTTTCCTCCGGCACGCAGCAAAAATACCCTTCAACATAGTCACGTTTAGATGAGGGCACCCGAACAACGCCTCACAAAAAGCTCTTCCTCTGGAGGCTTTCCGTTTTCCCATCCTCTCGCCAAGATTCAGTTGAATCACAGGCTCCTCCCCTAAGACAAAGACTAATCTAGCTCTTCACTGCACAGAAGCCAGTAGCCACTAAGAGCATTGTCCTTCTAGCCCACGTCCCGGCAAAAGGCACTCTTCTGGTAGCCAAACCACAGAAACGAGTGACTACGCGTAGTAGTAGTGCCCCACGGTTTTTGCCTTTCAAAGGAATTTGTGCAGATCTGAACACCACCACTTATACACAGACTCGTATCACGCTACTGTCCGCAAGAGCCACCGTCAGCCTGGTCAACGCTTCAAAAATTGGCTACTTGTATAATACCATCTTCTATAGGTCTGCCCTTGCATTACTGCCCGGTTTTCCCAGTTATCCCCTTATTTGCATACTGACACTTTTATTGACATTAGCCTCTCTCTCTGCTGCTACTGCACTTCACCCAACCGCTACTTCCGCCACGTGCTGTCGACACATTAGCTCATTCACAAATCTCACTCAACTTCAGGAACATGAGAGTCCAATTAAGCACATTGGAGGGTCTGTAAGGTGGTGTAATACATGATGAGCTACGGCTTAATGTCAGGCTGATAAAAACCCCTTCTGGATCTTTTACTGCAACACAACAAACTGAGCACCTACAAATGCCAAATATTTGCAATCAAACCAGGGCCTGGAAGCCTAAAAGCATGGTTTCCATTAGAAAAGGCAGCACCAGCAGGCTAACGTGTCTGAATTATCCTAATTATTACTTAACCTTTCGGTTGAGGAGCCATGAAATGGAAACAATAGTAGTCACTACAAGTAGGGGATATTAACTCACCACCTTGGCTTTTTGTTTTTTCCTTTAGTTTCTCCAATTTGATTTCTTCAAGTGTTTTTATTCCAAAATTTAAATTGTCCTCTGAAAACAGAAAATCATTAATGAAGCTGAGGCCTAAAGGCACATGTTGAAGAGCACACATCCTCAAGCTTCTGACAGCTCAGAACCCTTCCAAAGTCTTCCAAATAAACCCTCTCAACACTCCCCACCAGGACAAAAAGCCATAGAACGGATGGGTATTTTGGTAAGCGATTGGCACCCTTCTTCACCCCTCCTCCCACCCTACAGAGTAAAACCTGCAGTTTTAAGCGTTTTAATCCATCTACACGATATTAGATTCCATTAGACATGGCTTCTTCCCACAGTGTTTGAAAGGACACATTTGCAGGCATTTCAACTCCACGCTGTGGCTCTCTTTTGTTTTACAAAAGTCTACAAGGAGGAGTTGACCTGTCTGACCCAAGGGACACACGACAGTATTAGACAGGAATGAGCTCGTGGAAATAACTGACTCCATCCAGCTACCCGATGTTCTACTGTAGATTTAGAACATATCACTTTGGAGTTCATCGTCAAGTTCTCCTTCCAAGCCATCCTACTACAGCTGCTAGAATACCTTGCTTTGTATCAGCCCCGCGTTTCCCAGTGGAAATTATCCGCGATCCACTACGGGCTTGTGTTGCTGGTTGCTGGACAGGTGTTTTAGTTTCATCTCCTTCTTCAGAAAGCTGCTCTGAAAGTCCAAAATAAAACCTCTTCAGTTATGGAGCAGGGATTATACAAGGCGTTTCATGCTCATGTAGCTCGTACAACGACGTTTCAGTCCACGGTTCATATTCTGTTCGCATTCTTAACTACAAGCAACTGTTTGCGGGAGGTGTTTTTTAAACAGCTGCATTGACTTGACAGGCTCATACAAGCGAGAGCTATACCGGGGAAAAAAATATTTAAGACTCCAGACTCTCGTCCGTAGCTTTAAACACGACACAGTTCAGGCACTCTGTGAAGTTATACATTCACCTCCAGTAGAAATGCCTTCAGTAAGCAAAAAGTACCCATCTTCATCGTCATCTGCAGCACTGATTACAACTGGCTGGAGGATGTGTAGGACTTGGGACCTTTTCAGAGCTTTCCACTTTCATCACCCCCCTCAGCTGCGGAGTGGGACTTGACTGGACAGAAAGTGTGTTTTGCTGCAGTGACGCCTGAGCCATTTTCACATCATCTTCTGCAGGCTCAGGTGGACTTGGAAGCGTAGCTAGAGGAAGACGAGGACCATCTCTCATTTGGCCATGTAAAACTGTCACCCCGACCTTGCACTCACTGTCTAGATACGGTAGATAAGGTAGACAACCCACCTGGCTGCTGAATTCAGAGTTTCCTATTCCCCACCCCTACGAACACACTAGGAACAACGGCTTCCCTTCACACACTCATCTCACCACCCTACCCTCCAGAAAGGATGAAATGAAGGGAAAGCCACCTGAAGTGCAAAGATCACACAAAGCACAGAGAAGCTGAGCGTGAAAGAAAAAATTAAACACCAGAATTACAGTCCGTTTAGCTGAGAGCCTGTGACTGCTCACTTCTCCCTACGCTCATCAGTGAGCAGTTACTTGATGCCTTCTACGGCATTGTACCCACTCCGAAGTAATATTCAGAATTAATTCTTTCATGCTTAAAGGAAAAGGGCCCAAGAAACTCACTTTTGCTTGGCGGGAAGAAGCGCCCATCAACATAGCGTCCTTTCGTGTGATGGAACGCGCAGTTGGATTTCTGACAGCCAGCTGGTTGATTCTCCCAGTAGCAAGGAATCTCACTGCGCTTTTTCTGAAGACAGAAAGAAAGAAAAGCTCGTGGTAACACTCGCCTTAGGCTTGCTAAGAGACATAGTTACACGTCATGCCAGAGACAGGGCTATCGCAGTGCAGTGCGGAAACATCATTCCCAAGGGCAGTCTATCACTGAAAGCATTTCAGGGCAGATCGACAAAACTTGCGTAAGCTGTAACTACTACATATTATCTAGCTTTCCTGTCGTTCCGTTGGAGAAGTCGCGGGCTCGCACACATCAGTTCAGGGTGGGTTAAACTAAGACAATGTGCAAAATACTGGGATTATTCAGAGGGGAAAAATGCCTTGAACTGCCTAGCTTGAATCTATCTCAAGTTCTCTTTCAGAGCCTTATTTCCTTCCCATCTTCTCCCTCCCCACCCTGTGCTACCCCAAGACGTCAGAACAACGCCAGCACCTAATACAAAAATGTCTTGCTGAGGTATACCTCAGAAATTGATTTTTCTTCCCCCAACTTCCTCCCACCCCCCTCCAAGTAACAGAAACCAGTATCATTTGAAAGCAAGTAAATCTAGCACGTACAAGCACATTCAGTCTGCCGACAGCAAGGAAAAATGCTTTCAGGGATTTAGTTGGAGAACACATCTTTAGGCAAACACTCACATCGACTTCCATGTGTCTCAATCTGCAGGTAGGCTTGAAACAGCGACCCTCCTGCCACCGCCTGCACACTCTCTCACTTCCCAGAGCAGCCGCACAGTGGCGGAAGGAACAGCTGTCTCCCTGTAACCAAAAGGAAACCCACAAAGAGGAAATTAAAAGAGTACAGCCTCAAAAATTATCCATGCTAGTAGAACTGGAAGCAGAATCTAACTGCTTCTTAAGTTAACAGACATCTGGATGTCTCCGCCCCCTCCTCTCCTAAAAACTCAACAAGAAACCCCAAAGCAAAAGCAGCCCAAACATACCTTGTCACAGGTGGAATAGAAATAGAAGTAGCAGTCGTCCCCTTGCTTGGACATAATCGACACCGTCTGAGAACGAGCTCAGGTTCGAAGGGTTCGCTCTCAGCAGGGACTTCCTCCAGTCCTCGTAAGAGCTGCCTTCGCTCTTTCTTGGACGGAAAGTCTCCTGACGGCTCGATCAGTCAAATCGTCTTTTTCAAAGTAACCCTAAAGAAAGGTATCAGTAAGTGAAAAAGGAGAAACAGTCCTACTCCCCGGTCTAACCTTTTTTGTTGCACCCCAGCTAACGCACGAGAGGAGTATTATTGCCCCTACCTGTGGGTACTTGCGGGTTATAAAGCACAAAGTATTTCACTTGGGCAGTCTCTCTTGCTGCTCTGCTTTGTGCCTTTAATCGCTTACAAAAATATTAAAGATGCTTAACGCCCCCCCTGTTGATTAGGACAGCCAGATCACAAGGAAGGCAGAGCCCCAGGAACTACGTGTTCTCATCCCCCTTGTCAATCCGTCAGCCTTACCCCAGACGCAGACAGCTGCTGATGATTTACCTGCTGGTCACCGCACTCCACTAGCCTGACAGCGCCCTCGGTGTCACAAGTTACACAGAGAATGCTGCACTATGATGCGTATGCAAACCACCCATCATGTCGTCTGAAGCGCAGGACAAGCTCTTGCTAACACATCTCATTCTCTGGATGAGAATCTGAAGCCAAGTTGTCCACAGCTGAAGCAGAATAGCCAGAATTTCCACTCCTTACAGTTGTTTTAGTCAACTCTACCTGTTAAATACTGTCTGGACATACATACACATACCTGTTTGTGCACACACCAAGAGCGAGTGATGATAAAGTCAGCAAGAGTGAGAGTGAAAATTAGAATGTGGGGCTATTTGCCACAGCAGACTGCATAGAAAGTCTCTCATTTTGAGGGAACCGGCAAACCCAAAAGATCTACGTAACGGTTTGATGAATGTGCCTTCAAGGCTGATGCTTTATAACACGAGGGATTTGGGGGTCAGCACACAAACAGGCATACCTACCTATACGCATACAGTATCAACGTTTCTACACACGCGAGCGTGCACAGCCTATGTTGCACGATATCCGTAGCGAGAGCAACTCTCAGCCCTAATCGGACACGCGGAGTTGCAATCAATTAACAGCAGGGAGACAGCAGATCGAGGATACCGCAAGCTTTGAGAGGCAGGGAAATGCTTCCTTTGCAAGTGGCATGGCTGCATGATACCAAGAATTTGGGATGACTTTGATTTTTAGGAAAGAATTTGTTCTCTTTTTACATCAGAGCCAATGCTACAAGTTTGCCTTCATACGCTCTTCTCTAATCCATATATCCATCATCATGCATTGCAGCAAGATCACGGAAGGTTTGAAAAGATGGCTTAGGTCCAGTTCGACAGCTGATGATTTTTTGGTGCCTCCAGAGCTGAAACTGATCTTCTTTAGCCACAAGCAGGTTTTCTTCATGCGAAGTCAGATACTTTGATTCTTACCCTTTTAAAGATACTAAATGCCATAAAACCTGCAACCACACCAGATAAAGCTCAAATTCAAGCGGTTCTGACCCCTTTCATTCAGACGCTGCGCGTTTCTGTGCAAGTATTTCTGACTCTCTTGGACAAAACGGAATGAAATGGTTCTTACAAATTAATAGCAAAAGGTTGGAACCTTCTACTCACACAAACACTAGCGGATTTTCAAGGAGGTTTTTTTTTTTTCTGGCAGGGAATTTTCCCAAATCTGAAATAAAGAGAGGACAAGGTGGGTTCTCATGTTAGTTATTGGGTTTTGACTGCTTGTCAAAGGGAAGAAAAACAGTTGTTAAGTGCAAGGGTTCCTTCCCTTCTTCAGTATTGATGGGACTATTCACTTTTCACCCTTAGCACCTTCGAAAACAGACTGTTGTGTCATGCAGATTCCTACGCATCTCCTCCTAGAAATTACTGGGTGTGCTGCTGATGCCATTGATAATTAAATGAAATTTCAAGCACGATTTCCGCAGTTTGCACAAGCCAACTCCTAAATGGAAGGCAAGTAAGGACCACTGCTTTGCCCAGCAGAGGCATTCCAACACAAATCAGGAGGAATTCACGGTCTAGAAGGTGCCATTTCTTTTCCCTAGGAAGTGAGACACACCTGTATAGTGCAACTTTACTATATCCACCACCATGGGGGGAACAAGAGAAATCCCCTCAGATCTAGCTCTTTTGAATGTCCAAGCAGCTCAGCATTCCGCTTGTCGCCTTCCATATTCCTGAGCAGGAGTTTGACTGGACCCCTCCAGCCACCCGGGCTGCAGAAAAAGTGCAGCGCAGCCCATCCGTTGTTACGCACATTTGAAAGACAAAGACTCGTCTCAGGCAGAGGCAGATTCTTTCTCCTTCACGTTCAACAAAACCACCAGCTCAAGAAACAGCAGGAACCGAGACCTAGCCCGTATCCGCTCACTGTACTCCAAACTCAACCCTCTTCACACCTTTCATGCTTTAAAGCCTTGCTACGGGGAAGGCTCACGCAGCCAGGTTTCAGGCATCGCTCGGCTTACACAGACATACTGACATACCCAGCTGTTTCCTTGATTTTGGTTTGGAGTGAATTTCCTCTGTGTCGTCCGGCACCAAGTTCACACATTCATCAAAGCCCTAAAAATCAGCAACAAAAGCCGCCGCTGAGCTACGTGCCCTGCTCTAAACTTCAGCAACAACGACACAAACTATCGTGAGCTGTGCTGACGTGGGCTGGACAATTAAGACTATTAATTGGAGAGGCACCCCCCACGCTAGTTTTTCCTGACAGGAAGAAACAGTTTTATAAATTTGAAGAACAACCAACAAAACACCCAATCCAAAGAGATCCTGAGACTCACAGTGATGCAGCCTTCTAGCCGCATGCTCGGAAAGACCCGTCCGGTGTGCCGCCCCGCTCCCCACACGGCTCGAAGGGCCCTGCGCAAGAAGCACCAGGACGTTCCTCGCACACGGGGCCGAAGCCGCGGCAGCCCGGCGGTACTCACGTTCTGCAGGTAGCGGAAGATGAGGTTCTGGAGCGGAGCGTTAAGGACGCCCCACAGACAGACCACGCACCTGCACCTTTCCTGCGCCAGGGTTTGGTAAAAATGCTGTTAACTGCTGTCATGGGGAACAGCTCAACTACCGGTGAAGGCGGAGGCGGCCAGGCTACATTTAATACAGGACCTTCAGGAGAATACGGGCATAACAGCGAAAAATAAAATATTTACAGAAACCATGGCATACACCAAACCTCGTCTCCACGGACAGAGCCTAGGCCGGGGACAGTGAAGGCTGACAAGAGAGCAGGAGGAGGGAAGCAGCGAGGGGAAAGCCTTCCTCGCCGGGCTCTCGCGCGCTCTTCCTCTCTCCCAAAGTCCACGAGCGAGCGACCGACCGACCGACCCATGCTGGCAGAAACTCCATGCTTGCTCCCAGCGGGAGAAAGTCCTTTGGCAGGATAAAGCATCGGCAGCTTGGGGCTGGGTGACCCTTCTGGAGCCAGAACAGCAGTTTGCTCAGTTTTGGTTTCAGACCTTTCCTCTAGGAACAAAGACAGCACAGTGGACTATCAAAGCACGCAAGTGTTTTCTTCCAAAGAGAAAGTATTGACAATCCACTCCGACAACCGATTTTTCCTCTGCCAGCAGCAAATGCCTGAGGGCCGCCCCACCTTCACAAATCCTCGTAGGAAGAGACTCAAGTTCTTCAAAACTTTAAGAAAATGATTCAAAAGGTAGCTGCTAGGGAAAACGATCCCTGGTGGCAGGGTACACAATAGACCCCAGTCTCAGCTGTCTTCTGCAGGGTCACAAATTCAGACCGCATGTCTGACCAGCAGGGAAGTTCAGGACAACTGCGTGCAGGTACTCCCAATGTCTACCAGTTCACCTGTGCTTTAAGACTCCTTGCAAAGCCTCAGCTAGAAAAAGAATCACCTCTGGGTATCCAACAAAAGAATCAGTTTCCATTTATTTCTTTCTTTATTTTAAGCCTTAAGACTATGCGCTTCAGGTGTCCAGCATTTCAGCAAGCTCCATGAGGAGCTCATCCTCATCCTTCTCTGGGTCCGGGTCAATTATCTCTTCCAGTTTGCCTCCTGAGATCTCCCAAAGAAACTGCTCAAAGTCGTCTTCTACAGAGAAGGGGGCTTCCCAGGCCCCTGTGGAGCTCAACCCCTCTGTCTTTACTGCTACTCCTGAGGAAGCTGAGGTCGAGCTTGAGACCTCTGACGGTGCCACAGAGTCTGCCGGGCTTCCAGGATGCAGTTCAGGACTGGGAAGAACAAGAAAGAGAGCAAATCAGTGTATGACATTCCTTAAGCAGAGAGATGTTTTCTGCAAACCAGCTCTTAAAATGGTAGTTAATCCCTCCTACCCCTCAGCCTTACGCAGGGATTGTTATTCAATTAACCTGGGGCTGCTTCTAGAGTCCAATGTACCAGCAGGTACATTTTGCAGTTTGGGGATTTATCCGCGAAGACACAGCATCTGGGGTCTGGCAAAGAAGGTTCCGTTTTTGTCGCCACAGGCACTTTGCCACCTTTACTAATTTGACTGCAAAAGGGTGACCAAGTCAACCTCCGCAGGCGTTCAGAAAACCCAAGAAGCCACTGAAAAGCTGTACCAACTTGCAGCATTTTCAGACAAGGATCTAGATAAGCAGTCCAGCCAGCTCCTAGAAACTTATTATTTCAGACGAGTTTTTCCTCTGCTGGATTTTGGCATGAATTATCTCAAAACTCTCATTTTTCCACGTGTGAAAAAAAAAACCAACAACCTTCGTTTCACGTGAAAGGCACACTGATGAAGCGAAAGAACAAGTTGTGGTTGTTACCTGGTTTGGGGTTTTCCTCTCCCGCCTATGGAGAAGAGGCTGCCCTCTGGCAAAGCCGGAACAAGGGCCTAGGAAGAAGCAAGATGGTTTTTATGATACACAGGTCAAAGACTGCTTTGCAGATTCTTCCTCCGCTGCTTCTCCTCTGGCAGTGCTGAGCCTTAACCAAAATACAGAGCCAGGGCACACCTGAAGAAAAGTTAGCATTCCCTTAACGTTTACTAACGACCTTGGGTCTTCTTAAAGAACGCAGCAATTAAAGGACATGGCAGAGCATTATGTAAACACTGCCATTCACCTCGTAAAGAGCAGAAAGGTACTACGAGCGTCCTGTTGACCACTTTTGGATTTAAAAGGGAACGGAGACCCGTAGAACATTTCAGTCTTCCATCTTTTCTCCAAGAGGAGGCTACAACTTGGGCATAAATTTTACTAGGGACCCACTACTGCCTCAGCCGCTCTCCTTACCACAGCCGCTTTTTTAGCTGAAGGCTCCTTCCCGTCGCCACCAGTGGCACTCGGTGGCTTCACAGCCGCCACGGCAGACGGATGACTCTCGGCTGCCTTACGTTTCAGTGGCTGCTTTCTGGGGAAGGTGGCTTTCCCATCCAAAGGCTTCAGGCACCCCTTTGGTTTGGCTAGAGTAAAAGGAAGAGAGAATTGATACCGTCTTGCTCTGCCTCAGGAAAAAAAAACCCAACAAACAAACAGGTTCTCTTAACAGCGCCACAGTCCTTCTAGTTAAGTGTATTTAGCCAGCAGCTAAACAGCACTCGAGCTTCAGCACTCGAGCAAGAGGAATCAGGCAGGGTTTTTTAAATTCACTTTTAGGGCTGTATGAAAGCTCATGGAAAGACAAAAGGGGAAAGCATACTTAATAGCCAGTTCGTACCTGTCTCTGTACGGCTCTGTTCAGAGGGCAGTCCTAGCCTCTCCTTCAGAGACCTGGGGACTTGAACTACAAGAGAGAACAGAAAAAGTTGGGTAGGCTGCATAAATCTCCATTTGCTGTTCACGTTTCGAAATGAGAGCCGTCACGTCACTGGGATTCAGAGCTACCTTGAGCCCGCAACCAACACGCACAAAGAACCACTAGAAGAAAGGACAAACAGCAAACCTAAACAGAAAATCTGTGCATCAAATCCCCATGTCTGCTTAGTAGCTGCACCTCTCTTTGGTGCTTTGTCAGCACTCTCCAGAACCTCTGTCTTCTTCCCCAGCCTGTCAGCAAGCTTGCGCTTTAACGGAAGGACACTTTTACCAGCTTCAGAAAGAGAGGAAACAAGCAATACTTTAAGAACGTTTCTCTGGAGGCGGATTTTAGAACAGTCAGCCACAAACTTCCATGCTTCCGGGGATCTTTTCTTAGATTTGCCTTTCAGCTGATAACCAAATTTGCCACTTCTGCCTGCCGTCAATACACATCTCTGCCAAAATGTATTTTCCTCCGGCACGCAGCAAAAATACCCTTCAACATAGTCACGTTTAGATGAGGGCACCCGAACAACGCCTCACAAAAAGCTCTTCCTCTGGAGGCTTTCCGTTTTCCCATCCTCTCGCCAAGATTCAGTTGAATCACAGGCTCCTCCCCTAAGACAAAGACTAATCTAGCTCTTCACTGCACAGAAGCCAGTAGCCACTAAGAGCATTGTCCTTCTAGCCCACGTCCCGGCAAAAGGCACTCTTCTGGTAGCCAAACCACAGAAACGAGTGACTACGCGTAGTAGTAGTGCCCCACGGTTTTTGCCTTTCAAAGGAATTTGTGCAGATCTGAACACCACCACTTATACACAGACTCGTATCACGCTACTGTCCGCAAGAGCCACCGTCAGCCTGGTCAACGCTTCAAAAATTGGCTACTTGTATAATACCATCTTCTATAGGTCTGCCCTTGCATTACTGCCCGGTTTTCCCAGTTATCCCCTTATTTGCATACTGACACTCGTATTGACATTAGCCTCTCTCTCTGCTGCTACTGCACTTCACCCAACCGCTACTTCCGCCACGTGCTGTCGACACATTAGCTCATTCACAAATCTCACTCAACTTCAGGAACATGAGAGTCCAATTAAGCACATTGGAGGGTCTGTAAGGTGGTGTAATACATGATGAGCTACGGCTTAATGTCAGGCTGATAAAAACCCCTTCTGGATCTTTTACTGCAACACAACAAACTGAGCACCTACAAATGCCAAATATTTGCAATCAAACCAGGGCCTGGAAGCCTAAAAGCATGGTTTCCATTAGAAAAGGCAGCACCAGCAGGCTAACGTGTCTGAATTATCCTAATTATTACTTAACCTTTCGGTTGAGGAGCCATGAAATGGAAACAATAGTAGTCACTACAAGTAGGGGATATTAACTCACCACCTTGGCTTTTTGTTTTTTCCTTTAGTTTCTCCAATTTGATTTCTTCAAGTGTTTTTATTCCAAAATTTAAATTGTCCTCTGAAAACAGAAAATCATTAATGAAGCTGAGGCCTAAAGGCACATGTTGAAGAGCACACATCCTCAAGCTTCTGACAGCTCAGAACCCTTCCAAAGTCTTCCAAATAAACCCTCTCAACACTCCCCACCAGGACAAAAAGCCATAGAACGGATGGGTATTTTGGTAAGCGATTGGCACCCTTCTTCACCCCTCCTCCCACCCTACAGAGTAAAACCTGCAGTTTTAAGCGTTTTAATCCATCTACACGATATTAGATTCCATTAGACATGGCTTCTTCCCACAGTGTTTGAAAGGACACATTTGCAGGCATTTCAACTCCACGCTGTGGCTCTCTTTTGTTTTACAAAAGTCTACAAGGAGGAGTTGACCTGTCTGACCCAAGGGACACACGACAGTATTAGACAGGAATGAGCTCGTGGAAATAACTGACTCCATCCAGCTACCCGATGTTCTACTGTAGATTTAGAACATATCACTTTGGAGTTCATCGTCAAGTTCTCCTTCCAAGCCATCCTACTACAGCTGCTAGAATACCTTGCTTTGTATCAGCCCCGCGTTTCCCAGTGGAAATTATCCGCGATCCACTACGGGCTTGTGTTGCTGGTTGCTGGACAGGTGTTTTAGTTTCATCTCCTTCTTCAGAAAGCTGCTCTGAAAGTCCAAAATAAAACCTCTTCAGTTATGGAGCAGGGATTATACAAGGCGTTTCATGCTCATGTAGCTCGTACAACGACGTTTCAGTCCACGGTTCATATTCTGTTCGCATTCTTAACTACAAGCAACTGTTTGCGGGAGGTGTTTTTTAAACAGCTGCATTGACTTGACAGGCTCATACAAGCGAGAGCTATACCGGGGAAAAAAATATTTAAGACTCCAGACTCTCGTCCGTAGCTTTAAACACGACACAGTTCAGGCACTCTGTGAAGTTATACATTCACCTCCAGTAGAAATGCCTTCAGTAAGCAAAAAGTACCCATCTTCATCGTCATCTGCAGCACTGATTACAACTGGCTGGAGGATGTGTAGGACTTGGGACCTTTTCAGAGCTTTCCACTTTCATCACCCCCCTCAGCTGCGGAGTGGGACTTGACTGGACAGAAAGTGTGTTTTGCTGCAGTGACGCCTGAGCCATTTTCACATCATCTTCTGCAGGCTCAGGTGGACTTGGAAGCGTAGCTAGAGGAAGACGAGGACCATCTCTCATTTGGCCATGTAAAACTGTCACCCCGACCTTGCACTCACTGTCTAGATACGGTAGATAAGGTAGACAACCCACCTGGCTGCTGAATTCAGAGTTTCCTATTCCCCACCCCTACGAACACACTAGGAACAACGGCTTCCCTTCACACACTCATCTCACCACCCTACCCTCCAGAAAGGATGAAATGAAGGGAAAGCCACCTGAAGTGCAAAGATCACACAAAGCACAGAGAAGCTGAGCGTGAAAGAAAAAATTAAACACCAGAATTACAGTCCGTTTAGCTGAGAGCCTGTGACTGCTCACTTCTCCCTACGCTCATCAGTGAGCAGTTACTTGATGCCTTCTACGGCATTGTACCCACTCCGAAGTAATATTCAGAATTAATTCTTTCATGCTTAAAGGAAAAGGGCCCAAGAAACTCACTTTTGCTTGGCGGGAAGAAGCGCCCATCAACATAGCGTCCTTTCGTGTGATGGAACGCGCAGTTGGATTTCTGACAGCCAGCTGGTTGATTCTCCCAGTAGCAAGGAATCTCACTGCGCTTTTTCTGAAGACAGAAAGAAAGAAAAGCTCGTGGTAACACTCGCCTTAGGCTTGCTAAGAGACATAGTTACACGTCATGCCAGAGACAGGGCTATCGCAGTGCAGTGCGGAAACATCATTCCCAAGGGCAGTCTATCACTGAAAGCATTTCAGGGCAGATCGACAAAACTTGCGTAAGCTGTAACTACTACATATTATCTAGCTTTCCTGTCGTTCCGTTGGAGAAGTCGCGGGCTCGCACACATCAGTTCAGGGTGGGTTAAACTAAGACAATGTGCAAAATACTGGGATTATTCAGAGGGGAAAAATGCCTTGAACTGCCTAGCTTGAATCTATCTCAAGTTCTCTTTCAGAGCCTTATTTCCTTCCCATCTTCTCCCTCCCCACCCTGTGCTACCCCAAGACGTCAGAACAACGCCAGCACCTAATACAAAAATGTCTTGCTGAGGTATACCTCAGAAATTGATTTTTCTTCCCCCAACTTCCTCCCACCCCCCTCCAAGTAACAGAAACCAGTATCATTTGAAAGCAAGTAAATCTAGCACGTACAAGCACATTCAGTCTGCCGACAGCAAGGAAAAATGCTTTCAGGGATTTAGTTGGAGAACACATCTTTAGGCAAACACTCACATCGACTTCCATGTGTCTCAATCTGCAGGTAGGCTTGAAACAGCGACCCTCCTGCCACCGCCTGCACACTCTCTCACTTCCCAGAGCAGCCGCACAGTGGCGGAAGGAACAGCTGTCTCCCTGTAACCAAAAGGAAACCCACAAAGAGGAAATTAAAAGAGTACAGCCTCAAAAATTATCCATGCTAGTAGAACTGGAAGCAGAATCTAACTGCTTCTTAAGTTAACAGACATCTGGATGTCTCCGCCCCCTCCTCTCCTAAAAACTCAACAAGAAACCCCAAAGCAAAAGCAGCCCAAACATACCTTGTCACAGGTGGAATAGAAATAGAAGTAGCAGTCGTCCCCTTGCTTGGACATAATCGACACCGTCTGAGAACGAGCTCAGGTTCGAAGGGTTCGCTCTCAGCAGGGACTTCCTCCAGTCCTCGTAAGAGCTGCCTTCGCTCTTTCTTGGACGGAAAGTCTCCTGACGGCTCGATCAGTCAAATCGTCTTTTTCAAAGTAACCCTAAAGAAAGGTATCAGTAAGTGAAAAAGGAGAAACAGTCCTACTCCCCGGTCTAACCTTTTTTGTTGCACCCCAGCTAACGCACGAGAGGAGTATTATTGCCCCTACCTGTGGGTACTTGCGGGTTATAAAGCACAAAGTATTTCACTTGGGCAGTCTCTCTTGCTGCTCTGCTTTGTGCCTTTAATCGCTTACAAAAATATTAAAGATGCTTAACGCCCCCCCTGTTGATTAGGACAGCCAGATCACAAGGAAGGCAGAGCCCCAGGAACTACGTGTTCTCATCCCCCTTGTCAATCCGTCAGCCTTACCCCAGACGCAGACAGCTGCTGATGATTTACCTGCTGGTCACCGCACTCCACTAGCCTGACAGCGCCCTCGGTGTCACAAGTTACACAGAGAATGCTGCACTATGATGCGTATGCAAACCACCCATCATGTCGTCTGAAGCGCAGGACAAGCTCTTGCTAACACATCTCATTCTCTGGATGAGAATCTGAAGCCAAGTTGTCCACAGCTGAAGCAGAATAGCCAGAATTTCCACTCCTTACAGTTGTTTTAGTCAACTCTACCTGTTAAATACTGTCTGGACATACATACACATACCTGTTTGTGCACACACCAAGAGCGAGTGATGATAAAGTCAGCAAGAGTGAGAGTGAAAATTAGAATGTGGGGCTATTTGCCACAGCAGACTGCATAGAAAGTCTCTCATTTTGAGGGAACCGGCAAACCCAAAAGATCTACGTAACGGTTTGATGAATGTGCCTTCAAGGCTGATGCTTTATAACACGAGGGATTTGGGGGTCAGCACACAAACAGGCATACCTACCTACACGCATACAGTATCAACGTTTCTACACACGCGAGCGTGCACAGCCTATGTTGCACGATATCCGTAGCGAGAGCAACTCTCAGCCCTAATCGGACACGCGGAGTTGCAATCAATTAACAGCAGGGAGACAGCAGATCGAGGATACCGCAAGCTTTGAGAGGCAGGGAAATGCTTCCTTTGCAAGTGGCATGGCTGCATGATACCAAGAATTTGGGATGACTTTGATTTTTAGGAAAGAATTTGTTCTCTTTTTACATCAGAGCCAATGCTACAAGTTTGCCTTCATACGCTGTTCTCTAATCCATATATCCATCATCATGCATTGCAGCAAGATCACGGAAGGTTTGAAAAGATGGCTTAGGTCCAGTTCGACAGCTGATGATTTTTTGGTGCCTCCAGAGCTGAAACTGATCTTCTTTAGCCACAAGCAGGTTTTCTTCATGCGAAGTCAGATACTTTGATTCTTACCCTTTTAAAGATACTAAATGCCATAAAACCTGCAACCACACCAGATAAAGCTCAAATTCAAGCGGTTCTGACCCCTTTCATTCAGACGCTGCGCGTTTCTGTGCAAGTATTTCTGACTCTCTTGGACAAAACGGAATGAAATGGTTCTTACAAATTAATAGCAAAAGGTTGGAACCTTCTACTCACACAAACACTAGCGGATTTTCAAGAAGGTTTTTTTTTTTTCTGGCAGGGAATTTTCCCAAATCTGAAATAAAGAGAGGACAAGGTGGGTTCTCATGTTAGTTATTGGGTTTTGACTGCTTGTCAAAGGGAAGAAAAACAGTTGTTAAGTGCAAGGGTTCCTTCCCTTCTTCAGTATTGATGGGACTATTCACTTTTCACCCTTAGCACCTTCGAAAACAGACTGTTGTGTCATGCAGATTCCTACGCATCTCCTCCTAGAAATTACTGGGTGTGCTGCTGATGCCATTGATAATTAAATGAAATTTCAAGCACGATTTCCGCAGTTTGCACAAGCCAACTCCTAAATGGAAGGCAAGTAAGGACCACTGCTTTGCCCAGCAGAGGCATTCCAACACAAATCAGGAGGAATTCACGGTCTAGAAGGTGCCATTTCTTTTCCCTAGGAAGTGAGACACACCTGTATAGTGCAACTTTACTATATCCACCACCATGGGGGGAACAAGAGAAATCCCCTCAGATCTAGCTCTTTTGAATGTCCAAGCAGCTCAGCATTCCGCTTGTCGCCTTCCATATTCCTGAGCAGGAGTTTGACTGGACCCCTCCAGCCACCCGGGCTGCAGAAAAAGTGCAGCGCAGCCCATCCGTTGTTACGCACATTTGAAAGACAAAGACTCGTCTCAGGCAGAGGCAGATTCTTTCTCCTTCACGTTCAACAAAACCACCAGCTCAAGAAACAGCAGGAACCGAGACCTAGCCCGTATCCGCTCACTGTACTCCAAACTCAACCCTCTTCACACCTTTCATGCTTTAAAGCCTTGCTACGGGGAAGGCTCACGCAGCCAGGTTTCAGGCATCGCTCGGCTTACACAGACATACTGACATACCCAGCTGTTTCCTTGATTTTGGTTTGGAGTGAATTTCCTCTGCGTCGTCCGGCACCAAGTTCACACATTCATCAAAGCCCTAAAAATCAGCAACAAAAGCCGCCGCTGAGCTACGTGCCCTGCTCTAAACTTCAGCAACAACGACACAAACTATCGTGAGCTGTGCTGACGTGGGCTGGACAATTAAGACTATTAATTGGAGAGGCACCCCCCACGCTAGTTTTTCCTGACAGGAAGAAACAGTTTTATAAATTTGAAGAACAACCAACAAAACACCCAATCCAAAGAGATCCTGAGACTCACAGTGATGCAGCCTTCTAGCCGCATGCTCGGAAAGACCCGTCCGGTGTGCCGCCCCGCTCCCCACACGGCTCGAAGGGCCCTGCGCAAGAAGCACCAGGACGTTCCTCGCACACGGGGCCGAAGCCGCGGCAGCCCGGCGGTACTCACGTTCTGCAGGTAGCGGAAGATGAGGTTCTGGAGCGGAGCGTTAAGGACGCCCCACAGACAGACCACGCACCTGCACCTTTCCTGCGCCAGGGTTTGGTAAAAATGCTGTTAACTGCTGTCATGGGGAACAGCTCAACTACCGGTGAAGGCGGAGGCGGCCAGGCTACATTTAATACAGGACCTTCAGGAGAATACGGGCATAACAGCGAAAAATAAAATATTTACAGAAACCATGGCATACACCAAACCTCGTCTCCACGGACAGAGCCTAGGCCGGGGACAGTGAAGGCTGACAACAGAGCAGGAGGAGGGAAGCAGCGAGGGGAAAGCCTTCCTCGCCGGGCTCTCGCGCGCTCTTCCTCTCTCCCAAAGTCCACGAGTGACCGACCGACCGACCGACCCATGCTGGCAGAAACTCCATGCTTGCTCCCAGCGGGAGAAAGTCCTTTGGCAGGATAAAGCATCGGCAGCTTGGGGCTGGGTGACCCTTCTGGAGCCGGAACAGCAGTTTGCTCAGTTTTGGTTTCAGACCTTTCCTCTAGGAACAAAGACAGCACAGTGGACTATCAAAGCACGCAAGTGTTTTCTTCCAAAGAGAAAGTATTGACAATCCACTCCGACAACCGATTTTTCCTCTGCCAGCAGCAAATGCCTGAGGGCCGCCCCACCTTCACAAATCCTCGTAGGAAGAGACTCAAGTTCTTCAAAACTTTAAGAAAATGATTCAAAAGGTAGCTGCTAGGGAAAACGATCCCTGGTGGCAGGGTACACAATAGACCCCAGTCTCAGCTGTCTTCTGCAGGGTCACAAATTCAGACCGCATGTCTGACCAGCAGGGAAGTTCAGGACAACTGCGTGCAGGTACTCCCAATGTCTACCAGTTCACCTGTGCTTTAAGACTCCTTGCAAAGCCTCAGCTAGAAAAAGAATCACCTCTGGGTATCCAACAAAAGAATCAGTTTCCATTTATTTCTTTCTTTATTTTAAGCCTTAAGACTATGCGCTTCAGGTGTCCAGCATTTCAGCAAGCTCCATGAGGAGCTCATCCTCATCCTTCTCTGGGTCCGGGTCAATTATCTCTTCCAGTTTGCCTCCTGAGATCTCCCAAAGAAACTGCTCAAAGTCGTCTTCTACAGAGAAGGGGGCTTCCCAGGCCCCTGTGGAGCTCAACCCCTCTGTCTTTACTGCTACTCCTGAGGAAGCTGAGGTCGAGCTTGAGACCTCTGACGGTGCCACAGAGTCTGCCGGGCTTCCAGGATGCAGTTCAGGACTGGGAAGAACAAGAAAGAGAGCAAATCAGTGTATGACATTCCTTAAGCAGAGAGATGTTTTCTGCAAACCAGCTCTTAAAATGGTAGTTAATCCCTCCTACCCCTCAGCCTTACGCAGGGATTGTTATTCAATTAACCTGGGGCTGCTTCTAGAGTCCAATGTACCAGCAGGTACATTTTGCAGTTTGGGGATTTATCCGCGAAGACACAGCATCTGGGGTCTGGCAAAGAAGGTTCCGTTTTTGTCGCCACAGGCACTTTGCCACCTTTACTAATTTGACTGCAAAAGGGTGACCAAGTCAACCTCCGCAGGCGTTCAGAAAACCCAAGAAGCCACTGAAAAGCTGTACCAACTTGCAGCATTTTCAGACAAGGATCTAGATAAGCAGTCCAGCCAGCTCCTAGAAACTTATTATTTCAGACGAGTTTTTCCTCTGCTGGATTTTGGCATGAATTATCTCAAAACTCTCATTTTTCCACGTGTGAAAAAAAAAACCAACAACCTTCGTTTCACGTGAAAGGCACACTGATGAAGCGAAAGAACAAGTTGTGGTTGTTACCTGGTTTGGGGTTTTCCTCTCCCGCCTATGGAGAAGAGGCTGCCCTCTGGCAAAGCCGGAACAAGGGCCTAGGAAGAAGCAAGATGGTTTTTATGATACACAGGTCAAAGACTGCTTTGCAGATTCTTCCTCCGCTGCTTCTCCTCTGGCAGTGCTGAGCCTTAACCAAAATACAGAGCCAGGGCACACCTGAAGAAAAGTTAGCATTCCCTTAACGTTTACTAACGACCTTGGGTCTTCTTAAAGAACGCAGCAATTAAAGGACATGGCAGAGCATTATGTAAACACTGCCATTCACCTCGTAAAGAGCAGAAAGGTACTACGAGCGTCCTGTTGACCACTTTTGGATTTAAAAGGGAACGGAGACCCGTAGAACATTTCAGTCTTCCATCTTTTCTCCAAGAGGAGGCTACAACTTGGGCATAAATTTTACTAGGGACCCACTACTGCCTCAGCCGCTCTCCTTACCACAGCCGCTTTTTTAGCTGAAGGCTCCTTCCCGTCGCCACCAGTGGCACTCGGTGGCTTCACAGCCGCCACGGCAGACGGATGACTCTCGGCTGCCTTACGTTTCAGTGGCTGCTTTCTGGGGAAGGTGGCTTTCCCATCCAAAGGCTTCAGGCACCCCTTTGGTTTGGCTAGAGTAAAAGGAAGAGAGAATTGATACCGTCTTGCTCTGCCTCAGGAAAAAAAAACCCAACAAACAAACAGGTTCTCTTAACAGCGCCACAGTCCTTCTAGTTAAGTGTATTTAGCCAGCAGCTAAACAGCACTCGAGCTTCAGCACTCGAGCAAGAGGAATCAGGCAGGGTTTTTTAAATTCACTTTTAGGGCTGTATGAAAGCTCATGGAAAGACAAAAGGGGAAAGCATACTTAATAGCCAGTTCGTACCTGTCTCTGTACGGCTCTGTTCAGAGGGCAGTCCTAGCCTCTCCTTCAGAGACCTGGGGACTTGAACTACAAGAGAGAACAGAAAAAGTTGGGTAGGCTGCATAAATCTCCATTTGCTGTTCACGTTTCGAAATGAGAGCCGTCACGTCACTGGGATTCAGAGCTACCTTGAGCCCGCAACCAACACGCACAAAGAACCACTAGAAGAAAGGACAAACAGCAAACCTAAACAGAAAATCTGTGCATCAAATCCCCATGTCTGCTTAGTAGCTGCACCTCTCTTTGGTGCTTTGTCAGCACTCTCCAGAACCTCTGTCTTCTTCCCCAGCCTGTCAGCAAGCTTGCGCTTTAACGGAAGGACACTTTTACCAGCTTCAGAAAGAGAGGAAACAAGCAATACTTTAAGAACGTTTCTCTGGAGGCGGATTTTAGAACAGTCAGCCACAAACTTCCATGCTTCCGGGGATCTTTTCTTAGATTTGCCTTTCAGCTGATAACCAAATTTGCCACTTCTGCCTGCCGTCAATACACATCTCTGCCAAAATGTATTTTCCTCCGGCACGCAGCAAAAATACCCTTCAACATAGTCACGTTTAGATGAGGGCACCCGAACAACGCCTCACAAAAAGCTCTTCCTCTGGAGGCTTTCCGTTTTCCCATCCTCTCGCCAAGATTCAGTTGAATCACAGGCTCCTCCCCTAAGACAAAGACTAATCTAGCTCTTCACTGCACAGAAGCCAGTAGCCACTAAGAGCATTGTCCTTCTAGCCCACGTCCCAGCAAAAGGCACTCTTCTGGTAGCCAAACCACAGAAACGAGTGACTACGCGTAGTAGTAGTGCCCCACGGTTTTTGCCTTTCAAAGGAATTTGTGCAGATCTGAACACCACCACTTATACACAGACTCGTATCACGCTACTGTCCGCAAGAGCCACCGTCAGCCTGGTCAACGCTTCAAAAATTGGCTACTTGTATAATACCATCTTCTATAGGTCTGCCCTTGCATTACTGCCCGGTTTTCCCAGTTATCCCCTTATTTGCATACTGACACTCGTATTGACATTAGCCTCTCTCTCTGCTGCTACTGCACTTCACCCAACCGCTACTTCCGCCACGTGCTGTCGACACATTAGCTCATTCACAAATCTCACTCAACTTCAGGAACATGAGAGTCCAATTAAGCACATTGGAGGGTCTGTAAGGTGGTGTAATACATGAT
Organism: Astur gentilis; assembly: GCF_929443795.1. Classification (NCBI taxonomy): domain Eukaryota; kingdom Metazoa; phylum Chordata; class Aves; order Accipitriformes; family Accipitridae; genus Astur; species Astur gentilis. The sequence goes on along the minus strand of NC_064908.1, from coordinate 3,836,614 downwards.
GAGCTACGGCTTAATGTCAGGCTGATAAAAACCCCTTCTGGATCTTTTACTGCAACACAACAAACTGAGCACCTACAAATGCCAAATATTTGCAATCAAACCAGGGCCTGGAAGCCTAAAAGCATGGTTTCCATTAGAAAAGGCAGCACCAGCAGGCTAACGTGTCTGAATTATCCTAATTATTACTTAACCTTTCGGTTGAGGAGCCATGAAATGGAAACAATAGTAGTCACTACAAGTAGGGGATATTAACTCACCACCTTGGCTTTTTGTTTTTTCCTTTAGTTTCTCCAATTTGATTTCTTCAAGTGTTTTTATTCCAAAATTTAAATTGTCCTCTGAAAACAGAAAATCATTAATGAAGCTGAGGCCTAAAGGCACATGTTGAAGAGCACACATCCTCAAGCTTCTGACAGCTCAGAACCCTTCCAAAGTCTTCCAAATAAACCCTCTCAACACTCCCCACCAGGACAAAAAGCCATAGAACGGATGGGTATTTTGGTAAGCGATTGGCACCCTTCTTCACCCCTCCTCCCACCCTACAGAGTAAAACCTGCAGTTTTAAGCGTTTTAATCCATCTACACGATATTAGATTCCATTAGACATGGCTTCTTCCCACAGTGTTTGAAAGGACACATTTGCAGGCATTTCAACTCCACGCTGTGGCTCTCTTTTGTTTTACAAAAGTCTACAAGGAGGAGTTGACCTGTCTGACCCAAGGGACACACGACAGTATTAGACAGGAATGAGCTCGTGGAAATAACTGACTCCATCCAGCTACCCGATGTTCTACTGTAGATTTAGAACATATCACTTTGGAGTTCATCGTCAAGTTCTCCTTCCAAGCCATCCTACTACAGCTGCTAGAATACCTTGCTTTGTATCAGCCCCGCGTTTCCCAGTGGAAATTATCCGCGATCCACTACGGGCTTGTGTTGCTGGTTGCTGGACAGGTGTTTTAGTTTCATCTCCTTCTTCAGAAAGCTGCTCTGAAAGTCCAAAATAAAACCTCTTCAGTTATGGAGCAGGGATTATACAAGGCGTTTCATGCTCATGTAGCTCGTACAACGACGTTTCAGTCCACGGTTCATATTCTGTTCGCATTCTTAACTACAAGCAACTGTTTGCGGGAGGTGTTTTTTAAACAGCTGCATTGACTTGACAGGCTCATACAAGCGAGAGCTATACCGGGGAAAAAAATATTTAAGACTCCAGACTCTCGTCCGTAGCTTTAAACACGACACAGTTCAGGCACTCTGTGAAGTTATACATTCACCTCCAGTAGAAATGCCTTCAGTAAGCAAAAAGTACCCATCTTCATCGTCATCTGCAGCACTGATTACAACTGGCTGGAGGATGTGTAGGACTTGGGACCTTTTCAGAGCTTTCCACTTTCATCACCCCCCTCAGCTGCGGAGTGGGACTTGACTGGACAGAAAGTGTGTTTTGCTGCAGTGACGCCTGAGCCATTTTCACATCATCTTCTGCAGGCTCAGGTGGACTTGGAAGCGTAGCTAGAGGAAGACGAGGACCATCTCTCATTTGGCCATGTAAAACTGTCACCCCGACCTTGCACTCACTGTCTAGATACGGTAGATAAGGTAGACAACCCACCTGGCTGCTGAATTCAGAGTTTCCTATTCCCCACCCCTACGAACACACTAGGAACAACGGCTTCCCTTCACACACTCATCTCACCACCCTACCCTCCAGAAAGGATGAAATGAAGGGAAAGCCACCTGAAGTGCAAAGATCACACAAAGCACAGAGAAGCTGAGCGTGAAAGAAAAAATTAAACACCAGAATTACAGTCCGTTTAGCTGAGAGCCTGTGACTGCTCACTTCTCCCTACGCTCATCAGTGAGCAGTTACTTGATGCCTTCTACGGCATTGTACCCACTCCGAAGTAATATTCAGAATTAATTCTTTCATGCTTAAAGGAAAAGGGCCCAAGAAACTCACTTTTGCTTGGCGGGAAGAAGCGCCCATCAACATAGCGTCCTTTCGTGTGATGGAACGCGCAGTTGGATTTCTGACAGCCAGCTGGTTGATTCTCCCAGTAGCAAGGAATCTCACTGCGCTTTTTCTGAAGACAGAAAGAAAGAAAAGCTCGTGGTAACACTCGCCTTAGGCTTGCTAAGAGACATAGTTACACGTCATGCCAGAGACAGGGCTATCGCAGTGCAGTGCGGAAACATCATTCCCAAGGGCAGTCTATCACTGAAAGCATTTCAGGGCAGATCGACAAAACTTGCGTAAGCTGTAACTACTACATATTATCTAGCTTTCCTGTCGTTCCGTTGGAGAAGTCGCGGGCTCGCACACATCAGTTCAGGGTGGGTTAAACTAAGACAATGTGCAAAATACTGGGATTATTCAGAGGGGAAAAATGCCTTGAACTGCCTAGCTTGAATCTATCTCAAGTTCTCTTTCAGAGCCTTATTTCCTTCCCATCTTCTCCCTCCCCGCCCTGTGCTACCCCAAGACGTCAGAACAACGCCAGCACCTAATACAAAAATGTCTTGCTGAGGTATACCTCAGAAATTGATTTTTCTTCCCCCAACTTCCTCCCACCCCCCTCCAAGTAACAGAAACCAGTATCATTTGAAAGCAAGTAAATCTAGCACGTACAAGCACATTCAGTCTGCCGACAGCAAGGAAAAATGCTTTCAGGGATTTAGTTGGAGAACACATCTTTAGGCAAACACTCACATCGACTTCCATGTGTCTCAATCTGCAGGTAGGCTTGAAACAGCGACCCTCCTGCCACCGCCTGCACACTCTCTCACTTCCCAGAGCAGCCGCACAGTGGCGGAAGGAACAGCTGTCTCCCTGTAACCAAAAGGAAACCCACAAAGAGGAAATTAAAAGAGTACAGCCTCAAAAATTATCCATGCTAGTAGAACTGGAAGCAGAATCTAACTGCTTCTTAAGTTAACAGACATCTGGATGTCTCCGCCCCCTCCTCTCCTAAAAACTCAACAAGAAACCCCAAAGCAAAAGCAGCCCAAACATACCTTGTCACAGGTGGAATAGAAATAGAAGTAGCAGTCGTCCCCTTGCTTGGACATAATCGACACCGTCTGAGAACGAGCTCAGGTTCGAAGGGTTCGCTCTCAGCAGGGACTTCCTCCAGTCCTCGTAAGAGCTGGCTTCGCTCTTTCTTGGACGGAAAGTCTCCTGACGGCTCGATCAGTCAAATCGTCTTTTTCAAAGTAACCCTAAAGAAAGGTATCAGTAAGTGAAAAAGGAGAAACAGTCCTACTCCCCGGTCTAACCTTTTTTGTTGCACCCCAGCTAACGCACGAGAGGAGTATTATTGCCCCTACCTGTGGGTACTTGCGGGTTATAAAGCACAAAGTATTTCACTTGGGCAGTCTCTCTTGCTGCTCTGCTTTGTGCCTTTAATCGCTTACAAAAATATTAAAGATGCTTAACGCCCCCCCTGTTGATTAGGACAGCCAGATCACAAGGAAGGCAGAGCCCCAGGAACTACGTGTTCTCATCCCCCTTGTCAATCCGTCAGCCTTACCCCAGACGCAGACAGCTGCTGATGATTTACCTGCTGGTCACCGCACTCCACTAGCCTGACAGCGCCCTCGGTGTCACAAGTTACACAGAGAATGCTGCACTATGATGCGTATGCAAACCACCCATCATGTCGTCTGAAGCGCAGGACAAGCTCTTGCTAACACATCTCATTCTCTGGATGAGAATCTGAAGCCAAGTTGTCCACAGCTGAAGCAGAATAGCCAGAATTTCCACTCCTTACAGTTGTTTTAGTCAACTCTACCTGTTAAATACTGTCTGGACATACATACACATACCTGTTTATGCACACACCAAGAGCGAGTGATGATAAAGTCAGCAAGAGTGAGAGTGAAAATTAGAATGTGGGGCTATTTGCCACAGCAGACTGCATAGAAAGTCTCTCATTTTGAGGGAACCGGCAAACCCAAAAGATCTACGTAACGGTTTGATGAATGTGCCTTCAAGGCTGATGCTTTATAACACGAGGGATTTGGGGGTCAGCACACAAACAGGCATACCTACCTACACGCATACAGTATCAACGTTTCTACACACGCGAGCGTGCACAGCCTATGTTGCACGATATCCGTAGCGAGAGCAACTCTCAGCCCTAATCGGACACGCGGAGTTGCAATCAATTAACAGCAGGGAGACAGCAGATCGAGGATACCGCAAGCTTTGAGAGGCAGGGAAATGCTTCCTTTGCAAGTGGCATGGCTGCATGATACCAAGAATTTGGGATGACTTTGATTTTTAGGAAAGAATTTGTTCTCTTTTTACATCAGAGCCAATGCTACAAGTTTGCCTTCATACGCTCTTCTCTAATCCATATATCCATCATCATGCATTGCAGCAAGATCACGGAAGGTTTGAAAAGATGGCTTAGGTCCAGTTCGACAGCTGATGATTTTTTGGTGCCTCCAGAGCTGAAACTGATCTTCTTTAGCCACAAGCAGGTTTTCTTCATGCGAAGTCAGATACTTTGATTCTTACCCTTTTAAAGATACTAAATGCCATAAAACCTGCAACCACACCAGATAAAGCTCAAATTCAAGCGGTTCTGACCCCTTTCATTCAGACGCTGCGCGTTTCTGTGCAAGTATTTCTGACTCTCTTGGACAAAACGGAATGAAATGGTTCTTACAAATTAATAGCAAAAGGTTGGAACCTTCTACTCACACAAACACTAGCGGATTTTCAAGGAGTTTTTTTTTTTTTCTGGCAGGGAATTTTCCCAAATCTGAAATAAAGAGAGGACAAGGTGGGTTCTCATGTTAGTTATTGGGTTTTGACTGCTTGTCAAAGGGAAGAAAAACAGTTGTTAAGTGCAAGGGTTCCTTCCCTTCTTCAGTATTGATGGGACTATTCACTTTTCACCCTTAGCACCTTCGAAAACAGACTGTTGTGTCATGCAGATTCCTACGCATCTCCTCCTAGAAATTACTGGGTGTGCTGCTGATGCCATTGATAATTAAATGAAATTTCAAGCACGATTTCCGCAGTTTGCACAAGCCAACTCCTAAATGGAAGGCAAGTAAGGACCACTGCTTTGCCCAGCAGAGGCATTCCAACACAAATCAGGAGGAATTCACGGTCTAGAAGGTGCCATTTCTTTTCCCTAGGAAGTGAGACACACCTGTATAGTGCAACTTTACTATATCCACCACCATGGGGGGAACAAGAGAAATCCCCTCAGATCTAGCTCTTTTGAATGTCCAAGCAGCTCAGCATTCCGCTTGTCGCCTTCCATATTCCTGAGCAGGAGTTTGACTGGACCCCTCCAGCCACCCGGGCTGCAGAAAAAGTGCAGCGCAGCCCATCCGTTGTTACGCACATTTGAAAGACAAAGACTCGTCTCAGGCAGAGGCAGATTCTTTCTCCTTCACGTTCAACAAAACCACCAGCTCAAGAAACAGCAGGAACCGAGACCTAGCCCGTATCCGCTCACTGTACTCCAAACTCAACCCTCTTCACACCTTTCATGCTTTAAAGCCTTGCTACGGGGAAGGCTCACGCAGCCAGGTTTCAGGCATCGCTCGGCTTACACAGACATACTGACATACCCAGCTGTTTCCTTGATTTTGGTTTGGAGTGAATTTCCTCTGCGTCGTCCGGCACCAAGTTCACACATTCATCAAAGCCCTAAAAATCAGCAACAAAAGCCGCCGCTGAGCTACGTGCCCTGCTCTAAACTTCAGCAACAACGACACAAACTATCGTGAGCTGTGCTGACGTGGGCTGGACAATTAAGACTATTAATTGGAGAGGCACCCCCCACGCTAGTTTTTCCTGACAGGAAGAAACAGTTTTATAAATTTGAAGAACAACCAACAAAACACCCAATCCAAAGAGATCCTGAGACTCACAGTGATGCAGCCTTCTAGCCGCATGCTCGGAAAGACCCGTCCGGTGTGCCGCCCCGCTCCCCACACGGCTCGAAGGGCCCTGCGCAAGAAGCACCAGGACGTTCCTCGCACACGGGGCCGAAGCCGCGGCAGCCCGGCGGTACTCACGTTCTGCAGGTAGCGGAAGATGAGGTTCTGGAGCGGAGCGTTAAGGACGCCCCACAGACAGACCACGCACCTGCACCTTTCCTGCGCCAGGGTTTGGTAAAAATGCTGTTAACTGCTGTCATGGGGAACAGCTCAACTACCGGTGAAGGCGGAGGCGGCCAGGCTACATTTAATACAGGACCTTCAGGAGAATACGGGCATAACAGCGAAAAATAAAATATTTACAGAAACCATGGCATACACCAAACCTCGTCTCCACGGACAGAGCCTAGGCCGGGGACAGTGAAGGCTGACAACAGAGCAGGAGGAGGGAAGCAGCGAGGGGAAAGCCTTCCTCGCCGGGCTCTCGCGCGCTCTTCCTCTCTCCCAAAGTCCACGAGCGACCGACCGACCGACCGACCCATGCTGGCAGAAACTCCATGCTTGCTCCCAGCGGGAGAAAGTCCTTTGGCAGGATAAAGCATCGGCAGCTTGGGGCTGGGTGACCCTTCTGGAGCCGGAACAGCAGTTTGCTCAGTTTTGGTTTCAGACCTTTCCTCTAGGAACAAAGACAGCACAGTGGACTATCAAAGCACGCAAGTGTTTTCTTCCAAAGAGAAAGTATTGACAATCCACTCCGACAACCGATTTTTCCTCTGCCAGCAGCAAATGCCTGAGGGCCGCCCCACCTTCACAAATCCTCGTAGGAAGAGACTCAAGTTCTTCAAAACTTTAAGAAAATGATTCAAAAGGTAGCTGCTAGGGAAAACGATCCCTGGTGGCAGGGTACACAATAGACCCCAGTCTCAGCTGTCTTCTGCAGGGTCACAAATTCAGACCGCATGTCTGACCAGCAGGGAAGTTCAGGACAACTGCGTGCAGGTACTCCCAATGTCTACCAGTTCACCTGTGCTTTAAGACTCCTTGCAAAGCCTCAGCTAGAAAAAGAATCACCTCTGGGTATCCAACAAAAGAATCAGTTTCCATTTATTTCTTTCTTTATTTTAAGCCTTAAGACTATGCGCTTCAGGTGTCCAGCATTTCAGCAAGCTCCATGAGGAGCTCATCCTCATCCTTCTCTGGGTCCGGGTCAATTATCTCTTCCAGTTTGCCTCCTGAGATCTCCCAAAGAAACTGCTCAAAGTCGTCTTCTACAGAGAAGGGGGCTTCCCAGGCCCCTGTGGAGCTCAACCCCTCTGTCTTTACTGCTACTCCTGAGGAAGCTGAGGTCGAGCTTGAGACCTCTGACGGTGCCACAGAGTCTGCCGGGCTTCCAGGATGCAGTTCAGGACTGGGAAGAACAAGAAAGAGAGCAAATCAGTGTATGACATTCCTTAAGCAGAGAGATGTTTTCTGCAAACCAGCTCTTAAAATGGTAGTTAATCCCTCCTACCCCTCAGCCTTACGCAGGGATTGTTATTCAATTAACCTGGGGCTGCTTCTAGAGTCCAATGTATCAGCAGGTACATTTTGCAGTTTGGGGATTTATCCGCGAAGACACAGCATCTGGGGTCTGGCAAAGAAGGTTCCGTTTTTGTCGCCACAGGCACTTTGCCACCTTTACTAATTTGACTGCAAAAGGGTGACCAAGTCAACCTCCGCAGGCGTTCAGAAAACCCAAGAAGCCACTGAAAAGCTGTACCAACTTGCAGCATTTTCAGACAAGGATCTAGATAAGCAGTCCAGCCAGCTCCTAGAAACTTATTATTTCAGACGAGTTTTTCCTCTGCTGGATTTTGGCATGAATTATCTCAAAACTCTCATTTTTCCACGTGTGAAAAAAAAAACCAACAACCTTCGTTTCACGTGAAAGGCACACTGATGAAGCGAAAGAACAAGTTGTGGTTGTTACCTGGTTTGGGGTTTTCCTCTCCCGCCTATGGAGAAGAGGCTGCCCTCTGGCAAAGCCGGAACAAGGGCCTAGGAAGAAGCAAGATGGTTTTTATGATACACAGGTCAAAGACTGCTTTGCAGATTCTTCCTCCGCTGCTTCTCCTCTGGCAGTGCTGAGCCTTAACCAAAATACAGAGCCAGGGCACACCTGAAGAAAAGTTAGCATTCCCTTAACGTTTACTAACGACCTTGGGTCTTCTTAAAGAACGCAGCAATTAAAGGACATGGCAGAGCATTATGTAAACACTGCCATTCACCTCGTAAAGAGCAGAAAGGTACTACGAGCGTCCTGTTGACCACTTTTGGATTTAAAAGGGAACGGAGACCCGTAGAACATTTCAGTCTTCCATCTTTTCTCCAAGAGGAGGCTACAACTTGGGCATAAATTTTACTAGGGACCCACTACTGCCTCAGCCGCTCTCCTTACCACAGCCGCTTTTTTAGCTGAAGGCTCCTTCCCGTCGCCACCAGTGGCACTCGGTGGCTTCACAGCCGCCACGGCAGACGGATGACTCTCGGCTGCCTTACGTTTCAGTGGCTGCTTTCTGGGGAAGGTGGCTTTCCCATCCAAAGGCTTCAGGCACCCCTTTGGTTTGGCTAGAGTAAAAGGAAGAGAGAATTGATACCGTCTTGCTCTGCCTCAGGAAAAAAAAACCCAACAAACAAACAGGTTCTCTTAACAGCGCCACAGTCCTTCTAGTTAAGTGTATTTAGCCAGCAGCTAAACAGCACTCGAGCTTCAGCACTCGAGCAAGAGGAATCAGGCAGGGTTTTTTAAATTCACTTTTAGGGCTGTATGAAAGCTCATGGAAAGACAAAAGGGGAAAGCATACTTAATAGCCAGTTCGTACCTGTCTCTGTACGGCTCTGTTCAGAGGGCAGTCCTAGCCTCTCCTTCAGAGACCTGGGGACTTGAACTACAAGAGAGAACAGAAAAAGTTCGGCAGGCTGCATAAATCTCCATTTGCTGTTCACGTTTCGAAATGAGAGCCGTCACGTCACTGGGATTCAGAGCTACCTTGAGCCCGCAACCAACACGCACAAAGAACCACTAGAAGAAAGGACAAACAGCAAACCTAAACAGAAAATCTGTGCATCAAATCCCCATGTCTGCTTAGTAGCTGCACCTCTCTTTGGTGCTTTGTCAGCACTCTCCAGAACCTCTGTCTTCTTCCCCAGCCTGTCAGCAAGCTTGCGCTTTAACGGAAGGACACTTTTACCAGCTTCAGAAAGAGAGGAAACAAGCAATACTTTAAGAACGTTTCTCTGGAGGCGGATTTTAGAACAGTCAGCCACAAACTTCCATGCTTCCGGGGATCTTTTCTTAGATTTGCCTTTCAGCTGATAACCAAATTTGCCACTTCTGCCTGCCGTCAATACACATCTCTGCCAAAATGTATTTTCCTCCGGCACGCAGCAAAAATACCCTTCAACATAGTCACGTTTAGATGAGGGCACCCGAACAACGCCTCACAAAAAGCTCTTCCTCTGGAGGCTTTCCGTTTTCCCATCCTCTCGCCAAGATTCAGTTGAATCACAGGCTCCTCCCCTAAGACAAAGACTAATCTAGCTCTTCACTGCACAGAAGCCAGTAGCCACTAAGAGCATTGTCCTTCTAGCCCACGTCCCGGCAAAAGGCACTCTTCTGGTAGCCAAACCACAGAAACGAGTGACTACGCGTAGTAGTAGTGCCCCACGGTTTTTGCCTTTCAAAGGAATTTGTGCAGATCTGAACACCACCACTTATACACAGACTCGTATCACGCTACTGTCCGCAAGAGCCACCGTCAGCCTGGTCAACGCTTCAAAAATTGGCTACTTGTATAATACCATCTTCTATAGGTCTGCCCTTGCATTACTGCCCGGTTTTCCCAGTTATCCCCTTATTTGCATACTGACACTCGTATTGACATTAGCCTCTCTCTCTGCTGCTACTGCACTTCACCCAACCGCTACTTCCGCCACGTGCTGTCGACACATTAGCTCATTCACAAATCTCACTCAACTTCAGGAACATGAGAGTCCAATTAAGCACATTGGAGGGTCTGTAAGGTGGTGTAATACATGATGAGCTACGGCTTAATGTCAGGCTGATAAAAACCCCTTCTGGATCTTTTACTGCAACACAACAAACTGAGCACCTACAAATGCCAAATATTTGCAATCAAACCAGGGCCTGGAAGCCTAAAAGCATGGTTTCCATTAGAAAAGGCAGCACCAGCAGGCTAACGTGTCTGAATTATCCTAATTATTACTTAACCTTTCGGTTGAGGAGCCATGAAATGGAAACAATAGTAGTCACTACAAGTAGGGGATATTAACTCACCACCTTGGCTTTTTGTTTTTTCCTTTAGTTTCTCCAATTTGATTTCTTCAAGTGTTTTTATTCCAAAATTTAAATTGTCCTCTGAAAACAGAAAATCATTAATGAAGCTGAGGCCTAAAGGCACATGTTGAAGAGCACACATCCTCAAGCTTCTGACAGCTCAGAACCCTTCCAAAGTCTTCCAAATAAACCCTCTCAACACTCCCCACCAGGACAAAAAGCCATAGAACGGATGGGTATTTTGGTAAGCGATTGGCACCCTTCTTCACCCCTCCTCCCACCCTACAGAGTAAAACCTGCAGTTTTAAGCGTTTTAATCCATCTACACGATATTAGATTCCATTAGACATGGCTTCTTCCCACAGTGTTTGAAAGGACACATTTGCAGGCATTTCAACTCCACGCTGTGGCTCTCTTTTGTTTTACAAAAGTCTACAAGGAGGAGTTGACCTGTCTGACCCAAGGGACACACGACAGTATTAGACAGGAATGAGCTCGTGGAAATAACTGACTCCATCCAGCTACCCGATGTTCTACTGTAGATTTAGAACATATCACTTTGGAGTTCATCGTCAAGTTCTCCTTCCAAGCCATCCTACTACAGCTGCTAGAATACCTTGCTTTGTATCAGCCCCGCGTTTCCCAGTGGAAATTATCCGCGATCCACTACGGGCTTGTGTTGCTGGTTGCTGGACAGGTGTTTTAGTTTCATCTCCTTCTTCAGAAAGCTGCTCTGAAAGTCCAAAATAAAACCTCTTCAGTTATGGAGCAGGGATTATACAAGGCGTTTCATGCTCATGTAGCTCGTACAACGACGTTTCAGTCCACGGTTCATATTCTGTTCGCATTCTTAACTACAAGCAACTGTTTGCGGGAGGTGTTTTTTAAACAGCTGCATTGACTTGACAGGCTCATACAAGCGAGAGCTATACCGGGGAAAAAAATATTTAAGACTCCAGACTCTCGTCCGTAGCTTTAAACACGACACAGTTCAGGCACTCTGTGAAGTTATACATTCACCTCCAGTAGAAATGCCTTCAGTAAGCAAAAAGTACCCATCTTCATCGTCATCTGCAGCACTGATTACAACTGGCTGGAGGATGTGTAGGACTTGGGACCTTTTCAGAGCTTTCCACTTTCATCACCCCCCTCAGCTGCGGAGTGGGACTTGACTGGACAGAAAGTGTGTTTTGCTGCAGTGACGCCTGAGCCATTTTCACATCATCTTCTGCAGGCTCAGGTGGACTTGGAAGCGTAGCTAGAGGAAGACGAGGACCATCTCTCATTTGGCCATGTAAAACTGTCACCCCGACCTTGCACTCACTGTCTAGATACGGTAGATAAGGTAGACAACCCACCTGGCTGCTGAATTCAGAGTTTCCTATTCCCCACCCCTACGAACACACTAGGAACAACGGCTTCCCTTCACACACTCATCTCACCACCCTACCCTCCAGAAAGGATGAAATGAAGGGAAAGCCACCTGAAGTGCAAAGATCACACAAAGCACAGAGAAGCTGAGCGTGAAAGAAAAAATTAAACACCAGAATTACAGTCCGTTTAGCTGAGAGCCTGTGACTGCTCACTTCTCCCTACGCTCATCAGTGAGCAGTTACTTGATGCCTTCTACGGCATTGTACCCACTCCGAAGTAATATTCAGAATTAATTCTTTCATGCTTAAAGGAAAAGGGCCCAAGAAACTCACTTTTGCTTGGCGGGAAGAAGCGCCCATCAACATAGCGTCCTTTCGTGTGATGGAACGCGCAGTTGGATTTCTGACAGCCAGCTGGTTGATTCTCCCAGTAGCAAGGAATCTCACTGCGCTTTTTCTGAAGACAGAAAGAAAGAAAAGCTCGTGGTAACACTCGCCTTAGGCTTGCTAAGAGACATAGTTACACGTCATGCCAGAGACAGGGCTATCGCAGTGCAGTGCGGAAACATCATTCCCAAGGGCAGTCTATCACTGAAAGCATTTCAGGGCAGATCGACAAAACTTGCGTAAGCTGTAACTACTACATATTATCTAGCTTTCCTGTCGTTCCGTTGGAGAAGTCGCGGGCTCGCACACATCAGTTCAGGGTGGGTTAAACTAAGACAATGTGCAAAATACTGGGATTATTCAGAGGGGAAAAATGCCTTGAACTGCCTAGCTTGAATCTATCTCAAGTTCTCTTTCAGAGCCTTATTTCCTTCCCATCTTCTCCCTCCCCGCCCTGTGCTACCCCAAGACGTCAGAACAACGCCAGCACCTAATACAAAAATGTCTTGCTGAGGTATACCTCAGAAATTGATTTTTCTTCCCCCAACTTCCTCCCACCCCCCTCCAAGTAACAGAAACCAGTATCATTTGAAAGCAAGTAAATCTAGCACGTACAAGCACATTCAGTCTGCCGACAGCAAGGAAAAATGCTTTCAGGGATTTAGTTGGAGAACACATCTTTAGGCAAACACTCACATCGACTTCCATGTGTCTCAATCTGCAGGTAGGCTTGAAACAGCGACCCTCCTGCCACCGCCTGCACACTCTCTCACTTCCCAGAGCAGCCGCACAGTGGCGGAAGGAACAGCTGTCTCCCTGTAACCAAAAGGAAACCCACAAAGAGGAAATTAAAAGAGTACAGCCTCAAAAATTATCCATGCTAGTAGAACTGGAAGCAGAATCTAACTGCTTCTTAAGTTAACAGACATCTGGATGTCTCCGCCCCCTCCTCTCCTAAAAACTCAACAAGAAACCCCAAAGCAAAAGCAGCCCAAACATACCTTGTCACAGGTGGAATAGAAATAGAAGTAGCAGTCGTCCCCTTGCTTGGACATAATCGACACCGTCTGAGAACGAGCTCAGGTTCGAAGGGTTCGCTCTCAGCAGGGACTTCCTCCAGTCCTCGTAAGAGCTGCCTTCGCTCTTTCTTGGACGGAAAGTCTCCTGACGGCTCGATCAGTCAAATCGTCTTTTTCAAAGTAACCCTAAAGAAAGGTATCAGTAAGTGAAAAAGGAGAAACAGTCCTACTCCCCGGTCTAACCTTTTTTGTTGCACCCCAGCTAACGCACGAGAGGAGTATTATTGCCCCTACCTGTGGGTACTTGCGGGTTATAAAGCACAAAGTATTTCACTTGGGCAGTCTCTCTTGCTGCTCTGCTTTGTGCCTTTAATCGCTTACAAAAATATTAAAGATGCTTAACGCCCCCCCTGTTGATTAGGACAGCCAGATCACAAGGAAGGCAGAGCCCCAGGAACTACGTGTTCTCATCCCCCTTGTCAATCCGTCAGCCTTACCCCAGACGCAGACAGCTGCTGATGATTTACCTGCTGGTCACCGCACTCCACTAGCCTGACAGCGCCCTCGGTGTCACAAGTTACACAGAGAATGCTGCACTATGATGCGTATGCAAACCACCCATCATGTCGTCTGAAGCGCAGGACAAGCTCTTGCTAACACATCTCATTCTCTGGATGAGAATCTGAAGCCAAGTTGTCCACAGCTGAAGCAGAATAGCCAGAATTTCCACTCCTTACAGTTGTTTTAGTCAACTCTACCTGTTAAATACTGTCTGGACATACATACACATACCTGTTTATGCACACACCAAGAGCGAGTGATGATAAAGTCAGCAAGAGTGAGAGTGAAAATTAGAATGTGGGGCTATTTGCCACAGCAGACTGCATAGAAAGTCTCTCATTTTGAGGGAACCGGCAAACCCAAAAGATCTACGTAACGGTTTGATGAATGTGCCTTCAAGGCTGATGCTTTATAACACGAGGGATTTGGGGGTCAGCACACAAACAGGCATACCTACCTACACGCATACAGTATCAACGTTTCTACACACGCGAGCGTGCACAGCCTATGTTGCACGATATCCGTAGCGAGAGCAACTCTCAGCCCTAATCGGACACGCGGAGTTGCAATCAATTAACAGCAGGGAGACAGCAGATCGAGGATACCGCAAGCTTTGAGAGGCAGGGAAATGCTTCCTTTGCAAGTGGCATGGCTGCATGATACCAAGAATTTGGGATGACTTTGATTTTTAGGAAAGAATTTGTTCTCTTTTTACATCAGAGCCAATGCTACAAGTTTGCCTTCATACGCTCTTCTCTAATCCATATATCCATCATCATGCATTGCAGCAAGATCACGGAAGGTTTGAAAAGATGGCTTAGGTCCAGTTCGACAGCTGATGATTTTTTGGTGCCTCCAGAGCTGAAACTGATCTTCTTTAGCCACAAGCAGGTTTTCTTCATGCGAAGTCAGATACTTTGATTCTTACCCTTTTAAAGATACTAAATGCCATAAAACCTGCAACCACACCAGATAAAGCTCAAATTCAAGCGGTTCTGACCCCTTTCATTCAGACGCTGCGCGTTTCTGTGCAAGTATTTCTGACTCTCTTGGACAAAACGGAATGAAATGGTTCTTACAAATTAATAGCAAAAGGTTGGAACCTTCTACTCACACAAACACTAGCGGATTTTCAAGGAGGTTTTTTTTTTTTCTGGCAGGGAATTTTCCCAAATCTGAAATAAAGAGAGGACAAGGTGGGTTCTCATGTTAGTTATTGGGTTTTGACTGCTTGTCAAAGGGAAGAAAAACAGTTGTTAAGTGCAAGGGTTCCTTCCCTTCTTCAGTATTGATGGGACTATTCACTTTTCACCCTTAGCACCTTCGAAAACAGACTGTTGTGTCATGCAGATTCCTACGCATCTCCTCCTAGAAATTACTGGGTGTGCTGCTGATGCCATTGATAATTAAATGAAATTTCAAGCACGATTTCCGCAGTTTGCACAAGCCAACTCCTAAATGGAAGGCAAGTAAGGACCACTGCTTTGCCCAGCAGAGGCATTCCAACACAAATCAGGAGGAATTCACGGTCTAGAAGGTGCCATTTCTTTTCCCTAGGAAGTGAGACACACCTGTATAGTGCAACTTTACTATATCCACCACCATGGGGGGAACAAGAGAAATCCCCTCAGATCTAGCTCTTTTGAATGTCCAAGCAGCTCAGCATTCCGCTTGTCGCCTTCCATATTCCTGAGCAGGAGTTTGACTGGACCCCTCCAGCCACCCGGGCTGCAGAAAAAGTGCAGCGCAGCCCATCCGTTGTTACGCACATTTGAAAGACAAAGACTCGTCTCAGGCAGAGGCAGATTCTTTCTCCTTCACGTTCAACAAAACCACCAGCTCAAGAAACAGCAGGAACCGAGACCTAGCCCGTATCCGCTCACTGTACTCCAAACTCAACCCTCTTCACACCTTTCATGCTTTAAAGCCTTGCTACGGGGAAGGCTCACGCAGCCAGGTTTCAGGCATCGCTCGGCTTACACAGACATACTGACATACCCAGCTGTTTCCTTGATTTTGGTTTGGAGTGAATTTCCTCTGCGTCGTCCGGCACCAAGTTCACACATTCATCAAAGCCCTAAAAATCAGCAACAAAAGCCGCCGCTGAGCTACGTGCCCTGCTCTAAACTTCAGCAACAACGACACAAACTATCGTGAGCTGTGCTGACGTGGGCTGGACAATTAAGACTATTAATTGGAGAGGCACCCCCCACGCTAGTTTTTCCTGACAGGAAGAAACAGTTTTATAAATTTGAAGAACAACCAACAAAACACCCAATCCAAAGAGATCCTGAGACTCACAGTGATGCAGCCTTCTAGCCGCATGCTCGGAAAGACCCGTCCGGTGTGCCGCCCCGCTCCCCACACGGCTCGAAGGGCCCTGCGCAAGAAGCACCAGGACGTTCCTCGCACACGGGGCCGAAGCCGCGGCAGCCCGGCGGTACTCACGTTCTGCAGGTAGCGGAAGATGAGGTTCTGGAGCGGAGCGTTAAGGACGCCCCACAGACAGACCACGCACCTGCACCTTTCCTGCGCCAGGGTTTGGTAAAAATGCTGTTAACTGCTGTCATGGGGAACAGCTCAACTACCGGTGAAGGCGGAGGCGGCCAGGCTACATTTAATACAGGACCTTCAGGAGAATACGGGCATAACAGCGAAAAATAAAATATTTACAGAAACCATGGCATACACCAAACCTCGTCTCCACGGACAGAGCCTAGGCCGGGGACAGTGAAGGCTGACAAGAGAGCAGGAGGAGGGAAGCAGCGAGGGGAAAGCCTTCCTCGCCGGGCTCTCGCGCGCTCTTCCTCTCTCCCAAAGTCCACGAGCGAGCGACCGACCGACCGACCCATGCTGGCAGAAACTCCATGCTTGCTCCCAGCGGGAGAAAGTCCTTTGGCAGGATAAAGCATCGGCAGCTTGGGGCTGGGTGACCCTTCTGGAGCCGGAACAGCAGTTTGCTCAGTTTTGGTTTCAGACCTTTCCTCTAGGAACAAAGACAGCACAGTGGACTATCAAAGCACGCAAGTGTTTTCTTCCAAAGAGAAAGTATTGACAATCCACTCCGACAACCGATTTTTCCTCTGCCAGCAGCAAATGCCTGAGGGCCGCCCCACCTTCACAAATCCTCGTAGGAAGAGACTCAAGTTCTTCAAAACTTTAAGAAAATGATTCAAAAGGTAGCTGCTAGGGAAAACGATCCCTGGTGGCAGGGTACACAATAGACCCCAGTCTCAGCTGTCTTCTGCAGGGTCACAAATTCAGACCGCATGTCTGACCAGCAGGGAAGTTCAGGACAACTGCGTGCAGGTACTCCCAATGTCTACCAGTTCACCTGTGCTTTAAGACTCCTTGCAAAGCCTCAGCTAGAAAAAGAATCACCTCTGGGTATCCAACAAAAGAATCAGTTTCCATTTATTTCTTTCTTTATTTTAAGCCTTAAGACTATGCGCTTCAGGTGTCCAGCATTTCAGCAAGCTCCATGAGGAGCTCATCCTCATCCTTCTCTGGGTCCGGGTCAATTATCTCTTCCAGTTTGCCTCCTGAGATCTCCCAAAGAAACTGCTCAAAGTCGTCTTCTACAGAGAAGGGGGCTTCCCAGGCCCCTGTGGAGCTCAACCCCTCTGTCTTTACTGCTACTCCTGAGGAAGCTGAGGTCGAGCTTGAGACCTCTGACGGTGCCACAGAGTCTGCCGGGCTTCCAGGATGCAGTTCAGGACTGGGAAGAACAAGAAAGAGAGCAAATCAGTGTATGACATTCCTTAAGCAGAGAGATGTTTTCTGCAAACCAGCTCTTAAAATGGTAGTTAATCCCTCCTACCCCTCAGCCTTACGCAGGGATTGTTATTCAATTAACCTGGGGCTGCTTCTAGAGTCCAATGTATCAGCAGGTACATTTTGCAGTTTGGGGATTTATCCGCGAAGACACAGCATCTGGGGTCTGGCAAAGAAGGTTCCGTTTTTGTCGCCACAGGCACTTTGCCACCTTTACTAATTTGACTGCAAAAGGGTGACCAAGTCAACCTCCGCAGGCGTTCAGAAAACCCAAGAAGCCACTGAAAAGCTGTACCAACTTGCAGCATTTTCAGACAAGGATCTAGATAAGCAGTCCAGCCAGCTCCTAGAAACTTATTATTTCAGACGAGTTTTTCCTCTGCTGGATTTTGGCATGAATTATCTCAAAACTCTCATTTTTCCACGTGTGAAAAAAAAACCCCAACAACCTTCGTTTCACGTGAAAGGCACACTGATGAAGCAAAAGAACAAGTTGTGGTTGTTACCTGGTTTGGGGTTTTCCTCTCCCGCCTATGGAGAAGAGGCTGCCCTCTGGCAAAGCCGGAACAAGGGCCTAGGAAGAAGCAAGATGGTTTTTATGATACACAGGTCAAAGACTGCTTTGCAGATTCTTCCTCCGCTGCTTCTCCTCTGGCATTGCTGAGCCTTAACCAAAATACAGAGCCAGGGCACACCTGAAGAAAAGTTAGCATTCCCTTAACGTTTACTAACGACCTTGGGTCTTCTTAAAGAACGCAGCAATTAAGGGACATGGCAGAGCATTATGTAAACACTGCCATTCACCTCGTAAAGAGCAGAAAGGTACTACGAGCGTCCTGTTGACCACTTTTGGATTTAAAAGGGAACGGAGACCCGTAGAACATTTCAGTCTTCCATCTTTTCTCCAAGAGGAGGCTACAACTTGGGCATAAATTTTACTAGGGACCCACTACTGCCTCAGCCGCTCTCCTTACCACAGCTGCTTTTTTAGCTGAAGGCTCCTTTGTATCGCCACCAGTGGCACTCAGTGGCTTCACAGCCGCCACGGCAGACGGATGACTCTCGGCTGCCTTACGTTTCAGTGGCTGCTTTGTGGGAGAGGTGGCTTTCCCATCCAAAGGCTTCAGGCACCCCTTTGGTTTGGCTAGAGTAAAAGGAAGAGAGAACTGATACAGTCTTGCTCTGCCTCAGGAAAAAAAAACCAACAAACAGGTTCTCTTAACAGCACCACAACCCTTCTAGTTAATTGTATTTAGCCAGCACAAGTACACTGCTATTTCCCAGATTCTCAGCAGTATTTTTCACACCGTAAACTCTGTTTACCAACAAGCTATAAGAAGGTGCAAAGAAATTACAAAAAGGAGCCAGAGTTACAACGTGAAAATTGTCACCCTCTGCCTTTCTTTCAAAGCATGACCTAAAGTAACTCTTTAACATACAGTCAACACTTACTTTCAGCTTTCCATTCCAGAAGTTGGGCTGCCCCTTTTCCTTGTGATACGGCAGCACCCTTTCCGGGGCTTTCCACCCCATCTCCTGGAGATTTCACCCATATCCTCTTTGGAAGCTGATAAGCTGACCCTGAAACCACACTGGATTCAGGACTCCCTGATGCTGGAGTTCTATCCTTGATTGCCTATTCAGTAGGAGACAGCACAGCAGCTGCTTCCTTCTGAAGCTTCTCTTCTTGGCGTTGCTTCAGTTGCCGCTTCTCCCACATTATCTCTTCAAGGCTCTTCACTTGAACTTTAGAATTAGTTGCACTCTGATCAGAGGGCTACAGGGAAACAATAGAAGAGGACTAAGAGGACAAAAATCTATGGAGATTTCATTAAGAAAATCTCAGTAGCAATCCCTCTGAAACAGCTCCATGTGGAACAGAGCATGTTAATACCATTCAGACCTGACATTTTTCCCCATAAAACGTTCCCTGTGACAAGATCCATGCTTTGCTATGGAAATAGTTTCAAAAGCCTACACTTCCCAACACAGCAAGTTTCTTCAATAGAGCAGAAGACTCTAGCTGTAATCTATTACATTCTTTTTCAGCAACAGGAAGCCATACAAGCTCCCCCAAGACAGCATTCCCTGACAGACTCATTTCCTCTAATACAAACCTCTAGCCTTTTCTATTAAAGTTCTTAGCCCAGGATTTTAAGATCTCCTTCTTCCAGTCTCACAGATAAAGTCACGGAGACGAAAAACATTAACCTTGCAGATTTTATCTGGTGCTAATAGGGTTTCTTATTCACTGTCAGGTATAATAAGATTAATTCAAAGCTTGGGGTTTAACACATTGTCTGGAAATCCTATTCAAAGGAGTGACAGGACTTGCGACAGCACTGCAGCGCTTACCAAATGCAGAAAGGTAGGAACACACTCAAACTGGGAGCATGCAGCCAGTTACAAACAAAACATAACAAAATGTATCCAAAACTGTATGAATAGATAGATGTATGTCTTCACAAAGGACTCACTTCTGCAGGTGCAGAGACAGCTTTGGGAAAAGGCTTGCTCAATTCCACTGTCATCTTTTCTTCTCTTCCAGGTGCTTCAAAACAAGCAAAAAAAAAAAAAAAAAGATTATCATTTTGTCAACAGCAGAAATAAAGAATCCTGGCTACCTCTGTTTCCTTGTTCTGTTTATTTCCTCACGTCTAATAATGGGACAGAGGGAAAGGCTACAGTAAGCAATCCCTGCACCGTTCGAGCTCTCCTTCCCTCAATCGCACTATTCTCTTTTTAGGTGGCTTATATAATCTTAACGATAGCTTTAGTGCTCTGCCAATTTTGACAAAAAACTGGCCCTCACATTAAGAAGTTGATACATGCTTTGCAAACATAGATACATCAATAACTGCATTAAACAACACATATGCCAAAGAGGAAGGTAAGCCTGGATTCAGCCCAGGGAAGATCCCATACCACAAGCGGATGGCAGAAAAAACAGAAGCAAGAAACTAGGCTACAAAGCCCCTCAGTGGAAGAATTTTCCAGTGGGAAATACAGAAAGCTATCACGTGATTCATGGAAAATAATATGGTTGCATATTCTGGCACTGCCTTGCCTTCTGACTTTGTAGCCTTAAACTCTTCTACCCTCTACGATATGCAGAGGGAAAAAGCAAAGCAAAACCTGAGGAAACTGAATTTGCTTGACAGGGGAAGCGCTTCACCAGGGCAGGTATCAAATCACCTTATTACCTATTAGCTTTGTGATCCGTAACAACCTCCTCCCTGTTGGGGCAGGTTCAGGTTGTGCCGGTGGAGCTGGCACTTTTCCTCCACTCTGCTGCATCCGCAGAGCTTTCTCCCGCTTGATTTCTTCCAAGGTTTTAACACGCACTTCTCCTGCTGGCTTGGCTTTACGTGACGGCTCTGCCGGGCGCACTTGGCTGAGCACAGACGGAGCAAGTATGCTCTGCTTCTTGGGTTCGCTCTCAACTTTTGCCTTGGTAGCAAACTCTTTTGTTTTTTGCTTCTCTCGTTCCAATCGCTTGTGTTTTTTTTCAGCCAGGGAAGGTCTTGCACCCAAGCTGGCATCTTCTGTTTTACAACGTCCTTCAGTCTGGGGTTTCACTTGAGGTTCTCCTCGTCTCCTATTAGTGCTCTCAAGTTGAATTTCCTCCAGTGCTTTCACATGGATCTCTCCTGCTGGCTTAGCAGCCTTCTCTGTCATCATCATCAAAAAAGAGAAGCACCAACATTTAAGCAGAGCCCAGCAATAGTTAAAGTCTCCAAAATCTGTCACAGTACTAAGGAAAACTAGGTTTGCGTGATCCCAAGAAGGCATCTTAGGACAGCACCATTCTGCACGGTATTCTCCTCCTTTAAGCCACTTGTATTTTGAAAACTAGTGCTATCCGGTGAGAGGGGCGACACAAAAAGCATTACTTTATTTTATTTCGTTACTTTCTCAGACAGTTGTCTCTCTGTTCGCATCTCAAACTCCTGCTCCTGGCAGTGCTTCTGTCCTACTTGTGCGTAAGCATACTGCAGCTTCTGACGGTTCACAGCAGTTTTCAAGCGGAAACTTTGATGAGGCACAAGTGGACAACACCCCCTCCTAGAGCCAGATCTCTGACAGTGGCTAAACAGGACAGCTTCAGCACTCAAGCAAGAGGAATCAGGCAGGGTTTTTTAAATTCACTTTTAGGGCTGTATGAAAGCTCATGGAAAGACAAAAGGGGAAAGCATACTTAATAGCCAGTTCGTACCTGTCTCTGTACAGCTCTGTTCAGAGGGCAGTCCTAGCCTCTCCTTCAGAGACCTGGGGACTTGAACCACAAGAGAGAACAGAAAAAGTTCGGCAGGCTGCATAGATCTCCATTTGCTGTTCACGTTTCGAAATGAGAGCCATCACTTCACTGGGATTCAGAGCTACCTTGAGCCCGCAACCAACACGCACAAAGAACCACTAGAAGAAAGCACAAACAGCAAACCTAAACAGAAAATCTGTGCATCAAATCCCCATGTCTGCTTAGTAGCTGTACCTCTCTTTGGTGCTTTGTCAGCATTCTCCAGAACCTCTGTCTTCTTCCCCAGCCTGTCAGCAAGCTTGTGCTTTAGCGTAAGGACACTTTTACCAGCTTCAGAAAGAGAGGAAACAGGCAATACTTTAAGAACGTTTCTCTGGAGGCGGATTTTAGAACAGTCAGCCACAAACTTCCATGCTTCCGGGGATATTTTCTTAGATTTCCCTTTCAGCTGATAACCAAATTTGCCACTTCTGCCTGCCGTCAATACACATCTCTGCCAAAATGTATTTTCCTCCGGCACGCAGCAAAAATACCCTTCAACATAGTCACGTTTAGATGAGGGCACCCGAACAACGCCTCACAAAAAGCTCTTCCTCTGGAGGCTTTCTGTTTTCCCATCCTCTCGCCAAGATTCAGTTGAATCACAGGCTCCCCCCGTAAAACAAAAACTAATCTCTTCACTGCACAGAAACCAGTAGCCACTAAGAGCATTGTCCTTCTAGCCCACATCCCGGCAAAAGGCACTCTTCTGGTAGCCAAACCACAGAAACGAGTGACTACGCGTAGTAGTAGTGCCCCACGGTTTTTGCCTTTCAAAGGAATTTGTGCAGATCTGAACAGCACCACTTATACACAGACTCGTATCACGCTACTGTCCGCAAGAGCCACCGTCAGCCTGGTCAACGCTTCAAAAATTGGCTACTTGTATAATACCATCTTCTATAGGTCTGCCCTTGCATTACTGCCTGGTTTTCCCAGTTATCCCCTTATTTGCATACTGACACTCGTATTGACATTAGCCTCTCTCTCTGCTGCTACTGCACTTCACCCAACCGCTACTTCCGCCACGTGCTGTCGACACATTAGCTCATTCACAAATCTCACTCAACTTCAGGAACATGAGAGTCCAATTAAGCACACTGGAGGGTCTGTAAGGTGGTGTAATACATGATGAGCTACGGCTTAATGTCAGGCTGATAAAAACCCCTTCTGGACCTTTTACTGCAACACAACAAACTGAGCACCTACAAATGCCAAATATTTGCAATCAAACCAGGGCCTGGAAGCCTAAAAGCATGGTTTCCATTAGAAAAGGCAGCACCAGCAGGCTAACGTGTCTGAATTATCCTAATTATTACTTAACCTTTTGGTTGAGGAGCCATGAAATGGAAACAATAGTAGTCACTACAAGTAGGGGATATTAACTCACCACCTTGGCTTTTTGTTTTTTTCCTTTAGTTTCTCCAATTTGATTTCTTCAAGTGCTTTTATTCCAAAATTTAAATTGTCCTTCAAGATCATTAAGTCCAACCATCATCCATGCACAGTAACCCATGTTCTGGAGTACCCCGTCTACGTGCTTTTTGAATACCTCCAGGATGGTGAGTCAACCACTTCCCTGGGCAGCCTATTCCATTGTCTTGCAACCCTGTCAGTAAAGCATTTTTTTCCTAATATCCAACTTCAATCTCCCTTGCCTCAACTTGAGGCCATTTCCTCTCATCCCACCTCCAGCCACCTGACAGAAGAGACCAGCACCCCCTCACTACACCCCCCACTTCAGGCAGTTATAGAGAGCGATAAGGTCTCCCCTCAGCCTCCTCTTCTCCAGACTAAAAAGCCCCAGCTCTGAACCAAGTAGTCGAGGTGCGGCCTCACCAGTGCCGAGTACAGGGGAACAACCACCTCCCTGCTTCTGCCGGCCACACTATTTCTGATACAGGCCAGCACGCCGTTGGCCTCCTTGGCCACCTGGGCACACTGCTGGCTCATATTCAGACGGCTTCAACCAGCATCCCCAGGTCTTTCTCTGCCAGGCAGCTTTCCAGCCACTCTTCCCCAAGCCCGTAGCGCTGCATGGGGTCGCTGTGACTGAAGCGCAGGACCCGGCCCTCGGCCTTGTTGAACTTCATACGATTGGCCTTGGCCCATCGACCTAGCCTGCCCAGATCCCTACCCTCAAGCAGATCGACCCTGCCTCCCAACTGGGTGTCATCTGCAAACTTGCTGAGGGTGCACTCGATCCCCTCGTCCAAATCGTTGATGAAGATATTAAACAGAACTGGCAACAATACTGAGCCCTGGGGAATACCACTTGTGACCAGCCCCCAGCTGGATTTCACCCCAGTCACCACAACCCATTGTGCTCGTCCATCCGGCCAGTTTTTCACCCAGTGAAGAGTACACTTGTCCAAGCCATGAGACGCCAGCTTCTCAAGGAGTGTGCCGTGAGAGACAGTGTCAACGGCCTTGCTGAAGTCAAGGTAGGTAACATCCACAGCCTTTCCCTCATCCACTAGGAGGGTCACCTGCTCAAAGAAGGAGATCAGGTTGGTCAAGCAGGACCTGTCTTTCGTAAAGCCATGCTGACCAGGCCCGATCCCCTGCTTGTCCTGGACTTGCCATGTGAGTGCTCTCAAGACAAACCGTTTGTTGTGGTTTAATCCCAGGCAGCAACTAAGCATCATGCAGCCGCTCACTCACTCCCCCCCCCATCCAGTGGGATGAGATAAGAACGGTTTAATAGAACAGAAAAGAAGAAACTAATAATGATAAAGATAACACTAATAAAATGACAACAGTAGTAATAAAAGGATTGGAATGTAGAAATGATGCACAGGGCAATTGCTCACCACCTGCCAACCAACACCCTGCCAGTCCCCGAGCGGCGATTCCCTGCCCCCCCACTTCCCAGTTCCTATACAGGATGGGACATCACATGGTATGGAATACACCGTTGGCCAATTTGGGCCAGGTGCCCTGGTTGTGTCCTGTGCCAGCTCCTTGTGCCCTGGCTGGCCATGAGAAGCTGAAAAATCCTTGACTATAGTCTAAACAATACTGAGCAACAACTGAAAACAACAGTGTTATCAACTTTCTTCGCATACTGAACTCAAAACATAGCACCGTACCAGCTATTAGGAAGACAGTTAACTATCCCAGCTGAAACCAGGACACCATTCCATAATCTTCCCCAGTGCTGGGGTCAGGCTGACAGGCCCATAGTTCCCCAGATCCTCCCTCCGACCTTTTTTATAAATGCGAGTCACATTAGCAAGCCTCCAAGTCCTTTGGGACCTCCCCTGACGACCAGGATCGCTGATAGATGATAGAGTGGCTTGGCAAGGACCTCTGCCAGTTCCCTAAGTATTCTTGGATGGATCCCATCAGGTCCCATAGATTTGTGAGTATCCAGATGGTGTTGTAGGTCATTAACCATTTCCTCCTGGATGAAGGGGGGTATGTTCTGCTCTTCATCCTTACCTTCCAGCTCAAGGGCTGGAGTACCCCGAGCATAACTGGACTCACTATTAAAGACTGAGGCAGCAGCGGCATTAAGTACCTCGGCCTTTTCCTCATCTCTGGTTGCTACATTCCCTTCTGTATCCATTAAAGGATAGATATTCTCCTTGGGATTCTTTTTACTGTTAACATATTTGTAAAAACATTTTTTGTTGTCCCTTACAATAGTGGCCAGACTTAGTTCTAGCTGAGCTTTTGCCTTTCTAATTTTCTTTCTGTATGATCTAACAAGATCCCTGTACCCCTCCCAAGTTGCCCGCCCTTTCCTCCAGAGATGATAAGCTCTCCTTTATTTCTTGACACCTAGCAAGAGCTTCCCGTTTGGCCAGGCTGGTCATTTTCCTTGGCGGTTCGACTTGCGGCTCATGGGAATAGCCTGGTCCTGAGCCACTAAGATTTCCTTCTTATGTTCATCCCTCCTGGACCCCTTTACCCTTCAGGACCGTCTCCCAAGGGATTCTCTCAACCAGTACCTCGAAGAGGCCAAAGTTTGCCCTCCAGAAGTCCATCGTGGTGGTTTTGATGACCACCTTCCTTGCCTCACCAAGAATTGAAAATTCTATCATTTCACGGTCCCCAAGCCCAACACAGCCCCCGACCATCACACCTCCCACCAGTCCTTCCCTGTTTATAAACAACAGATCTAGCAAGGCTCCTCCCCTGGTCGGCTCACCCACCAGCCGTGTCAGGAAGTTATCTTCCACACACTCCAGGAACCTCCTAGATTGTTTACTCACTGCTGTATTCTATTTCCAGCAGATGTCTGGAAAGTTAAAGTCCCCCACGAGGACAAGGGCACACAATTCTGAGACTCCTGCCAGCCGCTTGTAGAACAATTCATCTGTCTCTTCAAGCTGGTTGGGTGGTCTGTAACAGACTCCCAGCACAATATCTGTCTTATTGGTTTTCCCTCTCATCCTCACCCATAAGCACTCTACCTTGTCATCAGAATCGTGTAGCTCTGTACAGTCAAAACATT
The DNA here is from genome assembly GCF_929443795.1 of Astur gentilis. Classification (NCBI taxonomy): domain Eukaryota; kingdom Metazoa; phylum Chordata; class Aves; order Accipitriformes; family Accipitridae; genus Astur; species Astur gentilis. Next base: position 3,810,498 of record NC_064908.1, on the reverse strand, counting down.
CCCTAACACAGAGAGCCACCCCACCACCTCTTCTACCTTGTCTATCCCTTCTGAAGAGACCATTGCAGCACTCCAGTCATGGGAGTCATCCCACCATGTTTCTGTGATAGCGACTAAGCCATATCTGTCCTGCTGCACAATGGCTTCCAGCTCCTCCTGTTTATTGCTCATTCTGCATGCACTGGCATAGATGCATTTGAGCTGGGTTATAGAATCCACCCCTAACATCAGCACGCTGCCCCCAGGCTCATCTCTGGTGCACCTAGTTTTATCCCTTACCCCCTTTGAACCTAGTTTAAAGCCCTCTCTATGAGCCCGGCCATCTCATGAGCGAGGATTCTTTTACCCCTTTGAGATAGCTGGAAACTATCTGTTGCTAGCAAGCGCAATGCCATGTAAACCTCCCCACAATCAAAAAAAACAAAATTCCACGGATGGCACCAGCCTCCAAGCCACATATTAACCAGGTGTGTTTTCCTGTTCCTTTCAGTGTATTTCCCTGCCACTGAAGGGATTGAGGAAAACACTACCTGTGTTCCCGATCCTTCCACTAATCGTCCCAGTGCCCAGAAGTCCCTTTTGATTGCTTTTGGATTTCTCCCTGCAATCTCATCACCACGAACCTGCACAACCAGCAATGGGTAATAATCAGAGGTCCAAACCAGACCAGGGGGTTTCCTGCTAATGTCTTTTACCCGGGCCCCAGGGAGGCAGCAGACTTCCCTGTGGGGTGGGTCAGGTCTGCATATTGGGCCCTCTATCCCCCTCAGAAGGGAGTTGCCTTTGACAATTACCTTCCTTTTTCTTTTTTCAGAGGATGTGAGAATGCGTGAGGCTGCCCAACTGAGCCTAGGCACCTCCCTAGATAGGACTTCATCTACACCCCGATCTTCACTGGCCTGGTCCTCAAGTTCCAGAGCCCCACACCTGTTGTGCAGGGGCAACTGGAAGGTGAGGGAGACCAGGAGCGGACTTGCCCGCCTCCCCGAGCAGGGACCTGTATCCATTCCCCTCCATCTCTTAGGTCCCCTCCTGTCTGGTGGCAGGAGGGCAGGGGAACCTCCGCTTCTTGCAGACCCTCCATCTGCTGCCTCTGCCTCAGGAATGGCGGGGTGTGGGCCCACCAGTCTATCTCCCTCTCACACTCCCTGACACTCCTCAACCTTTCCACTTCCTCCTTCAGCTCTGCCACCAGGCTGAGCAGATCATCCACCCAGTCACAACTCACACAAGAGCTGTCCCCGCTGCCCTCCACCATCAGTGACAGACTCAGGCACTCCCTGCAGCCAGAGACATGGACAGCTGCCTGTTGACACGGGACCGCTGTCTGCGCTGCCACATTTTTCCTAAAAACAGCTTTTACCCGAGCGGCAACCATACCTGGGTCTCCCTCCAGGCCGATGCCCACCGCTCAAGTAGCCTTCTCGAGCCTGGAGGAGGAAGACGGGGGCTGCGCCCCGCCTGCACCAACTGCCGCACAAACTGCCACGGCCTGGTTGCCCCCGGCAACGCCCGCGCCGCCACAGCCTCTCTCAGGAGAGCCGCCGGCTCTGCACAATCCCTCCACTCTTCCCCGGGGCTCCTGGGCCTCGGGAACCTCCCGGCCCGCCTCAGTCTAGCGCTTAGCCGCCGACTTACCGTTGCCTCTGCTGGCCTCGCCGCTATACGGGGGGTCGACTGAGAAGTTCCAGACAACAGATGTGTTTCTACTGATTTCTGGCATCAAAAGGCTTTGGACGGTATCACTTGCACAAAGAAAACTCCCTCTACCTTCTCCAGATGCTCCAGAATCCGCTACTGCTGCAGCTGCAACAACCCACGTCTATGGCAAATCTCTTTGACAGCTCTTGTTTACCCAGGCACAGTTGCAGTCCATCGCTCCTCTTCTTCCAGCTGAAAAAACAGCCCGCTGGCTCGGCCACACCGTCACTGCCAACGTGAGAGCTGGGAACATACATCCAACTACCACTGTTAAACCCCCTGTCCAGGGAGACGGCTGACACAGACACGTTACAGGCACAGTCACCCTCCCCTACAGCACTTCCAGCTATGACCCCTGCCTGTCAGCCATGGCCCATCACACACAACGCTCTGATTGCAGATGTCACCAAAGACTCACTGTCCCCAGATGAGTACCTGGCTTGCCACGGCTCATTTTTTGTTTGTTTGTTCTAGATATGGCACACCAGGTGAACCACAGATCCAAAGTTCCACACAATGCAAGTCTTTGCTCTTCTTCCAGGCAACAGAGAGTGCTTCAACATACTGCATTCAGTAACGAAGCTCTCTCCATCTTGCTCAGTGCCAACAGGCATGACTGCAGCACACGCAGCTGTAGCGGTACCTGCACGTCCCAAATCCTCAACAAATTTTTAGACAGCACCAATTTTTAATGTAGTGGCTTTCCCTTAATGTATAACCCCTTCCTTCTCGTATTTTTAGCGGGCGGCTCTCCTCTATTGCTCACTCTGTCCACCAGCTTTTCCTCCTCCGTGTTCAAATGGGCATCGGGAATCAATTACAAACCAAGGGGACTGCTAAAGGTGCTACATCTACTCTTGGGCGACACAGGCATACTTAAATAAGACACGCTCATTCTTTTTCCATTTCTGGAGTCAATGCTGGGGCCTGGCAGCAATTTAATACAACGATTCAGCTTCCTCACTAACGCATTTTAGTAAATCTCAGAAAGAGTCAATTTGCAGCCATTTGGAAGGGTACCATTTTTAGATGAAAAGCGACAGCAAGAGAAAATTATCTCTAGACTACCTTTCACCCTGAGACAACCGGCCACCCAGCAACAAATTCAGCCTATCTGTTCAGCGCAATCAGTTGAATCACTGATCACTCCTGCGCTCGCTGTTTCAACAGCACTCTGTCCCCACCAAGAGCACAAGCACGTCACTTAGCACAGGCTGCTGTTTATCCTCGCCAGCAGGTGGTAAATAATAAATACCACCACTCAGGTAGTTCAGAACTCGGAAAGACCCATCCGGCGTGCCGCCCCACTCCCCACAAGACTCGAAGGGCCCTGCGCAAGAAGCACCAGGACGTTCCTCTCACACAGGGCCGAAGCCGCGGCAGCCCAGCGGTACTCACGTTCTGCAGGTAGCGGAAGATGAGGTTCTGGAGCGAGTATTAAGGACGCCCCACAGACAGAGCACACACCCGCACCTTTCCTGTGCCAGGGTTCGGTAAAAACGCTGTTAACTGCTGTCATGGGGAACAGCTCAACTACCGGTGAAGGCAAAGGAGAACAGGCTACATTTAATATAGGACCTTCAGGACAATACGGGCACAACAGGGAAAAATAAAATATTTACAGAAACCATGGCATACACCAAACACCGTGTACATGGACAGAGCCTAGGCTGGGGACAGTGAAGGCTGACGACAGAGCAGGAGGAGGGAAAAGCGAGGGGGAAGCCTTCCTCGCCGGACTCTTGCGCGCTCTTCCTCTCTCCCAAAGTCCACAACTGACCGACCCATGCTGGCAGAAGGTTCAGAGGGAGAAAGTCCTTCGGCAGGATAAAGCGTCAGCAGCTTGGGGCTGGGTGACCCTTCTGGAGCCGGAACAGCAGTTTGCTCAGTTTTGGTTTCAGACTTTTCCTCTAGGAACAAAGACAGCACAGTGGACTATCAAAGCACGCAAGTGTTTTCTTCCAAAGAGAAAGTATTGACAATCCACTCCGACAACCGATTTTTCCTCTGCCAGCAGCAAGTGCCTGAGGGCTGCCCCACCTTCACAAATCCTCGTAGGAAGAGACTCAAGTTCTTCAAAACTTTAAGAAAATGATTCAAAAGGTAGCTGCTAGGGAAAACGATCCCTGGTGGCAGGGTACACAATAGACCCCAGTCTCAGCTGTCTTCTGCAGGGTCACAAATTCAGACCGCATGTCTGACCAGCAGGGAAGTTCAGGACAACTGCGTGCAGATACTCCCAATGTCTACCAGTTCACCTGTGCTTTAAGACTCCTTGCAAAGCCTCAGCTAGAAAAAGAATCACCTCTGGGTATCCAACAAAAGAATCAGTTTCCATTTATTTCTTTCTTTATTTTCAGCCATCAATCAGTTCACCAATTTCCATGAAGAAGTCATCCTCATCATTATCTGGGTACACGTCAATTATCTCTTCCAGTTTGCCTCCTGAGATCTCCCAAAGAAACTTCTGAAAGTTGTCTTCTACAGAGAAGGGGGCTTCCCAGGCCCCTGTGGAGCTCAACCGGCGTTTCTTTACAGCTACTCCTGAGGACGCTGAGGTTGAGCTTGAGACCTCTGACGGTGCCACAGAGTCTGCCGGGCTTCCAGGATGCAGTTCAGGACTGGGAAGAACAAGAAAGAGAGCAAATCAGTGTATGACATTCCTTAAGCAGAGAGATGTTTTCTGCAAACCAGCTCTTAAAATGGTAGTTAATCCCTCCTACCCCTCAGCCTTACGCAGGGATTGTTATTCAATTAACCTGGGGCTGCTTCTAGAGTCCAATGTATCAGCAGGTACATTTTGCAGTTTGGGGATTTATCCGCAAAGACACAGCATCTGGGGTCTGGCAAAGAAGGTTCCGTTTTTGTCGCCACAGGCACTTTGCCACCTTTACTAATTTGACTGCAAAATGGTGACCAAGTCAACCTCCGCAGGCGTTCAGAAAACCCAAGAAGCCGCTGAAAAGCTGTACCAACTTGCAGCATTTTCAGACAAGGATCTAGATAAGCAGTCCAGCCAGCTCCTAGAAACTTATTATTTCAGACGAGTTTTTCCTCTGCTGGATTTTAGCATGAATTATCTCAAAACTCTCATTTTTCCACGTGTGAAAAAAAAAACCAACAACCTTCGTTTCACGTGAAAGGCACACTGATGAAGCGAAAGAACAAGTTGTGGTTGTTACCTGGTTTGGGGTTTTCCTCTCCCGCCTATGGAGAAGAGGCTGCCCTCTGGCAAAGCCGGAACAAGGGCCTAGGAAGAAGCAAGATGGTTTTTATGATACACAGGTCAAAGACTGCTTTGCAGATTCTTCCTCCGCTGCTTCTCCTCTGGCACTGCTGAGCCTTAACCAAAATACAGAGCCAGGGCACACCTGAAGAAAAGTTAGCATTCCCTTAACGTTTACTAACGACCTTAGGTCTTCTTAAAGAACGCAGCAATTAAGGGACATAGCAGAGCATTATGTAAACACTGCCATTCACCTCGTAAAGAGCAGAAAGGTACTACGAGCGTCCTGTCGACCACTTTTGGATTTAAAAGGGAACGGAGACCCGTAGAACATTTCAGTCTTCCATCTTTTCTCCAAGAGGAGGCTACAACTTGGGCATAAATTTTACTAGGGACCCACTACTGCCTCAGCCGCTCTCCTTACCACAGCTGCTTTTTTAGCTGAAGGCTCCTTTGTATCGCCACCAGTGGCACTCAGTGGCTTCACAGCCGCCACGGCAGACGGATGACTCTCGGCTGCCTTACGTTTCAGTGGCTGCTTTGTGGGAGAGGTGGCTTTCCCATCCAAAGGCTTCAGGCACACCTTCGGTTTGGCTAGAGTAAAAGGAAGAGAGAACTGATACAGTCTTGCTCTGCCTCAGGAAAAAAAAAACAACAAACAGGTTCTCTTAACAGCACCACAACCCTTCTAGTTAATTGTATTTAGGCAGCACAAGTACACTGCCATTTCCCAGATTCTCAGCAGTATTTTCCACACCGTAAACTCTGTTTACCAACAAGCCATAAGAAGGTGCAAAGAAATTACAAAAAGGAGCCAGAGTTACAACGTGAAAATTGTCACCCTCTGCCTTTCTTTCAAAGCATGACCTAAAGTAACTCTTTAACATACAGTCAACACTTACTTTCAGCTTTCCATTCCAGAAGTTGGGCTGCCCCTTTCCCTGGTGATACGGCAGCACCCTTTCCGGGGCTTTCAACCCCATCTCCTGGAGATTTCACCAATATCCTCTTTGGAAGCTGATAAGCTGACCCTGAAACCACACTGGATTCAGGACTCCCTGATGCTGGAGTTCTATCCTTGATTGCCTGTTCAGTAGGAGACAGCACAGCAGCTGCTTCCTTCTGAAGCTTCTCTTCTTGGCGTTGCTTCAGTTGCCGCTTCTCCCACATTATCTCTTCAAGGCTCTTCACTTGAACTTTAGAATTAGTTGCACTCTGATCAGAGGGCTACAGGGAAACAATAGAAGAGGACTAAGAGGACAAAAATCTATGGAGATTTCATTAAGAAAATCTCAGTAGCAATCCCTCTGAAACAGCTCCATGTGGAACAGAGCATGTTAATACCATTCAGACCTGACATTTTTCCCCATAAAACGTTCCCTGTGACAAGATCCATGCTTTGCTATGGAAATAGTTTCAAAAGCCTACACTTCCCAACACAGCAAGTTTCTTCAATAGAGCAGAAGACTCTAGCTGTAATCTATTACATTCTTTTTCAGCAACAGGAAGCCATACAAGCTCCCCCAAGACAGCATTCCCTGACAGACTCATTTCCTCTAATACAAACCTCTAGCCTTTTCTATTAAAGTTCTTAGCCCAGGATTTTAAGATCTCCTTCTTCCAGTCTCACAGATAAAGTCACGGAGACGAAAAACATTAACCTTGCAGATTTTATCTGGTGCTAATAGGGTTTCTTATTCACTGTCAGGTATAATAAGATTAATTCAAAGCTTGGGGTTTAACACATTGTCTGGAAATCCTATTCAAAGGAGTGACAGGACTTGCGACAGCACTGCAGCGCTTACCAAATGCAGAAAGGTAGGAACACACTCAAACTGGGAGCATGCAGCCAGTTACAAACAAAACATAACAAAATGTATCCAAAACTGTATGAATAGATAGATGTATGTCTTCACAAAGGACTCACCTCTGCAGGTGCAGAGACAGCTTTGGGAAAAGGCTTGCTCAATTCCACTATCTTCTTTTCTTCTCTTCCAGGTGCTTCAAAACAAGCAAAAAAAAAAAAAAAAAAAAAAGATCATCATTTTGTCAACAGCAGAAATAAAGAATCCTGGCTACCTCTGTTTCCTTGTTCTGTTTATTTCCTCACGTCTAATAATGGGACAGAGGGAAAGGCTACAGTAAGCAATCCCTGCACCGTTCGAGCTCTCCTTCCCTCAATCGCACTATTCTCTTTTTAGGTGGCTTATATAATCTTAACGATAGCTTTAGTGCTCTGCCAATTTTGACAAAAACTGGCCCTCACATTAAGAAGTTGATACATGCTTTGCAAACATAGATACATCAATAACTGCATCAAACAACACATATGCCAAAGAGGAAGGTAAGCCTGGATTCAGCCCAGGGAAGATCCCATACCACAAGCGGATGGCAGAAAAAACAGAAGCAAGAAACTAGGCTACAAAGCTCCTCAGTGGAAGAATTTTCCAGTGGGAAATACAGAAAGCTATCACGTGATTCATGGAAAATAATATGGTTGCATATTCTGGCACTGCCTTGCCTTCTGACTTTGTAGCCTTAAACTCTTCTACCCTCTACGATATGCAGAGGGAAAAAGCAAAGCAAAACCTGAGGAAACTGAATTTGCTTGACAGGGGAAGTGCTTCACCAGGGCAGGTATCAAATCACCTTATTACCTATTAGCTTTGTGATCCGTAACATCCTCCTCCCTGTTGGGGCAGGTTCAGGTTGTGCCGGTGGAGCTGGCACTTTTCCTCCACTCTGCTGCATCCGCAGAGCTTTCTCCCGCTTGATTTCTTCCAAGGTTTTAACACGCACTTCTCCTGCTGGCTTGGCTTTACCTGTAGGCTCTGCCGGGCGCACTTGGCTGGGCACAGACGGAGAAAGTATGCTCTGCTTCTTGGGTTCCCTCTCAACTTTTGTCTCGGTAGGAAACTCTTCTGTTTTTTGCTTCTTTCGTTCCAATCGCTTGTGGTTTTTTTCAGCCAGGGAGCCTGAGAAAGTTTTGACACGAACTGCAGGGG